>NC_081357.1:130949011-131549011 GCF_030684315.1 Stegostoma tigrinum | reverse complement strand
CAGCTCTTGCATCCCCCACATTCAGCACTATTTGTGTCAGAGACAAAAACACTCCATGTTCAAATTCAGCAAATTCTCGGGTTGGGCTGAAAAGTAGCAGTGACATCTGTGCTAGACAATGCCAGGCAATGACTGTCTTCAATAAGAGATAATCTAACCACTGCTCCTTGACATTTAATGGTTTACCACTATTGAATAACACCCCTTGCCCCACTAGTAGAAAGGGATGAATTATTGTCATTGGCCAGATGATAAATAATGACACGTATGCTGCTAGTGGTGTTGAGTTGAGGTATACATATTGCACTTTTACAACCAATGCAGTTATTAACAATAAAGCATTTCAGAATGTTATGAAAGGACTTTCACTGTGGCCAAACTGGAGATGCTTTATAAAGTACTGACAGGTAATAGTGGTACAGATATAAAAATCAAGTCCTTCACATCTGATGAGTCATTGATCTGCTTGCTGGGGTCGATATGAAAGATTTAGAAGAGCAGAGAATGTTCATAGTGTGCTGCTGAATATTTGTCCCTGATCCTACATCACCACATACAAAAAAAATATGGTTGTGGTGATTTATTTGGGGCATTTGGAGCCTACCTGGATGTAAACTGGCAGTTACATTTTCCGACCTAACAGCTGTGACTGCACTCCAATAGGCAATACTAACGTGGCACAGAGCTGCTAGTTGTCTCCATCATGAACAAACGGATCAACATTTCCATCCATATCTTTATAAATTGAGAATTTTGTTTGTCATTGTCAATGGGGTTTTTGAAAGTCTAATTTCTGGAATATTCCGAGTTCCTGACTGTAATTTATAGCATCAACCAACCCATGGCCTGCCATTAGATTGGCGCAGTAGCACTGTGGAAAGGGGAGACAAGTCATTCGCATTTGTTTTCCAAATCTCCACACTACAGCAATAACTCCATTTCCCGACAGACTGTGCATGTCTAGGGCGGACCCAGCCTGAGGATACTGAGCACGTTTGGGGCGTCCTCCTGTGGCGTTGTCTGTACCTGCACCGTCTCAGTCAGGCTGTGCTCCAGCCCCAGAGCCTGAGATCACACAACCTGCAGCATCCCAATGACAAAGGCGTTGTCAGCTGCAAATGGGAGAAGCTCGCAGCCAGCTAGCCTCCGCTGTGTCTCCACCCTGTCCGGCTAAAGGACAGCTCGGTCTGGGACTGTAAGCTGCAGGCTGCAGCCCTGAATGTGATGATGCGGAGCGGGTGCATTGTTTTATTGCAGAGACAATACAGCCAGTGAAAGGTGCCAGGCTGAGGGAGACTGCATTCCGAGCAAAGCCAGAAAACAAGACAAAATGTCCAAGGCGAAGGTTTGTGAGTCGGTGAAGGTGGTAGTTAGGTGCCGCCCAATGAATGGGAAAGAAGAAGCGGCTGGTTGTGAACGGATCGTGGAGATGGATGTGAACCTGGGGCAGGTGTCTATCCGAAACCCCAAAGGCAGTCCCACGGAGCTGCCCAAGAGCTTCAGGTTTGATGCGGTCTATGAGAGCAGCAGCCGGCAGAGTGAGCTCTATGATGAGACGGTCCGCCCTCTGGTAGACTCAGTGCTGCAGGGTTTCAATGGCACCGTGTTCGCATATGGGCAGACAGGCACAGGGAAAACCTACACCATGCAGGGAGTGTGGGCCGAGCCGGAGAAAAGGGGCATCATTCCCAACTCATTCGAACACATCTTCACCCATATCTCGCGATCCCAGGACCAACAGTACCTGGTGAGGGCTTCCTACCTAGAGATCTACCAGGAGGAGATCCGGGATCTCCTCAACAAGGATGAGAACAAAAAGCTGGAGCTGAAGGAAAAACCAGAAACTGGGGTTTACATTAAAGGTAACGGAGAAAGCGGTTACTTTCAAATTGTAAACAAATAACAGTTTTATTTAAAGAATTAAAAACCCGGAGCGTGATTAAATGTGTGACGATTTGAAAGGGAGATTATCTCCCAGGCTGTGATGGAGGCCAGGAATTCTGTTTGTTTTCTTCACGAGGACTGGGAGGGAGGGCGTGTAGAGAGGAGGGGTCGGTATCATAAAACAATTGACATTTTGTGGAGAAATTGAAAATCAAATCAAAAATTCTACTCCTTAAATATAAATAATCTTTTTTTTCGCTTCAGGACAATCCTTAAGCTCTGAGACAACTTTTTTCAGCTGCAGTTTTGCAGGTTTTTGCATTATCATTAGTGGGTACGTAACTCATTCGGACAGAAATGGTAATAAAAGGGAAGAAAATGAGTCAAACATCTGGTCAGTCAGAAGACCTGTAAATAATTATATTCAGATGATATCCAGGTCCCAGCACTGGAATAATGAGTCAAACACTAGAATATACTTTGAGCTCAGCCTGCTACCTCAGACATGAATCAGCTGAAAAATACAATTTGAATAAGTTGGTGTTCACCACTGTCATTTCCTACCAGCTAGACTCTTCAATATTGCTCTTTGATGCCTTCAACAAAATGCAAATGTCATTATGAATCGGCATTGGCTCATTATCTTCAACAAAACATTCCAGTAATTGGTAGCACTGTCAAATAGTTTGAGGAATGGCTCAGCTGACTGCCAGAGGTCATTGTGCACATCGGTTCAAATGACACAGGTAGACAGAGGGATGGGATCCTGCAAAATAAGTATAGGGAGTTTGGTAAGAAGTTAAAAAGCAGGACCTCAACGGTAGTCATCTCCAGATTACTCCCAGTGCAATGTGCAAGTGAGGATAGAAATAGGAAGGTAGGCCAGATGAATGCATGGCTGAGGAGCTGGCTTCGGAGGCAGCATTTTCGGTTCTTGGATCATTGGCAATTCTTTTGTGGGAGAGGTGCCCTGTACCTCAGGGATGGGTTGCACTTGAACCAGAGGGGTCCAATTTCTTCGTTGGGAGATTTGGTAGTGTTGAAACTATTTTGGTGGGGGTTGAAGGGGATGAGAATCTGAATAAGAAAGGGTCCATTGAGAATTTGGGGAGAATACATTAGCCATCGAGAGCAAGTTTACTATTCAGGATAGCTAGGGGTACAGTAAAGGGAGGGAAAAGACTTCCAGTTTAAAATGTATTTATTTCAATGCATGAAGCCTCATTGGTAAGGCAGATGAGCTCAGAGCATGCATTGGCTCTGGGGACTAAGATATTATGGCCATAATAGAAACATGGTCAGTGTTCCAGGATACAGAAGCTACAGGCGTGAAAGAAGTACAAATAAGTGAGGTGGGGGTAGTTGCCCTTTTGATAAGGGAGGACATACCAACAGAGCTTAAAGGAGATATTCTTAAGGGGTCATCAAATTAGGCCATATTGTTAGAACTTAGAAACAAGAAGGGATGGTCACTCTGTTGGGACTGTATTATAGACCCCCAAATAGCCAGTGGCTACTCGAGGAGCAGGTATGTAGAGAGATTCCAGGTACCTGTAGGAATGATAGAGTCACACTGGTTGGAGATTTTAATTTCCCCTGTATTGACAGGGCCACCCAGTGTGTAAAAGGTCCAAACAGGGTGGAATTTGTCAAATGTGTCCAAGGAAGTTTCCTAAATTATTGTGTAGAGGGCCCTATTCAGGAGGGTGCATCACTGGGCCTCTTCTTAGGAAACAAGGTCAGGAAAGTGACTGAAATGTCACTCCAAGAGCACTATGGGTCCAGTGGCCATAACTCTCTTAGCTTTAGCATAGTTATGGAGAATGATAGGACAGGTCCCCAGGTTAAGGTGCTGAACTGGAGCAGGGCCAACTTTAGGCCCATTAGGCAGGATCTAGAAGAGGTCGACTGGGTGAGTCTTTTTGCTGGAAAAGGAATGACCTGGCAAATGGAAGCCTTTTAAAACTGTAATATCAAGAGTCCAGGGACAGAATGCCCCTTTGAGGGTGAAGGGAAAACTGGAAGATTTAGGGATCCCTGGCTAACAAGGGATGTCGAGGCTTTTGTCAGGAAAGTGAAGAAGGCTTACATTGAGTTTAAGCTATGGGGTTCATGAATCCCTAGATGACTATAAAAAGTGTAGGAGCACACTTAAGAGGGAAATCAGAAGAGCAAAAAGAGCGTATGAAATGGATCTGGCAGATAAGGTTAAAGATAATACCAAGAGGTTAAGAATAAGAGGGTGGCTAGGGAGAGAATATGTCCTGTTAAAGATCAGATGGCTGACTATGTGTGGAGCCACAGGAGATGGGGGAGATTTTTAATGACTATTTCTCCTTAGTGTTTACAGAGGAGAGAATCATGGATGCTAAGGAAAGAAGGGAAATAAGAGAGGAGGAGTTTGCAGCCTTAGATTGCATTAAGGTGGATAAATCCCCTGGGCCTGATCAAGTCCATCTTCGGACATTGTTGGAGGCTAGGGAAGAAATTGCAGAGGCCCTTAGAGATTTTTGCTTCATCTTTAGTCACTGGTGAAGTTCTGGAAGACTGGAAGGTGGCTAACATTGTTCCATGTTTAAGAATGGTAGCAAAGACAATCCAGGGAACTACAGGCCAATGAGCCTGACATCAGTGGTAGGTACATTACTGGAGAGGATACTGAGAGACAGGATCAACCAATATTTGGATAGTCAAGGCCTGATTAGGGATAGTCAGCATGGATTTTTGTACGGAAAGTCATGTCTGAGAAATCTTTTAGAGGTTAATGAAGAGGTAACCAAGAGTATAGATGAGGGTAGGGCAGTGGATGTTGTCTATATAGACTTTAGTAAGGCCTTTGACAAGGTTCCACACGGCAGGCTAGTCATGCAGGTTAGGTCACATGGGATCCAAGGAGAACCAGCTAATTGGATTCAAAATTGGCTCAATGGTAGGAAGCAGAAGGTGACGGTTGAAGGTTGTTTCACAGTCTGGAGGCCCGTGACTAGTGGTGTGCCTCAAGGGGGTCAGTACTGGGACCTTTGTTATTGGTTATTTACATAAATGATCTGGATTTGCGGTAGGAGGCATTATTAGTAAGTTTGTGGATGAAAGCTCCTAATTTTTTATCATTGATTAGTGAGGAAAGTTATCAAAAATTAGAGGGATCTTGATCAGATGGGGAGTGGGCTGAGGATTGGCAAATGCAGTTCAATACAGATAAGTGTGAGATGTTGCACTTTGGAAAGCCAAACCAAGGTAGGATTTATACAGTGAATGGAAAGGTCCTGAGGAGTGTTATGGAGCCTAGGATTACAAATACACAGTTTGATGAAAACGGCATCACAGGTAGACAGAGTAGTGAATACAGCGTTTAGCATTCTGGCCGTCATCGGTCAAGGAATTGAGTATAGGAGTTGGGACATGATATTACAGCTGTATAAGTCATTGCTGAAGCCGTACTTTGTGAATTGTGTACAGTTTGGTCACCCCGTCATAAGAAAGACAAAGTTAAACTGGAAAGTGTACAAAGAAGATTTCTGAGTTATAGGGAGAGGTTGGCCAAGATAAGACTGTATTCTTTTGAATGTAGCAGATGAAGGGTGACCTTATTGAGGTGTATAAAATCATTAAGGGTGTAGGTAGGATCAATGCATATAATCTTTTTCCCAGGGATGGGGAATTGAAAACTAGACGGTATAAGTTTACCGTGAGAGGGGAAGAATTTATGAAGGATTTAAGGGGCAACCTTTTCACACAGAGAGGGGTGTGTATATGGAATGGGCTGCTGGAGAAGGTGTTTGAGGCAGGTACAATAGCAACTTCTATAAAACATTTGGATAGGTACATGGCGAGGAAGCATTTAGAGGGATATGACCAAGTGCAGGCAATTGGAACTAGCTGAGTGGGCCCAGTAGTCAGCATGGACCAGTTTGGCCCAAAGGGCCTTTGTATTAGGACCTGCTGTGTTACTCTGACTCTGTAACTGCAGTTGGACTGAGTTCTGAATTCACTTCTCTTAGCTTCACATTCTCCCATTTACAGTTCTCTTCTGGGATTGCAGTAAACCAGCCCTCAACATTGTCATGGCCTTAGATTAAAGGGGAACAAAGAAGCCCAGCACTGAACAATTCTTCACTTGGCAAATTGTTATTAGTGTTTATGGGTGAATTAGGCTCAAGCCTATTTATTCCAGCGTGGATTAGACTTTTAAAAAATTAATGACAGACTGACAGAATGTTTGACTCAGCCAGAACAAAAATGTGTAACAATTGGAAGTGAAATCAATGCCTTAGTGCTGAACAGATTTTGGATGAAAATTATTTAGTTATTACCTAAACATGTATTAACACTAACTTCATTCATGGCCTGATCCTTCATATGTGAATATTCTAAACATTTACAATCTCATTCAATTATGCACACTCTTGGAGATAATTTTCAGTAGAAAAGCTATACTTCAGAAAAGCCTTGATACATTTTATTGCAGATCAAGCTAAATTCAAAGGAGAATTTGTATAAATAAATCTGCAATTTGGGGCATCTTTTCAATCTGGAGTTTATTTTTGACAAGTGTCAAAGAAACAATTTGGTTTGCTTTAATTGTCCATGAATGAAAGCTTTGAAATGAAACAGGATTCTTTAGAAGGGAGAGGATTCCTTTAAATTACTTTTTTGTTGTAGCAAGATTAGCGATGCCACAGCACATAAATCATGAGAAGAAAGTGCCTGTAACAGCATGTTTCTCAATTGTGAACAGCACAACCTCTTTTCAGTTTAGATGGGGAAACTGTGCAATTTAGGGAAGTAAGTCTTTTATAATGCATAGTGGACAATGGTCAAATTTTTGATTCTTAATTTACAGACTTATCATCATTCGTAACTAAAAATGTCAAGGAAATAGAACATGTAATGAATGTTGGAAACCAGACTAGATCAGTGGCATCCACCAATATGAATGAGTACAGCTCAAGATCTCATGCCATTTTTGTTGTCACTGTGGAGTGCAGCGAACTTGGACTGGACGGTGAAAATCACATCAGAGTGGGCAAGTTGAATCTGGTTGATCTTGCTGGTAGTGAGCGTCAGAGCAAAACTGGAGTCCAGGGAGAGCGTTTGAAAGAAGCTACTAAAATCAATCTTTCTCTTTCTGCTTTGGGTAATGTAATATCAGCTCTAGTGGATGGTAAGAGTACTCACATTCCTTACAGAGACTCAAAACTAACTCGCCTGTTGGAAGACTCCTTAGGTGGTAATGCAAAGACAATTATGGTGGCCACTATTGGCCCAGCATCCTGCAATTATGAAGAGAGCTTAATAACACTGAGGTATGCCAACAGGACCAAGAATATTAAAAACAAGCCAAGGATTAATGAAGACCCCAAAGATGCTTTGTTGAGAGAATTTCAAGAAGAAATTGCACGATTGAAGGCCCAGTTGGAGAGAAGAGGGATGTTGAGCAAGAAAAGAAGAAAAAGCCAAAGGAAAATCATTCTGGAAGGTGAAGAGATAACAGATGAGGGAGAAGAGACTGAAGATAACATTGAAAAAGACATGGAAAATTACCTAAAAGAACAAAAAGAGACATTGGAGAAAGAAAAGGTAGCAATCCAAGATGATCATAATTTGGTGGCAGAAGAGAAACAGAAATTGTTAGAAGAGAAAGAAAAAATGATGGAAGATTTGAAGAAGGAGCAAGAAGCCACAGAGCAGCTAGCAGCCAAATTTAAGGTAGGCCAGTAAACAACAACGCTGTTAGATTTGTGCATTACAAACTTCAAGGCTATTGGATTTTTAAGAACAAACGTTACTAAAATTGAATTTTTCCACAGGTTAATGAAACATAGAAAGTGTTGTTTGTTAACCTGTATTTGTTCTCACATGTCTACAGTATGGATAATTTTAAAGGAGTTAGGTGTTCATTGGACATGATATTAAGCTAAGATAGTATATGTTATGGAGGAACCATGAGGAGTAGCTCAACCGGCAATGACCACTGACAAAAGCTGCCAAGAAGGCAGTTCAGGATGCAGAGCCAAGGACCTGCCTTTGGGTAGAGCTCAAATGAATTAATGAAATGAATAAATATTAGAAGATACAGTATTTCCAAATGCAATATTCTATTTCTAAATACAACCTTGTAAATTTTTAGTGATGGATTATGTATTTAATCCCTGAGTGACAATATGAATGTTTGTCTTCAAGTTCAGATGTAAATCCATTGGAGCTTCACATTCAGGGGTTTATCACATTTCTTCAGACAGCTGAATTCATGATGTGGTCATCTACACACTATTGCTTATTTCACTGTAAAATGAGCTCTGTTTACTTAACAGTACATTTTAAAATTAGACTAATATACAGATTCAAATTGTTTATGGTTTGGAAAAGTTGTGTTCCATTTGTTCAGTAAGTTTGTGATATGCGCTTTGTGATTTATGATGGATAATTCACTCTGGCTAGAACTTTTTTTGTAGCAAATAATCAAGGACAACAAAGGTGCATTACTCTGCGTCCTCTTCTTACAGCCCACTGTGAGCCAGTGTTACATTGTTTCTGTTTTACACTACGATTCCCCAGGTTACAGCAAGTAACAAAAAAATGCCTTCTGTAGAATATAACCCTGTATAGTTTTGAATTATTGTTATGTTCTAAGAAATTAATTGCTGTTACTCAATGGCTTCTTTTCTCAAAGGAAATATCCATGATTGCTTTCTACCCGATATATCCCCTCAGAGTTCAATTTCTAAAAATTCCACTACAAAAATGTTGAAAGGAAGAGAATTGTAATATTTTCGAGAGTAATAACTCAATCAGGTGTTAATAGGTAAAATCTCAGGCTGCAGTCCAGCTGTAGCATGGGATCCAATGCACCACACGAGTAGCTGACAAATTCTGAAGCATGTCTTGGCAATCTTTTAAAAAAAGGGCATTCCTACTTTCTTAAGTGGTGTTTGTTTGTAATGTACTTTATCATTAGATTAAGATTTCTGGGAGGTGTAGGATGAGCAGAGGCCTTTAGAGCTGATAACCTCCTCAGCCCCACCAGCATTAGCAAGAATAGTCTACCATTCAAGTACCATCATGCCCTTAAATGCTGACCATTAGGTTCTTGAGCTGTCAGTGGCTAAGAAGTCCTGAACAGAGGTTTGTGGCCTCTGGAGGCCCAAGGACCCTAGCCGTGAAGACCAAGACTGGCCAGAAAGTAAACATTTCTTTGGGGAATGGTTGCAACATGGAAATCACTCGGGTGAGGATTCTTTCTGTGGTCAGCTTCTCTTTCCATTTAAGGACCTATTTGGCCTAGATTGGCACACCACCACAATCAGACAGAAAGGCCAAGATAACAAAGTGTGGGGCTGGATGAACACAGCAGGCCCAGCAGCATCTCAGGAGCACAAAAGCTGATGTTTCGGGCCTAGACCCTTCATCAGAAAAGAGTGATGATGGGTCTAGGCCCGAAACGTCAGCTTTTGTGCTCCTGAGATGCTGCTTGGCCTGCTGTGTTCATCCAGCCCCACACTTTGTTATCTCAGATTCTCCAACATCTGCAGTTCCTATTATCTCAGACAGAAAGTCCACTCTGTTTCCCCTATCAAGTAACAGGCACTTTTCATGCTTGCTGGGAAGGCACAGGCTGGTGCTGGTTTAGGCTCTGAAGTGGCTGTTGATTGACAACTTGAGGGCTTTAATTGGTGTCTGGTTGTAAAGATTGCTAATGGACATTCCGGCCCAGAGTTTAGTATTTGACTTGACAGAGAGGAGACGGGATCCCCGGTCATTTACCCTTTCCACCAGTTGCCCTGCCGCTTCGAGGGAGGGAAAGATCCCACCATTTGAGTTCATGTCAACCTATGGCTAATTTCCCAAAGGTAAAAACAACTAGTAAAACAGAGCCATAAATATTGGAAATAAAGGTACTGGCACTCCAATTCAATGTCTACATGACAAATCAGATCATAATATATCATTCAGAGACAGCAAGGTGTGGAGCTGGGTGAACACAGCAGGCCAAGCAGGAAAGCTGACATTTCGGGTCTGGACCCTCCTTCAGAAAATTGTTATCTCAGATTCTCACTTACGAGGAAAGGCTGAGGGACTTGAGGCTGTTTTCATTTACGAGGAAAGGCTGAGGGACTTGAGGCTGTTTTCATTTATGAGGAAAGGCTGAGGGACTTGAGGCTGTTTTCATTTACGAGGAAAGGCTGAGGGACTTGAGGCTGTTTTCATTAGAGAGAAGAAGGTTGAGAGGTGACCTAATTGAGACATATAAAATAATCAGAGGGTTAGACAGGGTGGCTAGGGAGAGCCTTTTTCCTAGGATGGTGATGGCGAGCACGAGGGGGCATAGCTTTAAATTGAGGGGTGAAAGATATAGGACAGATGTCAGACGTAGTTTCTTTACTCAGAGAGCAGTAAGGGAATGGAACGCTTTGCCTGCAACGGTAGTAGATTCGCCAACTTTAGGTACATTTAAGTCGTCATTGGATAAGCATTTGGACGTACATGGAATAGTGTAGGTTAGATGGGCTTGAGATCAGTATGACAGGTCGGCACAACATCGAGGGCCGAAGGGCCTGTACTGTGCCGTAATGTTCTATGTTCTGTGTTCTCCAGCACTGGCAGTTCTTACTGTCTTATAATATCTCATTTGCTAGTTTTACTGACTTTTCCTTCTGGATACTGATTTACTGGTAAAACATTGCTTCATTCCATGAACGTAAAATGATCTTAATCTATAGTGATGGGACGAGTGATTTTCTTTCTGGTTTAGATAGAGACTTGAACAGGAAACTTGAAAGCAGGTTTCTCCCCAGTGAATATGTTCTAGTTCAGACATGTCCTTACCTGAAAGGAGTTTGGAATTGATTTCAGGTATGCTTCACACAACAACTGTCTATGTTTTATGAAGGAATGAGTAAAAGTAATTAATGTACATCAAAAAAACATCACTCTTGCTTAGAGGAGACTTACTTTTCTCTGTGATTTTAATGATCTGTTTTCACATTAATCTTATTGGTTGGAGCATATGGAATTCTACGGAAATTGGAACAAATTATTTGTGTGTAGTAACAGCTGCTTTATGCATAAATATGACTTGGCTCAGCCACACATTCTGTAATAAAGTCAGTGGGTTTGGTGGTGCAGTATGTTTGTATTATATACTGCTGACATTTTCAGTTCCATAAATTCATCTCAATGCATAAAATACACAATTCTCAAGTGAAAGACTGACCGTATTAATAATGATAAAAATGCCTCAGTACTTGAGATCAATTGATCAAATGCTTTTACAAAACAATCTTCATTGAGTGCAGACTCCATTACGCTTCTGCAGAACCACAAAGAATTATTAAGAAACCTGAGGACAGTAAATATGTATTTGTATGGACCAAGGACATTGACAAGGTTGTTGCAAAGGATGGGGGAGATACCTTCTACTAAATTCGGACACATTGAACTGATTTTTCTATTCTTCAACATTATTGAATGTCGTAATCTGGTAATATTGGATATCAAGATGCAGTGTGATGGAGTTGGAAGATGCAGCATTCCATTCTTTGCCCAGGCACACAGAGTTGAGTGGAGGATGTAGTTTTTTGTGGAAAATGTGATATATGTACTTGTCTGTCAGTACCTGGCCATGACACAACTCCCTGCAGATGATTGAAGAGACTTAGAAGCAGCTGTAGCTGGAAACTTCCCAGTGGTTGCCAGGGAGCCAATAACACATCTTCCAAAGCAGCCAGAATGGATTTACTAGCCTGGAGCTACAGTTCCAAGCCATGCAGTAATAACCTCAGCCGTTGTGGCTCAGTTTTTGTTTGGTCCATTTTCAGTTCTTTCGAAGATACCTGCACATCCTCACAGTCCCCCGTCTGTTCCAGGAGGTGCCTACCTCCATCTCTCAGCCTGGACCAGCAGCATCAAGAGGCTGCCAGGGACAGTGCATACAGAAGCAGTCAATGAGGATGCCACATGTGGGAAGACTGCACTAGTGAACATACGCCTGGCAGGTGTGGCCTCAGGACTAGTCCTGACATCAGAGTCCCAAAGTCCATGGTAAAATCCAACTAATGTTACCTGTGGAATGTCAGATAACATAAACCTGAATTCCAGTGTGCAATTTGATGCCTTCCGAGTTGTACAGTCTGCACAAATTTTCTTTTTACATTTGTAGTCACTGAGTTGGTTTCATTTGAATTATTGATGAATGAACTTTGAGTATGGGCCTTTTATCATGGAAATCACTTTTAAGTTTATCTTCCCCCTGCTTTAAGTCTTTCCATGTCCTATTCTCCAGCTAATAGAATGGAGACATCTCTTGCATTGTGGCTGACGATGAATGGTGTGGTGCACATTGTCATTTCACTTCACTTATCTTCCATAGTCAGGACTGGGAAATCATGATGAGAGTATTTGTGGAGTTGCTAGCATGAGCCTGTAAAAGTTGGGAGTCATTCGCTAAGCATTGATCCCAGGCGAACGAACAGTTTGGCACAGAACGTTTTGATCTCAGTAATTTGTAATGCCGGCATTCCACTCTCCAGCTGAAGATGTTACGACTCTTGCCCCCACCCCGTCACTCCTTCTCCAGCCATCCCCGATCTTGTCAGGTCATCTTCCATCTGAACAGGATTACAGCCTTGTTAACATAACTTGTCATTCACTCTATATTCCTGAGCCGTTTACTGAGGGCCATCATATGGTAAGATTCTGTGCTTGGACTGTGTGATGGAGTTGTACAATGCTGCCTTCCATTACGTGTGTACAGTGCTGAGTGGAGGATGGAGCGGTTGTGGATGTGATGGCTATTCTTATTTTTCAGTATCAGACCACAACTCAACTCCAAACATTTGGTTGAAGAGCGTTAGAAGCAATCATTTGCCATTTCAAATGTGGGGGCTTGGAGCTCTGGTCTTAACTCCTGGAATAAAGTTCTCAAGTGGGTGTGGCCAAGACCACCTGACAAATTATCCTGACCTCCGTGACCAGAAGATTTTCACTTCTGAATCTCACCTGCTTGCTAGTTTCCCAGCTGAAGCTGTAAGATTGTGGGTTTTGGAGCCACAGATACCTAATACAGGCTGTCGAGTATTGAAGGCAAGTGTAACGTCGTCTATTAAGTTTATTAAAAAGCAACAGTTTAGACTTTAAGCATTGAGTAAATAGACAAGAAATGGAAAGAACATGTAAAAGTTGGGAGTCATTCGCTAAGCATTGATCCCAGGCGAACGAACAGTTTGGCACAGAACGTTTTGATCTCAGTAATTTGTAATGCCGGCATTCCACTCTCCAGCTGAAGATGTTACGACTCTTGCCCCCACCCCGTCACTCCTTCTCCAGCCATCCTCGATCTTGTCAGGTCATCTTCCATCTGAACAGGACTACAGCCTTGTTAACATAACTGTTGCAAAAACAAGCCAGGTGTGTCCTCAGTGGTCAGTAAGCTGAAATTTTTTTAAAGCTTGTATGTAGTACCCACATTTGGTGGTCAAGTATTTCAGTTTAAAAACAACCGGGAGTGCAGCTTTATACTTTAAACGCCCTAAGGGAGTCCCCAGTTTACAAGCATTCAACTTACAAATGCTCAGTATTATGAACACAATCCCACACATTGTCAAAATTTAAAAACCCAACTTAAAAAAAATTTCCTGTACTTAGAATAGCTGCTTTCTGTTGTCCTGCATTGTGTTCCAACTTTCACAGAAATCAACTTGTGAACGGACTCCAGAACTGAACCCATCTGCATCTTAGGAATTACCTGTACAAGCTTTGCTTGTTATATTGTTACTGAAAGCTACTTGAAGGAAAAAGTATTCAGTTATTAGTTAAAATACAAATACAAAGATTTGGGTAAGAGTAAAAGTTGCATGTGAAGATGAAAATGAGACCAGTCTCTAATACCGTTCTAGGCCTACCAACCTTAAAATACCTCTTTCTGAAGCGAAGAGAATGAAGTGAAGAAGGTGAAGTTTGAAGTTACATTCTTGGAATGGGTTCTGTACCCAAATAAC
Organism: Stegostoma tigrinum; assembly: GCF_030684315.1. Classification (NCBI taxonomy): domain Eukaryota; kingdom Metazoa; phylum Chordata; class Chondrichthyes; order Orectolobiformes; family Stegostomatidae; genus Stegostoma; species Stegostoma tigrinum. The sequence goes on along the minus strand of NC_081357.1, from coordinate 131,535,131 downwards.
TGGAGATTGTTTCCAATGATGGACGATGCACAATAGGTCCTGGGAGTGATTGTGGTTGGCCCCTTTGGTAGCCTGGTTCAGGACAGGAATCCCTTGAACATTTTGTTGTCTTGGATGACTTCCTAATCTCCTTGTTAAGAAACATTTGCAGTTTCAAGAAATCTCTTTCCTAGATTTTAGATGTTTCTTCACTAACTGAATGTCTTCTGGCAGCTTTTATCAAAGTAGCTGCAAATATTAAATTTGATAAATCATTCTTCCACAAAATGAAACCAGTTATTGCAGAATTCCTTGTGATGTCCAACTGATCTCCCATTTAACACTGCAGAATCACACAGTCCTGGAATCCTTAAATTATTTGATAACCATTCACGTTTGACTCTTATAATAACACAGGTTTATTGTCTGCTTTAGTTGAATCCTTAAGAGAAGTCTTGTGGCTTTCTGTAATAACACAGTGTACAGCTGGAGGAACATAGCAGGCCAGGCTTCTTCAGAAGGGTCCCGACCTGAAACGTCAACTTTCCTGCTCCTCTCATTCTGCCTGTCCTGCTGTGTTCATCCAACTCTGCACTGTGTTATCTCTGACTCCAGCATCTGCAGTTCTTACTAAGTCCATGTGGCTTGTAATAGCCATTTTATAAGATTCTTCATGTCTATTTTAAAGACGGTTTAGCTTCCTGTTCCATACATAACTACACAATCATGTTAGTACTTCATAGCTAGTGACTGGCTGTTTATCCCATGTCAGTCACTGGTTTGAATTTTTCTCGCTAGTTATACAACTAAGTCACTAAGTTATACAAAAACAAAAAGAAGATAACAAAGAGAGAAATGAGGAAGGAGAGGATCAAATATGAAGGTAGGCTAGCTAGTAATATTAGAAATGATAGTAAAGGTTGCTTTCAATACATCAGAAATGAACGAGAGGCAAAAGTAGACACTGGGCCGCTCCAAATTGATGCTGGAAGGCTAGTGATGGGAGATAAGGAAATAGCTGAAGAACTTAATAAGTACTTTGCGTCACAGTGGAAGATGTGAGTAGTATGCCAACAGTTAAGGAGAGTCGGGGGCAGAGTTGAGTATGGTAGGCATTACGAAAGAGAAAGTGCTAGAAAAGCTAAAAGGTCTAAAAATAAATCTCCTGGCCCCAATGGGCTACATCCTAGAGTTCTGAGGGAGGTGGCTGAAGAAATAGCGGAGGCTTTGGTTGTGATCTTTCAAAAGTCACTGGAGTCAGGGAAAGTCCCAGATGATTGGAAAATTGTAACCCCCTTGTTTAAGAAAGGATCAAGGCAAAAGACGGAAAATTATAGGCCAATTAGCCTAACCTCGGTTGTTAGTAAAATTCTAAAATCCATCGTTAAGAATGATATTTCTAAATTCTTGGAAGTGCAGGGTCAGGTTAGAACAAGTCAGCATGGTTTTAGTAAGGGGAGGTCATGCCTGACAAACCAGTTAGAATTCTTTGAAGAGGTAACAAGTAGGTTAGACCTGGGAAACCCAGTAGATGTTATCTATCTAGACTTCGTTTGATAAGGTGCCGCATGGGAGGCTGCTGAGTAAGATGAGGGCCCTTGGTGTTCGAGGTGAGCTACTGGCTTGGATTGAGGATTGGCTGCCTGACAGAAGGCAGGGAGTTGGGACAAAAAGCTCTTTTTTGGAATGGCAACCGGTGACAAGTGGTGTCCCGCAGGGTTCAGTGTTGGGGCCGCAGCTGTTCACTTTATATATATTAATGATCTGGATGAAGGGACTTGGGGCATTCTGGCGAGGTTTGCCGATGATACGAAGTTAGGTGGACAGGCAGGTAGTACTGAGGAAGTGGGGAGGCTACAGAAAGATTTAGACAGTTTAGGAGAGTGGTCCAGGAAATGGCTGATGAAATTCAATGTGAGCAATTGCGAGGTCTTGCACTTTGGAAAAAAGAATACAGGCATGGACTATTTTCTAAATGGTGAGAAAATTCATTAAGCTAAAGTACAAAGGGATTTGGAAGTGCTAGCTTAGGATTCTCTAAAGGTTAACTTGCATGTAGAGTCCATGATTAAGAAAGCGAATGCAATGTTGTCATTTATCTCAAGAGGGTTGGAATATAAAAGCAGCGATGTGCTTCTGAGGCTTTATAAAGCTCTAGTTAGGCCCCATTTAGAATACTGTGCCCAATTTTGGGCCCCACACCTCAGGAAGGACATACTTGCCCTGGAGCGTGTCCAGCGGAGATTCACACGGATGATCCCTGGAGTGGTAGGCCTAACATACGATGAACGGCTGAGGATCCTGGGATTGTATTCATTAGCATTTAGAAAGTTGAGGGAAGATCTAATAGAAACTTACAAGATAATATATGGCTTAGAAAGGGTGGACGCTGGGAGGTTGTTTCCATTAGGCGGGGAGTCTAGGATCTGTGGGCACAGCCTTGAAATTAGAGGGGGTAAATTTAAAACTGAAATGAGACACTTCTTCAGCCAGAGAGTGGTGGGCCTGTGGAATTCATTGCCATGGAGTGCAGTGGAGGCTGGGACATTAAATGTCTTCAAGGCAGAGATTGATACATTCTTGATCTCACAAGGAATTAAGGGCTGTTGGGAGAGTGCGGCTACTTGGAGTTGAAATGCCCATCAGCCATGATTAATTGGCAGAGTGGATTCAATGGGCCGAATGGCCTTACGTCCACTCCTCTATTTTATGATCTTATGGTCTTAAGTCACCCAAGTTAAGTTAACTTAATTGAAACATATAAAATAATCTGAGGGTTAGTTCGGGTGGATAGGGAGAGCCTTTTTCCTAGGATGGTGACGGCGAGCACGAGGGGGCATAGCTTTAAATTGAGGGGTCAAAGATACAGGACAGATGTCAGAGGTAGTTTCTTTACTCAGAGAGTAGTTTAGGGAATGGAACGCTTTGCCTGCAACGGTAGTAGATTTGCCAACTTTAGGCACATTTAAGTCGTCATTGGACAAGCATATGGATGTACATGGAATAGTGTCGTGTAGGTGGGCTTGAGATCGGTATGACAGTTCGGTACAACATCGAGGGCCGAAGGGCCTGTACTATACTGTAATGTTCTATGTTCTTTGTTGTCACCCAAGTTGTCAGTATGGTCACCTCTCCCCTGTCAATCACGATAACCCCAGGTCAAGTTTTGGAAACCCTTGTGCTGGAGACCATTTGGTTGTCTCCTGGAGACACCTGTGTAGATAAAGTAATGCACAAGGTTCAGAAGAATCCACGATGTCTTCAAAAATATCTATAAGAGTAGATGGAGTGCAGTCTTTGTGATAACTGTCCCTACCTTCTTTCAGGTCTCTGATTACTTCGAATTGTTTGTATATTTATAAAGAGAAAGAAAGTTAAAGCTATACCAATAAATACCAGAAGTAAAAAGATATTTTGTCAAAGCTTTTCATCTTGTACTCACCAGGATACTTTGCAAGAATAACAATTAAAGGGGAAAGCCAACATTCACACTTCATGAGAAGATTTTACTGAATGGCTGGCAAGTGGGCAATTCCCTGAGCAATTGGAGTCAAACTACCTCAGCTAAAATTTAAAAAAGGGCTGGCTGTTACCTGCCAATCATCATTAATGGATATATTCATTGTGATAGTCCTCCACCAGTCAGAGTCCAACTAGCAACAGCATTTTCCCCCCATTGAGTACACATGTTGGTTTTGCCTGAAATCAGAACTCATGTGAAAAGCCCTGATGCATGTAAGATGAAACTTTTGGACAATATATTATCTTTTTGAGAAATATTCACATCCTGTACTACCAAACAACTGATTCCATAGGAGTTCTACACTGTTCCCTAAATACCATTTGTTGGGGTTTATTATTTTGTACAAAAGCAGCAGCTGGCAGAATGCCACAGTTTGGAGAAGAGAACATTGCTGCTTCGGGACCTGCTTTTGTTCTATACTCTTTTAATGACCTGGCAGTAAAAGCCACAACCACCTCTCCCTTCCAGTTGACAGTTCAATATAATGGGCCCTGATGACATTATTGCAGATTTCAGGGATCCCATCATTTTTCAGAGTCTTTCCTATCTGCTCAGAAAGCAGTTTAAAGCACAAGCATGTGAGTTTTTTTACAAGACATTTCCAAAATAAATCACAGAATAAAAAATAACAGAAAAATCAAAGCATGTATAGCACGGAAGGAGGCCATTCAACTATTCACCACATTGGATCTGTTCAAATATACCTCTTCTCCCTCTATTTAGTTCTTTTAACACTTCTCTTTCTTATGCTAATCCACCACTCTGTTTAACTGCCACTGGACTACATATTCATCAATATTTCTGGAAAAACATTCTATTTCCTAATAAAATTCATTTCATAAAAATGATGTCTACCTTAGTTTTTCTGTTGTTAACTTTTAATTTCTGCAATTAAGTATTGATTCATCAACCAGATTTAACAACTTAACCTGTCAAAGTCCTTTGTAAATCTGAAGTTTCAAATCTCCTCTTAATTCTTTAACAATAGGAGCCGTAATTTTGTTGTTTTGTGTTCTTAACTTTAGCTCCTGTTCCTGCTACCATCCAAGTGAATCTCTCCTCTGCTTTTATAATTGGTTTGACATCCTTCCAAAAGGGGGATATCCAAAACCAGATGCAGTTTTCTAATTGCAGTCTAACAAAATGTTTCTACAGTTTAATAGAATCATAGAATTGGGCCATTTGATCCATCATGCTGGCTCTTCCAGGTGATATCCTTTGTTCAAGTTCTTCTGCTTTTATCCCCAGCCCAGAAAGTTTTTATGAAAATTTATCCAATTATCTTTTCAAAGTAATGATTGAATCTGTTCCAGGATTATTTGAAGCATTCCAGATCATCGTAATTCTGATGTAAACTTTTTGCATTCCTTATGTCACTTTTTAGCCATTTACCTTAAATCTGTTGGAGTTGGGAGGTCATGTTGCAGCTGTGCAGGACATTGGTTTGGCCACTTTTGTAATATTGCGTTCAGTTCTGGTCTCTGCTATAGGAGAGATGTTGTTAAACTTGAAAGGGTTCAGAAAGGGTTTGCAAGGATTTTGCTGAGTTTGGAGAGTTTGAACAATAGGGAGAAGTTGAATAGGCTGGGGCTTATTTCTCTGGAGTGTCAGAGGCTGAGGGTTACCTTATAGAGGTTTATAAAATCATGAAGGGCATGGATGGGGTGAATAGATTGGTCTTTGATTCCCAGGGTAGGTCTTTGTCCTATGAATCTATGATATAAATCATCAAACATCTTTTGAAATTCTATATGCGCAACAATTTTTCGTCAATATATTCTACTATTTCCTCAAATAATGTTACAAGTTAAGCAAACGTTTTGTTTTTCTGACCTGTGCAGACCTAATTAACACACATTGAGTCATAGAGTCACATGGCACAGATATAGACCCTTCAGACCAACTTGTCCATTCCAAACAGGTTTCCTAAACTGAACTAGTTCCATTTGCCTGCATTTGGCCCATATCCCTTGAAACCTTTCTTATCCATGCCCTGTCCAATTGCATTTTTAATGTTGTAATTGTATTTGCCTCCAATACTTTCTCTGGCAGCTAGTTCCTACACACACCACCCTCTGTTTGAAGAAATTGCCCCTCAGGTCTCTTTTAAATCTTTCTCCTCTCACCTTAAACCTATGCCCTCTAGTTTTGGACCCTCCTACCCTGGGAAAAAGACCTTGGATACTCACCTTATTTATGCCCCTCATGATTGTACAAACCTCTATAAGGTCATCCTCAACCTCTTACATTCCAGGGGAAAAGTCCCAGCTAATCCATCTATGGATTTTTTTATTCCAATGCATTGTCACTGGATACTTAACATTAAAGGTGCTGGCTTAAGTATTCTAGAGTTACTGACGTTACTCCTGTAACAAACTATTGTTTTAAGACAGGTATTTTGTCCTTTTTGTGAAAAGAGGTTGAGGCAGAGGCGCAGAGCAGTCTGCTTCAGTCCAATAAAGTAAACAGCTTGTGAGGTCTTTGGTTTTTTTAAAAAACGTTAGAACAATAGAAGTGGCATGAATAAATAGGGTCAAGCTCCCATGGAACCAGGAATATTAGTTTTAGCTTTCAGTATCTGTTGGTTTGTGAAAGCTGCTACATTTTTCTCATTCTCCCGCTCGCATTCTCGCAGACTCTCTTGCTCTATCTCTTGCCCTCTCTTGCTCTGTCTCGTTCTTGCTCTCTGTTATAGCTAAAAGCTGGGGTTCTCCTTCTGCTGTTAGAATTGCATGTGAGACAACCTATTTTACTGAGATTGCCTTTGCCAAGGGTGTGTTTATGGGATGTTACTAGATTGGAACATTAAATGAGTGGTTTATTATTTTGAGTTACAGTTACAGTTAAGCCAAAGTTTTTTGTTTTGCCTGTATTTTAACTATAGTATAAAACAAAAGCTTGTGTTTTGCTTAAAGTCGAGAAATTTTTAGCCCAGTCGAATTGCCTCTGAATGAAAAGCCTTACACTTAAGAAAAAGAAAGGGTCTAGGCTTCCTTCTTAATATATTTTGTGGGGATTTGGTCTGACATATAACATTCCCTTCAGTCTTTACTTGACCAGTTTGTTATATTGATGAAAATTCAGTCAAACTTCCATCTCCAAGAATGTTGGTAAGATGATGGTCAGAGACCCTAAAACGACTTCCATGATTTCCTGCAGCAATCTAGGATTGAATCTGTTACAGCCTTTCCACTTAAAGTTACACTATTTATTCTGTGCCTCTGTACAGCTATATCGATCCCCTGTAACGACTCAATCTCTTCCACTGCACCAAGGAAACTCAGACTTATTATTTATATCTTCTGTTCCTTGATTTTTCATAAGATTTCTTTATAATTTGATATTTAGCCATTTATAAAAATGTAATTTGTTTAAATGTTTATAATATCCTTTACTGTTTCCCCCTCATATTAATTGTCAGTCTTCATATCCTGTCAGAGCCCTTTAATTGCAGAATCATACAGCACAGCAGTAGCTAAATCAGCCCATTGTGCCTGTGTGGATTGTTAACAATTATACAATTGGTCATACTTCTGTACTATTATCCCATAGCCCTGAGAACCATTTTCAAGTCTTTAATCATCTTTTTTCTCCTATCATTGCTATGGAATTTATTCTGTTTTCAAACTTCATTCACATTGCCTGCTAGTTCACTTTTTAACATTGAATTTCAATTTTGCTGTGTTATTTACTATGCTGAATTAAAATTACAGACCATTCAATTCCATTTACTCCAAAAACACTAAATTACAGTGGCCAACTGCACTCTGGTTGATTTCTGTTCCTGCTAAGAGCCTGGATTGGCAATATTTTTTAAAACATTCTCATTTTCATTTGTAGCTCACATGCAAAAAATGTTGACTTTTGCTGCATTCTGATTCTTTCATGCAAATACTGGCTATTTAAAAGACTCTCATTGGTTGTACATTGGCTTAGTTGCCTGATTTATTTCCAATTTATCTGGATTAATTCCCTTGCCATAGCGTTGAAATTGATTTCTCATCAGCTGAGGGCTTTATACTTGTCTGTTCTGACCCTTTTTTTGAATCTTTCTGGGGATGTAAGCGTTGCTGACTCAGCCAACAGTTTTACCTACTGCTACTTGTTTGGAGACTTTTTTTCTGTTTTTCACTATTTACTTCTGTTGTGAAGTTGGTACAGTGCATGTCAATTTACAGGCAGGACACGTGAATTTGTGTGTAAAATGATAGTGGGGAACTGTGTGTGGTTTAGACTTGGAGATTAAAAGAAATGTCTTCAGGCAGCAGCAAATGCGCAGTTCTTGAAATTGAAACAATTTATCAAAAGGCTGTACTGTTAGCAGGAAAAACCGCATTTTTACCAAGTCCACAGACTTTTGAATTTAGCCAATTATTTTAAACCAGGCCATAGATACCAAAGCCCATTCAAATTTAAACCCGATCGTTTTGACAACCTTGGACCAATCTTGTTGTAGGAAATTAACAGGCCATCAAGGGTATAAAAGGCGAGGGCATTTGGAAATTGAGTTGAGAGTGAGCTGTCATCTGTTATGAGAACAACTCTCAACAGCCATCAGCTCTGAAGAAAGAGAAAACCACTGGTTCTCACAGATATATCTAAGATCTCAGAGTAAGCACCAACTAACTAAAGGTACTAAAGCACTCTTAGCTAATATTCCTGACACAAGAGATTGATGGAGAAAGCATTCCTGACTGGAGGACAACAGTGAAGGCAAAGAACGTTCTGAAAGATTTATCCTGGTTGTAATTTTAAGAGCGTAAGCTTTATTTTTTTTCTTTCACTAATTTTGTTTATATAAGTTGGACTTGTGTATGGATTGGAACAACATACCACTAGAATTTTGTTTAATTTGGAAATAGTTAAGGGGGAATTGTTCAGTTTGTTAGTAGCTCCGTTACTTTGTTCACTGTAAGTGTCTATTTCCAGAAATGGATACATAAATGTTGAGGAAGGGAAGGCAGGAGTCAGAGATAGACCAGGTGAAAGTGAGGGCAGGGTGGAAATTGGAGGCAATTTTCAACAATACCTCAATTTCCTGGAGCAAAGACTGAACCATCCTGACCCACCAGCACTCTCCTCCGCTTGGCTGAGCTCGTCCTTAGCCTTAACAACTTCTTCTGTTTTAACTCTTCTCATTTTCTTCAGGTGAGAGGAGTTGCTATGGGTACTCACATGGGCCTAGCTTTTTGTAAAGTACATGGAACATTCTTTGTTCCAGTCCTATTCTGGCCCCCACCCACAACTCCTTCTCCAATATATTGATAATGTCATCAGTGCTGCTTCCCTCTCGTCTGGACTTGGTAAACTTCATCAATTTCACCTCCAGTTTTCACCCTGCCCTCTCTTTCACCTGGTCTATCTCTGACTCCCTTCCCTTCCTCGACCAGTCTATTCCCAGACTGGCCACTAATATCCATTACAAACCCACTGCCTCCCACAGCTACTTGGACTATATACCCTCACACCCCACTTCCTGTAAAGACTCCATCCCATTCTCTCAGTTCCTCTCCCTCTGCCACATGTGCTCAGGTGAGGCCACCTTCAACAAGAGAGCCTCTGAAATGCCCACCTTCTTCCTCAACCGAGGATTCTCCACGTCCGTTGTCGACAGAGCCCTCAATCGGGGCTGACCCAACTCCCGCACTTCTGCCCTCACCCCTCCTCTTCCCTCCTGCAGCAACGATAGGGTTCTCCTTGTCCTTACCTACCATCCCACCAGCATCCACATCCAGAAGATCATCAGATGCCATTTCTGCTACCACCAGACACACATACCTCTCCCCTCCCCTCCCTTGCCTGCCTTCTGCAGAGACTGTTCTCTTGGGGTCACCCTGGTTCATGCTTCCTTCACTGCTCCCCCTCCTCCAAAACCTCCCCACAGTCCCATAGCACCTTCCCCTGTAACCGGCCAAGGTGCAACACCTGCCCATTTACCTCCTCCCTCCCCAGTATCCAAGGGCCTAAACATTGCTTCACCTGGAAGTTACATTTCACCTGCACTTCCCAGAATCTAGTCAACTGCATTCACACAATGTGCTCACAATGTGGTCTCCTGAACTTTGGGGAAATGAAGCGTAGACTAGGTGACTTCTTCACAGACCATTGAGATTCTGCCTGCAAAAAAATGCCTCGTTAAAGTTGCCTGCCCCTTCAGTGCACCACACTGTCCCCTGGTCAATATCTCTCTCGCTGTAGTGTTCCAGCAAAACTCAATGCAAGCTGGTGGAACAACACCTCGTTTTCCACTTGGGGACCCTGCAGCCTTCTGGAGAATATATTGAGTTCGATAATTTTAGGGACTAAACTCTGCCATGTTCCAGCCTCCTAACTAATATGCCAGGCCTTGTTACCACATAGCCTGCATTACACACACCCTGTTGTTAGTCACTAACAGTTCTCATTAACAACTGCTCCCCCTCCCAGCCTGATTGTGAGCAATTCCTTTTTCTGTCCAACAGCCTTTCTTGCGGCTCTATCCTATCATTTACACCCTACCCCATCCCCCCACCCTTTTTCCTGCATATAAACTGATGTTTTTACAGCCACCATCAGGTTTTTAAAATTCATTCGCGGGATGAGGGCACTTTCTTGCCCAGAGGGCAATTGAGAGTCAGCCACATTGCTGTGGGTCTGGAGTCACATGTAGGCCAGACCAGGGAAGGATGGCAGTTTCCTTCCCTAAAGGACACAATGGACAATAGGTGCTGTAGTAGACCATTCAGCCCTTTGAGCCAGCACCACCATTCATTATGATCATGGCTAATCATCCACAATCAGTATCGTGTTCCTGCCTTATCCCCATAACACTTGATCCCATTAGTAAACCAGATGGGTTTTTCCAACAATCGACAATAAATTCGCAGTCATCATTAGATTCCTAATTCCAAATATTTATGGAATTCAAATTCCACCATCTGCCATGGTGGGATTCAAACCTGGGTCCCCAGAACATTTTCTGGGTCTCTGGACTAGCAATCCAGTGATAATACCACAAGATTATCGCCTCCCCCTTGGAGTCCTGAGGAAGGGTCACTAGACCCTGAAATGTTAACTGTGTTTTCCCCTCACAGATGCTGCCAGACCTGCTGAGCTTTTCCAGCAACTTTGTCTTTGTTCCTGATTTACAGCATCCGCAGTTCCTTTGGTTTTTATTAATTTCATAGCCTCTTCTTTTCCCTAAGACAAAATCAGCCTGTAGTAGTTGCATTGCTATAAACATTTCAGTCGTTCAATATAAATTAGTCGGTATATGCAGAAGGTGAAAAAGGCAACATTTGTGCCAATCACTACCAACTTAGGGAAAGCTCGTAAGTAGTGGAAATCTTCGCTTACCAACTTAACTGAAAACATTGAATGGTGGTAAATAGTGTTTTTTAGCCTGGAGGATGGTAGTGTTATAAAGTGGGAGTTGACCCCCCCCCCCCCCCCAACCCCCTGATAGCTAAAACTGAAATACCCAGACAGGAGCCTCTTACCTTTGACCTGTTAGAAGGTATAACCTGCATTTTCTGCAGCTCCTAGTAGTTAAATAAAATAAAACCTTGACACTCCCTTCACAATCAACAAGTAACAATTTATTTACCTAACTCTAACAGGCTACTAGACTAGGTGGGTTTGAGGTTCACAAGGAAGAGGTATTAGAAATCCTTCAGAGGGTGAAGATAGATAAGTCCCCTGGGCCAGATGGGATTTATCCTAGGATCCTTTGGGAATCCAGGGAGGAGATTGCCGAGCCTTTGGCATTGATCTTTAACTCGTCATTGTCTACAGGAATAGTGCCAGACGAGTGGAGGATAGCAAATGTGGTTCCCCTGTTCAAGAAGGGGAGTAGAGACAACCCTGGTAATTATAGACCAGTGAGCCTTACTTCAATTGTTGGTAAAGTGTTGGAAAAGGTTATAAGGGATAGGATTTATAATCATCTAGAAAAGAATAAATTGATTAGGGATAGTCAGCATGGTTTTGTGAAGGGTGGGTCGTGCCTCACAAACCTTATTGAGCTCTTTGAGAAGGTGACCAAACAGGTAGATGAGAGTAAACCGGTTGATGTGGTGTATATGGATTTCAGCAAGGCGTTCGATAAGGTTCCCCACAATAGGCTATTGTACAAAATGCGGAGGAATGGAATTGTGGGAGATAGAGCAGTTTGGATTGGAAATTGGCTTGCTGAAAGAAGACAGAGGGCGGTAGTTGATGGGAAATGTTCATCCTGGAGAGCAGTTACTAGTGGTGTACTGCAAGGGTCGGTGTTGGGTCCATTGCTGTTTGTCATTTTTATAAATGACCTGGATGAGGGCGTAGAAGGATGGGTTAGTAAATTTGCAGATGACACTAAGGTCGGTGGAATTGTGGATAGTGAGGAAGGATGTTGTAGGTTGCAGAGAGACATAGATAAGCCGCAGAGCTGGGCTGAGAGGTGGCAAATGGAGTTTAATGCGGACATGTGTGAGGTGATGCACTTTGGTAGGAGTAACCAGAAGGCAAATTACAGGGCTAATGTTAAGATTCTTAGTAGTGTACATGAGCAGAGAGATCTCGGTGTCCATGTACACAGATCCTTGAAAGTTGCCACCCAGGTTGACAGGGCTGTAAAGAAGGCAGACAGTGTTTTAGCTTTTATTAATAGAGGGATTGAGTTCCGGAACCAAGAGGTTATGCTGCAGCTGTACAAAACTCTTGGTGTGGCCGCACTTGGAGTATTGCTTGCAGTTCTGGTCACCGCATTATAAGAAGGATGTGGAAGCTTTGGAAAGGGTGCAGAGGAGATTTACTAGGATGTTGCCTGGTATGGAGGGAAGCTGTTATGAGGAAAGGCTGAGGGACTTGAAGCTGTTTTCATTAGAGAGAAGAAGGTTGAGAGGTGACTTAATTGAAACATATAAAATAATCAGAGGGTTAGATAGGGTGGCTAGGGAGAGCCTTTTTCCTAGGATGGTGATGGCGAGCACGAGGGGGCATTGCTTTAAATTGAGGGGTGAAAGATATAGGGCAGATGTCAGAGGTAGTTTCTTTACTCGGAGAGTAGTAAGGGAATGGGATGCTTTGCCTGCAATGGTAGTAGATTCGCCAACTTTAGGTACATTTAAGTTGTCATTGGATAAGCATATGGACGTACATGAAATAGTGTAGTTTAGATGGGCTTGAGATCGGTATGACAGGTTGGCACAACACCGAGGGCCGAAGGGCCTGTACTGTGCTGTAATGTTCTATGTTCTAGGTAAACAAATTAACTAAAGTATTAACAAACAGAATAAACCCCTTCTGACTACTACCTATTCCCGGATAAAACAAGATTCTAATGGTATGCTGTTCCAGTAAATACACATCCCACTTGAGATAATTCCAAAAAGTCGGTAGTCTGTCAAAATTACAGCCAGGTTACATGTCTTCTGGCATGCTCCGTGCCTTCTCTGTCAAATGTGCTGTCAGGAACTCCCTCCCCTTCAAATGTTTTGTTGGGTCCACCTTCTCTGTCAGGAATATTAACTAGCTGTGCAGTAGGTACCTTTTGATTTAGATGGTGCCTTCAGTAAAACCTAGACTGAGAGCTAGTGATTCTGTCTTGATAGCTGAGAGCCGTTACTTCTTGCAGATGACAGTTCACTCTCCTGATTTTCTAACTGCCCTCTCCTTTTATACCCTTGGTAACAGATCAACACTTCTTTCAACAGGAATAGTCCTATCTTGTGAAAACTATCAGAGTTAAATTTAATTGGTTTTTGGCATCTGAGTGCCTGGTTCAAATTATTTGGCTAAATTCAAAACTCGTTTTGATGATGAATCAAAACTGCTGCTTGACCTGTACATCCTTTTGACACAGATGTTTCAATTCCAGTGTTCTGTGCGCCTGTGAAACCACAAGCTGCTGCTCACGGACATTATTTTTGAATCTCTAAGCATCAAAAAATCACCTTATCTTCAAAAGAGACCATGTACTGCTTTCCCCCTAGCATTTTACAAACACCAAATTCTAACACTCTGCCTTCCAGTCTACAAATACTCTACCCAACTTCGCAACAGTAGGCAGTAGTGTTCTCTAAGGATCAGTGCCAGAACCCCTGTTTTCTGAATATGTAATTGACTTAGATATTGATACAGCATAAAATCGCAAAACTTGACTACATTGAAAAGGTTGAAACAGAGATGGTAATACCCATTGATTGCAACAGGACATGGGTAGGTTGGTGGAATAGGCAGACAAAGGGTAATTGGAAACGAATGCATGGTGAGGTGATGTGTTTTACCAAAAGAAGGTGGACAAGGCACTTATAGATATAAATTGCATAGTTTAATTATATATACAGGAACATGGGACCTAGGATTTTGTGTACATATTTGAATGTGACAGGACATACTGAACGAGAGCAGTTAGCAATGCTAATGGGATCTTGAGCTTCTTAAATTGAGGCACCTAGAATGAAAGCTTTGAGCATGCCAAAGTGTGAAGCTGGATGAACACAGCAGGCCAAGCAGCATCTCAGGCCCACTGACTCCCACAACTACCTAGAATACACCTCCTCCCACCCACCCTCCTGCAATAATTCCATCCCCTATTCCCAATTCCTCCACCGCATCTGCTCCCAGGATGAGGCATTCCACTCCCGCACATCCCAGATGTCCACGTTCTTCAAGGACCGCAACTTTCCCCCCGCAGCGGTCGAGAACGCCCTTGACAGCGTCTCCCGCATTTCCTGCCAAGCATACCTCACACCCCGCCCCCGCCACAACCGCCCCAAGAGGATCCCCCTCGTTCTCACATACCACCCCACCAACCTCCGGATACAACGCATCATCCTCTGACACTTCCACCATCTACAATCTGACCCCACCACCCAAGACATTTTTCCATCCCCACCTTTGTCTGCCTTCCGGAGAGACCACTCTCTCCGTGACTCCCTTGTCCGCTCCACACTCCCCTCCAACCCCACCACACCCGGCACCTTCCCCTGCAACTGCAGGAAGTGCTACACTTGCCCCCACACCACCTTCCTCACCCCCATCCCAGGCCCCAAGATGACCTTCCATGTCAAGCAGATGTTCACCTGCACATCTGCCAACGTGGTATATTGTACCCGGGCTGGCTTCCTGTACATTGGAGAAACCAAGCGGAGGCTTGGGGACTGCTTTGTAGAACACCTTCGCTCGGTTTGCAATAAACTACTGCACCTCCCAGTTGCAAGCCATTTTAACTTCCCCTCCCATTCTTTAGATGACATGTCCATCATGGGCCTCCTGCAGTGTCACAATGATGCCACCTGAAGGTTGCAGGAACAGCAACTCATATTCTGCTTGGGAACCCTGCAGCCCAATGGTATCAATGTGGACTTCACCAGCTTCAACATCTCCCCTTCCCCCACTGCATCCCAAAACCAGCCCAGTTCTTCCCCTCCCACCATTGCATCACAAAACCAGCCCAGCTTGTCCCCTCCCCCCACTGCATCCCAAAGCCAGCCCAGCCTGCCTCCGCCTCCCTAACCTGTTCTTCCTCTCACCCATCCCTTCCTCCCACCTCAAGCCGCACCTCCATTTCCTACCTACTCACCTCATCCCGCCTCCTTGACCTGTCCGTCTTCCCTGGACTAACCTATCCCCTCCCTACCTCCCCACCTATACTCTCTTCTCCACCTATCTTCTTTTCTCTCCATCTTCTGTCTGCCTCCCCCTCTCTCCCTATTTATTCCAGTTCCCTCTCCCCATTCCCCTCTCTGATGAAGGGTCTAGGCCCAAAACGTCAGCTTTTGTGCTCCTGAGATGCTGCTTGGCCTGCTGTGTTCATCCAGCTTCACACTTTGTTATCTTGGATTCTCCAGCATCTGCAGATCCCATTATCTCTGATACATAGTATTGAATCTAGTTATGATCACAGCACTTAAGAAGTTTGTGAAAATTCTTGAGACAGTACAGAAGAACAGAATGTTCAAAGTCTGAGATCTCACGCCAAGCACTGAGCTCATGGTGTACACAGCAACCAATGACACCCCCCCCCCCCCCCCCAACATGCATCAGGAAATGTAGTCCACATGCAGCCGACAAGCAGACACCTCACATCCCTGGATAGTTATCACTAACGTGCCTCTGAAAAATCCTGGAATACACTGGTGTACCACTGTGTCGGCTCTCTCCCAGGCCAATGACCTTAGAACTTCATGCTCAACACTAGACTCCCCAGATAAGTGCTCTATTCCAAGCTCAACATTGTTTAGCTAACCTCACAAGGAGGCCAGAAGAAATGCTACAAGGACACCCTGTAAACCTCCGTGAACAAATGCAATAGTCCCACAGTATGTGGGTACAGCTTGCCTTGGAACCCACAAAACTGGAGACAAAGCAGCTGTAAAGATACTAATCACTTTGAGCACCATTGAGAGGAGCTCATGGAGGCCAAGTGCAAGCAGTGGAAAGTGTGCTAGGAATCCAGAGGGTCCTATCCACCCAGCCACCTCAAATACCGCCTCCTCAACCCACCCCTTTGTCAGAGTCTGCAGCCCCAGGATTGGATAATGCAGCTACCGCAGAATCCAACCTCCCAGAGTGAAAACAAGTCATTCTCAACCCTGAGTGACTGCCAGAGAAGAAGAGGAAATTTATCCAAATGGTTTCAGGGATAAGGATTTTAGCTACAAGATCTGTTGGCAAAGCAGGTGCTACACTCTGATGCAAAGGAGATTAAAGGTAAATTTGAAAGAAGTATGCAATTTTAAAGTAAATTAGACAAATCTAATTGGCTTCTCTTAGCTAGTTCTAGAAGGAGTAGGGGAGACAGATTTAGATTTTGTTTAAGAGCTACACAAGGTGTGAGAGAGAACTTTTTAAATGCATGGAAAAATAATGAGCTGAAACTTACTAACTACCAGGGTGGCAGAAATAGAAGTGTCTCAGTTGTTAGCACTGCTGCCTCTCAGTGCCAGGGACCCAGGTCAATTTCAGTCTGTGTAGAGTTTGCACATTCTCCCCATTTCTGCCAAATACTCCGATTTTCTCCCACAGTCCAAACATGTACAGGTTAGGGTGGATTGGCTGTGCTAAATTGCCCTGTAGTGTCCAGGGATATGCAGGTTAAGTGGATTGGCCATGGTAAATGTGAGGTTATGGGGATTGGCTGGGAGACTGGGTCTAGTTGGGATGCTCTTCAGAGGGTCAGTGCAGAAAATATGGGCCTAGTAGCCTCTTCCTGTACTGTAGAGATGCTTTGAAGAGATTAATAATTTTAAAATGAAGTTGAATGGGCACTGAAGTGAAATAAATATTCAGCACGAAAAGGATAATGTGGGGCAATGGGACTGACCATATTGTTCTTTAGTTTGCTGACATGGATTTAATGGACTTAACTGAAATGATACTGGAGCCTCCAGTTTAAAACTCCCACCATTTTTATCAGAGGGCGACAGGGGGTGTGGCTGTAATTTGCATGTTACTGGTTCTCAGAACCTGATTGAACACACAAAATTGTAGCTACCTGCAAACATGTTTTTCTTTTTCTTCACAGGATGTCCAAAACATGAATTGTGGGCATTACAGTTTTTAGGAAAAGGTATAAACTTTACAAACTTCTTCGGAAACATAGGGTACCTTTTGGAGAGATATTGTGTTCTTTCGGGTAGATGTTTTCGAGATCTTTGGAAAAGGTCACTTGCCCTTTGGATGAGGTTAAGTGTTCATTGGGATTGTTAAAAGTAGACCTGAATGTGAATACAAAGTAGATAAATGAATTGGAAGTGTCAAAGCATTTAGATTTAAAGATGTCATCAGTTTTTTTTTTAAGAAATGCTTACTATTTTAATGTCTGTTGATATAAGCCTGAGATATCTGATTATAGGATTTACATTGTGTCACTGCTTTCACAACATTCTAAATTGGTTCTAAATGGTTACAATTTTTTAATAGTACTCTGAATACAAGTGCTTGCTTTTATCCTTTGGGATTAAGTATTTGAAGAAAGTTAGATGCAGTGTACATTAATTGTACTCGCAAATGGGTCGTGAGTATTGCTGGCTAGGCGAACATTTATTGTACATCCTGAAGTGCCCTGGAGAGTTGGTGGTGACCTGCCTTCTTGGATTGCTGTCATACATGCAGTGTACACACAACCGTGGTAACGTTAGGAAGCAAATTTATAAATCAGTTTTTAGTTTTAAATAGTGAATTCATCAATAGGTATTTACAATGATTGTATTAAATCTCAGGGTGTGTCCTGAGGTCTGCCCGTGGCAAATATCCTGTTGGCATGGAGGATACAAAGGCAATTTATTAGTGGTGTACGGGAGAGTGTGGGTTAGTACGGATGGAGCATGTGGAGTAAGTATGGGTATGAAAGATATGTGAGCAGCAAGAAATGGCGGACTTCTTGTTTAATTCTGTTTATAGCTGGGAAGAAATCCCAGAGCATACACTGAAGAATTTTTCAGAACAAAGTTCCCATGTGAGATTTGAATTCCTTATTTCAATGCAGTGTTTTGTGAAATGCTGTGTTCTTTATCGCATCTGCACCACATTTGTGGTAATTTACAGTTAGTGCCCTATTGATAAACAGCTGCATGAGATATGCAAAATTAACAGTTCATGTCATTGATCTCAATGGAGCATCAACCTAATGCCATGAAGCAACTTTAGGTCTCTGCTCTGTCTAATACACTCTATAAACCATACACAGTTGCACAGGCATTCAGCAGCAGAAGGGAAGCCATATGAGCTCTGTTTAAAGGGACTATTAGTCTCTTACAGATTCCGAACTGGATGAACTTCTCTGTGTTACCTACATTACTAAGACAAATTAATGCTTTTTACACTTCTACCATTGGCACAAAATTTACTGGGAGAGATTTTACAGTGGTGAGGGAATTTTTGCTGACTTCACAAGCTGTTCCCATTGTAGAAGTAACAAGAAGACACACTGATCAGGGCAAACTGCTGGAAGAGTGAATTTAGCATGAAAATGTTAAATGTTCTTAACATGAATCCATATATACCCTGAGCGCTAAGGGAGTGGAGATAGTAGGAGCTGCAGATGCTGGAGAATCTGAGATAACACGGTGTAGAGCTGGATGAACACAGCAGGCCGAGCAGGAAAGCTGACATTTTGGGCCTAGACTCTTCATCAGAAATGAAGAAATGTCCTTTATAATGAAAATAATCACACTAAGGCCCACTAATGTTTACAAAGAGAGTCATTTGTCACTGCATGCATGGCATTCTCCTATGATGGTGGAACAGTTTATCACTTATTCCTCAGTTTGATTTTCTTTCAATATATGCTAATAATTTTTATCTCTTTTGTGAGCCCATTCAATCCAGGATAACTTACTTGTAGCCTGAAATTAAGTTCATTGAATCATTAGTACAAAAGCATAAAAACACTTCATGAAGAAAGCCCTCAGGGAAATAGATTTCAGAAGTATAAATCATGCTGTATTTTAAACGTCAACATATATAATTGCTATCACTTGTTATCCTCCATAAATAGTTGGTGATAGTCTTTGACCTCTTTGCAAAATGAGCAGTTTTTCTGCTGTTGTACGGGCATGAATAGTTCTTGATTTCGACATTTCATTTGTAAGCTGCTAGTGAAATAAACCTTCAAAATTCTGTTAGGATAAGAATCCACTGAATTATTTACTCTTAAAAGGTAAAACACCTTCCCTTCACAGAGTAAGATTAACCTGTTCTTGTAAGAATGTCTATATAGGCCTGTCCCACGTGAGTTCAGAGGAAGGGTCACTGGACCCGAAACATTAACTCTGTTTTTCCTTCCACAGATGCTGCCAGACCTGCTGATCTTTTCCAGCAACTTTGTTTTTGTCCAATATAGGCTAGTTTTGAAGTGGTGGATACAGGTATTATTACAGTGTTTAAAAGACATTTGGATGGATAAAAAAAGTTTGGAGGGATATGGGCCAGGAGTAGGTAGGTGGCACTAGTTTAGTTTGGGACTATGAGATAACAAAGTGCAGAGCTGGATGAACACAGCAGGCCAAGCAGCATCTTAGGAGCACAAAAGCTGACATCTCGGGCCTAGACCCCTCATCAGAAAAGGGGGGAAGGGGATAGAGTTCTGAAATAAATAGGGAGAGGGGGGAGGTGGGCTGAAGATGGATAGAGGAGAAGATACGTGGAGAGGAGACAGACAAGTTAAAGGGGCGGAGATGGAGCCTGTAGAGGTGAGTGTAGGTGGAGAGGTAGGGAGGGGATAGGTCAGCCTGGGGAGGGTGGACAGGTCAAGGGGGCAGGATGAGGTTAGTAGGTAGGAATTGGAGATGTGGCTTGAGGTGGGAGGAGGGGATAGGTGAGAGGAAGAACAGGTTAGGGAGGCGGGGATGAGCTGAGCTGGTTTTGGGATAAAGTGGGCGGAGGGGAGATTTTGAAGCTCATGAAATCCACATTGATACTATTGGGCTGCAGGGTTCCCAATCGGAGTATGAGTTGCTGTTTCTGCAACCTTCAGGATACTGGCATCATTATGACACTGCAGGAGGCCCAGGATGGACATGTCGTCGTCTAAGGAATGGGAGGGGGAGTTGAAATGGTTTGCGACTGGGAGGTGCAGTTGTTTATTGCAAACCGAGCGTAGGTGTTCTGCAAGCGGTCCCCGAGCCTCCACTTGGTTTCCCCAATGTCGAGGAGGCCACAACGCGAACAGCGGATGCAGTATACCACATTTGCAGATGTGCAGGTGAACATCTGCTTGATGTGGAAAGTCTTCTTGGGACCTGGGATGGGGGTGAGGGAGGTGGTGTGGGGGCAGGTGTAGCACTTCCTGTGGCTGCAAGGAAAGGTGCCGGGTGTGGTGGGGCTGGAGGGGAGTGTGGAGCGAACAAGAGAGTCACAGAGAGAGTGGTCTCTCCAGAAAGCAGACAAGGGTGGGGATGGAAAAATGTCTTGGGTGGTGGGGTCGGATTGTAGATGGCGGAAGTGTCGGAGGATGATGCGTTGAATCCAGAGGTTGGTGGGGTGGTACAGGAGGACGAGGGGGATTCTCTTTTGGTGGTTTTTGCGGGGATTATGTTCGGCATGGACTGGTTGGACCGGAGGGTCTGTTTCCATGCTGTATGACTCGAAATTTTAACTCTGCTCTCCCTGCACAGCTGCTGCCAGACCAACTGAGTTTCTCCAGAAATTTTTGATTTTGTTGTCAATATAGGCCAGTTGCACTGATATTGCATTAGTTTTACTGTTGTGGATATCAGATAACCAAAGCAATGGATGAGGCTGTATGTAGTACAGACAGTGGGGGGTCTTATGCTTGCTATCCAGACAAATATGTAAAGCCTGGCTTCACAGAGGGGGGAACAGAGGACTCCTTGTGAACTCCATCCATCTGAAGCCAGCTATCTTCGAGAGGAGGAAGGAAAATTGCATGTAATGGACATGACTAAGCAAGCCAGAACTCAATTGGGGAATGCAGTAAATTTTGGGGGAGACAGATTTTTACAGTTTTACATTTTGTTTCTTCAATTTCCAACTCTGTGATCCCCACAAGGATTTGTGAATTGTGAAATCATCGCAGAATTTCTCCACTCCTTTCAGGAAAACTTTTTGATTGCATTATGCCTCAATAGGGTGCTCAAAAATCCGAGCTAACCACAAGTGTGTTTTCCGGCTCAGTACTCTTATCCTATCTGGAACATAGGCTGTGTCCCTGTGATTTTCCAAGATATAATTCCTGTGAGTTTCACTTCCCCACAGGTGTGCTGCTGTATGTAATGAAACCAGACTTCTCATATTATAACCCATTGCCTATGATTACGTTCTTGAAGTTTCAAACTAAACCCGATACAAGAGTTATATTTCAGTTCAGTACCTATCTGTTCTCAATAAACTGGAAACTTTAACACATCAGGTCATGAGCTTAAGTTTAAGATTGGGATAAGAAGGAAGGTGCATCTCTGTAGATTTCCCTGAAAATATATCATCATAGTAAAGTTCTGTACCCTTAGTACTAATTCCATCCCTTTTACATTCACTCTTTCAAACTGAAGTCGATCTCTGGACCATCTCAATGCACTCTTAGACCTTGACTGGGCTTGAATGATTTTGCTTGTCTATCCCCAAGACAGCTTACTTCGACTTGACCCCACACTATTTCTGACAGTGAGCTGCCAAACCCTTCATCTTTGGTTTTTGCACTCACTAACTCACTTAGTCTTATTCTTGCGTGCCCTGCCGTCTATACACTTCTGGATTTGATGTTTTGGCATTTCCCACCAATGCAAAACTCTGAATATCTATCTCATCAAACTTTGCCCACCTAACGCCCCTATCAGACCTACATTCCATTTCTGTTTGCCAATCCTTCAAATTTAAAGTTATTTTCCTTGCTTTAACTTCTTTCATGCCTTCTTTTCGTTGGAACCAATATTGGCCCAAAATTTTAGTGGAATTCCTTGTTCCTCAAACTCTAGCCTGTCGTGCACCCACTCAACTTTGCTCATTTGCCATGCTTTCAGCTGCTGAGTTAGGATTGCGTGCTACAATTCCAGCTGTAGACCCTTTTACTTTCTCTTTAAAGATCAGCCTTGGCTGGGTACACTGCATCCAAGCAGCGGTGGAGGTTTCTCTATGCACAAGGTTTGCATAAATGTACATGTTGTTGTCTTTGTTGGGTTACAAATTAAAATATTTGTTCGATGTTTCAGAGAAAATGTTGTCGTTATGTTCTGATAACTCAAATTGTGTGAAATTGTGCTTTTCACGCTGCCAGAGATCAGCAAGACTTGGGAATTAAAGTGTGGTATAGTATGGTGGAGAGAAAAAAAGAGGTAACCAGTTAGGAGATCACTCATCTCAGGTTTGAAATCTAACTGTTCAACACCAACACCAACACCCTGGTTAAGCCGAAAGCTCCATCAGTTTAATCTCTGAAATTCAACTTTTAAAAAATATTGTGGTGGAAACTAATTGTACACATCACTACAAAGATGTGAATATGGTTTGGGTATTTTGCTAATTAAGTGTAGCTACTGTATTTCTGTAACTGTTATTCAGACTCCCTCTAATTAGATTTATGCATGGGAGAACAGTTGTAATTAACAGGCGCATTTGTCAGCACTTCAGAGTAAAAGACTTATAGATGTTCTGTGAAATATGAACATGTTAATGGTCAGAAAAGCCTTAAACTGCACATTGTTGTAGCCATGGCTAACTCAATTCTATTGTCCTCTACTGCCATCAGTATCATAAGAACCAGGAGCAGGAGTAAGCCATTCGGCCCTTCGAGCCTGCTCTGCCATTCAATAAGATCATGGCTGATCTTTTCATGGACATAGTTCTACTTACCCATCCTCTCAACAATAACCCTTAATTCCTTTATGGTTCAAAAAAAATCTGTATTGTCTTTAAAAACATTCAATGAGGAAGCCTCAACTACTTCACTGGCCAGTGACTTCCACAGATTCACAATCCTTTGGGTGAAAATGTTCCTTCTTAATTCAGTCCTAAATTTGCTCCCCCTAATTTTGAGGCTATGCCCCTTGCTCTAGTTTCACCCACCAGTGGAAACAACCTCCCTGCTTCAATCTTATCCAATCCCTTCATAATTTTCTATGTTTCTATAAGATCCTTCCCCTCATTCTTCTAAATTCCAATTAATATAATCCCAGTGTACTCAGTCTCTCCTCGTAAGTCAACCCTCTCATCTCTGGAATCAACCTGGTGCATCTCCTCTGCATCTCTTCCGGTGTCAGTACATCCTTTCTCAAATAAGGAGACCAAAACTGCATGCAGCACTCCAGGTATGGCCTCACCAGCTCCTGAGACAGCTGCAGCATAACCTCCCAGCTTTCAAACTCAATCCCTCTAGCAATGAAAGACAAAATTCCATTTGCTTTCTTAATTACCTGCTGCATCTGCCAACAACCTTCTGTGATTCATGCACAGACACCCAGGTCCCTCTGCACAGCAGCATGCTACAATTTTTTTTACCTTTCACATAATAGTTCCTTTTACTGTCATTCCTATCAAAATGGATGACTTCACATTGATCAACATTGTACTCTATCTGCTAGACCTTTTCCCACTCACTCAAACTATCCATAACCCTCTGTAAACTTTGAGTCCTGTGCACAGTTTGGTCTATCGTTCATCTTAGTGTCATCCTCAAACTTTGACACATTACACATGGTCCTCAACTCCAAATCATCTCTGTAAATTATAAACAATTGCAGTCCTAGCACCGATCCCTGAGGCACACCACCAGCCTCTATTTGCCAACCAGAAAAGCATTCATTTAACCCCACTCTTTGCTTCTGGTTAGTTAACCAATTCTCTGTCCATGCTAACACATTACCCGTAACGCTGCACAACTTTGTCTTATGCAGCAGCCTTTTGTGCAGTGCCTTGCCAAATGTCGTTGCTTTGTTATCTTGTATATAGTTTCATATAGGAGCAAAGCCTGACTTATGCTTTGCTAGAGTTCTGTCAGAACAGGACACATGAGATGTCTAGTAACAGTTTGAATGTATGCATGATGGGATAATGAGACAAAGGTTGCTTATTATACTATTGAGTTTGCTTCTATAATTTCCCTCCACATAACTGGAAAAGAACTGAGACTTCCCAACGTAAAAGGTATGAAGTATTTATCAATTACTGACGTAGATCTCTTGGAATGAACTGCTTTATAGAGACTTAAGAAAGTAATTTGAGTGAAAAGGAGACACACGCCGATGGAATTCAGCATTGCCATTATTATGATCACTAAGGGTGATCATCATTTCACATCAGTCCCATTGGCATACGGTTAGGGTTTAGTTTCTTTTCAACCAACTATGTCCAGTTCTCAGTCAGGTGCTCTGATATAAACCTTTGGTTCCTTTGCATGTCTAAACTTTTCATACTGCTTTTACAATTCAGTCTCTCTTTACTCTATTGTGCATCACTTCCCCAAGAGCTGCTAGAATACTATTTTTCATCTTAATGCTAAAATGAAAATTGATTATTTTGTAGAAAGCTTGGCTTGCTCCCAAACAGAATAGAAATTTAATAATTGTGCCCTCCTACAGTTTTTTTTGTGTGTCTGCATCTGTGTGCTGAATGCTTTCTGTGTTCGGTTCCCCTTTATGTCTCAACCGTATAATGTTTTGTCTTACTTTCTTTCCAGTTGGCAGTGCTTCCAGGTTTGAGGTTGTCAGATCACATTAACCACTATTCCTTGTTATACATGGTAGTTTGAATTGATCCCTTGACAATTATTGGAACTCTTAAAAGTCATTTTCAAAAATGCAAAAAACAATTGCAGGCATTTTAAGTAAGCCACATTTTTTTCTGTATTATTTCTGGGTCAAACTGACCAGTAGTTTTAAAAGCAAAACAAAAATAAGCCCAATTTGATTTTACAGCAGGAAATCAATTAAATAACCTCAGTAAATTTTGATGACAGCTGATTTGGATTTGCAGTTAGGCTACCATTAAAGTGCTGCATCAACATCAATGGAGAGGCAAGTCATTAACTGTGGGATGCTTCAGCTTCAAGCATGTATGTTCAGCACAGCTTGTCATTTGGCTTAGAAACTCACTCAAGCTTACATTTCAGTACTCAAAACAAATTATTCAAACATAATAGTATTTCTTATTAACTGAGTTTCCATTCCATAATGGAATTGACTGTTGCCAGGGTGCTACAACATAGATCACTGAACAAGTGATTAAGGCTGACACCATTTGCTTACTCTGAAAGTGACAAGAGAATATTAGAAGTAGTTAATGAATGAAGTCATGACTTGAGGTCAGATAATTCCAAAGAAAAAGATGCTGTTACATATTTTAAAGTAAATGTGTATCAAACAGATGTGAAAGAGCGAAGAAGCAATAGATGTAGTTTTGATGCAATGTAAGTAATTGATAAATACTTCATATCTTTTACGTTGGGAAGTCTCAGTTCTTTTCCAGTTATGTGGAGGGAAATTATAGAAGCAAACAGAGGCACTCAGTAAGCTCAGAAATACCAAGCAAGAGAGCAGCTAGGAATTATCAGGGTCATTTTCACTTTCAGTTTTTGTGTGGTAGATGAGTGGGTGGATCACTTGCTTGTTACAGAAATCACTTAGTATGGAAATTGTAGCGTGGTGTTTATATTCTGAATGTTCACTTGTTGTGAAGTAAGACATTTCATCCAATTGTGAGTTGTTGACATTCAATTTAACTTTAATTTTAAGACATCAAATACAATTATACACTGAGTTTTAACAGCCAATCTAAAGCTCACATCTTAATTATTTACAAGACCCTTTCCAGGTACAAGTGTGTTTTTACAGAATTTGTGCAGAAGAGTGCCTCTGTTTATCATAATAAGTACAAATGAATTCCTAGGAAATTGGCACCAGCACTGGGATGGGACAGTCTTCATCTGAATTGCACTGGGACCAGAGTCCTAGCGAACCACATAACTAGGGCTGTAGACAGGGCTTTAAACTAAATTGGGGGAAGGGTTCAGTTTTAAGGAAAATTGTAAAACCCAAATAAAAGGAGGAGGTAAGAGTGCAGGGTAGTGATGTGATGGATGGTTACTAGGCAATAAAAGTGAGGGACAGAACCGGCAGTTGTCTTTATACACCAAGGATTTATAAAAGAGTGGGGAAATGTACCAGTAGAACGAATTTAAAAGCTTTGTATATTAAATGCACAAAGCATTTGAAACTAAATTAATGACTTAATGGCCCAATTAGAAAGAAAAGGCACAATTTGGTTGTGATCACTGAGAAATATTTACAGGGAGGTTAGGTCTGGGAATTGAATATCAAAGTCTACTCAGCATTTTCCAAAGATAGGCTAATGGGAAGAAGAGATGGTGTAGCTTTACGGGTGAAGGAAAGGATCAGTGCTGTAATGAGAAGTGACATATGCCCAAGAGGTCAAAATGTGGAATCAGACTGAGTAAAAATAAGAAATAACAAAGGGAAGAAGTACTTAGTAGGAGAAATCTATAGATCCCCAAACAGTAGTTCTGCAGTGGAACACAATATAAACCAGGAAATATTAGAGGCTTGCAAGAAAGGCACAGCAATAATTATGGGTGAATTTAACATGCACGTAGATTGGAAGAATCAAATTGGCAAGGGTAGTCTGGAGACACAGTTCATTGAATGTATTAGAAATTGTTTCTTGGAGCAGTATGTTGTGGAACCAACCAGGGAGCAGGCTATTCTGGATATGATTTTGTGCAATGATGAGAGATTAATTGATGATATCATAGTTAAAGATCCTGTAGGGAGTAGTGACCATAGTATGATAGAATTCAAAATTGAGTTTGGGGGTGAAAAAGTGCAGTCCCACAGTAGTGTTCTAGAATTAAATTAAGGAAATTACGGAGGAGTGAGGACAGATTTGGCCCAAGTAGATTGGGTTGGAAGGCTAAAAGGTAAGACAGCGGATGATAAACGGCGATAATGGGAACTGCAGATGCTGGAGATTCCAAGATAATAAGATGTGAGGCTGGATGAACACAGCAGGCCAAGCAGCATCTCAGGAGCACAAAAGCTGACGTTTCGGGCCTAGACCCTTCATCAGAGAGGGGGATGGGGGGAGGGAACTGGAATAAATAGGGAGAGAGGGGGAGGCGGACCGAAGATGGAGAGTAAAGAAGATAGGTGGAGAGGGTGTAGGTGGGGAGATTACAAGAGAGTTGCAATGGGAGAGAGATTCCCTGAGGTTGGTCCGGAGGGAGGAGGGTAACTTCTTCAGGTTAGGCATCCCTGGAAGAGGCTTCGCAGTGAGGTTAAAATAGTATCAGAGATAATGGGAACTGTTTTTTACCGAACCTCACTGCGAAGCCTCTTCCAGGGATGCCTAACCTGAAGAAGTTACCCTCCTCCCTCCGGACCAACCTCAGGGAATCTCTCTCCCATTGCAACTCTCTTGTAATCTCCCCACCTACACCCTCTCCACCTATCTTCTTTACTCTCCATCTTCGGTCCGCCTCCCCCTCTCTCCCTATTTATTCCAGTTCCCTCCCCCCATCCCCCTCTCTGATGAAGGGTCTAGGCCCGAAACGTCAGCTTTTGTGCTCCTGAGATGCTGCTTGGCCTGCTGTGTTCATCCAGCCTCACATCTTATTATCTTGGAATCTCCAGCATCTGCAGTTCCCATTATCTCTGATACTATTTTAACCTCACTGTGAAGCCTCTTCCAGGGATGCCTAACCTGAAGAAGTTACCCTCCTCCCTCCGGACCAACCTCAGGGAATCTCTCTCCCATTGCAACTCTCTTGTAATCTCCCCACCTACACCCTCTCCACCTATCTTCTTTACTCTCCATCTTCGGTCCGCCTCCCCCTCTCTCCCTATTTATTCCAGTTCCCTCCCCCCATCCCCCTCTCGGATGATAAACGGCTGTTGTTTAAGGAGCTACTCAATTCCTCACAGCTAAAATATATCCCAGTGAGGAAGAAAGAAGGTAAGTGGTTTGGGGAGATGGTGGTTTTTAAAACATCCATGGCTACAATTCAAAATAGGTACCTGTGAGGTGTTGCACTTTGGAATGTCAAACCAAGGTAGAACTTGTATTGTAAGTGGTATGGTCCTGGGGAGTGTTATGGAACAGAGGGATCTAAGAATACACATAGTTTGTTGAAAGTGGTGTCACAGGTGGATAGGGTGGTGAAGAGGGCATTTAGCTTGCTGGCCTTCATTGGGCAAGGCAATGAGTATAGGAGTTGGGATGCTGTGGTACAGCTGTAAAAGTTGTTGGTGAGACTGCACTTGGAATATTGTGCATGCTTTTGGTCATCGTGTTATAGGAAAGACCTAGTTAAACTGGATAGTGTGCAAAGAAGATTTATGAGGATGTTGCCAGCACTGGTAGGCCTGAGGTATAGGGAGAGGTTGGCTGGGATAGGACTCTGTTCCTTGGAATGTAGGTAATTGAGGGGTCACCATTTTGAGGTGCACAAAATCGTGAGGGGCATAGATAGGATGAATGCATATAGTGTTTTTCCCAGGGATAGGGAATTGGAAACTATGGAGCAGAGGTTTAAGGTGAGGGGGCATAAATTGAAGAAGGACCTGAGGGACACTATTTCTCACAGAGTGGTGCAGAGAATGGGCTGCCAGGGTAAGTAGCTGAGGCAGGTACAACAGCGGCATTTAAAAAAAAACATTTGGATAGGAACAGAGATGGAAAGGGTTGAGAGGGTTATGGACCAGATGTGGGCACTTGGAACTAGCTGAATGGACACCATGGCCAGCATAAACTAGTTTGGGCCAAAGGGCCTGTTTCCATGCTATGTGACTCTTACAACTGAGAGCAGAGTCTGAAATCTCAAATTTGTCATCTGAAAATCTTAGCTGTTTGATGAACAAAAGAGGAAAATAGTTGAGACAAGATGGGACTTGTTCAGTGCAAGAGTGGCCATCATTAAAATAATGGCTCTGCCAGAAAGGCCTTTTGAAATCTTGGGAAAGAGGTACACGGTTGAAAAATTGTTGGGCTTATTTTACACCTACGTGCACTACAGATTACCGGATAGTGGGATATTGCACTCAAACATACTTAAGGTTACTAAGGTCTCCATATTTTACTCCATATTTATTGTCAAAATTGAACCATTTCCTAATGGGTGCCCCATCTTTGCTAATATTGCTGCATATATCTTACCTGCATGATTCATAGGTTATCTTTAATCTGGAAAAATTACAGCCAAATGGAGGGAGTTTTAATAAGTGCACTGTTAACTGCAGTACAGGTATTTAAATTGAACTGACCTTTCTCAATAGTAGAACAAAAACAAAGTTGCTGGAAAAGCTCAGCAGGTTTGGCAGCATCTGTGAAGGTTCTCCGCCGTTCCACTTTCTCAATAGTGGCAGAGTTAAGTTATATTGGGTGAACTCTTATGCAATGCTGCAGCACTCTGCTGGAGCTGTTGTTAGTGCGTTTAGTTTTATATGTTAATAAAATTAGATTGATTGATTTGATTCAGTTTGTACAAGGGGGCATAGCTACAAATTGAGGGGTGATAAATTTAAGACAGATGTCAGAGGCAGGTTCTTTACTCAGAGAGTGGTAAGGGCGTAGAACATCCTGCCTGCCAATGTAGTTAACTCAGCCACATTAGGGTCATTTAAACAGTCCTTGGATAAGCATATGGATGATGATGGGCTAGTGTAGGGGGAGGGGCTTAGATTAGTTCACAGGTCGGTGCAACGTCAAGGGCTGAAGGGCCTGTTCTGTGCTGTATTGTTCTACGTTCTACATAAACAAGGAGGTCAAGGACAATATAAAGTCAAAATCTCTAAGTTATACCATATTGCAAAGGCCAGTGGCAGGCAGGAGGATAGAGAAACTTTCACCTGAAAGAAAACTTGCACAAAATTTCAAGAAAGTTAGCAAAAGCTTCTATAGGTATCAAAAAGTTGAATGTTGCTAAGGTGAACATGCATCCCTTATAAGATGAAACTGGAGAGTTAATAGTGGGGAACACTGAAATGGCAGAGAGGCTGAGTCAATACTTTGCCTCAATTTTCATGTTGGAGGACAAAAAAAATACCATTCCTATTGGAACGGGCAAGTCAGAGGCAATAGAAAGGTAGAACTTAGAACAATCAACATCACTAGGGAAAAGAAATTCAACAAACTATTGCAACTGAGGGCAGGCAAACACCCCAGCCCTGATGACCTACATCGTAGGGTTTTTAAGGAAGTGGTGGCAAAGATAGCGGATCCATTGCTTACCATATTCCAAAATTCCCTGGACGCAGGAAAGGTTCCAGTGGATTGGAAAATGCTAATGTAATGCCCCTATACAAAAAGGTAGAGAGGCAATGTGTGGGAAATTACAGACCAGTTAGCTTAACATCTGGAGGCAAAGTACCAGAATCAAATTATCAAGGAAGCAATATCAAGACATTTGGAAAGCCAAAACGCTATCTATCAGAGTCAGTATGGTTTTATGAAGAGCAAGTCATGGTTAATTAATTTGCTACAGTTCTCTGGAGATGTAACAAGTAAAGTGGATAATGGGAATTATACAGATGTAACATAGCTGGACATCTGGAAGGAGTTTAGAACATAGAAAAGTACAGCACAGTACAGGCCCTTCGGCCCACGATGTTGTGCCGTGGAATAATCCTAATCCAAAAATAAAATAACCTAACCTACGTTCCCCTCAATTCACTGCTGTCCATGTGCATGTCCAGCAGTCACTTAAATGTCACTAATGACTCTGCTTCCACGACTACCACTGGTAAACTATTCCATACGCTCACAACTCTCTGGGTGAAGAACCTCCCTCTGACGTCTCCTCTATACCTTCCTCCTAACACCTTAAAACTATGACCCCTCGTGGCAGTCAGTCCTGCCCTGGGGAAAAGTCTCTGGCTGTCGACTCTATCCATGCCTCTCATTACCTTACTCCTGGTTTAATAGACTATTACATGAAAGGTTAATTCACAAGGTTGGATCATATGGGATTAGGGGTAAATTATTAGCTTGGCAGGTGACTGGCTGATGGACAGAAGATAGAGAGTCAGGATAAATGTTTTTTTTTTCTGGATGGCAAGAACCAACAAATGGAATCCCATGGGGCTTGGCCCTTGGACTCAGCTATTTACAATCTACATTAACGACTTGGTCCCAGGTGGAGAAGGCTGTATTGCCAAATTTGCCAATCTCACAAAAATAGGCATGGTAGTAAATAACAAATGAGGGAATAAGAACCTTACAAATGGATATTGATAGGTTAAGAGAGTGGGCAAAAATGTGGCAGATGGAGTTTAAGGTGTATAAGTGTGAGGTCATCCATATTGGTCAGAAAAATAGGAAGGCAACTTGTTAACTAACTGGCGAGAGACTTTGAGATGTTTCAATGCAGAGGGATCTCAGTGTCCTCGTTCATCAGTCACAGAAAACTAGCATGCGGCTACAGCAGATAATAAAGAAGGTGAATGCAATATTGACTTTTAAAGCTAAAGGAATAAAGCTAAGGAAGTATTGTTGCAGCTATACAAGGCATTGGTGAAACTGTGCCTGGAGTATTGTGCACAGTTTTGATCCCCTTAAATGAGGAAGAATGTGGTGGTATTGGAGGCAGTTCAGAGGAGCATCATGGGTCGATCGCAGAGATGAGTTTGTTGTATGAAGAGAGATTGAACAGTTTAGGTCTGTACTGTCTAGAATTTAGAAGAATGAGGGGAGATCAAATTGAGGTATTCAAGATGATAAAGGTACAAATAAAGTAGACATGGAGCATATGCTTTCTCTTGTGGGGCATTCTAGGATGAGCGGCCATAGCCTTAGCATAAGGAGTAGCAAATTTAAAACAGAATTGAGGAAAAACTACTTCATCAAAAGGGTGATGAACCTGTGGCATTCGCTGCCCCAAAGTGCTGGGACAGTGAGTAAATTTAGGGAGGATTTAGACAGATTTATAATCGATAGTGGGTGAAGAGTTATGGGAAGAAGGCAGGAAAATAGAGATGAGGAGCATATATCAACCATGATCAATGGACTGAATGGCCAAAGTCTGTCCCTATTACTTATGAACTTTAAATAAAACTGAATAAAAAAAGGAGATAACCAGGTGTGGAGCTGGATGACCACAGCATGCCAGGCAGCATCAGAGGAGCAGAAAAGCTGACGTTTCGGGTCTGGACCTTTCTTCAGACCCTTTCTTGAGACTCCAGCATTGGCAATGCATACTATCTCTAAAAGAAGGCGATACAGTTTGTGAATCTGGTTGATTAATGCCCAGTCTCCTCTTTCTTTCCTGATGGCCAAAATTTTTCTTCTGTTATGTCATCTTCTTTCATGTGCATCAAACTACTAAAGTAAAGAACTCGTTAACTGTCACGAGCCCCTACTTGCTGTACATGACCAAGTACATCCTGGACTCTAATTAATTTTTAATGTGAATAAACAGTTTATCGTCAGCGAGTTTTGAGAAGATTTGTAGCTCAGGTTCAGGTTCTGGATGTGAGTTTGCTCGCTGAGCTGGAAGGTTCGTTTTCAGACATTTCGTCACCATTCCAGATAACATCATCAGTAAGCCTCCGACAAAGCGCTGGTGTTATGTCCCGCTTTCTATTTATCGGTTTAGGTTTCCTGGGGTTGGTGATGTCATTTCCTGCGTTGGTGATGTCATTTCCTGCTCTTTTTCTCAGGGGATGGTAGATTGGCTCCAAGTCAATGTGTTTGTTGATGGAGTTCCGGTTGGAATGCCATGCTTCTAGGAATTCTCGTGCGTGTCTCTGTTTGGCTTGTCCTAGGATGGATGTGTTGTCCCAATCGAAGTGGTGTCCTTCCTCATCTGTATGTAAGGATACGAGTGATAGTGGGTCATGTCGTTTTGTGGCTAGTTGATGTTCATGTATCCTGCTGGCTAGCTTCCTGCCAGTTTGTCCAATGTAGTGTTTGTCACAGTTCTTGCAAGGTATTTTGTAGATGACGTTCGTTTTATTTGTTGTCTGTATAGGGTCTTTTAAGTTCATTAGCTGCTGTTTTAGTGTGTTGGTGGGTTTGTGGGCTACCCTGATGCCAAGAGGCCCGAGCAGTCTGGCAGTCATTTCGGAAATGTCTTTGATGTAGGGGAGAGTGGTTATGGTTTCTGAGCCCGTTTTGTCTGTTTGTTTGGGTTTATTGCTGAGGAATCAGCGAGCTGTGTTCATTGGGTACCCATTCTTTTCGAGTACGCTGTATAGGTGATTTTCCTCTGCTCTGCGTAGTTCCTCTGTGCTGCAGTGTGTGGTGGCTCGTTGGAATAATGTTCTAATGCAGCTTCGTTTGTGGGTGTTGGGATGGTTGCTCCTGTAGTTCAGTATTTGGTCCGTATGTGTTGTTTTCCTGTAGCCGCTGGTTTGAAGTTCCCCATTGGCTGTTCGCTCTACTGTGACATCTAGGAATGGCAGTTTGTTGCTGTTTTCCTCCTCTTTTGTGAATGTTATGCCAGTAAGGGTATTATTGATGGTCTTGAAGGTTTCCTCTAATTTGTTTTGTTTAGTGATGACAAAGGTGTCATCCACATGGCGGACCCAAAGTTTGGGTTGGATGATTGGCAGAGCTGTTTGTTCGAGTCTCTGCATTACTGCCTCTGCTAAGAACCCTGATATCGGAGATCCCATGGGTGTACCGTTGGTTTGTCTGTAGGTTTTGTTATTGAAAGTGAAGTGGGTGGTGAGGCATAGGTCCACTAGCTTGATGATGATGTCCTTGCTGATGAGGTTGGTGGTGTCTGGTGTATGTGTCTTCTGTTCTTCTAATAGTGTCATCAGTGTTTCTTTGGCCAGGTTGATGTTGATGGATGTGAACAGGGCTGTTACGTCAAAGAAGACTGTTATTTCATCCTCTTCTATCTTGGTGTCTTTGGTGTTCAGGAATTCTTGGGTGGAGCGAATGGAGTGGTGGGAGTCTTCTACTGGGTGTTTTAGTCTTTGATGTAGTTCCTTGGATAATCTGTAGGTTGGTGTTCCAGGTAGCGACACTATGCGTCTGAGGGGGGCTCCTGGTTTGTGAATTTTTGGTAGTCCGTAGAAGCCTGGTGTGTTGGATCCATCTGGTTTCATTTTTTGGAAGTCTCTCTTGTTTAATTCTCCAGATTTTTGAAGTTTTTTGAGTAAGGCTGTGATTTGGTTCTCTAGTTGTGGGGTTGGGTCTATCGCCACCTGTTGGTAAGTGTCGGTATCTGCAAGCAGACCTTTTGTCATCACGAAACAAAACAAATTAGAGGAAACCTTCAAGACCATCAATAATACCATTACTGGCATAACATTCACAAAAGAGAAGGAAAACAGCAACAAACTGCCATTCCTAGATGTCACAGTAGAGCGAACAGCCAATGGGGAACTTCAAACCAGCGCCTACAGGAAAACAACACATACGGACCAAATACTGAACTACAGGAGCAACCATCCCAACACCCACAAACGATGCTGCATTAGAACATTATTCCAACAAGCCACTGCACACTGCAGCACAGAGGAACTACGCAGAGCAGAGGAAAATCACCTATACAGCGTATTCAAAAAGATTGGGTACCCTATGAACACAGTCCGCCGATTCCTCAGCAATAAACCCAAACAAACAGACAAAACGGGCTCAGAAACCATAACCACTCTCCCCTACATCAAAAACATTTCCGAAATGACTGCCAGACTACTCGGACCTCTTGGCATCAGGGTAGCCTACAAACCCACCAACACACTAAAACAACAGCTAATGAACTAAAAAGACCCTATACAGACAAATAAAACGAACGTCATCTACAAAATACCTTGCAAGGACTGTGACAAACACTACATTGGACAAACTGGCAGGAAGCTAGCCACCAGGATACATGAACACCAACTAGCCACAAAACGACATGACCCACTATCACTCGTATCCTTACATACAGATGAGGAAGGACACCACTTTGATTGGGACAACACATCCATCCTAGGACAAGCCAATCAGAGACACGCATGAGAATTCCTAGAAGCATGGCATTTCAACAGGAACTCCATCAACAAACAGATTGATTTGGAGCCAATCTACCATCCCCTGAGAAAAAGAACAGGAAATGACATCACCAATGCAGGAAATGACATCACCAACCCAAGGAAACCTAACCAGATAAATAGAAAGTGGAACATAACACCAGCGCTTCATCGGAGGCTCACTGATAATGTTACCTAGAATGGTGACGAAATGTCTGAAAACTAACCTTCCAGCTCAGCGAGCAAACTCACATCCAGTTTATGGTCATTTTGGGAATGGAAGAGTAAGTGTATTTGCAAGCATGTCAGAGGTGGAACCCAGAGAAAAAAAACCCTGAGCTTGCCATACCTGGATCTTCTGATCTACATGAAGCAATTTTTATTTTCATACACCTTCAGGGGCTTTTCTGACTTCCCAACAACTTCATCTGGCAAAATAGGCTTTGTATGTCACAAATTTCTAATTTCCATTTTCTCAATCTGCATTCTTCTCTACTATTAGAGAGAGTTTCTCAGGAGGGTCAGCAAACATGAATGCAGAGAATAACCTTGCTCTTTATCACCATCTGTCCAGCTTTTGTTTTGCTTCAAAGTGGCACCATGAACTGCCACCTAGTGAGTGCAACATTGATGCTTTTTGGAGAATGTAATGTGAGTGAATAATGATGTTTCTCAACAATGATCAAGGGTACATCTTTTCTGTCCATACATGAGTGGAAATGAGGAGTGTAATTTCTACTTGGATGTCACTTTCCATGCTGTTACCCAGCGAAAACTTTAAAGTTAAATTCTGCTTTCCACAGCAAAAGTGTTCATGGTGGTGCCCCCACAAAAAATCTCGATTGATGCTTGTTTGCAACGTAAATTAGCTATACAATTTGTCGCTTGTGTGGGTCTGAAAGTGTAGGAAAGCCTTAATACTTAATGCTGTGGAAGTGTGATCATCGGCATCCTGCAGCACACAACAGACAGATGCTATACAGAGCCATTTTTCTGCAATGCAGCAATATTGACTTCTCTGATACACTAGGATGAATGAAGCACATTTTATGTCGTGGGTCCTAAAATACTGACAGCTATGGACAAAGCATGGATGCCATCGCAGCCAATATTTTATTTTCCCGTATTCCAATCTAAATTATTCACCACTCCCTCAAACAAATTTGCATTCAAATCATTTAGTGCTTTGTGATTTAGATAACAGAACTACCCAAAAATAGAAATGTAAAGTGTTAGCATGGTAAAGAAAGGATTAAAAGAAGCAAGAACTAAAGTTGGGGAGGAGTACACAGAAACAATGTAATGATAAGAAAATATTTCCTCAGTTAGTTCTGTATTTCCATTTAGTTTCTGAAAAATCATTAATGAAATAAAATGGACCCCAGATTTACCTGGACAAATTTATAAAACTGCAGGTTAATATGTAAAATTTCACATAAGGATCAATCATATACCTTTGTATATGGCTGCAGAGATTCTTGTGTTCTGGTTAGCAGGTGTAACCTTAAAGGGAAAGATTTAACAATAATATAAATTGCATACTTTAATCATGTACCACAAAAACTTTTTTTTGTAAAAGGGAGTTCAGTGGAGTGGGACAAAACAAAATATGGAATGCAAATGTCACGATACGTACTGAAAAGTTGCAAATATTGCATAACGCCCTTCCTGAAAACAGGGAATGGATAAACCTGCTAATTATAAGTTGGTTAGTCTGATGTCAATGTTGAGAGAGATTTTGTTGATAATAACCGGCGATAATGTGAATTGGTGTAATCAATGTAATACAGTGTGGATGTTTTGAAGACAAATTCCATTGAACTAATTTGATTCAGTTAGATGACGAAACAAAGAGATGAGGGTGGTGCAGTGTTTTGGACTTTACATTGTACTTTGTCAAACATTTTTAAAGCCCTGTGAGATTAAAAAGAATCTTTTTTTCGCTAGTTTAACATGTGTGTGTTGCTGGCTAGGATAGCATTTATGATGCATGCCTACTTGTTCAAAGGACAGTTAAGAGTCAACGACATTGCCGTGGCCTGGAGTCATGTGTGGGCTGACCAATGGCAGAGTTCTTTCCCTTCCAGGAATTTGTGAGCCAGGTGGATTTCTACAACAAGTAGCCAGTGGTTGCATGGTCATCATTAGGCGAGCTTGCTATTCATTGAATTCACCATTTACCATTAATAGGATTCAAACCCATTTCCTAAACGATTAGTGGTAATGGGAACTGCAGATGCTGGAGAATCCAAGCTAACAAAGTGTGGAGCTGGATGAACACAACAGGCCAAGCAGCATCTCAGGAGCACAAAAACTGATGTTTCGGGCCTAGACCCTTCATCAGAGAGGGGGGTGCGGAGAGGGAACTGTAATAAATAGGGAGAGAGAGGGAGGCGGACAGAAGATGGAGAACAAAGAAGATAGGTAGAGAGGAGAGTATAAGTGAGGAGGTAGGGACGGGATAGGTCAGCCCAGGGAAGACTGACAGGTCAAGGAGGTGGGATGAGGTGGTAGGTGGGAAATGGAGGTGCGGCTTGAGGTGGGAGGAAGGGATGGGTGAGAGGAAGAAGAGGTTAGTGAAGCGGAGACAGGCTGGGCTGGTTTTGGGATGCAGTGGGGGGAGGGGTCAAGCTGGGCTGGTTTTGCCATGAATTGGGGGGAGGGGAAGAACTGGGCTGGTTTTGGGATGCAGTGGTGAAAGGGGAGATTTTGAAGCTTGTGAAGTCCACATTGATACCATTGGGCTGCAGGGTTCCCAAGCGGAATATGAGTTGCTGTTCCTGCAACCTTCGGGTGGCATCATTGTGTTACTGCAGGAGGCCCATGATGGACATGTCGTCTGAGGAATGGGAGGGGGAGTTAAAATGGTTCGCGACTGGGAGGTGCAGTTGTTTGTTGCGAACCGAGCAGAGGTGTTCTGCAAAGCGGTCCCCAAGCCTCCGCTTGGTTTCTCCAATGTAGAGGAAGCCACACCAGGTGCAATGGATACAATATACCACATTGTCAGATGTGCAGGTGAACATCTGCTTGACATGGGAGGGCATCTTGGGGCCTGGGATGGGGGTGAGGGAGGAGGTGTGGGGGCAATTGTAGCACTCCCTGCGGTTGCAGGGGAAGGTGCCGGGTGTGGTGGGGTTGGAGGGGAATGTGGAGCGGACAAGGGAGTTGCGGAGAGAGTGGTCTCTCCGGAAGGCAGACAAGGGTGGGGATGCAAAAATATCTTGGGTGGTGGGGGCGGATTGTAGATGGCGGCAGTGTCGGAGGATGATGCGTTGTATCCGGAGGTTGGTGGGGTGGTGTGTGAGAACGAGGGGGATCCTCTTGGGGCGGTTGTGGCGGGGGCGGGGTGTGAGGGATGTGTTGCGGGAAATGCTGGAGACGCGGTCAAGGGTGTTCTCGACCACTGTCAGGGGGAAAGTTGCGGTCCTTGAAGAACGTGGACATCTGGGGTGTGTGGGAGTGGAATGGCTCATCCTGGGATGCGGCGGAGTCAGAGGAATTGGGAATAGGGGATGGAGCTTTTGCGGTCCTTGAAGAACGTGGACATCTGGGGTGTGTGGGAGTGGAATGCCTCATCCTGGGAGTAGATGCGGCAGACGCGGAGGATTTGGGAATAGCGGTTGGAGTTTTTGCAGGAGGGTGGGTGGGAGGAGGTGTATTCTAGGTAGCTGCGGGAGTCGGTGGGCTTGAAATGGACATCAGTTTCTAGCTGGTTACCTGAGATGGAGACAGAGAGGCCCAGAAAAGTGAGGGATGTGTTGGAGATGGCCCAGGTGATCTTGAGGTTGGGGTGGAAGGTGTTGGTAAAACTGTATGAACTGTTCGAGCTCCACTGGGGAGCAAGAGGCGGCGCCGATACAGTCATCAATGTAACGGTGGAAGAGGTGGCGTTTGGGGCCTGTGTAGGTGCAGAAGAGGGACTGTTCCACATAACCTACAAAGAGGCAGGCAGGAATTGAAAAAGAAGAATTGAAAGTCTCTTTCGATTCCTCCCACTTCCTACAGACAAAGGGGGCGGCCATGGGTACCCGCATGGGCCCAAGCTATGCCTACCTCTTCGTAGGTTACGTGTTGGAGATGGCCCAGGTGAACTTGAGGTTGGGGTGGAAGGTGTTGGTGAAGTGGATGAACTGTTCGACCTCCACTGGGGAGCAAGAGGCGGCGCCGATACAGTCATCAATGTAACGGAGGAAGAGGTGGGGTTTGGGGCCTGTGTAGGTGCAGAAGAGGGACTGTAGGTTACGTGAAACAGTCCCTCTTCTGCACCTACACAGGCCCCAAACCCCACCTCTTCCTCCGTTACACTGATGACTGTAATGGCGCCGCCTCTTGCTCCCCAGAGGAGCTCGAACAGTTCATGCACTTCAACACCTTCCACCCCAACCTCAAGTTCACCTGGGCCATCTCCAACACATCCCTCACCTTCCTGGACCTTTCACTCTCCATCTCAGGGAACCAGCTAGAAACTGATGTCCATTTCAAGCCCACTGACTCCCACAGCTACCTGGAATACACCTCCTCCCACCCACCCTCCTGCAAAAACTCCAACCGCTATTCCCAAATCCTCCGCGTCTGCCGCATCTACTCCCAGGATGAGGCATTCCACTCCCACACACCCCAGATGTCCACGTTCTTCAAGGACCGCAACTTCCCCCCCTGCACTGGTCGAGAACGCCCTTGACCGCGTCTCCCGCATTTCCCGCAACACATCCCTCACACCCTGCCCCTGCCACAACCGCCCCCAGAGGATCCCCCTCATTCTCACACACCACCCCACCAACATCCGGATACAACGCATCATCCTCTGACACTTGCGCCATCTGCAATCCAACCCAACCACCCAAGCTATTTTTCCATCCCCACCCTTGTCTGCCTTCCAGAGAGACCACTCTCTCCGCGACTCCCTTGTCCGCTCCACAGTCCCCTCCAACCCCATCACACCCGGCACCTTCCCCTGCAACCGCAGGAAGTACATCTGCCAATTGGTATATTGTATCTATTGCACCCGGTGTGGCTTCCTGTACATTGGGGAAACCAAGCGGAGGCTTGGGGACCGCTTTGCAGAACACCTCCGCTCGGTTCGCAACAAACAACTGCACCTCCCAGTCGCGAACCATTTTAACTCCCTCCTCCCATTCCTCAGACGATATGTCCATCATGGGCCTCCTGCAGTGACACAATGATGCCACCCGAAGGTTGCAGGAACAGCAACTCATATTCCGCTTGGGAACCCTGCAGCCCAATGGTATCAATGTGGACTTCACCAGCTTCAAAATCTCCCCTTCTACCACTGCATCCCAAAACCAGCCCAGTTCTTCTCCTCCCCCCACTGCATCCCAAAACCAGCCCAGCCTGTCTCCGCTTCCCTAACCTGTTCTTCCTCCCACCCATCCCTTCCTCCCACCTCAAGCCGCACCTCCGTTTCCTACCTACCACCTCATGCCGCCTCCTTGACCTGTCCATCTTCCCTGGACTGACCTATCCCCTCCCTGCCTCCCCACCTATACTCTCATCTCTACCTAACTTCTTTTCTCTCCATATTCGGTCCACCTCCCCCTCTCTCCCTATTTATTCCAGTTCCCACTCCCCATCCCCCTCTCTGCTGAAGGGTCGCGGCCCGAAACGTCAGCTTTTGTGCTCCTGAGATGCTTCTTGGCCTGCTGTGTTCATCCAGCTCCACACTTTGTTATCCTAAAAGATTAGCCTGGTTTTCTGAACTAATGACATTGCTAGCATATCACCACCTCCCTCAACGTGGCAGCATGGATACAACATTGGCTTGGCAGAAAGTAGAAAATGAACAGTTGTGTTCAGACTCGAGGAAAGTGTACAGTGATGTTCACAAGGAGTTGGTGTTATTTTTATTGCTCTTTTTGCTCCGACCTGGACCTTGAAACATTTCAGATATCATCAAGGCAACAAGGAGGTCATGGTCAGACTGGCAAAATAGGCAAGTGATAATATGGATGAAATTTCATGGTGAATTGATAACTTGTAGTTGGTAAAATGAAAAACAAAATGAAGTGTGTAAGTTCAGAATGACCAGGGTATCCTTACACACAACATGGGAGTGGTCAGTGTGAGCTGGGAAGACACTTTGTTCAAAAAAAATTCATGATTCTATTATGGTATAAAAACAAAACGTTAGGCTAAATATTTCTTAAACTATTCAGATCTCTGCTTAATTGGATTCTTGCTAACATTTTTAGGAAGGAAGTGATTCCCTCAAAATGACCTGTTAGAATGATACTAGGGATGTGGGGGCCTTTGGTTATGTAAACAGGAAATGCTGTTTGTTTTCTGACAACAAAAAACATTAAAGAGTTTTGACGGAGGAGTTCAACTCATGCATTAATTTGATTAAGTAAGGCAAAAGCTATTCCTAATGGCAGACGGGAACCAGAGAATGTATTGACTAGGAAATGAATCAGATATTCTACATATATAACTACTCTAGTCATGGATGGACTGGGGTAGAAAACAGGAAGCTGTAGGCCAGTTGACTTGACAATGTTTTGGAAATAATTCTGAGAAGGTTTATTTGATTGCCACCTAGAATAACTGTATTCTGTGGTCAGGGATGTTTGGCAGACTGGACTTGCTCCCTCTGGTGTATAGAAAGCAGAGGGCAACTCGACTGAAGTAAATACCATTCTGAATGGTCTTGATAAAGTCGAAGAGAGGATCTTTCCTGTTGTGGATGAGTTCAGAACACCAGGTACACTGTTTAAAACCTTATGGACAGAGGAGAACCTTTTACAATCAACTTGGAACACTGTGACTCAAAGGATATTGTAAGCAGGCCCTTAAATATTTTTATTTAGAATTAAGAGTTCAATGATGACCACAAATCAATTGTTGGAAAAACCCATCTGGTTCACTAATGTCCTTTTAGGAAGGTCACTGCCATCCTTAGCAATGTGGTTGTGTCTTAACGGCCCTTTGGGAAACTAGGAAAGAGCAATAAATGCTGAGCTACCCAGTGACCCTCGTGTCCTGTGAACGGATTTAAAGAAATGAATGATACAGTACCAGTTGTGCTTCATCCTTTGCATTCTGTAGCGTTGTGATTTTAATCTGAAATATGATAATTTATGATGGCTGTTTCTGAAGAAAAGCCATTAGATTTTATCTACTGGATGACTGTTGATGGACAGGATTGGAACAGTTATTGGTTATTAGCTTTAAATTTGGCCCTTGGAGGTTGTATTGACAGAAGGATGTACAGGTTGCCAGAACCCATTTTTTAGTCAGCACATCTCATTAGAATAAGGTAAAGTAACCCATGCTTGGAACAATCAGTGCTTTACCTTTTTACTATTATTCAAACTTTGCCTTATTTTGTCATTTAAAAAACTATCTTTTGCTCTTAATTGCAAATTGTGAGAGAATCTGGAAACTCTTAAACACTTAGATATTTGGCTCCAGTACCGGGTCATTACAATTTTTCTCTTTGTGGAGAGTAAAGTATTTCTTTTGGGAAGTCAGTTGAGATACCTCCTCCTGAATCAACAAAGCAATTTTGCAATTCTCGGAAACATTTAGTCTGTGATCAAGAGTCACTGTACTCAAAATGTGACCTCTGCTTTCTTCCCACATATGCTATCAGACCTGCTGAGTTCTGCCAGTGATTTTTGTTTTGTTTCAGACCTCCAGCATCCAAAGTTCTTTGTTTCACTCGGTCACAATGTTTTTCGTGCTTAGTTCAGATTTGCTTTTCTTTAAATCCCCAGTGCATTGTCATGGTTTGGGTGTAGAAATTTAATCTGTTTCTTTGTGTGACAGATTACATCTTAATGTGTCTCTACTCCCACAGGCAAAATTGAATAAAGTGAACCAAAGTTCAGTCTCTGAGAAAATCAACTCCAGGAGGAGTCAAAATAAAATGATACAATTTTGACTGTCGATATTAATGTAGGATTGATCTGTTCTCATCCCATCAGGTGGACAAGGCAAAGTAAGTTTAAACATGGAGTGATGTGTTTTAACCAGCCCAGCAACAGACAATGATTGTCTGTTCTATTCTGTCTGATGTTCTGACATCATGGGTTGATTTTAATGTGAGGCTGGGATCTGTGAACATCAGAACAAGGGGCAGGAGTAGGCCATTTGGCCCATCAAACCTACACCACCATTTAATAAGATCATTGCTGATTCGATTAGACCCACAGATCCACATTCCCGCCTATCCCTGAAATCCATTCACCCTCCCATCCCAAATTGAACGCTAACCCTATTGCTTACAAAGAATCTGTTCACTTCTGCCTTTGAATATTCAGAGATACTGCTTCTATCACTTTTACACAGAGAGTTACAAAAATTCCAGATCTTCTGAGAGGAAAGGGCAGTTGGTGTGGTGTACATGGACTTCACTAAAGCCTTTGATAAGGTTCCACATGGTAGGCTATTGGAGAAAATACAG
Source organism: Stegostoma tigrinum (assembly GCF_030684315.1). Taxonomy (NCBI): domain Eukaryota; kingdom Metazoa; phylum Chordata; class Chondrichthyes; order Orectolobiformes; family Stegostomatidae; genus Stegostoma; species Stegostoma tigrinum. The sequence continues at coordinate 131,491,813 of NC_081357.1, read as the reverse complement.
AGGCACGGGATTGAGGGAGATTTAGCAGTTTGGATTAGAAAATGGCTTTCTGTAAGAAGGCAACGAGTGGCGGTTGATGGAAAATATTCAGCCTGGAGCCAGGTCACTAGTGGTGTGCCTCAAGGATCTGTTTTGGGACTACTGTTTGTCATTTTTATAAATGACTTGGATGCAGGCATAGGTGGATGGGTTAGTAAGTTTGCAGATGACACTAAAGTCGGAGTGGTGGACAGTGTGGAAGAATGTTGCAGGTTGCAGGGAGACTTGGATAAACTGCAGAATTGGGCTGAAAGGTGGCACATGGAGTTTAATACGGATAAATGTGAGGTGATTCACTTAGAGAGGAATAGTAGGAAGGCAGAATACTGGGTCAATGGAAAGATTCTTGGTAGTGTGGATGTGCAGAGGGATCTTGGTGTCCATGTACATAGATCCCTGAAAGTTGCCACCCAGGTTGATAGTGCTGTTAAGAAGGTTTACGGTGTGTTAGGTTTTATTGGTAGAGGGATTGAGTTCCGGAGCCATGATGTAATGTTGCAACTGTTCAAAACGCTAGTGCAGCCTCATTTGGAATATTGCGTGCAGTTCTGGTCGCCCCATTACAGGAAGGATATGGAAGCATTGGAGAAGGTGCAGAGGAGATTTACCAGGATGTTGCTTGGTCTGGAGCGCAGGCCCTATGAAGAAAGGCTGAGGGACTTGGGTCTGTTCTCATTGGAGAGAAGGAGGCTAAGAGGGGATTTAATAGAGACATACAAGATGATCAGAGGATTAGATAGGGTGGACAGTGAAAGTCTTTTTCCGAGGATGGTGACTTCAGCTTGTACAAGGGGGCATAGCTACAAAGTGAGGGGTGATAGATTTAAGACAGATGTCAGAGGCAGGTTCTTTACTCAGAGAGTGGTAAGGGCTTGGAACGCCCTGCCTGCCAATGTAGTGAACTCAGCCACATTAGAGGCATTAAAACAGTCCTTGGATAAGCATATGGATAATGATGGGATAGTATTAGGGGAGGGGCTTAGATTAGTTCACAGATCGGCGCACCATCGAGGGCCGAAGGGCCTGTTCTGCGCTGTATTGTTCTATGTTCTATGTTCTATGTTCTATAAAAGCATTTGACTCATCTCGGTTTTAAATGTGCAACTTCTTATTTTTAAAGTTTTTTTTTGTTTATGGGATGTTGGCATCACTAGCTGGGCCAGCGTTTATTTGTATCCGTAATTGTCCCAGTTAAAAGTCAACCGTATTGTTGTGAAATGACTGCAGAGAGGCGAGTGTCCTGTCACCAACTAACCCTTTAGTCACATGTGCATAAGACATGGGCTCTGACCGTCCAGCTCGGAGACTCCCCCTCTCTCCCTATTTATTTCAGAACACTGTTCCCCTCCCCCATTTCTGATGAAGGGCCTCTGCCCGAAACATCAGCCTTCCTGCTTCTAAGATGCTGCTTGGCTTGCTGTGTTCATCCTGCTCCATACCTTGTTGTCTCAGACTCTCTGAATCTTCTGTTTATATCTGTCATGCAAGGCTCCCTGATTGGCCCAGGTTAACAATCCCAATCAATGGTCTCAGTCAATGAGATCCATCTAGCCCTCATTCCAATGACTAGTTGAGAGAAGAAGTTGGACCTGTAAGGGATAGTAGTGACCTATGAGTTGTGTCAACAATCCTAACCTGTAGTGAATTCTAGTTCTTGATTCTCATATAAGAGGAAATATCATCTTTCCATCCAACCCGCAAGCCCCTCAGGATTTTATACTTTTCAGTCAAGGCACCTCTTATTCCTGTATTCTCCAGTGGATATCTGCCTACCCCTGTCTTGTAAGGCAACCCTCCATTCCTGGTATTATTCTGGTAAACTGTCTTTGAAATGCTTCCAACACACTTAATATCCTTCCATCAATAAGGTGACTGATATAGTGCTTGAGGAAGTAAATGAGGCCTAGCCGATTTAAACCAATAGGTCTTGAAATCTGAAAGCAGGTAATCCCATTCTAATGGCAGGCGACAATCAACTCTTTGTGAATCCAAACTTTGGAGCCAGGATTTCAAGATCAGACTATTTAGAGGGTACTCTTGTCTCCCAAATTTTGGATAACATGTCCACAATTAAGAAATACCTTGATAATAAAATGTGAGGCTGGATGAACACAGCAGGCCAAGCAGCATCTCAGGAGCACAAAAGCTGACGTTTTGGGCCTAGACCCTTCATCAGAGCATCTTCATCTCAGATGAAGGGTCTAGGCCCGAAACGTCAGCTTTTGTGCTCCTGAGATGCTGCTTGGCCTGCTGTGTTCATCCAGCCTCACATTTTATTATCTTGGAATTCTCCAGCATCTGCAGTTCCCATTATCTCTAAGAAATACCTTTTCCATTTTGATAACATTATTTGCCGGAACTCAAGTTAGATTTATATATAAGCAAGATAATACAGGCAGACCAGAAACATAAGGAATGATCAATGGACAGGATATATTCTAACTTACATCTCAGTACCCTGCCCCAATTTTAGCTGTGCACATCTTTCTTGAATTACAGTCTAACCTATACCTGTCCATTGTTCATTTTAACCGAATGTTCATCCATCCAATAAATAACTCGGAACCGAACTCAGCCATTGCTGTCAGATAAAAGCGAGATACCGTAGATATTGGAAACCCAAAACAAATACAAAAAGTGCAGGAGAAACTCAGCAGGTCTGGTAGCATCTGTGGAGAGAGAAACAGTTATCATTTTGAGTCTGGTTTGATTTCTTCAGGACTGCTTAAGTTCTGAAGAAGAGTCATGTCAGGCATGAAACAATATTTCAGTTTCTTTCTGGAGTTTGGGCACTCCTCCATACACCTTCCTGCCTTTGAGTTGCTTCATGAAAGGGAAAGTTTCCATGCAATATTTCAGAACCTGCAGCTAACATTTTTAGTGGAGACAGAAACTGTGGTCCATGAGATGTCCCTCTGTAATCTATTTTATCTTATGATCACTGCAGTGGGATGGTGTGATTGTACTTGGCTGTATACATTCTATAAATCTAGTGTTTGCTGTCTGATTACAACTGCATCACATGCTCCTTATTGAGAACTAAACAAGGGTATCACATTTCACTGAGTGCAGTAACGGTGGCACACTCACAAATAAAGGCAGCTTTATTACACTGTGCGCCTCTGTGTTCAGCTGGCAACTGATATTGTGGTAACAGCTACGTTACATTATCTCCTCCACCTCCAGACATATTCTTTTTACAGTCACCAGTCTGTTAACTCTTTCAAAAACTGAAGTCATCATCCCATGTGAAAATTGAATTTTGTGAATAGATTATTCGGCTGGTAATACGAGAAACTATTGCCCTGAAGGTTCTCGTCACACCACCTACATCAGTGTACCATATACAATTGGCCTTGATTTTATGTGAGTTCCTTGTCAGAGACCCTGCGAGAGTCCCTGGGCTAGGTACTACAAGCCCCTGCGGTGTGTTTTCAGCAGAGGGTGGGGTGTGCACATGTAAACTTACCTGGCTTGTTGAAAGTTCATATTGATCCCAGTATTAAACTGTCTATGCTATTGATACAGTCAGCATGGGCAGTAAGTGAGAGTGGGCGAGCACATTTTTTTAAATGGCAAGGCAGAAGGGGAAGATGCTGTCTTCTTGGTGTGCCCTTTGTGCCTTCATGGGTGGGGTATTTCCCCAAGGAGAGAGTAATCACTTTCTTCCTCACTCCCACCTGCACTGCAAAATCCACCCCACCATTCCCTTTCCTGAGATGTCCTATCCCGGCCTGACCAATTCAGCAAACCTACCTTGGTGCAGGATCTGTACCTTGCTCAGGACCTGCCACTTGACCTGGCAGAGCCACTATTGAATGCTGGCATTTCCAAGGCTGCAAGAGCTGCCAGCTAACCATAATGCTAGCAACACTGAGGGCAGATGATCAGAAGTCTGACTGTGGCTTTGTTAACCCCTCCGACACGTAAACTCATGTGGTTTTGTTTGGTGGATTTCTGGCTGATGTTTTAATGAAGGTGTGGAGTGAATGGTTTAGCAGTCCCTCACCATCCTACCTCCCTTGTCGTTACAGGCTGCTCCCCATCCTCCGTTAGGAGCAATGAAAGAGAAAAGGTGAGCAGTCTCACTTTATTGACACTGTAGTTAGGTCAGAAGTGAATTTTTATATAATCTAGTGAACACCATGCATCATCTCAAAATCAGAAGTTGCTGGAAAAACACCGCAGGTCTGACAACATCTGTGGAGCAAAAGCAGAATTACCATTGCAGAACCTTCTTCAGAATAGAGTTTCTGAATTTTTTATTTTGTTTCCAGTTTTCAGCAACTGTAGTTCTTTGGGTTTGTCAAGTAACATCTGTTTGAAGCCCAGGTTATTTTAACTCTTGTACTTCACTGCCATCCCAGTGGCCAGCTGCTCACCAGAAAGGGAGGAAGAGAGGGGGAGAGAGAACTGGCTGGCTCTGAACAGATCTAATTCTAGCCCAGAGAACACTGATCAAGGTCTGGGAAAGTCACAGGGAGAGGCAGTGAGGACTGTTTTGTGGATGGGATTGAGGGGACCTTAAGATTTAACAACATCTCAAACCTCTTTATGTGACTGGGAGGACCACCTTTTCTTTTCTCTCCCCTCTGTGCTGTTCAGTGAGTTGTTAAAAAAGCATTGGTGTCCTAAAGAGTTTGAGCAACCCCAATTAACATGTCGTATTAAGACCCGAGTTAGACTGGCTCATTGACTATGCAACGGAAGGATACGTTTCATGTTACAGCAGGAGGTGGTTGAGGAACTTATAGGAACAGGGTGCAGGGTCTTTGCGTCCTATTAAAATGACCATGCAGCCATGGGCTAAAAACCTTCTTCCTCTGTGTTTTGTACACTCCTTGTAACCAGGAAGTATCCCAGCTAAAACAGAACAAGAACATGCAGTTATACAGGACTGTAAAATATTCCAAGATGCTTTACAGCATCAATATTAAAAAAAAATTGACATCAAGCCATATATAGGAAAATATTTCAAAACATGGTGAAGGAATAGATTTTAGGAAGAAAGCAACCGAGGAGAAAAGTTTTTTATTAACATGGAAGGATATTTACAGCATTGGCTCTTAGCAGCATAAAAGGTCTGTCTTCATCTGTGCTATAATTTCCTTTCAAAATATTAGAAGTTTCAATTCTCTAGAATTCAGGAAATTAAGCTTTGGATGATGGTTAAAATATGTGCAATTTGCTTGCTAACTTCCTTTAAAATTCAAGAGTTGAAACCTTCGAGTGCTGATGATTTGTCAGTCATTAGTGGCATTGCATTTTCTAATATTGCATTCTTGATTATGTTATCTTAAGTGAGTTCTAGTCTTTGTTTCATTATTAATTTCTCTGACATGTCAAGGTATATTAACCTCTTCTACTGTGAAGACTGACAGAAATTAATTATTTCAAGCCTGCCATTTCCTTACTTTCAGTTACAAAATTACCTGTGACTGATTTTGAAGGGTCTGCATTATCTTTGACTGCCTTTTTTTTCCTAATACGATAGCAAATCCATTATAATCTTGATTACTTTCACAACTTTGATTTTGTTTTCCTTGCTTTGCAGCAGTTGCAGTTCCTTGTTACTCACTGTTCTTTTTACTTATGTGTCCTCTTCCTTGTGTAATGCAAGCTCACACTTCTATTGGCCTTGGTTGTTTTATTTCCTGAAGAAGGGTCTAGGCCCAAAACGTCGGCTTTCCTGCTCCTCTGAAGCAGCTTGGCCTGCTGTGTTCATCCAAGCTCTACACTTCGTTATCTCAGATTCTCCAGCATCTGCAGTTTGTACTATCTCTCCCATTAAAACCAATTTGATCTTGCTACAAATTTCTCTAACATTTCAATTACTGCATTCTGTCACTGTGTTGTTTCTGTCAGGTCAGAAGGCGGGTCCAATTATAGGTTTGTTCCTCAATTCTAACCATTTTATCCCCACTGGTTATCTCTCCTTACCAACATGTTAAAACAAAGGACTACCACTTCTCCAATATCATTTTCCAAGTCCTTTCTTGAACATTGATATAGTGGAATATTTAATTCTGTTGTACAACTATTTTACACCGTGTTGCCGTATTATACTTAATAAAAACTGAAAGAACTGCTGATGCTGTAAATCAGGAACAAACACAAAGTTGCTGGAAAAGCTCAGCAGGTCTGGGAGTATCTGTGAAGGAAAAGACAGAGTTAACATTTTGTTAGCCTATTGACCCATTGTTTCAGCCTTCTCCAGCCCCACAGAATTCATTTCTTCCTGCCTTGACTCAGTCTTCTCCCCTGGTCCAATCCCTACCCACATACATCCATGATTCATCTGACGCCTTATGCCTGTTCAAAACTTCCAGTTTACTGGCTCTAGCCAACTCCTCTTTACCACGGAAGTGCAATCCTTTTTACATGTCCATTCCCCGCCAAGAGGGTCTTAGGGCTCCCTGTTTCTTCCTGGAGCAAAGACCGGAACCATCCCCACTCACCAGCACCCTCCTTTGCTTGGCTGAGCTTGTCCTCACCCTCAACAACTTTGTTCAACTCCTCATTTTCTTCACGTCATGGGTACCCATATGTGCCCCAGTTATGCCTGTCTCTTCATGGGTACATGGAACATTCCTTGTTCCAGTCCTATTCTAGCTCCCACCCACAACTCTTTCTCCAATATATTGATAATGTCATCAGTGCTGCTTCCCTCTGTCTAATCTGGAATTGGAAAACTTCATCAATTTCGCCTCCAATTTCCACCCTGCTATCATGTTCACCTGGCCTATCTCTGACTCCTCCCTCCCCTTCCTTGATATTTCTGTTTACATTTCTGGGGATACACTGGCCACTAATATCCATTACAAACCCACTGACTCCCACAGCTACCTGGACTACACATTCTCACACCCCACTTCCTGTAAAGACTCCATCCCATTCTCTCAGTTCTTCCATCTTCATCGTATATGTTCTGATGAGGTCAACTTCGGCAAGGGAGCCTCCGAAATGTCCACCTTCTTCCTCAACCGAGGATTCTCCAGCACCTTTGTTGACAGGGCACTCAACTAGGTCCGACCCATCTTCACTTCTCTTCCCACCCCCACCCCCCATAACAGTGATAGAGTTCCCCTTGCCCTTACCTACCATTCCACCAGCATCCACATCCAGAAGATCATCAGCCAACCATTTCTACAACCTATAGTGAGACGCCACCAGACACATATTCCCTTCATCTCCCTGTCCGCCTTCTGCAGGGATTGTTCCCTCCTGGACACCTGGTCTTCTTTCATTCCCAGCACACCTCCGCAGCTCCATGGCACCTTCCCCACAACCACCAAAGCTATAACACCTGCCCATTTACCTCCTCTTACCCCAGTATCCAAGGGCCCAGACTCACCTTCCTGATGAACCAGCACTTCCCACGATTTGGTCTACTGCATTCGCTGATTGTAATGTGGTCTCCTCTACACTAGGGAAACCAAGCGTAGACTGGGTGACTGCTTTGTACAACATCTACACTCAGCTCGCAAAAAAAATAAAAATCCTGAACTTCCAGTTGCCTGCCTCTTTAACACACCACCCTGTTCCCTGGCCAAAATCTGTCTCTGGCTTGCTGCAGTGTTCCAGTGAAGTTCAGCACAAGCTGGAAGAACAGTAACTCATTTTCTGCTTGGGGACCCTGCGGCCCTCCGCACTCCATGTCAAGTTCAATAATTTTAGAACTTGAACTCTCCCATGTCCTAGTCTGCTACCCCACACACCAGGCTTGGTTATCACAGAGCCTGCCATTATACATTACTTATCATGAGCCATTAACAGCTATTAACCCTCCAGGGCCAGATCGCAATCCACTCCTTTGTCTGTCCACCTGTTCTTCCCTTCCTTTGCACTGTACCCACACCTATCGTTTACTCCTGACTCCCTCCCTCCAGCCTATCTTCTGAATATAAACCAACATTTTCCGAGCTACCATCAGCTCTGAGGAAGGGCCACTGAACTTAAAACGTTAACTCTGATTTCTCTCCACTGATGCTGCTGGACCTGCTGAGCTTTTCCAGCAACTTCTGTTTTTGTTTCTGATTTACAGCATGTGCAGTTCTTTCGGTTATTTTTAAGCTGACCTTAGTAACTTTGCTGAGGACTCAAAAGGTGACCGTCTCCAGTTGTGCTGTTGTGCAGGAGGAGTTTTGCGGTTTTAGTTGGTCACTTAACCCTCTGTGTTAGACAGTGCTTGGTGTTTGCTGTCATCAGGTTGAAACAGACTAGCACCAAAACTAATGGCGCAAGCTGGTGTAGGTGTTTACAAGCAACGCGCAGGGGCAGTCAAATTCCACCACACTTCGATGATTATTGAGAATATCGGTAGAGTTGGGAGGACAGCAGAGAGATTTTGTTAAACTCCTGGGGATTTTAAGATCTTGTACAAATAAAATCCAAGTAAATCCATCAATTTTGCTTAATCTGTCACAGCTGATGATTTGTTTTTGATTGGACAACAGGAATCCAATATGGAAATGCAGTCTCTGAGAAGCATGGAAGTCATTTTTGACCATTACTTTCTAAGGCAGTTCCAGGCTTGTCACTTCCCATCAACCTTTGAGAAACGCGAACCTTCTATAAGATGGGCATGCCTCGAAGAGATGTGGCAGTGAGTTAAATACAAAATAAAAACCAAAGTCAGCTTATGATCAGAGAGAGAGTGTACAAGAATAGACATTCCAAACAGTCAGCCTGTGATTTTTAATGACTAATTATTTGGCAACATCTGAAACAAGAGATCGGAGCTAATCTTGGTAAGTGTCCTTGTGGAAATAAGGTGGTGCAGTTACTATCCTATTAAAGGATAAACTGATTGGAAAGCAAAGAAAGCAAAACAACCCAGGTGGGATGAATAGCATAAAAGTATCAAAGTTTGGAAAGATAGTTTAATGCGCTGAACAATGAACAAAAATGAACAATTAGTCTCCTTATATTGTGTGTTAGAGAATCATATACAACATTTTTGGCGTACGTTCTAATCAATTTTGATAAAGCACGGTAGTGCCTACATAGACTTTCTGCTGAGCAGATGTTGAGGGATTGGGAATGAGTATGGTTAGAGAGGAAGGAAATCTGAATTTATCAATGACAACAGATTATATTTATATGGCAGTACGCTGAAATATCCCAAGACTCTCTGCAGGGTCACTGTACAGCCAAACCATGATAATGAGCCCTTGTGAAAGCTGCTGTTGGCACCTGCCTCCTTTACCACCACCGCCCCATCCCCATCCCCTCCCCCTTCCCACATATATATCTCCCATGTTACCGTGTTACTGTGTTACCAAACCCATCAAACAAATATCATATCAGAAACATGAAAGGGAAGGATAAGGAGTCCAGAGGGAGCACCTGGCTGATCCAGCTCACCGGTGTTCCCAGTTTCCAAACTCTGAGCTGACCTGGATACTCACGGCGTCCCTGCCTTCCAGTGCCTTGTCGTTTTTGCTTTTACCCCCTCAGCCAGAGATGCTAAGCTTACGCTACAACTGCCTTGCCTTGCCGTTTAGCTCAGACACAAAGCCTTGGCATATATGTCAGCAGACCTCAGTCAAGCCAAGGAGGCCATCCTTCACTGAGGCGTTCCCAGCGCGGTAACGACAGCCAAAATTACCTACCCAAGTCCTCCTTGAGACAGCCAGAGTCAGGATGCTCTCCATGTGAGGAGCCACTTGCCATGCGTCTTCCTGCATTGTTGTGGGCTGTTTTCCTCCCAGATTGAGAGGGGGGGAGAGAGAGACAGACAGACAGAGAGACAGATACTGAGAGATGAACGTTGGTGGTACTGACATTACTATTGATGCAGGCAAGGACGTGGCCTGAGTGAGAGAGTGGGCTGTTCAAAGGGCCGGCAGTGACATGGTATCAGGGATTTGTATGGTTGAGAGCAAATGGGGAAAATGTGGTATATAGTAGTGAGAATGGTGGGGCATGAGCCTTGGTGGGATGTGGGTATGATCAGAGACAGAGAAGGAGGTTGAGGTATTGAGAAGAGATGTTGGACCTTATCCTGGCAGAGTAGGAGAAGGACATTGACCATCTTCCTACAGTGCTGGCCATTCCTACAGATGCTGAGAGTGCACCGACCGGGGCACCCTGGCACCAGGCTATGGTCTGATATAATGGCCTCTGCTGCTGGTGCTGGTGTTGGAGAGAGTCCCACGTAAGCACTGCCCCATCCAGCAGGACCATCAGGTTCCTGCCCAGAAAGCAGGGCTGCAATCTGAAGAAGGTTCCTGACCTGAAACATCAACTTTCCTGCTCCTCCAATACTGCCTGCCCTGCTGTGTTGCTCCAGCTCCACACTGTGTTATCTTTGCAATTGTCCTGTCTGCCATGTCCAAGGTAAAACAGCAGGAGGGCAGACCCAGACTATAACAGTGTTTGCCTGGTTTCACAATTAGCTTTTAAAGACAGTGCATAAAGAGATGCTGAAGCATTCCAGGATCTCCGCTCAGTGTTTTCTTGTTCCAGAAATACTATGCGGTCAGATTGGGAAAAATTCAGACATGAGTGATGCGATGGGGGTGAAGTAGGTAATTAATAATCTTCTCTGTTCATTCATATAATGACGATGTCACTGGCTGGGCTAGTATTTATTGTCCATCCCTAATTACCCAGAGGGCAGTTCAGAGTCAACCTCATTGCTGTGGATCTGGAGTCACATGTAGGCTAGACCAGGTAAGGATGGCAGTTTCCTTCCATAAAGGGCATCAGTGAACCGGATGGGTTTTTTCAACAGTTGACAATGGATTCGTTGTCATCATTAGATTCTTAATTCCAGTTATTTATGGAATTCAAGTTCTTCCATCTGCTGTGGCAGGATTCAAACCCAGGTCCCCAGAACATTATCAGGGTTTCTGAGTTAACAGTCCAACGATAATACCACTCAGCCATCGCCTCCCCCTAAAGGATGGCAGTTTCCTTCCCGAAAGCAGATTTAAAGAAAAACAGGCGGGCTTTTCTGACATAACAAAGTGTGAGGCTGGATGAACACAGCAGGCTTTTCTGATAATGGATTTGAGGCCATCATTAGTCTGTCAATTGCAGATTGAATTCACATTCTACCGTCTGCTGTGGCAGGATTTGAACCCCAGTTCCCAGCATATTACCTAGGTTTCTGGTGTAACAGGCTAGCAATAACACCACTAGACCCTTGCCTGCCCTGTGATGAGTTTGGTAAGGCAGGGAGAAAAAGCTTACTTGGCCTCACAGCGAAAACCCCTCTAAAGAAATCAACTTGGACTTCACCAGCAAAAAGTAGAATTTAGCCCAGAATGTATAATCGATGGCACTTACCTGTAAGGTCTGTTATCGTCCAGGAAGTGTTCAGTAGTTTTCTGTTATACTACTGTATTACATCCATTATTCTAGAATAAGAAAGGTGTAATATTTGCAGGTGTTCTGTGAAAGATGATACGTGTGAAAAGATCAAAAGCCCTGTCAGTTTTCAAATTGCTAAAGGGTTATATCTGAATACTTTTGATGAGCAGGAAGATTAAAGAGATGAAAGGACCTTTGGGTTTGCTGTAAAGGACTAAGTGATCATGAAATCAGTTTGATAAAGGAAGCCACATTTTTATAGAAAGTAAAGATGTCAGCCTGTTTATGTGGATCTCAATGTCTTTCTGATCATGATACATTTAATTTTATGCTGAATAGCTCTGTCAAAATGAAGAAACAGTGATATTAACAGGTTGGCACATTACACTACATTATCAATCTACAATGTTGGTGAACAAAATCTTTCAGCTGCTTCCTTCATGGGTTTGGTGGCAGAAGTGTGATGTTTCCTCTTGTGGAAGAGATAATGGGAACTGCAGATGCTGGAGAATCCGAGATAACAAAGTGTGGAGCTGGATGAACACAGCAGGCCCAGCAGCACCTTAGGAGCACAAAAGCTGACGTTTCGGGCCTAGACTCTTCGTCAGAAAAGGGGGAGGGGTAGAGGGTTCTGAAATGAATAGGGAGAGAGGGGGAGGCAGATCGAAGATGGATAGAGGAGAAGATAGGTGGAGAGGAGACAGAAAAGTTAAAGGGGCTGGGATGGAGCCAGTAGACGTGAGTATAGGTTGGGAGGTGGGGAGGACGGAAGGGTCAAGAGGGCAGGATGAGGTTAGTAGGTAGGAAATGGAGGTGCAGCTTGAGGTGTAAGAAGGGGATAGGTGAGAGGAAGAACGGGTTAGGAAGGTGGGGACGAGCTGGGCTGATTTTGGGATGCAGTGGGGGGAGGGGAGATTTGAAGCTTGTGAAGTCCACATTGATACCATTGGGCTGCAGGGTTCCCAAGCGGAATATGAGTTGCTGTTCCTGCAACCTTCGGGTGGTATCGTTATGGCACTGCAGGAGGCCCAGAATGGACATGTTGTCTAAGGAATGTGAGGGGGAGTTGAAATGGTTCTCGACTGGGAGGTGCAGTTGTTTATTGCGAACCGAGCATAGGTATTCTGCAAAGCAGTTCCTAAGCCTTCGGTTGGTTTCCCCAGTGTAGAGGAAGCCACAACGGGTACAGTGGATACAATATACAATATTGGCGGATGTGCAGGTGAACATCTGCTTGATATGGAAAATCATCTTGGGGCCTGGGATGTGGATGAGGGAGGTGGTGTGCGGGCAAGTGTAGCATTTCCTGTGGTTGCAGGGGAAAGTGCCGGGTTTGTTGGGGTTGGAGTGGAATGTGGAGGGGACAAGGAAGTTCCGGAGAGAGTGGTCTTTCTGGAAGGCAGACAAGGGTGGGGATGGAAAAATGTCTTTGGTGGTGGAGTCGGATTGTAGATAGCAGAAGTGTTGAAGGATGATGCGTTGTGTCTGGAGGTTGGTGGGGTGGTATGTGAGGATTAGGGGGATTCTCTTTTGTTAGTTATTACGGGGATGGGGTGTGAGGGATGAGTTGCGGGAAATGTGGGAGACATGGTCGAGGGCGTTCTCGACCACTGTGGGCGAGATGTTGTGGTCCTTGACGAACGAGGAAGTTTGGGATGTACGAGAGTGGAATGCCTCGTCCTGGGAGCAGATGCAGCGGAGGCGAAGGAATTGGGAATAGGGGATGGAATTTTTGCAGGAAGGTGGGTGGGAGGAGGTGTATTCCAGGTAGCTGTGGGATTCATTGGGCTTGAAATGGATATCGGTTTCCAGGTGGTTGCCTGAGATGGAGACAGAGAGGTCCACAAAGGGGAGAGATGTGTTGGAAATGGTCCAGACGAACTTGAGGTTGGGGTGGAAGGTGTTGCTGAAGTGGATGAACTGTTTGAGCTCCTCTTGGGAGCATGAAGTGGCGCCGATACAGTCATCAATGTAACGGAGGAAGAGGTGGGGTTTGGGGCCAGTGTAGGTACGGAAGAGGGACTGTTCCACGTAACCTACAAAGAGGCAGGCCTAGTTTGGGCCCATGCGGGTGCCCATGGCCACCCCCTTAATCTGTAGGAAGTGGGAAGAATCGAAAGAGAAGTTGTTGAGGATGAGGACGAGTTCGACTAGGCGGATGAGGGTGTCGGTGGAGGGGGACTGGTCGGGCCTGCGGGACAGGAAGAAGCGGAGAGCCTTGAGGCCATCTTCATGAGGAATACAGGTGTGTAGGGACTGGACGTCCATGGTGAAAATGAGGTGTTGGGGGCCAGGGAATTGGAAGCCCTGAAGGAGGTGGAGGGCGTGGGTGGTGTCACGGACATAGGTAGGGAGTTCCTGGACCAAAGGGGAGAAAATGGAGTCCAGATAGGTGGAGATGAGTTCGGTGGGGCAGGAGCAGGTGGAGACAATGGGTCGACCAGGGCAGGCAGGTTTGTGGATTTTGGGAACGAGATAGAAGCGGGTGATGTGGGGTTGGGGAACAGTGAGGTTGGAGGCTCTGGGTAGGTGGTCACCTGAGGTGATGAGGTTGTGAATGGTTTGGGAGATGGTGGTTTGGTGCTCGGGGGTGGGGCCATGATCCGGGGCGGTAGGAGGAGGTGTCAGAGAGTTGGCATCTGGCCTCAGTGATGTAGAGGTCATTGCACTGTACTACAACTGCGCCTCCCTTGTCTGCGGGTTTGGTGGTGAGGTTGGCGTGGGAGCGGAGGGCTGCCCGTTCTGCGGGGGAGAGGTTGGAGTGGGTGAGAGGGGTGGAGAGGTTGAGGCGGTTAATGTCTCGACAGCAGTTAGAGATGACGAGATGGAGGGAGGGTAGGAGGCATTGGGGTAGTGTCCAGGAGGAGGACTTGTGTTGGAGGCGGGTGAAGGGGTCAGTGGAGGGAGGGTTAGGCTCCCAGTTAGAGAAGTAAGTGTGGAGGCGGAGGCGGCAGAAAAACTGCTCTACGTCCAAATGTGACTGGTATTGGTTTGTGTGTGGGTGGAGGGGGACAAAAGTGAGCCCCTTGCTTCGGACTGACCGTTCGTCCTCAGGGAGAGGTCTGCGGGGGATGGTGAAGATTCAGCAGGGCTCAGTGTGGCTGTGTCCTCTGGGGTTGCTGGCTGTGGGCGGGGTTGTGTCGGCATTGGCTGTGGTGTGAGGTGGGAAGCAGGTGTATTTGAATAAACTTCATCCTGGACCTCATGTCTGTTGCCCTTACAGTCATGAAAATAAAACAAGGTGAAACGACGAGGGAAGATTAACCACACATAAGGTAATGTATCATCACGTGCGGAAATTGTTAGTTTTTGATTGTTAATATTATTGCAGAGCACTATTAAAAATGTGTTGTTGTTTCTCTTGTTAACTTTTTAAATTGACAACCATTTAAAAGGAAATAAAAATAATTTGCGTGACACACTATGATGCTGAGATATCTGTTGTGTGCCAAGTAACCAGTCATAATTTTGCTGGCATGGTAAACTTGCATTCCTTGTAAGGCTGTATTTTCCTCTGTTTCTAAAGTTAAATGGACGTCAGATGTAACTGAACGAATTGGCGAGATCGATGAAGACTGATAATGGATCTTATTCTCAATTTGCAGCATGTTGAATCTTGTTGTTTTGCTAAAGTTGTCAGTATAAGAAGGATTGTCTTTACGAACCAGAAAAAGCATGAAGCAAGAGAAAACCATACATAAACATCATGGGGCTGGAGGCGTCAGTGGTGCAGTGTGGGAATGGAGGGAAACAAGATAACAAGATAAAGTGAATTAACATGTTCAGACCTCCCGTAATGATTTGAAGAAAGGACTGGATTATTTATTGTTAAAACAGAATATAAAAAACACATCAACAAATAAATGGCATTTAAAGAGATTAAATATCTCAATAAAAGTGTGGTTGCTACCCCAAAGTGAATTGAAGCTTTCAGACTAATTATATTGATTTATATCTTATTGTGGAGTTTGAATTTCAAGTAATTCAACAGACTGCCAACAGTTCTGATTTTTACCTCCATTCCTCTAATCCATTAAAAGACCACAACATGTAATTAAATGAATGAAGAAATAAACCTATAGAATACCACATACTGAGTTAATCAGAAATGAATCATTTTTATATCTTGGTTATATTAAATGGTGTAATATTTTCATGCAGCAGCCGTATGTATTGCTAACTGTGTTTGGGTGAGTTGAATCAGAGGCTGTCTCACTGGCTGTGCCTTTGTGGCACTTTGTTTTAGGATTGCAACTTAATCCAGCATTGGATAACTGCCTGATATCAGTAACAAACAGAGAGTGCTGGAGAAAGGGAAACTGAATTAACATTTTGAGTCCAGTATGAATGTTGTTCTGAGTTTGAATCTGACATTTCACAGTCATGGTTCTGGATCTTGATGAGTAATCTCTGGAACTGAAGAAGTAGTGTTCTCCAATGATTTATGATCTGTCTCAATCATGAACTCTTTCTCGAATACAGAGTGGGATATTGTAGTGTAAAGTGCAATGAGGGCCAAACATTTGTAGGTTGTGTTCAGGAGATTTTCTTAACTGCAGTTTGTGTTCAGTCCTACATGAAAGGAATGACTGCTTGGCCTGGATCTTGGGAATGAGATGGGCCAAGTGACATGGGGGCATACTTCATACACTTTTCATTTTATCATAAAATTTAGGGTGGTGGTAGAAAATGACATTGGTCAATGTGGGAGAATCAACTTCTTTGGGACAAAAACAGAGCTGCTTCTGATAGACTGTAACCAACGGCTGATGGGCCTATACCCTACACCTTCCAGGTTGTGTACTCTGAAACTGATAGAGTTTTAAGCTGATTTTCTCTAGTTTTATTAGATCCTCTTGCCAACATTAGATAAGCCGGAGGTATGGATTCTGCACAGACCCGTCTTCCTTGCAGAAGTCGAACCTTTTACTGCCTGACTCTCTGCTCATCCATTACCTTGTAATACAGTTCAATCCCGTACCTAAACATTTTCCATTCACCTGGGGTATCAGACACTTTTCAGTCCATGTATGGAAGCCTGGCTTCCATTCAGCTCTAGAGCAAATTTTGCTTGAAAAGTTACAGTAAGCTGTGCTATCTGCAGAGCTGAGCAGGGACTACAATTGTTGGGGAAAATAGTAATGGATTTTATTACCTATAACTGCTGAAGAACTTGACTTTCGAAGAAACCGTGTGAGCCCTGACCTGATAACTGCCCAGCAACACTTTCTGGTCCTGGTTTCCATTTCAAAAAGTCTAGGGTGTCAAGGGAAGACCTCCAACACTAGCAATACAGAAGGAAACCTGCCTCTCAGGGAACCTGATAAAGTCCTACATTTCACTATTTTGACTATTTTGTAAACTCTGAGAAATTGAACTATGACCACTTTCCAAAGATTTGGAACTAGTTTGATTTCTGTATGGACCAAAGCTTGTTTGCAAGGTGTTCCATCAGTTTACAGCGGTTCGAAAATTAATTTTGTTGATAGAAAAAACTACAGTGAGCCATCATCCTGGAGACCAGTTACTAGTGGTGTACCGCAAGGGTCGGTGTTGGGTCCACTGCTGTTTGTCATTTTTATAAATGACCTGGATGAGAGCGTAGAAGGATGGGTTAGTAAATTTTCAGACGACACTAAGGTCGGTGGAGTTGAGGATAGTGACGAAGGATGCTGTAGGTTGCAGAGAGACATAGATAAGCTGCAGAGCTGGGCTGAGAGGTGGCAATTGGAGTTTAATGCAGACAAGTGTGAGGTGATGCACTTTGGTAGGAGCAACCAGATGGCAAATTACAGGGCTAATGGTAAGATTCTTAGTAGTGTAGATGAGCAGAGAGATCTCGGTGTCCATGTACACAGATCCTTGAAAGTTGCCACCCAGGTTGACAGGGCTGTTAAGAAGGCATACAGTGTTTTAGCTTTTATTAATAGAGGGATC
Source organism: Stegostoma tigrinum (assembly GCF_030684315.1). Lineage (NCBI taxonomy): Eukaryota > Metazoa > Chordata > Chondrichthyes > Orectolobiformes > Stegostomatidae > Stegostoma > Stegostoma tigrinum. The sequence goes on along the minus strand of NC_081357.1, from coordinate 131,474,518 downwards.
AAGTTCCGGAACCAAGAGGTTATGGCGAAGCTGTACAAAACTCTGGTGTGGCCGCACTTGGAGTATTGTGTACGGTTCTGGTCACCGTATTATATAAGAAGGATGTGGAAGCTTTGGAAAGGGTGCAGAGGAGATTCACTTGGATGTTGCCTGTTATGGACGGAAGGCTTTACGAGGAAAGGCTGAGGGACTTGAGGCTGTTTTCATTAGAGAGAAGAAGGTTGAGAGGTGACTTAATTGAAACATATAAAATAATCAGAGGGTTAGATAGGGTGGATGGGGAGAGCCTTTTTCCTAGGATGGTGACGGCGAGCACGAGGGGGCATAGTTTTAAATTGAGGGGTGAAAGATATAGGACAGATGCCAGAGGTAGTTTCTTTACTCAGAGAGTAGTAAGGGAATGGGATGCTTTGCCTGCAATGGTTGTAGATTTGCCAACTTTATGTACATTTAAGTCGTCATTGGATAAGCATATGGACTTGCATGGAATAGTGTAGGTTAGATGGGCTTGAGATCGGTATGACAGGTCGGCACAACATCGAGGGCTGAAGGGCCTGTACTGTGCCGTAATGTTCGATGTAATGAGAATTCATCAAATTGTAGTTTTCATTTTTCAGTACCCTGGCCAGTAACGATGTTTTTTCCCTTTTGCACTTTTGAAAAATATCATCTCAGTAGAGTTATTTTATAGAGTCGGAGAGTCATACAGCAATGAGACAGACCCTTCCATCCAACCAGCACAAGCCAAACATGTTCCCAAAACCACACTATTCCCATCTGCCTGTGCTCGGCCCATATTCTCTCCAAATCTTTCCTATTCATGTGCTTATCTAAATGTCTTTTGAACGTTTGTTCCGTGTAAAAACCACTCTGTGTAAAAACATTGCCCCTCATGTCCTTTTAAATCTTGTTTCTCTCATCATAAAATTATGTCCCCTAGTTTTGAACTTGCCCACCCTAATGAAAAGACCCCTGTTATTCTCCTCATTCTATTCCCTTCATTCTTTTATAAACCTCTATAAGATCACCTCTCAACCTACTAAACTCCAGTAAAAAAAAAATGTCCCGGACTATCCAGCCTATCTTTATAATTCAAACCTTCCCTGCAACATCCTAGTAAATAGTTTCTGAACCATCTCCAATTCAATAATATCTTGCCTGTAACAGGGTGACCAGAACTATACACAGTACTCCAGAAGAGACCTCATCACTGTCTTGTACAAATTTTGAATGACACCTACGCTGACACTCAAAGGTCTGACCAATGAAGGCAAATGTACTAAATGCCTTCTTAACCACTCTGCCTGCGTGTGCTGCAGGTTTCAAAGAACTGTGCACCTGAAGTCTCACTGTTCTACAACACAACCCAGGGCCCTACCATTAATTGTTTATGTGCTTTCCGTGTTTGTTTTACCAAAATACAATAACCTGCATTTATCCAAATTAAACTCCATCTGCAATTCCTTAGCCCATTGACCCAGTTGATCGAGATTTGTAGAAACATAGACGATAAGAGCAGAAGGAAGCAATTCGGCCCAACAGCACAGCACAGTACAGCCCTTTGGCCCACAATGTTCTGCCGAACTTTTACCCTAATCCTAAGGACTATCTGATCTCCACCCCTACCTTATACTATCATCCCTATGCCTATCTAATAGCTGCATAAATGCCCCTAATGAGGCCGACTATCTACACCTCTGATCATTTTGTACATCTCTATCAAGTCACCTCTCATCCTTCGTCATTCTAAGGAGAAAAACCCTCGCTCTCTCAACCTTTCCTCGTAAGACATGCCCTCCATTCCAGGCAACATCCTGGTAAATCTCCTCTGCACCATTTCCAATGCCTCCACATCTTTCCTGTAATGAAGTGACCAGAACAGGACACAATACTCCAGATGTGGCTGAACCAGGCTTTTGTATAGCTGGAGCATAACTTCATGATTCTTGAACTCAATCCCTCTAAGCTAACACACCATATGCCTTATTAACAACTCTGTCCACCTGGGTGGCATCTATCAGGGAACTGTGGATGTGAACCCAGAGATCCCTCTGCTCCTCCACTCTGTCAAAATTCTTTCTGTTAACCCTGTATTCTGCTTTCAAATTTGTCCTTCCAAAATGAAGCACCTCACACTTTTCAGGGTTAAACTCCATCTGCCACTTCTCAATCCAGCCTTGCATCCTATCAATGTTGCTTTGTAACCTAGAACAGCTCTCTGCACTGTCCACAACATGACACACCTTCATATCATCTGCAAACTTACTAATCCACTCTTGCACTCCTTCATCCAAATCATTTACAAAAATCACAAATAGAAGAGGACCCAGAACAGATCCTTGTGGTCCACAACTCATAACTGAGCACCATGTTGAATATTTTCCATCCACGACCACCCTTTGTCTTCTAAGGGTCAGCCAATTCTGAATCCAATCTGCCACATTTCCCTCTATCCCATGCCTCTTTGCCTTCTGCATGAACCTACCATGGGGAACTGCTCCACCTTCATCCACATGATTGGTCACCTTTTCAAAGAATGGAAGATTCTTCACAATCATGGCTGATCGTCCAACTTAATAGCCTAATCTTGTTTTCTCCCCATTACCTTTGATCCCATTCACCCCACGTGCTGTGTCTAGTCCTCTCTTAAATATAGTCAATGTTTGGCTTCAATTACCTCCTATGGCAATGAATTCCACAGGCTCACCACTCTTTGGGTGAAGAAATGTCTCCTCATCTCCGTCCTAAATGATCTACCCTGAATCCTCATACGGTGACCACTGGTTCTGGACACACCCACCATCAGGAACATCCTCCCTGCATCTACCCTGTCCAGTCCTATTAGAAATTTATAAGTCTCCATGAGATCTCCCCCTCATTCATCTGAACTCCAGCGAAAACAATCTTAACCTAGTCAGTCTCTCCTCACACATCAGTCCTGCCATCCCCAGAATCAGCCGAGTAAACCTTGCTGCACTCTTTCGAGAGCAAGAGCATCCTTCCTCTGGAAAGGAGACCAAAACTGCACACCATATTCTAGGTGTGTTCCACCTGCAACAACACATCCCTGCTCTTGTATTCAAAACCTCTCACAATGAAGGCAAATAGTAAGGCCAATATACCATTTGCCTTCATTACTGCCTGCTGCACCTGCACCCTTACCTTCAGTGACTGATGCACAAGGACACCCAGATCCTGCTGCACACTCCCCTCTCCCATTTTACAGCCATTCAGGTAGTAATCTGTCTTCCTGTTTTTGCTTCTGAAGTGAATAACCTCACATTTATCCAAAGTAGACTGCATCTGCCATTGATTTGCCTTCTCACCCAACCTATGCAGATCATGCTGAAGGATCTCTGCATCCTCGTCACAGTTCACCCTCCCACCCAACTCGGTATCATCTACAAATTTGGAGATGTTACGTTTTGTTCCCTCATCCAAATCATTTTATATATACATTGTGAAAAGCTGGGGTCCCAGCACTTATCCCTATGGCACCCCACTAGTTATTGCCTGCCAATTTGAAAAGGACCCATTAATTCTTTGTTTTCTCTCTGCCAAACAGTTGTTTATCCATCTCAATATACTTCCCCCAGTCCCGTGCACTTTAATCTTGCACATTAATCTCTTATGTGAGACTTTGTCAAAATGCTTTCTGAAAGTTCAAATGTACTACATTGACTGGCTCCCTTAGTCCAATCTACTAGTTACATCTTTGTAGAAATCTGACAGATTTTTGGGTATGATGTCCCCTTCATAAATCCATGCTGACTCTGTCAGATCCTGCCACAGCTTTCTAAATGTTCTGCTATAAAATCCTTGAGAATGCATCCGAGTATTTTCTCCACTACCCATGTTGGGCTCACCGATCTATAATTCCTTGTTTTCTCTCTACCTCCGTTTTTGAATATTGAGTGGCATTAACCACCCTCCAATCTGCAGGGACTGTTCCAGAGTCTCTAGAATCCTGGAAGATGACTACCAATGCATCCACTTTTCAAGAGCTATTTCCTTACGTATTCTGGAATGTTGATTATCAGGCCCTGGGGATTTATCCACCTTCAATCCCAAAACTTTTCCCAGCACTATTTCTCTGTTAACATTGATCTCCCTCAGCTCTTCCCTCTCACTAAATCTTGCAATCTCCAACGATTCTGTTATCTGATTTGTGTCTCTTTTGTGAAGACAGAACCAAAGTATGTATTCAGTTCATGAGCCATTTCCTTTGTCCCCATTTATACATTTCCCCATTACTCAGCACCGCCCCTCCGCCCCCTCTCTGAATCAATAACCTCACTCTCTGTCTTGATAAAAAAAATGTTATGTTATGGTCGCTCTTCCCCAAGGGGTCTTGCTCAGCTTGATTGGCGATGATTCCCTTCTCATTACACAGTACCTATACAAAATGGCCTAGTTGGTTCCTCTACATATCGGTCAAGAAAACCATCCCGTACACACTCCAGGAATTCCTTTTCGACGACATTGTGGCTAATTTGATTTGCCCAATGTATGTGCAGGTTAAAATCACCCATGATCACCAATATTCTCCCATCACACGTGTCTCGAATTTCCTATTTCATGCCTTTCTCAACATCACCACTGTACTTTGGGGGTCTATATATGACACCTACTAATGTTTTTTGCCCTTTGGTATTTCTCAACTGTACCCATACAGACTGCACATTGTCAGAGCTAATATCATTTTTCACTATTGTATTAATTTCCTCTTTAACCAGCAATGGGCCTTCACTGCCTTTTTATTTCTTCTGGCCCTTCCTCAATACTGAGTACCCTGGGATATTCAGTTCCCATTCTTGGCCACCCTGCAGCCATGTCTCTGTAATCCAAATTATATTGTACCCTTTTATATCTAGCTGTGCGATTAGTTCATCTAATTTATTGCAAATACTGTGTGCATTAAGGCACAAAGCATTAACAGTGTTTGTCTCCTCTTTATTTTTCTCAATTGCCCTATTTGAATCTAGTCCTTGGTTTCTCAATCTATCACTTTTCTTATTGCCTTTTCTACCTTTTTCTTGTTTTTGTCCTTGCCGCCTTCATCTCTGATTCTTTATATAGGTCCCCATCCCCCTGGCATATTAGTTTAAACCCTCCCCAACCACTCTAGCAAACACTTCTCCCCAGTCTTGCCCAAGTGTAACCCGTCCAGTTTGTATGGGTCTCACCTCCCCCGGAACCAGTCCCAATGCTCCAGGAATCTCCCCCCGACATCATCTTTGCAGCCATGCATTCAACTGGTGTATCCTGTCATTTCTTCTCTGACGAGCACCTGGGAACTGGTAATAATCCCAAGATCACTACCTTTGAGGTCTGATTTCATAACTTTCTTCCTCGCTCCCTGCACTCTGCCTGTAGGACCTCTTCCAATTTTTTACCTCGGTCCTTTTTACTGATGTGCCCCACAACCACTGACAGTTCACCCCCTTCAGAATGTCCTGTACCCACTCTGAGGCATCCTTAACCCTAGCACAAGGTAAGACCATAAGAGTGATGCTGCCCCCTTTTTATCCACAGAAAAACGTTGTCACCAGTGACTGACAGTGAGCCTTGCTCAGCTAGGATTAATGCTCATCTTCTGTTGTCTCACAGAGGGGAACACTGGGACATTGATTTATTGAGGCTCAGGGCCATATTTGATAGGAATAATAATTCCAGTTCTCAAATGTCGACTGAAATTCTACAAATAGACCACAAGATTCACACAAAGGAAACTGGATCCAAAAATTGAGGAAAAATATAGAACTGCAAATCCTTACTTCTATCTCATGTGAATCTTTTCTGCAGTAATTCTCAAGATAGGAGGATTCAGTTTATACTTAGTAATCTAAGTTGGTCATTAATAATAATGAAAATATAAATTACAATTTGAGGTGCAGTAAGGCTATAAGATCGTAAGATATAGGAGTGTAAGTAAGGCCATTTGGCCCATCATGTCAACTCCGCCATTTAATCATAGCTGATGGGCATTTCAACTCCACTTACCTGCACCCTCCCCGTAGCCCTTGATTCCTCGCAAGATCAAGAATTTATCGATCTCTGCCTTGAAGGCATTTAACGTTCCGGCCTCCAATGCGCTCTGTGGCAGTGAATTCCACAGGCCCACCACTCTCTGGCTGAAGAAATGTCTCCTCATTTCCGTTTTAAGTTTACCCCCTCTAATTCTAAGACTGTGCCCACGGGTCCTAGTCTCCCTGCCTAACGGAAACCACTTCCAAGCGTCCACCCTTTCTAAGCCATACATTATCTTAGATCTCCCCTCAACCTTCTGAACTCTAAATGAATACAATCTCAGGATCCACAGCTGTTCATCGTATGTTAAACCTTCCATTCCAGGGATCATCCGTGTGAATCTCTGCTGGACACGCTCCAGGGCCAGTATGCCCTTCCTGAGGTGTGGGGCCCAAAATTGGACACAGTATTCTAAATGGGGCCTAACTAGAGCTTTATAAAGCCTCAGAAGCACATCGCTGCTTTTATATTCCAACCCTCTTGAGATAAGTGACAACGTTACATTTGCTTTCTTAATTACGGACTCTACCTGCAAGTTAACTTTTAGAGAATCCTGGACCAACACTCCCAGATCCCTTTGTACTTCTGCTTTACGAATTTTCTCACCGTTTGGAAGATAGTTTATGCCTGTATTCTTTTATCCCAAAGTACAAGACCTAGCAACATACCATCCTGGAGTCTTGTTTGCAGCCACAGAAACGCCTGTCTATTCCCCTCTCAATTGAGTCCAATATCACTGTTGCCCTGGTACACTTTTACCTGTCCCCTCTCCAGCAGAACCAGCCTTAGTGCAATGAGTTTGGCGGCTGCTGCTCTCCCCTGAGAGATCATTCCCCTCACAGTGTCCAAAACGATAAATATACAACCAATTTTGGTGTCATCTGCAAACTTACTAACCATGTCTCCCAAATTCTCATCCAAATTATTTGTATCAGTGACAGACAATAGTGGACCCAACACCGATCCCTGTGGTAAACCATTGGTCACAGGCCTCCAGTACAAAAAACTACCCTCCACCACCACCCTCTGTCTCCTATCGTTAAGTCAATTTTGTATCCAACTGACAAGCTCTCCCTCAATCTCATGTGATCTAACTTTATTAATTAGTCTACGATGCAGAAACCTGTCAAAATCTGCCAACATCTAACGCTCTGGTTACTTCCTCAAAAAATTCACCCAAGTTTGTGACACACAGTTTTCTTCACACAAAGCCATGTTGATTATCCTTAATCAGTTCTTGTGTCTCTAAATGCATGTATCTTTCAGAACCACCTCCAACAAATTATCCACCACCGATGTCAGACTTGGAGGTCTGTCATTCCCAGGCTTCCCCTTAGGGCCTTTCATAAAGAAAGGTACAACTTTAGCCACCCTCCAGTCCTCTGGAACTTTACCTGTGATTATAGATGATTCAAATATCTATGCTAAGGGCCCCACAATTTCTTCCCTAACTTCTCACAAAGCCCTGGGATGCATTTGGTCTAGTCCCTGAGATTTATCCACCTTTGTTTTCTGAGACGTCCAGCATCATCTTTAATATGAACAGCCTTCAAAACATCAATATTTATTACCTCAAGGTCTTTCTCCATAGTAAAATCTAACAAAAAATATTCATTTAGCATCTCTTCCTGCTCCTAAAGTTCAACACAGGCAACCTTGTTGATCTTTAAGGGGCTCCTATTCTCTCTCTCTGGTTGCTCTTTTGTTCTTAATATACTTGTAGAATCTCTTTGGTTATTCTTAACCTTATCTGCCAATGCTATCTCATATCCCCTCTTTGCCCTCCTGATTTCCCTCTTAAAAATGCCCCTACACTCTTTATACTCTTCAGGAGATTCATTTGAACTCAGTTGACTATATCTAATGTATGATTCTTGCTTATTCTTGATTGGACTCTCAATATCTTTGTTAACGTTTTGGGCCTGGTGACTCTTCCTCAGAACCAAGGGACGGTCAATGGATCTGAAACATTGACTCGGTTTTTTCCTTCACAGATTCTGCCAGACCTGCTGAGCTTTTCCAGTAACTTTGTTTTTGTTCCTGATTTACAGCATCCACAGTTTTTTTGGTTTTTACCTCAATATCTCTATTCATCTATTGTTCCTTACTTTTACCAACCTTACCCTTCACTCTAACAGGAACAATGCCTCTGAACGCTCGTTATTACACGTTTGAAAGCCTCTCAATTGCCAGTCGTCCTTTTACCTGCAAACAGTCTAGTCCAATCAATGTTTGAAAGTTCCTGATGTGTGCCATTAAAATTTGCTTTACGCCAATTAATAACTTTCCACACATTTTTTCTTCACTCTCCATCTGACTATTGGGGGGCCTATAATACAATCACCTTAAGGTGATCGTCCTTTTCTTAATTCTGAGCTCCGCCCAGATAGCTTCACTGGACAATTGCTCGTAAATATCCTCTCTAAGTACAGCAGTAATGTTTTCCTTCATCAAAATTGCCATTATGCCTTCTCTCTCGCCTCCCTTTTTATCTTTCCTGTAGGATCTAAAACCCAGAACGTTGAGATGCCAGTCCTGTCTTTCCCTCAGGTATGTTTCTGTAATAGCTATGACATCCCAGGGCTATGTTCCCACAAATGGCCTGAGTTCATCAGCCTTATCTGCAAGACCCATTGCATTGAAATAAATTCAGTTTAACTCTTTTTAGTTACCTTGTTCTGAGACTTGCTGATGCCTGCCTTTTCTAATTAATTTGCCAACCCTCATCTGTCATTATAGTCTCACTGCTACTTAGCCAGTGATTTATCTACTTTATCTTTTTATTCCTACTCTCGCTAGATCATGGCCACAGGAGTAAACCAGAGATTACTACTTTGGAGGTTCTGCTTTTTAAGCTTTTACCTAACCTCTTTTATTCATTCTACGAAGTGTTAGCTTTTCCCAAACAGTGTCGTTCTTACCAATGTGTACAACAACTTCTTACTTCCCACTTTGACATAATGCTTCGACCATTTGAGACATCCTTGATGCTAGCACCAGGAAGGCAGAATACTACCCTAGATCCACACTTAGGGCCATGAATCCCCCATCTATGTCTCTGACTGGAGAATCTCCTACAACAATTATTCTTTTAAATCTTGACAAACCCCACGTAATGGAAGAATCATTCTTAGTGCCCAAAATCTGACTGCAACTTCTACTTTCTTCAGAGAGACTACCCCTTCAACTGTACCCAAAACAAAATATCTGTTTGAAAAAAGAATAGCCACAGGAGACTTCTGAACTACCTTCTTGTCTTTCCTGACAATAACCCACCTGTAAAAACCAGAGGAATATCACAAGGAAAGCTTGCTGCTCAGGAGCATCTGCAAGATTCACACTACTCTCGTTCCACCATTTTAAAAAAATCTTTTATTTATGTTTTGAGCTGTATGTGTGTTTGCTTTGGGATTTAAAGCAAATATTGCTGAATTCTTTCTAGTTCTGAATTCTGGATTATTAGATGTTAACCTGATTAACATGTGTTAGCCTAGATAATAAAATATGAGGCTGGATGAACACAGCAGGCCAAGCAGCATCTCAGGAGCACAAAAGCTGATGTTTCGGGTCTGGACCCTTCATCAGAGAGGGGTATGGGGAGAGGGAACTGGAATAAATAGAGAGAGAGGGGGAGGCGGACCGAAGATGGAGAGTAAAGAAGATAGGTGGAGAGAGTATAGGTGGGGAGGTAGGGAGGGGATAGGTCAGTCCAGGGAAGACGGACAGGTCAAGGAGGTGGGATGAGGTTAGTAGGTAGATGGGGGTGCAGCTTGGGGTGGCAGGAAGGGATGGGTGAGAGGTAGAACAGGTTAGGGAGGCAGAGACTGGCTGGACTGGTTTTGGGATGCAGTGGGTGGGCGGGGAAGAGCTGGGCTGGTTGTGTGGTGCAGTGGGGGGAGGGGACGAACTGGGCTGGTTCAGGGATGCAGTAGGGGAAGGGGACATTTTGAAACTGGTGAAGTCCACATTGATACCATTAGGCTGCAGGGTTCCCAGGCGGAATATGAGTTGCTGTTCCTGAAACCTTCGGGTGGCATTATTGTGGCAGTGCAGGAGGCCCATGATGGACATGTCATCTAAAGAATGGGAGAGGGAGTGGAAATGGTTTGCGACTGGGAGGTGCAGTTGTTTGTTGCGAACTGAGCGGAGGTGTTCTGCAAAGCGGTCTCCAAGCCTCCGCTTGGTTTCCCCAATGTAGAGGAAGCCGCACCGGGTACAGTGGATGCAGTATACCACATTGACAGATGTGCAGGTGAACCTCTGCTTAATGTGGAATGTCATCTTGGGGCCTGGGATAGGGGTGAGGGAGGAGGTGTGGGGACAAGTGTAGCATTTCATGCGGTTGCAGGGGAAGGTGCCGGGTGTGGTGGGGTTGGAGGGCAGTGTGGAGCGAACAAGGGAGTCACGGAGAGAGTGGTCTCTCCGGAAAGCTGACAGGGGTGGGGATGGAAAAATGTCTTGGGTGGTGGGGTCGGATTGTAAATGGCGGAAGTGTCGGAGGATAATGCGTTGTATCCGGAGGTTGGTAGGGTGGGCACCCGCTTCCAACACAAGTCCTCCTCCTGGACACCACCCCCAGGCCTCCTACCCTCCCTCGACCTCTTCATCTCCAACTGCCGTCGAGACATTAACCGCCTCAACCTCTCCACCCCTCTCACCCACTCCAACCTCTCCCCCGCAGAACGGGCAGCCCTCCGCTCCCTCCGCTCCAACCCCAACCTCACCATCAAACCCGCAGACAAGGGTGGCGCAGTGGTAGTATGGCGCACTGACCTCTACATCGCCGAGGCCAGACGCCAACTCTCCGACACCACCTCCTACCGCCCCGATCATGACCCCACACCCGAGCACTAAACCATCATCTCCAACACCATTCACGACCTCATCACCTCAGGGGACCTCCCACCCACAGCCTCCAACCTCATTGTTCCCCAACCCTGCACGGCCCGTTTCTATCTCCTTCCCAAAATCCACAAACCTGCCTGCCCTGGTCGACCCATCGTCTCAGCCTGCTCCTGCCCCACCGAACTCATCTCCACCTATCTGGACTCCATTTTCTCCCCTTTGGTCCAGGAACTCCCCACCTACGTCCGTGACACCACCCACGCCCTCCACCTCCACCAGGACTTCCAATTCCCTGGCCCCCAACACCTCATATTCACCATGGACGTCCAGTCCCTATACACCTGCATTCCGCATGCAGATGGCCTCAAGGCCCTCCGCTTCTTCCTGTCCCGCGGGCCCGACCAGTCCTCCTCCACCGACACTCTCATCCGTCTAGCTGAACTCGTCCTCACCCTCAACAACTTCTCTTTTGACTCCTCCCACTTCCTACAGACTAAGGGGGTGGCCATGGGCACCCGCATGGGCCCCAGCTATGCCTGCCTCTTTGTAGGTTACGTGGAACAGTCCCTCTTCCGCACCTACACAGGCTCCAAACCCCACCTCTTCCTCCGGTACATTGATGACTGTATCGGCGCCGCCTCTTGCTCCCCAGAGGAGCTCGAACAGTTCATCCACTTCACTAACACCTTCCACCCCAACCTTCAGTTCACCTGGGCCATCTCCAGCACATCCCTCACCTTCCTGGACCTCTCAGTCTCCATCTCAGGCAACCAGCTTGTAACTGATGTCCATTTCAAGCCCACCGACTCCCACAGCTACCTAGAATACACCTCCTCCCACCCACTCTCCTGCAAAAATTCCATCCCCTATTCCCAATTCCTCCGCCTCCACCGCATCTGCTCCCATGATAAGACATTCCACTCCCGCACATCCCAGATGTCCAAGTTCTTTAAGGACAGTAACTTTCCCCCCACAGTGATCGAGAACGCCCTTGACCGCGTCTCCCGTATTTCCCGCAACACATCCCTCACACCCCGCCCCCGCCACAACCGCCCCAAGAGGATCCCCCTCGTTCTCACACACCACCCTACCAACCTCCGGATACAACGCATCATCCTCCGACACTTTCACCATTTACAATCCGACCCCACCACCCAAGACATTTTTCCATCCCCACCCCTGTCTGCTTTCCGGAGAGACCACTCTCTCCGTGACTCCCTTGTTCGCTCCACACTGCCCTCCAACCCCACCACACCCGGCACCTTCCCCTGCAACCGCAGGAAATGCTACACTTGTCCCCACACCTCCTCCCTCACCCCTATCCCAGGCCCCAAGATGACATTCCACATTAAGCAGAGGTTCACCTGCACATCTGCTAATGTGGTATACTGCATCCACTGTACCCGGTGCGACTACCTCTACATTGGGGAAACCAAGCGGAGGCTTGGGGACCGCTTTGCAGAACACCTCCGCTCAGTTCGCAACAAAAAACTGCACCTCCCAGTCGCAAACCATTTCCACTCCCCCTTCCATTCTCTAGATGACATGTCCATCATGGGCCTCCTGCAGTGCCACAATAATGCCACCCGAAGGTTTCAGGAACAGCAACTCATATTCCGCCTGGGAACCCTGCAGCCTAATGGTATCAATGTGGACTTCACCAGTTTCAAATTGTCCCCTTCCCCTGCTGCATCCCTAAACCAGCCCAGTTCGTCCCCTCCCCCCACTGCACCACACAACCAGCCCAGATCTTCCCCCCCCACCCACTGCATCCCAAAACCAGTCCAACCTGTCTCTGCCTCCCTAACCTGTTCTTCCTCTCACCCATCCCTTCCTCCCACCCCAAGCCGCACCCCCATCTACCTACTAACCTCATCCCACCTCCTTGACCTGTCCGTCTTCCCTCGACTGACCTATCCCCTCCCTACCTCCCCACCTATACTCTCTCCACCTATCTTCTTTACTCTCCATCTTCGGTCCGCCTCCCCTCTCTCCCTATTTATTCCAGTTCCCTCTCCCCATCTCCCTCTCTGATGAAGGGTCCAGGCCCGAAACGTCAGCTTTTGTGCTCCTGAGATGCTGCTTGGCCTGCTGTGTTCATCCAGCCTCACATTTTATTATCTTGGAATTCTCCAGCATCTGCAGTTCCCATTATCTCTGAACATGTGTTAACCTATTGTATTCAGTAATGAGGTTGTTTTATAACAGGCCAAATATTTTTGAGTGTATTAGAGAAACTCGGTGAAAGTCTCTGTTATTCCAGACAGCTATTCAAAAATGGAAACACGTCGATATTTTGATGATTGAATCAAAGCATATATACTAATGATTTGACTGGTAGAGTGCTGGGATTTGATACTACGCCTCTGACTTTAGCTATTACACAAGTGGCAAACCTAACTGTTTTCTGGGAGTTAAGCATTAATTTGTAAAATTTGAGAGTCTGCTCCTGAGGGAGATATCGCAATGCCTTGCATTGAAGGTGTCTTGTTGCCTGACAGTGCTAGGGACCCAGGTTCGATTCCACTCTCAGGTGACTGTCTGTGTGGAGTTTGCACATTCTCCCTATGTCTGCAGGGGTTTCCTCTGGGTGCTCTAGTTTCCCTGTACTGTCCAAAGATGTGCAGGTTAGGTGTATTGGCCATACTAAGTTGCCTGTAGTGTTCAGGGAAGTGTAGATTAAGGGGATAGGTCAGGCAGGGATGCATTGCGGGACAGCATGTACTTGTTGGGCTGAAGGGCTTGAAGGGCCTGTTTCCACACTATAGGGTTTCTATAAACCTTCTAGCTATGAAGTGCAAGCGATGCCTTTACTTAGAAATGGATTGAGGCAATTCAAATACAAAATATAAAACTGTTATCAATCAATTTAGAATTTAAGCTTAGCAACATGTCTGCATATTGAGTGAGATAGGAAATAAAATTGACAGCTCAGTCCACTTTGGAAAGTGAAATAAATTAGTGCATTTGTTTGGAAATTGTTTCAAGTCAGCTGTTTCTTTGAAATGCTTGTATTTCTATGGTTCGGTGGATCAGAATGCTTATGCCGCTTGCTTGCTGTGGATAGCTAGAACAGTACAGGATAGGATTGGGCTCTTTTGCCCACGATGTGCCAAACATGACACCAAATGAAACTAAACTCTTCCACCTGGCATTGATCCAGATCTTTCCATCCCTTGCATATTTATGTGCTTATCTAAAATTCCCTTAAACACTCCTATCGTATATACCTCCAGCACCTCCCTTGGCAGCTTGTTCCAGACTTTTACCACTCTCTGCATAAAACCCTTGCCCCTTACATCTCCTTTGGGCTTCACCCTTTTATCTTAAATGCAGGCTGCCTAGTATTAGACATTTCAAATCTAGGATAAAGATTCTGGTCATCAACCCTATGTATGCACCTCATAATTTTATAGATTTCTATCAGGCCACCCCTCAGCCTCTGCTGCCCCAGAGAAAACAGCCCAGGTTTTTCTAGAAATAGTAAGAACTGCCGATGCTGGAGTCAGAGACAACACAGTGTGGAGCTGGATGAACACGGCAGGCCGGGCAGCATCAGAGGAGCTGGAAAGCTGAAGTTTCAGGTCAGGACCCTTCTTCAGAAATGGAGGAAGGGGAAGGGAGCTCTGAAATAAATAGAGGAGGGATTGGGCTGGGGAAGGTGGGTGGGATGGTGATAGGTGAGTGCAGGTAGGTAGGATTCGTCAGTGAGGTGAGAGGAATGGATAGGCGGGAGAGAAGGTTGTGTCTAGCCTCTCCAACCCTCCTGGAAAACTAGTTCTGCACCCTCTCCAAAGTCTTCATCCTTCCTGGAGCATGGTACCAGAGTGGAACACAATGCTCTATGTGTGAATGTTCCACCTAATGATTTAATATTTGACATATTACATAGAAATTTTATTTGTCTGGTCAAATATTTTCAAATTTGACCCCAGTTTTAAACAGTTCTACAAATGATTGCCCTTGGCTTCTTCAGGATACTCATGCATTTAATTTAAGATCGGCAGTTACATCATCAATGTTTCAGTTAATGTGTATAATCCAACTGTTTTATTATTGTGTTAAATATTTTTGCATATTAAATAAACATTCTTTATCTTTTGCCATTTCTTGATGATACTGAGCAGTTTGCCTAAGTGTTAAATATGAAAGCAATATGCAGTGTTCCAAGAGATCTGAACCAATGAAGCTGTTGTGCTGAGGGAATTCGGTGTAAGGGAATGCATAAAATCTTAAGGAATATTGATGAGGAAAAGAACTGACTTATAATTAATGATCATTCACTAAATGGGTTCTCTCAATGTCAGTTGGATATTAACAGAGCCTATTAAACATAGAACCTTTGGTTTATTTAGCGATAATTCAAATTAATTGTTTTCATTTTTTATTAACTTGGTAAGGTTGTACATTTGGTTCTGCTATAATGCAATAATTGTGTTCCTGTGCAATCGCGTGGTAGAAATAACAGGGCCTATGAGAAATTCAGGGTTAGGGGTAGACCACCAAAAAAATCACCCAAAAGCCTAACACAAAGGATAGCACAACTTCAGTAAATGTTTAGTTCATATCTAAAGATGAAATAGAAGTAAATTTAACATGTTATCTCAAAAAATGTCAAGATGACTTGATGGGGGAGGAGGTTGTACTGTACTTCTCACAGAAAGCACTTCACGACAAAACCTGTGAACTGATCATATGATACTGATGTGTACTCCTACATGCACCAATGGAATTGCATTATCGCTAACACAGGTTTGTGTTTTAGAAGTAGTGTTCCCCTATTCGTCAGTCACATAACAGCCAACTCATGTTGCCAGAACACACACATTATAGCACAACCAAGTGTATTGAGCTCAGTGATCAGCCATGATTATATTGATGGTGGGACTGATCTCTCTCTCTCTCTCTCTCTCTCTCTCTCTCTCTCTCTCTCTCTCTCTCTCTCTCTCTCTCTCTCTCTCTCTCTCTCTCTCTCTCCCCCCTTCCCCCCCCACTCTCTCTCTCTCTCTCTCTCACACACACACACACACACACACACACACACACACACACACACACGCTCACAAACATTAACCCAACCCCCCTCCGCACCGGTATACGGCTTACAAAAGTCGAGTGCAGTTTGATGCTCGAATTTAGCCTGAGGCCACGGTTATTTAATGTTTCTGCAGGGGAACTGCTGGACCCACACATTAACTCTGCTTTTTCTCAACAAATGCTGCCAGACTTGCTGACCTTTTCCAGTAGTTTCTGTTTCTGTTATTTAATATTTGACTTCCGTTATTTATTCACGGGATGAGGACATTGCTGACCAGGCAGCATTTATTGCCCATCCCTAATTGCCCAGAGGGCAGTTCAGAGTCAACTACATTGCTGTGGGTCTGGAGTCACATGTAGGCCAGACTAGGTGAGGATGGCAGTTTCCTTCCCTAAAGGACATCAGTGAACCAGATGGGTTTTTTCCTGACAATCAACAACGGATTCATGGTCGTCATTAGATTCTTAATTCCAGATATTTTATTGAATTCAGATTCCACCACCTGCTGTGGAAGCATTTGAACTTGGGTCCCAGAATGTTATTTGGTCTCAGGATTAACAGTCCAGTGTTGACAAGAGATGGAACAGGCAATGTGCTGAATAGCCTCCTCAGTTGTAACAATTCACTTTGATTTTGTTTTTGTGTGGGGACTGCGATATTGCAAGGCAGTTCATGTGAGTCACCTTCCAGGATCTTGTTGCATTGAGTTATTTGTGCCTTGTGATGCATAATCATGTGATACACAGCTCTTGCTCAGACCAAAATAAATGCTAAAATCTAGGGTACCCATTCTACAGAAGGATATTTGATCTCATTTCATCTTGGAATTGCTCAAGCAACTACATGATTGTTTCTTCCAACTCTTGTCTATATCTCTCTGCTCGGCTGACAGTAGCTATGGATCTGCAGCCAGATCATCAGCCCTCCTCTAGCAAACACCGCAACCCCCACACACACATGTAGCCTCCTTGTGTTTAAGATTGAAGATTTGGTTTTGAGTGTGATCCCAGGACTTAATGGTGAAGACAAGTCAATCATAACGTGAATTGAAAATCCTTACATCACATGCCAATGGTCAGCCATGTGATAGGAAGAAAGCCAGAACTTCTAGCATTGCCCTCCATAGCTTCAGCCTGTAACATGGATGTTATATTGTGTGTTGCCACAGCAGCTCCAATGCCATGAGTGGTTCCCTGAGTGGAAAACTGACCTTTCACCCAATTCTTGTACCATTAAAGATATTACCAAATGCTACACTTTATACTTCATCACTCCACTCAGTGATGTTTAGTTTTAGTACAGCAAGTCAATCATGATGTAAAATCCTCTTAAAGACAGATAAATCACATTTGATTCATAGATTTAAAGGAAAATGTTCTGCTTTGGAGAGTTTTGGGAATAGTAATTTTGTAAGTTGGTTCTGTTGCAGCTATGCTTTTACGCAGGAAACTTCATTGTTTCTGTTGAAGTAACTGGAAAAAACAGTTAGGCGGAATGTATCACAACAGACTTACAACTGATCCCATTAGTTTCCTACCAAAAGAATTAGGTTTAAATTGTACCCATCTTAATTAATTGCATCACCAGTTGTGTTCCTGATCCTGTTTACAATTTTATCAAGATCGTAACACACTTTTAAAAAGACAGTAAAACGTGAGAATTTGGACATGTTTAGTGAATAAATCTAATCAGGCTTGTTACATCTGAACCGAATACAATTAGGATGGCAGATCCCAATATTGAAGACGAGAATCAAATAGAGGAAGTTGAACCATGGTGATAGAAAGGAATGCTGTTACATCAGTCTTATGAATTGTGTGACAGCACTATTAACACAGCCAGATGTTACATGTCCTATTGACCTTTGGTGAATCACTATTCAGATGTAACCTGACCACTTTATCATATGGTTGGTTTACCCAATCTGATGACACTGCATCTGCCATATAAGTTTCTCATGCTACATCTGACCCTTGTATAAAATGAAATGAACACTGATGCCTACAGAATTATAAATGATGTCAGACCCTATTTAAGTAAGGGCAAATCAGCAGATGAGTGACTTTATTGTGCAAGTGTATTGTAAATAAAATGAAACTTTACTATTACTTTATTTTCACAATTTTATGATGTATGATTAAAATGTTACATTAAACTGGTAATATATGTATTCGCAGTCTACATTGAACAACTTTCACAATTAATGTAGACCTCTGATCCATTCCAACTGTTCTATTTCCTGTTACTTAAATCATTTATTATTCTTAAAGAAGTACACTTCTCTCCATGACTACTGTATCCTGGGAAAATAAACTGAAGGGCTTTAATGTTACAGCAGCCTGCAAAAGCATCAAATTAATAATATAGATTACAGACTGAAACTAAAAAGTTTGTTGTGAATGCAACAGATCTGTTTAAAATGAAATCCTCACTATTTGGTATCACACACAAAACATTAACTGTGAAAGTTAGTTTATGATCAGTCATCTTGACAGCCCATTGTTACGAGTGATTCCAAGACTTCAGTCATGAAATGCTAATTTATTGTGCATGGAATTATTCTTTTATAATAACACAGAGAGGCAAAGATTGTGCTTGTTCCATGTTCTGCTAAGAGATTTCTTTTCTGCAATGGTATGCAGAATAACAATCGTAATGTCTGAATTGATCCACAACACTGCTGTCTTTGTTGATGTGGAGTCAGATAATGAGACTTTCACAGCAGCTGCAGAGGAGGCTGCATCATTACTGATTAAAACCGTTTCTAATGACTTTATTGCGGAACACACTCACAGGAACTCCTTTCTTGTTGCCAGCATGAAATGAAGAAAATAGAAGTCAAATAGTGGAACAGCACCCAAAACTAGTGAAAATGATTGGTCCATTGTTTTAAAACACACATTGATTGACCTGTGTTAAGAAATCTAAAAAAATTACTCTATCTCATACATGCACAGCTGTTCTTTAAATGTAATTTACAAAGAAAATATCTATGAATAGCTCCTAATTGTGAAGGCCATTGGGACAAAGGAAGATATTTAACAAATTTTGTGTATGTATGTCTGTGTGTTTGAGTGTTCAATTCCAGCTCTGATTGGTAGGTTTGTAGTGTCTGCTGATTATATTGAGATTTGTTACATGGGAAGAACAAATACAGTTTCTTTTGTGTTAAGATTTACAAGGCGATACTGTGGATAATTTGAAACGTGTTACCAGTGTCAATCATGGGGCCATAAGGACGGCTAATGCAGAAAAACTCAGGGTAAAGGTTTTCCACTGTAGAAATAGCAAGGATAATGATGACAGGGAGAATAATCAGGTGAGTTGATCTTGGAGAGATGCTCACACTCCTCACACCAGCTCACAAATTAAGTGCCAGGTGAGAATATTCATTGGAATCTTTTCAAATCACCAGTGGTGAAGGCCCTGAGGGATCAATTAACATCCAATTAAGGGTCTCAACGCACCAGCAGCCTAATTGCCTGCCTTCTAGGTAGTTGAGAGAAGTGACTGGGTTCCCAACTGCGGCACAATCTTAGGGCTGTTGGAGATATGGATGGGATCCAAAGTGGTAGCCTCTGAAAGTCAAAACCTACCTTCTAGTCCCATTGGAAACATCTCCCTGTGAGCCTGGTCCTTAGGAAAATAATATCGTCTGGGCATATAGAAGACTCCCACCACTCCATTCGCTCCACCCAAGAATTCCTGAACACCATCAAAGACACCAAGATAAAAGAGGATGAAATAATGGTCTCCTTTGACGTAACAGCCCTGTTCACATCCATCAACATCAACCTGGCCAAAAAAACACTGATGACACTATTAGAAGAACCGAAGACACATACACCAGACACCACCAATCTCATCAGCAACGACAACATCATCAAGCTAGTGGACCTATGCCTCACCACCCACTTCACTTTCAATAACAAAACCTATAGACAAACCAACGGTAAACCCATGGGATCTCCGATATCAGGGTTCTTAGCAGAGGCAGTAATGCAGAGACTCGAACAAACAGCTCTGCCAATCATCGAACCCAAACTGTGGGTCCGCTATGTGGATGACACCTTTGTCATCACGAAACAAACAAATTAGAGGAAACCTTCAAGACCATCAATAATACCCTTACTGGCATAACATTCACAAAAGAGAAGGAAAACAGCAACAAACTGCCATTCCTAGATGTCACAGTAGAGCGAACAGCCAATGGGGAACTTCAAACCAGCGGCTACAGGAAAACAACACATACGGACCAAATACTGAACTACAGGAGCAACCATCCCAACACCCACAAACGAAGCTGCATTAGAACATTATTCCAACGAGCCACCACACACTGCAGCACAAAGGAACTACGCAGAGCAGAGGAAAATCACCTATACAGCGTATTCAAAAAGAATGGGTACCCTATGAACACAGTCCGCCGATTCCTCAGCAATAAACCCAAACAAACAGACAAAACGGGCTCAGAAACCATAACCACTCTCCCCTACATCAAAGACATTTCCGAAATGACTGCCAGACTACTCGGACCTCTTGGCATCAGGGTAGCCCACAAACCCACCAACACACTAAAACAGCAGCTAATGAACTTAAAAGACCCTATACAGACAACAAATAAAACGAACGTCATCTACAAAATACCTTGCAAGAACTGTGACAAACACTACATTGGACAAACTGGCAGGAAGTTAGCCACCAGGATACATGGACATCAACTAGCCACAAAACGACATGACCCACGATCACTCATATCCTTACATACAGATGAGGAAGGAAACCACTTTGATTGGGACAACACATCCATCCTCGGACAAGCCAAACGGAGACACGCACGAGAATTCCTAGAAGCATGGCATTCCAACAGGAACTCCATCAACAAACACATTGATTTGGAGCCAATCTACCATCCTCTGAGAAAAAGAACAGGAAATGACATCACTAACCCAAGGAAACCTAACCAGATAAATAGAAAGCGGGACATAACACCAGCGCTTCATCGGAGGCTCACTGATGATGTTACCTAGAATGGTGACGAAACGTCTGAAAACTCACCTTCCAGCTCAGTGAGCAAACTCACATCCAGGTCAGAGATAATGGGAACTGCAGATGCTGGAGAATTCCAAGATAATAAAATGTGAGGCTGGATGAACACAGCAGGCCAAGCAGCATCTCAGGAGCACAAAAGCTGACGTTTCGGGCCTAGACCCTAGGGTCTAGGCCCGAAACATCAGCTTTTGTGCTCCTGAGATGCTGCTTGGCCTGCTGTGTTCATCCAGCCTCACATTTTATTATCTCACATCCAGGTCATATAGTTTCAGTAGAACTTTTTGACATTTCCCAATGGATATGATATTATTGTGAATACGTGGCTGAATGCCAAAAGCCATAATTGTCCCTGAAAGGAGTTTTGAATTCAAAATTTGATTGATGCATTTAAGAGGTTATTAAATGATTAGATGTCTTTGACATGGACTTTGAATTGAAGTTTGATTTTTATAAAAAATTAGTTAAATGGGTTCTAAAAGTGGAGGTTTTTTCACTATCAAGTGTGTAGGAGTGAAACCGATGTAATGTTGGAGTTTTTTTTATTTCCACAATATTGTTGAGGTTACCAATGCTCGATATAGTGAGTGATACGTGGGGCCACAAGTAGGAGCAGGTAGATGTGGCTGTTAGTTTGTCCTTGAGCTGGCATGGAATGTGTGTGGGCCTTGAAGGCTGAGTGGCTTGGTGAGTGGGCTTAAGACTTCAGGACGAAAGGGCCTAAAGACCTATAAAACGATAAGACAAAGCTCCTGAGCACTGATGCGGGCATACTGACCAGCACAAACCTGAACACATAGCTGCCTAGGGTCAGCTTCTTGGAGAGAAAGACATAAATGTATGAGAAGCCCCCACCACCCCACCAAGATTTGCGTTTTGAGATACTTTTTATCAGGTTCGGTCCAGCACGTCTGGAAATCTCTCAAAGCGATCTACCCACCCTGGTAGACAAAATCTAGTTCATAGTCTCAGCTCTTTGACTTTGTAATATTCTTATCAGCACATGACGTGGTCAAAAATGCAAAAGCAATGGCGGAGTCAGAAGCACATTGTAATTACATATAATATTTATTATTTTATACTTCATTTTAATGAATCCTCGAATTACACATCTCACACTGCAGGTTTTTCATATCTTTTCAGACCCAGTACTTGCCACAGAATAAACTTGCTGTGATCTTATTTACAGTATTTCAGTAGTTTCAGAGCAACTTGTTCCTGACTGAGGAATAACTGTGCTTGGAACTTCTCAAAAACAACCTTTAGTGTGATCTAGATAAATATTCCCTTCACTAAAGCAGTGAACAATAAGCCTGTCTTATTGAGACTGCTCAGATTAATATTATAGCTTTGAACAAATAGCAGAAGTCCTGAAGCAAAGCTTTTGTTTTGCAACAAAAGTACAAAATGTAGGTATGACTGGACTAGATTAACTAACCATATTATGGTTAGATTATTAAGTTTGAAAAGCGCGCTAACATCTTTAAAACCAAAAGCAGGAATGTCTTGCCTTCATTTTAGAGCTTTGGACCGAGTGGAATTTTCCTAATGCTGAATGTTTGAATCTATTCTAAGAAATTGTGGCCTGCTTTTCTGATGTTTTAAAACATGGGTCTGTAGTTTGGTAACGCAGTGCCTGTCAGTATTTGCCACGAGACCCACACTAACAGTTCTGTTATTATGAAAGCAGGATCACGATCCAATACTGGGAAATTAGACAATTGAATTGCAAAGCACTTAAAACCTCTGGTGCACTGTGGCTGAAGACCACTGTAGTGATTGTAAAGAGGTCAGCCTCATGGACCTAATATGAGTTCCCTAATTGGGGCAGATAACCTGGCCCAGTCAGGGAGTCCTGGCTGATAGCTATAAATGGAAGTAATAGGGATTCTGTTCATTCCAGGAGCTAGCTCTGAGCTGGCTGGATCAGTGTCATTTACAATGCACATGTAAATAAAGGGTGACTTGGTAAGGGGATACTGGTCTTTGTGGAGTTATTTCTACCTCCATTTTGATTTTTAAATTTTGGACGATCAATAAGGATTAAAGATAAAGAACAAGTCTTGTTTATAAAACCCAAACTATCACAATCTGATTGTGATTGACTACTTTATTGTGCTGTAGGCTGATATCTGCATTTAAAATTCCTGTTTGATTAGTAGTCCCTTCAATGGCTTGCCTTTCACACTAAATGCATGGGAATAATAATTATTTGGCCATATCTGCTGCAGTTAACATCTAAGTAAGAAACAGGAGCATGGCATACATTTAAGGAAATCATTTTTAAAACAAGTTTGCACAGTTCATTGGTAAAAAGGCAAATGTGTTTTTTTTTGCTGATCATCCAAGGTTGGGTAGACTGCTACTGTGGGCGGAAAAAAACAATGTCTGTTTATGTAGTGATTGATGAAAATAGCCAATGACTTCCTTTAAATGATCATGTAATTATTGTCTAGCTGTTATCTGATCAATAATTCCTGTAGGAGCGTAAAGAATGATCAACCATAAACATCAATTTATATTTGTATAGCAGCATCACTGTAATGGAATGTCCCAAGATACCTCACAAGAGCATTCTGAAATAAAGTATGACACCGAGATGATACGGTTTTAATCAGATGACCGAAAGCTTGATCAAAGAGACCATTTTAGAAAATGTCTTAAAAGATGAAAACAGGACGGAAGCAGAGAAGCTTAGGAAATTATAGAACTCAGGACACAGGCAACTGAAGGCACAGCCACAGATGATGAATAGTTATAACTGGGAAGCCAGAACTAGAGGAGCTTACATATATGGAAGTTTATGAGAGTGTAGCAGACAACAGAGAATAGGGAGGAATAAGACCATCGTAGGTTTTAAAATGAAAGTTGAGAAGTTTTGAAATAAGTCATTACATGACTAATGTAAGTCCACAGGCTCAATGGTGATCGATGCTGTGAGATTCGCCTGTGCAGAAGAATTTTGGATAAACTCAATTTTTGCAGGGGAGAACGGAGGGAAACCAGCCAGGGGTGCATTGTAGTACTGAATAAGCTGGGACAGGCTCAAAGTCAAGTTTCATGGAGCTGAAAATAGGCAGTAGCTGACTAGTGGCATTTTAAACTTTATCACAAATTCCGCAAACTGCTGAGATCTGAGGTGTTTAGAAATGTAGAAAATAGGAGCAGGAATTGGCCAATCAGCCCTACATACTTGCTCTGCCACTCACTAGGATCATAGCTGAACATCCAACTCAGTTCCCTGTTCTCACTTTCTCCCTTTAGCCCTTAGAACACATCTATTTCCTTCTTGACAACATGCAATGTTCTCAACCACAGAAGCTTTCTGTGGTAGAGAATTCCTGAGGCTCACCACTCTCAGGGGGAAGACATTTCCCCTCACCTCAGTTCTGAATGGCCTATCTTGTACCCTTAGCCTCTGACACCCTGGCTGTGGTCTCCATGGTCAGTGGGAATATCCTTCCTGTTTTTACTATTGATGCTCCCCTTTTCTCGTCACCCTTATTCCTGCTTCTGGTTAAGATTTCATAATAGAATGGTTATATAATGTGAATAATTAAAATAATACGATAATTTATAATATGTGCACTGTAACACCTAGCTTGATCTCACCAGCTCATCTCTTGACTCCATTGTTGCTGAACAATCAGATTGCTTATCAACATCCTGCACCAGATGAGCAGAAATTTCCTCCAGTTAAATATGGTGAAGACAGAAACCATTGCTCCACACTCTACTCCCTAACTACCAACTCCATGCCCCTCTCTGGTAAAAGCCTGAGATTAAACCAGTCCACTCATAAACTTTGTGCTGTTTTTGATCCCCAAGATGAGCTTCCTACCACATATTCACAATATAACTAAGACTGCCTTTTCCACTTCCATAGCAGCACTTGACTTGGTCCTTTGAAACCCTCAGTTGATCTGATTTGAAACCCTTTCCTTGTGGGTGATGGTATTGATCCTGATAACGGGGTGGCGTTGACGAAGGAGTGAATAGAATACATGGAGACCGTGCCAAGGGAGACAGAGAAACAGTGGAAGCAAACTCCAAGGATTGCTAATGCCAAGAGGGAGATAAATGCTGGGTAGGCTGCTAACGAGAAGTGTCAATGTTGGGAAAGGGGTTGGTTGTGCTGGGAGGGATCCATAAAAAAAAAACAGGAGCCGGGAATGAACATGGAGGAAGGTGTTCATGTTCTAAAACTGTTAAGCACAACGTTGAATCCTGAAAGCTGTAAGCTACCGAGGTGGAAGCCAAAGTGTTGTTCTACCAGCTTGCTTTGAGAGCACTGTAACAGGCCTGAGACAGATACTTCGGCATGGTACAATGGTGGTGTTTTGAAGAGGCTGGCAACTGGAAACTGAAGGATCTTTGTGGAGTACAGATTGTTCGTCATCACTGAGTAAAAGGTCAGAAGGTATGGGAAATACTCTCCTAATTTGTTAAATCCAATTATATTTGCACCAAGGATGATACATGGCAGGCATATATCACATCACACAAGTGGCATTCATTGAGCATCTGCAATATGACTGAACCTAACTATCTCCCCTTTACATTCAATGACATTGCTGAATCAACATCCTGCTAGATATCATTGATAAAAAAATGAACTTGCCCAGCTGCATAAATAAATACTCTGCCTATAACAGCAACTCAAAGGCAATTGACTTTGCAGAAAGTGACATAATTTCCAATTTTCCAAAGCTGGGCCAACATCCATAAAGTACAACTGTGATGGAATATTTTCCATTTGCCTGGATGACTGCACCTCCAATTACACTCAAGAAGTTAGCGAGTTTTGAGAAGATTTGTAGCTCAGGTTGAGGTTCTGGATGTGCGTTTGCTCACTTCACTGAGCTGGAAGGTTAGTTTTCAGACGTTTCGTCACCATTCTAGGTAACATCATCAGTGAGACTCAAACAAACAGCTTTGCCAATCATCCAACCCAAACTTTGGGTCTGCTACGTGGATGACACCTTTGTCATCACTAAACAAAACAAATTAGAGGAAACCTTCAAGACCATCAATAATACCCTTACTGGCATAACACTCACAAAAGAGGAGGAAAACAACATCAAACTGCCATTCCTAGATGTCACAGTAGAGCGAACAGCCAATGGGGAACTTCAAACCAGCGACTACAGGAAAACAACACATATGGACCAAATACTGAACTACAGGAGCAACCATCCCAACACCCACAAACGAAGCTGCATTAGAACATTATTTCAACAAGCCACCACACACTGCAGCGCAGAGGAAAATCACCTATACAGCGTATTCAAAAAGAATGGGTACCCTATGAACACAGTCCGCCGATTCCTCAGCAACAAACCCAAACAAACAGACAAAACGGGCTCAGAAACCATAACCACTCTCCCATACGTCAAAGACATTTCCGAAATGACTCCAGACTAGTCGGACCTCTTGGCATCAGGGTAGCCCACAAACCCACCAACACACTAAAACAGCAGCTAATGAACTTAAAAGACCCTATACAGACAACAAGCAAAACGAACGTGATCTACAAAATACCTTGCAAGAACTGTGACAAACACTACATTGGACAAACTGGCAGGAAGCTAGCCACCAGGATACATGAACATCAACTAGCCACAAAACGACATGACCCACTATCACTCGTATCCTTACATACAGATGAGGAAGGACACCACTTTGATTGGGACAGCATGTCCATCCTAGGACAAGCCAAACAGACACGCATGAGAATTCCTAGAAGCATGGCATCCGAACAGGAACTCCATCAACAAACACATTGATTTGGAGCCAATCTACCATCCTCTGAGAAAAAGAACAGGAAATAACATCACCAACACAGGAAATGACATCACCAACCCAAGGAAACCTAAACTGATAAATAGAAAGCGGGACATAACACCAGCGCTTCGTCGGAGGCTCACTGATGATGTTACCTAGAATGGTGACGAAACGTCTGAAAACTAACCTTCCAGTTCAGTGAGCAAACTCACATCCAGAACACTCAAGAATTTCTGCACACCTTGAACAAACATTACATTGACACCCCCTCCATCATTCTACACCTGCACATCTTTCACCATTGATAAATCATACCATGTCTCTTTCAACAACACTTTCCAAATCTGCAAATTCCACAACGCAGAATGATAAGGCAGTAAACTTTTTTCCAAGCTCCACACCATCCTCAGGGAGAATTGTATCACTGTTCCTTCACTTTCTTGGTCAATTTCTGGAACTCTTTTCCAAACACCACTACAGGTTTACTTAAACAATGTTGGTCACTTAGGAAATCCAATTCAGGTGAGGATCAGCGAACTACATTTTATGCGATAGGCTTTTCGCAGTCCCCTGTAAAACTGTGGATGGGTTGGGGGCATTTGAGGTATGAGAGAGGAGATGGTGGGAAGGAAGGTAGACGGTGGGGGAGAGTAGACAAATGCCAACAGGGTAACTTAAAAAATCATGATGTAAGATCTAAACCTGGGTTGCACATGTTGACGTGAAAGTTAACAATTTCTGAGTTCATAGAAAATGGTTAAAATGGAACAAGCTCATTTTTCATGTATTGCTATAGATATGAGAGCAAAACATTTGCGAAAACACTGATAGAAAACAGAAATCATTATTTTAACAATCTATTGTTGAATGAGCAGTTGTAGTGATTAATGAAATACTTATAAACCTTTTAGTTAAATGTAGGATACTGTCAGTGTTTGTATGATTCTCCATTTATTGAGAATATTTTCTTATGTATATGTGATTGTTGTACAGCAAACCAACACCAATATTTTTATGATGACTCATATCATTTTCCTCTCAGCCATTGGATTAATTGTGTGTAAGAAAAATGCAGAAATAATGGAGCACCAGTGGTTCAACAGGGTTAAGGATCTTGAAAAGATCCGTCTATGTAAATTAATAGCAGTGAAGAATTCAATGGGACTAACTGGTGACAATTCCATGGACCTCAGAACCTACATCTTATAATTTCAAAAGTGGTGACTGCAAATATAGATGTATTGCATTGATCCTTTAGAATTCCTTAGATTCTGGAAGAGTTCCCAATGATTGGAAAGATGACCATACTATTGAAATAAGGAGAGAGAATAGAAGAACTCTTACCCACTTAGCTTAACATCAGTAATAGACAAAATGCTAGAATTTATTATTAAGGACATGGTAACATGGAACTTAGAAATTCCTAATAAAAACCAAAAGAAATGCGGATGCTGTAAATCAGAAACAAAAATAGAGATTGCTGGAATAGCTCAGCAGTTCTGACAGTATTTGTGAGGAGTTAACGTTTCGGGTCCAGTGACCTTTCCTCAGTGGGGTGCTTTGAGGGTACAAAGTGTGAAGCTGGATGAACACAGCAGGCCAAGCAGCCTCTCAGGAGCAAAAAAGCTGACGTTTCGGGCCGAGACCCTTCATCAAAGAGGGGGATGGGGAGAGGGTACTGGAATAAATAGGGAGAGAGGGGGAGGCGGACCAAAGATGGAGAGAAAAGAAGATAGGTGGAGAGGAGAGTATAGCTGGGGAGGTAGGGAGGGGATAGGTCAGTCCAGGGAAGACGGACAGGTCAAGGAGGTGGGATGAGGTTAGTAGGTAGGAAATGGAGGTGCGGCTTGAAGTGGGAGAAGGGATAGGTGAGAGGAAGAACAGGTTAGGAGGCGGGGACAAGCTGGGCTGGTTTTGGGATGCACTGGGGGGAGGGGACGAGCTGGGCTGGTTTTGTGATGCAGTTAGGGGAGGGGACGAGCTGGGCTGGTTTTGTGATGCAGTTGGGGGAGGGGACGAACTGGGCTGGTTTTGGGATGCAGTGGGGGAAGGGGAGACTTAGAAGTTTATGAAGTCCACATTGATACCATTGAGCTGCAGGGTTCCCAAGCGGAATATGAGTTGCTGTTCCTGCAACTTTCGGGTGGCATCATTGTGACACTGCAGGAGGTCCAGGACGGACATGTCGTCCAAGGAGTGGGAGGGGGAGGTGAAGTGGTTCGCGACTGGGAATTGTTGTCATTTGTCACGAACTGAGCGTATGTGTTCCACAAAGCAGTCTCCAAGCATCTGCTTGGTTTCCCCAATGTAGAGGAGGACACATTGGGAACAGTGGATACAGCATACCACACTAGCAGATGTGCAGGTGAACATCTGTTTAATGTGGAAGGTCTTCTTAGGGCCTGGGATTGGGGTGATGAGGGGAGATGTAGGGTCAGGTGTAGCACTTCCCGTGGTTGCAGGGAAAAGTGCCAGGTGTGGTGGGGAACGTAGGGAGTGTGGAGTGATCAAGGGAGTCCGGAGAGCGCAGTCCCTCTAGAAGGCAGATAAGGGTGGGGAGGGAAAAATGTCCTTGGTAGTGAGGTCAGATTGCAGGTGGCGGAAGTGGTGGAAGTTGATGTGTTGGATCTGGAGGTTGGTGGGATGGAATGTGAGGATGAGGGGAATTCTGTCTTTATTGTTATTGCGGAGAGGGGCTGTGAGGGAGGAGTTGTGGGAAACTCGAAAGATGCAGTTGAGGGCATTTCAACCACAGAGGAAGGGGAAATTGGTCCTTGAAAAATGAGGACATCTGGGATGTCCGGGAGTGGAATGCCTCATCTTGGGAGCACATGTGGCCGAGGGAAAGGAATTGGGAATGGGGATGGCATTCCTGCAGGAATATTACAGAGGAGGAGTGCTGGTTTGCTTTGAACGCATAAAGGTGAATCAATTCCCGGGATCTGATCAGGTGTACCCTCAAACTCTGTGGGAACCTAGGGAAGTGATTGCTGGGCTCCTCACTGGGATATTTGTATCAGCGATAGCCACTTGTAAGGTCCCAGAAGACTGGAGGTTAGCTAATGTGGTGTCACTACGTAAGAAAAGTGGCAAAGAGAAACCGAGGAACTGCAGACCAGTGAGCCTGACGCAAAGTACTTATTAAGTTCTTCAGCTATTTCCTTATCTCCCATCACTAGCCTTGCAGCATCAATTTGGAGCGGCCCAGTGTCTACTTTTGCCTCACGATTGTTTCTTATGTATTGAAAGTAACCTTTACTATCATTTCTAATATTACTAGCTAGCCTACCTTCATATTTGATCCTCTCCTTCCTCATTTCTCTCTTTGTTATCCTCTGTTTGTTTTTGTAGCCTTCCCAATCTTCTGATTTCCCAGTGCTCTTGGCCACTTTATAGGCTGTCTCTTTTTCTTTGATACATTTCCTGACTTACTTTGTCAGCCATGGCTGTCTAATCCCACGCCGGATAATCTTTCTTTTCTTTGGGATGAACCTCTGTACTGTGTCCTCAATTACAGCCAGAAACTCCTGCCTTTGTTGCTCTACTGTCTTCCCCGCTAGGCTCTGCTTCCAGTCGATTTTTGTCAATTCCTCTCTCATGCCCCTGTAATTACCTTTATTTAACTGAAACACCATTACATCCGATTTTGCCTTCTCTCTTTCAAACTGCAGACTGAACTCTACCATGTTATGATCGCTGCCTCCTAAGTGTTCCCTTACTTTAAGATCTTTTAGAAAGTCTGGCTCATTACATAGCACTCAGCCCAGAATAGCCTGCTCCCTTGTGGGCTCCATCAGAAGCTGTTCCAAAAAGCCATCCTGCAAACATTCCATGAATTCCCTTTCTTTGGATCCACCAGCAACGTTATTCACCCAATCCACCTGCATGTTGAAGTCCCCCATGTTCACCGTGACCTTGCCTTTCTGACATGCCCTATCTATTTCTTGGTGCATCTTGCGTCCCTGGTCCTGATCACTGTTAGGAGGTCAGTACATAACTCCCATTCTGATTTTTTTGCCTTTGTGGTTCCTTAACTCCACTCACACAGACACCACATCATCTGACCCTATGTCATTCAGTAAACATTACATCCTTATCCAAAACACAGTGATGTACATTTTATGGAATGATAATGCAGAAAGGCAATTGGAGGATGGGGTGTGGTTTGGGATCACTTGGTCTGACTTTAACAAAAGCAAAATATACCACATCGAAGATAGCACAGTACAACAGAGGAACAGGCCCTCTGGCCCACTATGTCTGTGTTGATCATGATGTATTCTAAACTAATCCCATTGTCTGCACACAGTTTGTGTCCCTGTATTCTTTGTCTGTTCATATGCCTATCAAAACGCTTTCAAACTTTGCAATGGTATATGCTTCTACCATCTCCCCGGTTGCAAATTCTAGGCAAATGCAACCCAGTGTGTTAAAAGCCTGCCTCACACATCTCTTTTAAACATGCCCCCTCACGTTTAAACCTATGTCCCCTAGCATTTGGCATTTCCACCCTGGGTAAAAGACTCCAACTGTCGACTATATCCATTTCTCATAATTTTATACACTTCTGTAATGGTGCCCTTCAGCATCCGACACTGGAACAAAAACAATCTAAGTTTATCCAACCTCTCCTTACAGCTAGAACATTCCAATCCAGGCAACATCCTCATTAACGTCTTGTGCACACAATACTCCAAATATGGCCCAACTAATCTTTTACAGCTGCAATATGATTTGCCAACTTTTATACTCAGTGCCTTGACTGATGAAGGCAATCATATCATATGTCTTCTTTACCACTTGTTTTGCCACTTGGCAAATGGACTTGGACCTCAAGATCCCTCTGTATACCAATGTTGCTGAGGGTCTGACCATTTACTGTACACATTCCTCTTGCATTTCACCTCTCATAATGCATCACCTCACATTTGTCTAAGTTCCGTTCCGTCTGCCATTTCTCTGCCCAACTTTCCAACTGATCTATATCCTGCTGTATCCTTTGACAACAATCTCACTCCAGCAATTCTCATGTCATCTGCAAACTTCCTAGTCAGAGCATCTACATTTCATCCAAATCATTTACGTATATTACAAACAACAGAGTTTCTAGCACTAATCCTAGTGGAGCACCACTGATCACAGACATCTAGTCAGAAAACACTCCTCTACAACTACCCTCAGTTTGCTATGACCAAGCCAGTTTTGTATCAAATTTACCAACTCACTGTGGATCGCATGTGACTTAATTTTCTGGATCAGCCTACCATCAGGGATTTTGTCAAATGCTTTAGTAAATCCACTGCCCCATGCCCATCATCTCTTTCACAAAAGACACAATCAGATTTATGAGACAAGACCCCCTCCATACAAAGCCATGCTAAGTATCCCTAGTAAGTTCATTATTTTCCAAATGTGAGTAAAATCTTTCCCAGAGAACCTTCTCCAATAATTTCCCTTCCACTGATGTAAGACTCAGCCTATTATTTCCTGGATTATCCCCATTGTCCTTCTTAAACAATGGAACAACATTACCTATTTTCCATTCTACTGCCTGTGGCTAAAGAGGATGCAAAAATCTCTGTTAAGGACCCAGAAATCTCCTTCCTTGCCTCCTTCAATAACATGGGATAGACCCCATTAAACCCTGGGGATTTATCTAACTTCATGTTTTTCAAAAAACCCATACCTCTTCTTCATGTCGACTTGCCTTAGAAAATCAACACATCCCTCCCTAACCTTACCATCATCCATGCCCTTCTGCTTGGGTGGATCCCAAGGTGAAGTGCTCATTAAAGACCTCATCCACTTCCTCTGGTTCCAAGCATAAATTCTCTTCCTTGTCCTTGACTGTACCTACCCTTTTCCTAGCTAACCTCTTATTCATAATATACATATAAAATGCCTTGGGATTCTCCTTAATTCTACTTCCCAAGGACATTTCATGGCTCTTTTAGCTCTCCTAATTCCTTGTTCAAGTTATTTCCTATTTCCTTTATATTCCTGAAGGGTCTTGTCTGATTTCAATTTCCTAAACCTTTCATGTGTTCCCTTTTCCATTTGCAATATGTCTTGTCATCCAGGGTTCCCAAATCTTGCCATCCTTACCTTTCATCCTCACAGGAACATGCTGGTCCTGAACTCTGTTTTCTAGCTTTTTTTAAGCATCCCGGATATCAAATGTAGATTTTCCCCCAAACAGCTGCCCCCAATCTATTTTCTTCAGTTCTTGCTTCGTGCTGATGTAATTAACCTTCCCCAATTTAGCACCTACACCCAAGGACCATTCTTATCCTTATCCATATCTGTCTTGAAACTTACAGAATTATGCTTACTGTTCCCAAAATGCTCCCCCACTGAAGCTTCAAACACCTGGCCAGGCTTATTCCCCAGTGCAAGGCCTAGTACAGACATCTCTCATTGGACTATTTACAAGAAACCATCCTGGAAGCACCAAACAAATTCCACCTCGTTTAATCCCCTGTTGCCCATGCTGGAGATTTAAAATAAAATCAGAAAATGCTGGAGGTACTCAGCAGGTAAGCAGCATATGTGGACAAAGACAGTTAATATTTCAGGTCAATGCCTTTTTGTCAGCAATGACAACGATTCTGAATAGAACTGGTTTTAACTGAGTACAGAAACCATGGAAAGGGGAAAGAGGAAGATTGAAAGGGTGGTCTGTGATTGGTTGAAAGGCAGGAAAGAGGTGAATTGAGGAACGGGATTGGGAGCAGAAGTGAAGTGAGGAGCTGCTTTAACAACAGCAACAGGCACTGCCAATGGTTCTGCAGTTACTGCTGGGAAAATGTTGTAATGTTTTTCAATTCCTGTTTTATTCCTTTCTGTTAGGTGATCAGATTCCCCTAGGAAATGTCTGGAGGAAGAACAAAGATGGGGTTAAGCATTGGGTCTTGAACCAAGTCTGTACCATATCTCTCAGTGACTGAGGAGTATCAGGAGGAAGGGGAGATGCCTGCCACATTATATTTTATTCAGATTGCCATTTTTTTTAATCATCATATGAAATTACTTACCATTTTTGGATATTTATGAATGGAACTTTACATTATTCCATAAGCCTGAAAGGATAATAATATTAGGTTGTTTTGAGAATTCTCATTACACATCAGTGGCATTTTGCTACTTTTAAATTCCGATTGATAGTCGTTTCACTGATTATAATCTTCTGCTTCTGTTGATGATTGAGCACCATTTTTAAATTACTGTTGTTATGTTTTTTTTTAAGTTATGGTTTTGTTACCAAGGTTGCACTGGTGAATGGCACCTTTGTACACTTTTCACAAAATTCCTGTCTATCTGTAAGGCTTAAGGCTCATCTTGGAAAATTTACAGCTAAGTGAAAAGTTGTCACTTTGTAAAGGAGAAACTGCATTAAGATGCTGTTAAAGGGAGCTGCAGCCCTGACCATTACTGAGGAATTTAAGATGGCACATATTCAGCAATTAAATCCTTTAACATGTATCATAATAGTTACCATTGATCATTTTTATTCCAGACAATTGTCACATTCCGTACAATGCACACAACTCAATTTATGCCAAGTGAATTCAACTTAACACAGAAGCATTTTAGTTCTTCTAAATTGTGTAATTTTGTGTAACTTGAGCAATTTATAGGTTAGCCAAAGCTCGCAATATTTAACAGAGGTCACCATGGGTGGTGAAGCATGCAGGCATGATGCAACATGGGATGCCATTGTTCTTGAATACATTTATCCAAACATTTGAATTTTAAGATGTGAAAATCAATCAAGCCTTTGAGAGTGTGATGCAAAACAGTCACATTCCAGGATATTGGGACTGTGCAACTCCTTCAGCACAGCAGTAAACCCACTCTATTAAGGCATAAGCACAATTTAGTAATGGTTAGTGTGAGAGATTAATCTGCTTTGGCTGCAAATTTATATTGTGAACAGGTGTACTGTTCAACAGGAATTCTAGTTATGATTTTCTTGTGTCAGCAGCAGCTATGCATGAAGGACTATACGGCATCTGATGTGGGAGATACTGCACATAAATTCAGAAAATATTGCAGTTTAAAGCACAGTCATAAAAGTGAGTGTTAAAATGCTGCTTGCAGTGATTTAAGCATTGAAATGGTCAATGTTGCCATGGCAAACTATCTTTGGAGAAATGTTATCATCGACATTACAGGACTCAGTGACACATCTCACAATTGTTGTTATTGCATAGACATTCATTTCTGTGGCTGTAGTTTATTTTTGTATTTATTGCTAAAGTTTCAAAAATATTGTGTTTTCAATATACAAGAAGGGATTTCAATCCATCTAGCCTGACTCAGCTAAAATTAAACTTTTTGACCAAGAGTCAAACAGCTTGAAAATCATCTGGCCTACTTCAATAGATAGGACTTAAGCTTGCTTCTTGTTGCAATTTGAACATAGAACATAGAACATTACAGCACAGTACAGGCCCTTTGGCCATCGATGTTGTGCCGACCTATCTTACCGATCTGAAGCCCGTCTAACCTACACTATTCCATGCACGTCCATATGCTTATCCAATGATGACTTAAATGCACCTAAAGTTGGTGAATCTACTACCGTTGCAGGCAAAGCGTTCCATTCGCTTACTACTGTCTGAGTAAAAAAACTACCTCTGACATCTGTCCTATATCTTTCACCCCTCAATTTAAAGCTATGCCCCCTCATGCTCGCCGTCACCATCCTAGGAAAAAGGCTCTCCCTATCCACCCTATCTAACCCTCTGATTATTTTATATGTTTTAATTAAGTCACCTCTCAACCTTCTTCTCTCTAATGAAAACAGCCTCAAGTCCCTCAGCCCTTCCTCGTAAGACCTTCCCTCCATACCATGCAACATGCTAGTAAATCTCCTCTGCACCCTTTCCAAAGCTTCCACATCCTTCTTATAATGCGGTGACCAGAACTGTACACAATACTCCAAGTGCGGCTGCACCAGAGTTTTGTACAGCTGCAGCATAACCTCTTGGTTCTGGAACTCGGTCCCTCTATTAATAAAAGCTAAAACACTGTATGACTTCTTAACAGCCCTGTCAACCTGGGTGGCAACTTTCAAGGATCTATGTACATAGACACCGAGATCTCTCTGCTCATCTACACTACTAAGAATCTTACCATTAGCCCAGTACTTTGCCTTCCGGTTGCTCCTACCAAAGTGCATCACCTCACACTTGTCAGCATTAAACTCCATTTGCCACCTCTCAGCCCAGCTTTGCAGCTTATCTATGTCTCTCTGCAACCTACAGATCCTCTGTCACTATCCATATGTCTGGTGGGAGATATCAAATATTCACACCATGCTCCCTTTAGGAGTGCCAGCACCAAGAGAGAGTCACTAATGTCCAGCTACACAGTTCCAGGATTAGTTTAATCTGAGGGATGGGGGGCAGACCAGAGGCAGGCAGCAATAACTTACCCAATGGGAGAGAAGTTGAGTCCATGGAAGTTCAGCAGCTAGACTCCCCAGTGCAGATGTGGCTTTTTCTTTTGCCATATCACATTGTGTTTAATATCGGATTGCAGGAGATTCAGACTCATTATTGTTTCTGAATTATCGTGAAATAAATAGAAGACACAGCTGTCTGCAAGTACTGAATACGCTCTTAGGGCACAAGCAAATAAAATTGTGTCTAACTCATGAGTGAATTTACATCAGCTGGTAATGTCTATTGACAGATTCAGGTTCACTCAAACAGCCATATCATAAAGGATGCTTCATATCAGAGAATCACAGATTAATAATTTGGAGGACTGTCATGCTGCGGCTCAAAGATTAATAATGTTTTTGATTCATAATTCCTGTTCTTAATTACTCTCTGACAATCTGTTCCAGAAGTCTGTGTTTAATGTTAGATCAAGAACGAAGTGAGCTTGACTGTATTGATACTATATCTGTGTTTCCATCTTATACAAATCCTTTTCACAATCACTGGGACCATCTCATATTCTAAGGAAGTGAATGGCTGATGTTTATAGTATCATACTCTGTCTATACCTTAAAAGTGGTGGGCTGGGAGAAGAGAAAGTACAAAAAAAATCAATTGTATCTGTAACTTATTACAACACTTGCAGATACGTTTTCATCATACTAGATTAAGTGGCTCCTTACATTAATAATTAGTTCATTGGAAAACAGTGGGGAAGGTTTCTAAATGTTGATTTGACCCATTATAGTTTCTGGAAATTACATGTTGATTATGTTATTTACTCAGGAAACTGCAATTAAAAATGAATTAATTACTAGAATTAAATCCATAAAACTGAATAAAAGCTAATGCAGGCAGAATTATTGTGTAAAGCTTTGCCAGCGAGAGGTAAGAACTGTTCCTGTAACAAATGCAATGTGTGTACTGCCCAATTATTTTGATAAGAATTAAATAATTGGATGTTCACAAGGTCTCAGAATTGCTCCAGTACAGAAGGAGGCCATTTACTCCATCATGCCTGTGCTGGCTCTTCAAAAGAACATTTAACTTTGTGCCATTTTTCTACCTGCTCCCCGTAACTCTGTGTGCTCTTTATTTTTAGATAACAGCCCACGTCCCCAGTGAGTGCCTGAACGGAACCTGCCTCCACCACAGCACGTTCTCAAGCAGTGAAAATGTTTATTACTTTCTCATACAACCTATGCTTTCTTTCACCAGCTACTTTTTAAATCTGTGCCTTCATATTCTCGATCCTTCCATCAGCTAGGAACATTTTATTTCCCTTTACTCTGTCAAGACCTCTGCCACTTTTGATAACTTCCATCATATCTTCAAACACTGAAGTGTAACTGGTTAATATTTGCTTGGCTTATCGTTGCATCTATTTTTGAACAAAGACAGACCCCTTGCAATTCTTCCGTCCTGAGCATAGGGAAGACTATAAAGATATAATCAGTGCCTTTTCAGTTTCCATTTTCATTTCCTTCAGTATCCTTGGATGTTTCTCATGTACCTTGCCAACTTTAAGTATACTCGGCCTATTCAGTACCTCCTCCAAATAAATTTCAAACCATCCTCATCTTTCACCGTGGACTGTGTAACATCTTCTCCCTTGCTGAATAAAAATGTGAAATTTCCATGCCCTTTGCTCCCATGTCTAAATCCCTGTTTGGTCCCTAATTGGCCCCATTTCTCGCTCATGACTCCCATCTCCATCTTGGCGGGGGGGAGGGATTTGAGTTGCATCCCTTCCCTAATACCCCTCAGCGGAGCCAGCAAGGACAGCACTGCTGTTCATAAACAACAAACTGTAGATGATGGACATCTGAAAGAGAAACAGGAATTGCTGGAAAAAACTCAGCAGGTCTGGCAGCATCTGTGGGTAGAAATCAATATTTTAGGGCTGTCAGTCAGACTAAGAAAGTTAACAGTTCATTATGTTAGCAATATCTAAATAACATTTCATGCAGCGTTCTGAAGCAGAGTCAGGAGACTGGAAATGTTAACTCTGCTTTCTCTTCACTAATGCTGCCAGACCTGCTGAGATGTTCCGGCAATTTCTGCCCTTGTTTCAGCATTGCTATATGCAAACTAGCAACTGGTACCAGCCTGAATGACCACAAATGGGAATGTGGCAGGAATCCCAGAATCATGTTCTGATCATATTAATTACACACACTTGCCTCTGTTCTGACCTAGGTGGAGACAACAATATCCAGGCCATAGTGTTTATATCAACTCTATGTTCTACTGATGCTCTGCTTGTTCAGCTTTGTTTATCGAGGTCTTCAATCAGAGGGAGAAGAAAGATAACTAGCTCATTACAGCAATAATGTTTCATTAGCATTCGATATAGTGTTTGGGCATTTGGTTACATCATGGTGAATACGTTAAAATGAATTTGAGTCGCATCACACCATGACATTTGCGTCTACACTTAAGCTTTCTTTCTCCTTTTGGAAGCCTCTGATATCATGCCTCATATTTACAGCCAGAGAGTGGTACTGATAAATTATCAGGGTTGGGTGAGCCTTTGTGAATAAGTCCCAGCCACTCCCACAGTATGTATTTACTAATTCTGGTCAGTGTGTACCTACAAGGAGTGGCTGCCATGGATAATTTCTCAGCCCCACAGCACCGGGATAACAAAATTGAATTTGAGTAGCCTATTTGCCCCATCTCAGGCCTCTTACCAGGAAAGGTCTATATCAGCCATTTTGCCCCACAGTAGGCTTTGTGTCTTCAAGTGAGACATACAGAAGCCACAGTGGAAACTAAGCATGCCAGCAATCATTGACCCTTAATTTATTTAACCGTGAAAAGTCAAAGAACAATTTGCTGCTTCTAACTCATCACCTGCAGAGGAATAAATTACTCCAGTGACCACTGGAGAGGGATGAACCCAGAGGGAAGAGAACATGATATTCAATTAGAAACAACATTGAGCAGAACAATTTTTTTAAAGAAGGCACAGAGCAATCAATTGGAGGGAAAACAAAATAATGATGTTCGCTCTTGCATCCCTTGGGATTGAGTGCACAATATACCCTAAAATGAATTAATAAATAATTCAGTTACAAATCACATTTTTGATTGAAAAGCACTGATGGGGAGGCAATTGATGGAATGTAATACATTCATGCGTTACATTTTGATTGGATTTTATATTGACCTGCGCTGAACTGCATTATATTTTGTTGATGCTAATGGTATGTTCAGTTTTCTTTTTATTCAAAACCCAACATCAGGAGGAGAACAGCAATGCTGTTCTTTGGCTTTATCCTCATTATTCTAAAAAGGTCTAACATTGTATAAGTGACACGCAAGGGAATCAAGCTGACTGACCTGTGAAAGACTTCCCAGTCTTCACTTTCTCTCAGCTGCTTAAAAAGCATCAAGAGCTTTGCTTTGTACTCTAAGACTGCAAGGTTTTTTTTACTTTATTGAGAGTAAATTGCAAGGTGTTAGACATTTGGTGCTTGTATACAATATTATTTTTATTATGAAGAGCCCCTCATAAAATTTCATGTGGTTTGATAGAAAGCATTTTATGTACAACTGTTCCATCTCTGTTAATATCAGAGCAAGTATTACTATCGGCTCCTCTCCCCCCTCCACAAACACACACCCCCACACGCACGCACACACAACTTCGACCTGTGCTGTAAATGTAGATCTCTTGTGTTACTGGCACAGCTGTCATCCTTGTTTTCATTCTGAGACACTTGGGAGGAATGAAATGCTGCTAAATCTTGAGCCATTCCTTACAGCGTTATGAATAATTAAAATTTGAAGACACATTGTACTAAATTGCATTTAATGAGAATAAAGAGCAAAGCATGGCAAACGTTAGAAGTCTGGTCACAAATAAAAACTTATGAGGATAAATTCTAATCCAAAATACAGGCACAGATGTCTTTCTTGATTGCTATTATTTTGCTCAATTTCGTGGTTTTCAACGCGCATGGAATTGAGTTCTAATTTTTATTTATGATGGTGTTAAAAGAAAAACAGTGTAAAATCTAACTCACTACATCCCTTACATTTCTTTTGATCTGAAACACTATGAGAATTCAAACTCAAAGTGTCATGTACCTTATGCACTCCAAAATATGGTCACTTGTGTTTTTTGACATAATTGAATTGATATTCCAAGTCGAGACTATATGTGGTGCCTTCTTGAAAATATCTAGATTTGAGACAAAATTGGCCAAAATCTCCTTTCACCCCCAGGTATGAAGTGTTAATTCAGCAATTTCAGCCCATATCTTGTCTCAAAAGGCACATGACATGAATTGATTGTTTCTTGTGGCATTTTTAACACCAAGGTCACACTCTACCTAAGACTTAATTTTCAAGTGCAGTAATTTAATTGCTTTACTAACATTTGCAACAAAGCAGAATAAATATGTAACAAAACCCTGTTACTTGTATTAAAAGATCAAACAAAACTAGTAGGAACAGACAGGCAAGAAGATGCCATTATGGTAAAATAACGGATTACACTGCATTGTGTAACTTTATCGAATAAGTGTCTGTTGTGTGAACATGTGATGCCAAACATGTCAGCATATGGTTGAGTCGAGACATACCTGCATCCCCATTTACTGCCTGGCCCTACAGTGCCACTAAAATGGCAGAGGAAATCCGCGAGTGATTAATAACAAGAACTAGTTCTCGTCTTAAACAAGGTATAGTTTATTACACAAATAGCAATCAAGTACAAGTTATATCAGTTAGATAGACATTGTTATAAAGATTGCGAGGGTATGTAGATGGTAGGTCTGTCTTCCATAAGTTCTAGAGTTTTTCTGCTTTTCCCATCCAAAACACTCTGACATCAACCGGCTGAGTGGATTGTAATGCAGTTATCAGTATTTGAGTACCATTCCCTTATTAAACAGTTTCCGTGTACTGTCAATCTCAGTACACCGGCAAAATGAATTTTCACTTCATTGTAACTTGGCTATGCTAGAGTGAAGCTGCTGGCAGCTTCCTCTGTCCACCAGTGAAAGTGCCACCATCTCCTCTCTCACTGCACCTCATACTCACTCTGTTTTTGCACCCACCAATGCTCACACAGTACTCATTTCACTCTTACCTGCAACATCCTTGTTCACTCGTCCTCACACACCCCAACCCCCAACACCACTAAACCCATATGCCCTTTGTGCTGTCCACTCACTTGGGACACTCCACCTGCTCCAACAATAACAAGCTGCGTCACCCACTTTCATCTCCATTAATGCCTCTCTTCCTGGAGGAAAACAGCTCACAATAGGCAGAAGAATTCAAGATGCCCCATTCAAAATGTTGATGTCACAATGCATCCACTCTGCTCCCTTTCTCCTGACTGGAAGCCTGCAGAATATCTCTTCAGTGTCCTTATCTATCACCTTGTGGTTTTGTGTGCTCTGGCAGTGCCTGTGATATTATGAGCTCACTCTGTCCAGTTGAGGGGGCAGAACCCAAAATAGACTCATCTCTCAACTTCTCATCCATCTCTGTGAATGTACTCTAGCTGCCTTTATTCCTTAATATCTTTAATCATTAACAGGCTCATCTGGTTCATATCTCAAGATTTGAAATTCATGTTATTGGATCGGTTGGTTTGACTTTAGCTGGAGATATACGTTGAATTCATCAAAAAATCTTTTGGTTTTTTACTGTTGTCCTCACTTATCTCCCATTAAACAAACATAATCCTTCTTTCCTGTCTACGAAGCATATAGTTGGCTCATTCTTCTTCAATGGTGCTTTTCTAGCAAACAACTGAATGTCAGTCTGAATTTCTATTTAAATTTCTCTATCTTTTGACAGTACCAATCTCCCAATTCACCAGAATGGTCACAATATTTTTACTGCCTTCATTAGTCTGAAGCTCATCTCATCTGCTATTGGGAATTGAAGTCCCAATGACATGCAGGGTGTATGTTCCCAGGATTTATTCATCTTTCAGGGTGAGAAACATTGTCACAAATTAGTGGAAAAAACCTGAAGATAACTAGCTTACCTTCTGGTGGCTGACTGTGGAAAAATTTCAGTGATACCACAACTTTAACAATGGTTTCTTGGACTTAGATGGACTAATAAAGAGAAAGAAAACTTTCTTCTTTTTGTCAGATATCATGAAGCAAGAATACCTCGTGGAAATCCAACAAAGACTTGGGGCAGAAATTTCGTTCAGAAAAGGGAACAGGAAGAGAAATGGACAGATTAATTATTTTTATTACCTTTAGCTGGCACCACACCACCCAAGTGCAATTTTCCATGCAGCCAGGTTGAAGACAGAATGGTTGCACACCCACAAATGACAGACTGCTTTTAAAGTTAAATCTAACAAAAATGAAAGGCTGACTAGAGGTCCCAGATGCAGTCAAGGCCGGGCCATGCTCAAGAGTGCCTTTGACATTTTCCAAAATTGATTGATTCACATGATGAGGGTGTCCCTGACCAGGCAGCATTTATTGCTCTACCCCAGAGGGCAATCAGAAATCGACCATATTTCTGATGAAGGGTCAAGGCCCGAAACGTCAGCTTTCCTGCTCCTCTGATACTGCTTGGCCTGCTGTGTTCATCCAGCTCCACACCTTGTTATCTCGTATTACTGTGGGTCTGGAGTCACATGTAGGCCAGATCAGGTAAGAATGGCTGATTTTCTTCCCTTAAAGGACATTAAGTCATTATGTCACTGGTTATGTTATTTAACTAATATCAAGCATAATTGTAGAAATTACTTGTTTGCATTGAGCCTGGCAACAGGATGATTTGAGGATATTGGCAAATACAAGGCTGGACTTTGTGGTTGATTTTGGATTGAAAACATTTATGTATACTTACTGAGTTGTTACACTGAGTAAGTCTGTTTTCCAGGAATAATTACGCACTGAGGAGTAACGTATATAAAACTGTAGTAGCCATACTTTGCTATCGATCATCTGCATCACAGTTGCAGCTGAGCTATCATATGTTTATGGATAGGAAGAAAATTACCGCTGCTTTAGATCATTTGAAGAAACACTGCAAATCTCAAGATGATACTACTTAAACAAAATCAGAAATTTGTGGAAAAACTGAACTGAAAAAGAGTCACTGAACCTGAAACATTAACTCTGCTTTCTGCTGGCAGATGCTGCCTTACCTGCTGAGCTTTTACAGCAATTTCTGATTTTGTTTCTGATTTCCAGCATCTGCAGTTCTATAGTTTATTTGTTTAGTATTGGTGCTTGCTGGCCTATCTCAGTCAATTCAAACATGGTTAAGCCTGCCAGAGGTGACAAATTGCAGCAAAAACATCAAGGAAAATACAGTCCTCAAGGTCAGATGAGAAGTTTAAATCTTTGACATTTTCAAAACTATTTCAACCACTTCCAGTTTTAAAGAAACCCCTGGTACTCACTGCTCGCAATATGGTTACCTCCACTTTTGGGAACCAGACACTGACTGGCTGATCACTTCTACAGTTTATCTGCGTAATCTGCCAGACACTTAACATTTTAATACACCAACTTTCCCTCATGTTCATATTTCGGTCGACGTTCCAGCAAATGCCAACACAAGCTGAAGAACAGCACCTCATTTTTGAAGAGGCATTTCAATCTTTTGCACTCAACATTCTCTTGTACAGCTTCAGATCACTCTCTCCTCAAGTTTGATGTATGTTACTACCACCAATCCCTTACCCCCATTTTACACACACACACCACACACACACACACACACACACACACACACACACACACACACACACACACACACACACACACACACACACACACACACACACACCTCTTTTTTCAACAGCATAAAACTAATTACCTTTCCACTGCTAAGATAACGGGTTGCAACTGAACTGGAAGGGGACCAATGTCCTGG
The DNA here is from genome assembly GCF_030684315.1 of Stegostoma tigrinum. Taxonomy (NCBI): domain Eukaryota; kingdom Metazoa; phylum Chordata; class Chondrichthyes; order Orectolobiformes; family Stegostomatidae; genus Stegostoma; species Stegostoma tigrinum. The sequence continues at coordinate 131,430,448 of NC_081357.1, read as the reverse complement.
GTGGAAGGTTTGCTCGAGTAGTTCGAGAGGGTTTGGCAGGGGGGTGGGAACCTGAGCTGTATACCAGAGGTGAGCGTTGATGCAGGTGAGGCAGTAGCAAGAGGTAGACCAGCTAGTGGGAAGGATTTTCCTGGGAAGGAACCAAGGGATCAGTTAAAGTGTGTTTGCTTTAATGCAAGGAGTATCAGGAATAAAAGTGATGAACTTAGAGCATGGATCAATACCTGGTGCTATGATGTTGTGGCCATAACAGAGACATGGGTTTCTCATGGGCAGGAATGGTTGCTGGATCTTCCAGGGTTTAGAACATTTAAAAAGAATAGGGAGGGGGGAAAAAGAGGAGGGGGTGTAGCACTACTAATCAGAGAGGGTATCACAGCTACAGAAGCTTCCTTTGTCGAGGAAGATCTGCCTACTGAGTCAGTGTGGGTGGAAATTAGGAACAGCAAGGGAGTAGTCACCTCGTTAGGGGTTTACTACAGGCCCCCCAATAGCAGCAGGGAGATTGAAGAAAGCATAGGTCGACAGATTTTGGAAAAGTGTGGACTTAGTAGGGTTGTTGTAATGGGTGACTTTAACTTTCCTAATATTGATTGGAACCTCCTTCGAGCAGAAGATTTGAATGGAGCTGTTTTTGTAAGGTGTGTTCAGGAGGGTTTCCTAACGCAGTACGTTGACAGGCCAACGAGGGGAGAGGCCGTTCTAGACTTGGTGCTCGGAAACGAGCCGGGGCAGGTATCAGATCTTGTGGTGGGAGAGCATTTTGGTGATAGTGACCATAACTGCCTCACATTCTACATAGCTATGGAGAAGGAGAGGATTAGGCAGAATGGGAGGATATTTAATTGGGGAAGAGGAAACTATGATGCGATTAGACATGAGTTAGGAAGCATGGACTGGGAGCAGTTGTTCCATGGTAAGGGAACTATAGACATGTGGAGTCGGTTTAAGGAACAGTTGTTGGGAGTGATGAGTAAATATGTCCCTCTGAGACAGGCAAGAAGGGGTAAGATTAAGGAACCTTGGATGACGAGAGCGGTGGAGCTTCTAGTGAAAAGGAAGAAGGTAGCTTACATAAGGTGGAGGAAGCTAGGGTCAAGTTCAGCTAGAGAGGATTACATGCAGGCAAGGAAGGAGCTCAAAAATGGTCTGAGGAGAGCCAGGAGGGGGCACGAGAAAGGCTTGGCAGAAGGAATCCGGGAAAACACAAAGGCATTTTACACTTATGTGAGGAATAAGAGAATGATCAAAGAAAGAGTAGGGCCGATCAGGGATAGCATAGGGAACTTGTGTGTGGAGCCTGAGGAGGTAGGGGAAGCCCTAAATGAGTTTTTTGCTTCTGTCTTTACGAAAGAAACCAACTTTGTAGTGAATGAAACCTTTGAAGAGCAGGTGTGCATGCTGGAATGGATAGAGATAGACGAAGCTGATGTGCTGAAAATTTTGTCAAACATTAAGATTGACAAGTCGCCAGGCCCGGATCAGATTTGTCCTCGGCTGCTTTGGGAAGCGAGAAATGCAATTGCTTCGCCACTTGCGAAGATCTTTGCATCCTCGCTCTCCACTGGAGTCGTACCTGAGGACTGGAGAGAGGCAAATGTAATTCCTCTCTTCAAGAAAGGAAATAGGGAAATCCCCGGCAATTATAGACCGGTAAGTCTCACGTCTGTCGTCTGCAAGGTGTTAGAAAGGATTCTGAGGGATAAGATTTATGACCATCTGGAAGAGCATGGCTTGATCAAATACAGTCAACACGGCTTTGTGAGGGGTAGGTCATGCCTTACAAACCTTATCGAGTTTTTTGAGGATGTGACTAGAAAGGTTGATGAGGGTCGAGCTGTGGATGTGGTGTATATGGACTTCAGTAAGGCATTTGATAAGGTTCCCCATGGTAGGCTCATTCAGAAGGTCAGGAGGAATGGGATACAGGGGAACTTAGCTGCTTGGATACAGAATTGGCTGGCCAACAGAAGACAGCGAGTGGTAGTAGAAGGAAAATATTCTGCCTGGAAGTCAGTGGTGAGTGGGGTTCCACAGGGCTCTGTCCTTGGGCCTCTACTGTTTGTAATTTTTATTAATGACTTGGACGAGGGAATTGAAGGATGGGTCAGCAAGTTTGCAGACGACACAAAGGTCGGAGGTGTCGTTGACAGTGTAGAGGGCTGTTGTAGGCTGCAGCGGGACATTGACAGGATGCAGAGATGGGCTGAGAGGTGGCAGATGGAGTTCAACCTGGATAAATGCGAGGTGATGCATTTTGGAAGGTCGAATTTGAAAGCTGAGTACAGGATTAAGGATAGGATTCTTGGCAGCGTGGAGGAACAGAGGGATCTTGGTGTGCAGATACATAGATCCCTTAAAATGGCCACCCAAGTGGACAGGGTTGTTAAGAAAGCATATGGTGTTTTGGCTCTCATTAACAGGGGGATTGAGTTTAAGAGTCGTGAGATCTTGTTGCAGCTCTATAAAACTTTGGTTAGACCGCACTTGGAATACTGCGTCCAGTTCTGGTCGCCCTATTATAGGAAAGATGTGGATGCTTTGGAGAGGGTTCAGAGGAGGTTTACCAGGATGCTGCCTGGACTGGAGGGCTTATCTTATGAAGAGAGGTTGACTGAGCTCGGTCTCTTTTCAATGGAGAAAAGGAGGAGGAGAGGGGACCTAATTGAGGTATACAAGATAATGAGAGGCATAGATAGAGTTGATAGCCAGAGACTATTTCCCAGGGCAGAAATGGCTAGCACGAGGGGTCATAGTTTTAAGCTGGTTGGTGGAAAGTATCGAGGGGATGTCAGAGGCAGGTTCTTTACGCAGAGAGTTGTGAGAGCATGGAATGCGTTGCCAGCAGCAGTTGTGGAAGCAAGGTCATTGGGGTCATTTAAGAGACTGCTGGACATGTATATGGTCACAGAAATTTGAGGGTGCATACATGAGGATCAATGGTCGGCACAACATTGTGGGCTGAAGGGCCTGTTCTGTGCTGTACTGTTCTATGTTCTATGTTCTATGTTCTATAACAAAGTGTGAAGCTGGATGAACACAGCAGGCCAAGCAGCATCTCAGGAGCACGAAAGCTGACGTTTTGGGGCCTAGACCCTTCATCAGAGAGGGGGATGGGGTGAGGCAACTGGAATAAATAGGAACAGAGGGGGAGGCGGACCGAAGATGGAGAGAAAACAAGATAGGTAGAGAGGAGTCACGGTTGGACATAGAGCAGTTTTTCCGCCGTCTTCGCCTCCATGCCTACTTCTTCAACCGGGAACCCAACCCTCCTTCCACTGACCCCTTCACCCGCTTCCAACACAAGTCCTCCTCCTGGACACCACCCCCAGGCCTCCTACCCTCCTTCGACCTCTTCATCTCCAACTGCCGTCGAGACATTAACCGCCTCAACCTCTCCACCCCTCTCACCCACTCCAACCTCTCCCCCGCAGAACGGGCAGCCCTCCGCTCCCTCCGCTCCAACCCCAACCTCACCATCAAACCCGCAGACAAGGGTGGCGCAGTGGTAGTATGGCGCACTGACCTCTACATCGCCGAGGCCAGACGCCAACTCTCCGACACCACCTCCTACCGCCTCCTCGATCATGACCCCACACCCGAGCACCAAACCATCATCTCCAACACCATTCACGACCTCATCACCTCAGGGGACCTCCCACCCACAGCCTCCAACCTCATTGTTACCCAACCCCGCACGGCCCGTTTCTATCTCCTTCCCAAAATCCACAAACCTGCCTGCCCTGGTCGACCCATCGTCTCAGCCTGCTCCTGCCCCACCGAACTCATCTCCACCTATCTGGACTCCATTTTCTCCCCTTTGGCCCAGGAACTCCCCACCTACGTCCGTGACACCACCCACGCCCTCCACCTCCTCCAGGACTTCCAATTCCCTGGCCCCCAACACCCCATATTCACCATGGACGTCCAGTCCCTGTACACCTGCATTCCGCATGGAGATGGCCTCAAGGCCCTCCGCTTCTTCCTGTCCCGCGGGCCCGACCAGTCCCCCTCCACCGACACTCTCATCTGCCTAGCTGAACTCGTCCTCACACTCAACAACTTCTCTTTTGACTCCTCCCACTTCCTACAGACTAAGCGGGTGGCCATGGGCACCCGCATGGGCCCCAGCTATGCCTGCCTCTTTGTAGGTTACGTGGAACAGTCCCTCTTCCGCACCTACACAGGCCCCAAACCCCACCTCTTCCTCCGGTACATTGATGACTGTATCGGCGCCGCCTCTTGCTCCCCAGAGGAGCTCGAACAGTTCATCCACTTCACCAACACCTTCCACCCCAACCTTCAGTTCACCTGGGCCATCTCCAGCACATCCCTCACCTTCCTGGACCTCTCAGTCTCCATATCAGGCAACCAGCTTGTAACTGATGTCCATTTCAAGCCCACCGACTCCCACAGCTACCTAGAATACACCTCCTCCCACCCACCCTCCTGCAAAAATTCCATCCCCTATTCCCAATTCCTCCGCCTCCGCCGCATCTGCTCCCACGATAAGACATTCCACTCCCGCACATCCCAGATATCCAAGTTCTTTAAGGACCGCAACTTTCCCCCCACAGTGATCGAGAACGCCCTTGACCGCGTCTCCCGTATTTCCCGAAACACATCCCTCACACCCCGCCCCTGCCACAACCGCCCCAAGAGGATCCCCCTCGTTCTCACACACCACCATACCAACCTCCGGATACAACGCATTATCCTCCGACACTTCCGCCATTTACAATCCGACCCCACCACCCAAGACATTTTTCCATCCCCTCCCCTGTCAGCTTTCCGGAGAGACCACTCTCTCCATGACTCCCTTGTTCGCTCCACACTGCCCTCCAACCCCACCACACCCGGCACCTTCCCCTGCAACCGCAGGAAATGCTACACTTGTCCCCACACCTCCTCCCTCACCCCCATCCCAGGTCCCAAGATGACATTCCACATTAAGCAGAGGTTCACCTGCACATCTGCCAATGTGGTATACTGCATCCACTGTACCCGGTGCGGCTTCCTCTACATTGGGGAAACCAAGCGGAGGCTTGGGGACCGCTTTGCAGAACACCTCCGCTCAGTTCGCAACAAACAACTGCACCTCCCAGTCGCAAACCATTTCCACTCCCCCTCCCATTCTCTAGATGACATGTCCATCATGGGCCTCCTGCAGTGCCACAATGATGCCACCTGAAGGTTGCAGGAACAGCAACTCATATTCCGCCTGGGAACCCTGCAGCCATATGGTATCAATGTGGACTTCACCAGTTTCAAAATGTCCCCTTCCCCTACTGCATCCCTAAACCAGCCCAGTTCGTCGCCTCCCCCCACTGCACCACACAACCAGCCCAGCTCTTCCCCCCCACCCACTGCATCCCAAAACCAGTCCAACCTGTCTCTGCCTCCCTAACCGGTTCTTCCTCTCACCCATCCCTTCCTCCCACCCCAAGCCGGACCCCCAGCTACCTACTAACCTCATCCCACCTCCTTGACCTGTCCGTCTTCCCTGGACTGACCTATCCCCTCCCTACCTCCCCACCCATACTCTCTCCACCTATCTTCTTTACTCTCCATCTTCGGTCCGCCTCCCCCTCTCTCCCTATTTATTCCAGTTCCCTCTCCCCATCCCCCTCTCTGATGAAGGGTCTAGGCCCGAAACATCAGCTTTTGTGCTCCTGAGATGCTGCTGGGCCTGCTGTGTTCATTCAGCTCCACACTTTGTTATCTTGGATTCTCCACCATCTGCAGTTCCCATTATCTCTGATACCTTTCCACCGCTCCTCAGTTCCGAGGAACAGTCATATTACTGAGCCACTTTCTGTTTTTCCTCCTTCCACACTAACACTTCAACATCTTCAAAGCCATCCTGGTTATTTTAAATTGATCCATAAAAATGTGAGAAATGCATTCAGTTGTGCATTTAGGGGAAGCAATGACCTAGGAGAATTATCGCTGGTTATCGCTGGATTGTTAATCGAGAGACCGAAATAAGAAATCTGGGGGCTCAGGTTCGAATCATGCCACAGCAGATGGTAGAATTTGAATTCAATAAATATCTAGAATTAAGAATCTAATGATGACTGTGAATCCATTGTTGATTGTCAGGAAATCCCATCTGGTTCATGAGTGTGCTTTATGGAAGGAAACTGCCATTATTACCTGTATAACAAAGTGTGAAGCTGGATGAACACAGCAGGCCAAGCAGCATCTCAGGAGCACAAAAGCTGACGTTGGGCCTAGACCCTTCATCAGACCACCCTCTGATGAAGGGTCTAGGCCCGAAACGTCAGCTTTTGTGCTCCTGAGATGCTACTTGGCCTGCTGTACTCATCCAGCTTCACACTTTGTTATCTTGGATTCTCCAGCATCTGCAGTTCCCTTTATTTCTTGCCATTATTACCTGGTCTGGCCTACATGGGACTGCAGATGTGGTTGACTCTTAACTGCCCTATGGGCAATAAATGCTGCCTGGTCAGTGACACCTTCATCCTATGAATAAGTAAAGAAAATTTACTGCCCTGTCTACCAAACTGCTACCTCTCCATGAGCGTAGGAGTGAGTGATTTACTTATGTGCCTATTCAGGCACATTTCTGTAGTGCTGTGATCCGGGAAACTGAAACTGGCTCGCATTTATCAATATGTGGCTCAAGGGCTGCTTTCTTGAAAACTTTCATCTATTTTTTAAATCTTACATCAATCATTGGTGATCAAAGAGTAAAAGAATCGTTCTTGGAACATTAAGACTTCCCCCTTAAAATCACAATTGCTGTAAAATGAATCGTCATCTCTACCCATCATGACGTATTAACTATTGGGTAGATTGGATGGTAGAAACTTCCAGGGCATGCTTAGTCAAGTGTAGTAGAGGAAAACCACTTGGTAATCTAGTTAGCAGAGATAGTCACCTTAAATAAGGTGCAACTCACTGAGTAACAGCAGCTAGCTGCAGGTTACATTAATGTTATCATTTCTGTAACAATGTGAAAGACTCAGTCGGAAGGTCCTACTCTTTTGAGATCTTGAGGTGCTGTCGCCAAAGTTCAATGACATTACCATCTTGGGTGGTGCTTATAGCCATCCTTAAACCCTTGAAATGTCTACAGCCTTTTTCAACATCTTGCTCACAATTCTTTTTTCCATTATTAATGTATATTTGTTTGTGCATATAATTACTTCTGGCATTACCCCATCATCTCCCCTGTTGTCCATGCTTTGGTTATTTCGACCAGTTTATGATTAATAACACTTGACCCAAGGTAATCGGAGATGCAGACAAAGGAACACAGAATTCAGTTAGCATTTAAACTCAATTTTATTACTAAACTATTCCTTATTAAAAACAACTTTGGAGTGTTTCCCAAATTCCCACAATATTTGCTCAGTATCTGGTTCTATCTGTCTGAGAAAGGATATAACCCAAATGATCCATGTCGTTGATGTGGGCCATTTGGAATCTCTTGCCTCTCTGATGTGGGCCTGGCGCTTTTCCATGAAGGTCCCAAGTCAAGGTGGACCTTCTCCTGAGTCTTCGTGGGTTGCTGCCCAGTCTTCTGCCATGGCTGTTGCTGCAAGTCTTCACTGAGGGGTGGGCATCCAGGTCTGTGTATTTTTATCCCCATTCGCCCCAGATCTTCGAGAACATTCTGTGATTTTGGCCGATGGGATCATGAGGTTGGGTTCAAATCATCCAAGGGGGTTATGCCAACACCCTTTACTGTTGCCGTGCCAGGGCGGTGTAAAGTCCACGTTCTCGGGAACTGGCTGGATGTCAAGTTACCCAGAAATTCTGATCAGTACTTCTCCAAAGCACAACCCTCAGGATGGTTGTTACTAGCTTCCCCTGAACCTTTTGCAACCTCTTTTAACTTTGCTTTTCTGTAGCTGAAAGTGGCTGGCTTCTGTTTAATTTAGTTTGGTCAGTTTTCTGGTAGGCCTGACTTTTCTGGCTGTGGGCCAATTTAAGATGCCCAGTGTTGGGCCCCAAATCACACACTTCACCAATTCAGCAAACTCACACGTTCTGGAAGTTTCAGTAAGAAAAAGAGCAAAGAATAAAGCAAGTTACAGTATAGCAACAGTCCCTTTGGCCCTCTAAGCCTGCACCGACGTACTGCCCACCACAACTAAAACCCCTTACCCTTCCGGGGGCTGTATCCCTCTGTTCCCATCCTATTCATGTATTTGCCAAGATGTCCTTTAAAAGTCACTATGGTATCTGCTTCCATTACCTCCCCCAGCAGCGAGTTCCAAGTACCCACCAACCCCAAGTGAAAAAACTTGCCTCATACATCACCTTTAAACCTTGCCCCTCGCACCATAAACCTATGGCCCCCGGTAACTGACTCTTCCACCCTGGGAAAAAGCTTCTGACTGTCCACTCTGTCCATGCCCTTCATAATCTTGTAGACCTCTATCAGGTCGCCCCTCAACCTCCATCGTTCCAGTGAGAACAACCCAAGTTTATCCAACCTCTCCTCATAGCTAATGTCCTCCATACCAGGCAATATCCTGGTAAATCTCTTTTGTACCCTCCCCAAATCCACCACATCCTCTGGTAGTGTGGCAACCAGAATTGAACACAATATTCCAAACGGGGCCTAACTAAGGTTCTGTAAAGCTACAACATTATCTGCCATTTTTTAAACTCAGTGCCCTGGCTGATGAAAGCAAGCTGGCCATATGCCTTGTTGACTACCTTTTCCACCTGCATTACCACTTTCACTGACCTGTGTAGCTGTACACCCAGATCCATCTGCCTTTCCATACTCTTAAGGATTCTGCCATTTACTGTATATTTTCCAACTGGATTAGGCTTTCCAAAATGCATTACCTCACATTTTTCTGGGTTAAACTCCATCTGCCACCTCTCTGCCCAAGTCACCAACCGTTTGATATCCTGCTGCATCCTTTGATGGCCCTCATCGCTATCCACAATTCCACTAGCCTTTGTGTCCTCGGCAAACTTACTAATCAGACCAGTTACATTCTCCTCCAAATCATTTATTATATTACAAACAGCAAAGGCCCCAACACTGATCCCTGATGAACGCCACTAGTAACAGCCCTCCATTCAGAAACGTACCCTTCCACTGTCTTCTATGATCGAGCCAGTTTTTTATCCATCTTGCAAACTCACCTCTGACCCTGTGCGACTTTACCTTCCGTATCAGCCTACCACGAGGGACCTTGGCAAAGGCCTTACTGAAGTCCATGTAGACAACATCCATTGCCCTACCCTCATCAATCATCTTCATCGCTTTCTCAAAAAATTCAACCAAATTAATGAGACACAACCTCCCCTTTGCAAAACCATGTTGACTCTCGCTAATACATCCACTGATTTCCAGGTGGGAGAAAACCCTGTCTTGAAGAATCCTCTCCAAATACTTCCGTACCACTGATGTAAGGCTCACTGGCCTGTAATTAGCTGGATTATCCATGCCACCCTTCTTAAACAAGGAAACAACATTGGCTGTTCTCCAATCCTCTGGGACCTCCCCAGCAGCCAATGAGGATACAAAGATTTCCGTCAAGGCCCCAGCAATTTCCCCCCTTGTCCCTCTCAGTATTCTGGGATATATCCCATCAGACGCTGGAGACTTGTCTAATTTAATGATTTTCAAGAACCCCATTACCTCCTCAGCATGACCCAAGCTATCTACACACCCTTCCCCAGACTCATCGTCCACCAAGTCCTTCTCTATGGTCAATACTGACGCAAAGTACTCATTTAATACCTCGCCCATTTCCCCTGGCTCCACACTTAAATTCCCTTCCCTGTCCTTTAGTGGGCCAACCTTCTGCCTGGCTACCCCCTTACTGTTTATGTATGTCTAAAAAGCCATTGGATTTTCCTTAATCTTGTTGGCCACTGTCTTTTCATGACTCTTTTTTGCCCTCCTGACTCCTTGCTTAAGGTGCTTTTGACTTTATTCAGATTCCACCCTTGCTTTGTGTGCTCCTGGCCTCTTATCCTTCATAAATGCTTTCTTTTTCTTCTTGATTAGGCTCACAATATCTCTCGTTATCCAAGGTTCCTTAAACATGCCATACATAGCCTTCATCCTTAAAGGAACATGCTGGTCCTGAGTTTCAAGCAACTTAAACTTGAAAGCCTCCCAAATACCTGATGTTGATTTGCCCTCAAACATCTGCCTCCAGTCTACACTCTTCAGTTCCTGCCTAATATTGTTGTAATTAGTCTTCCCCTAATTTAGCACCTTCACCTGACAACTACACTGACCTTTATCCGCCAGTGCCTTAAAGCTTACTAAATTGTGATCACTGTTCCCAAGCTGCTCACTGACTTAGACGTCAACCACCTGGTTAGGCTCATTTCCTAATACTGGGTTCAGTATGACTCGTTTCCTCATTGGACTATCTACATACTGTTTCAAGAAGTCCTCATGGATGCTCCTAACAAACTCTGCCCCATCTGAGCCCCAAGCACTAAGTTAGTCCCAGTCAATATTTGGGAAGTTAAAATCACCCACAACAACTACCCTATTATTTTGACATCTTGCCAAAATCTGCCTACATGTTTGTTCTTCCATCTCCTGCTAGCTGTTGGGAGGCCTATGGTAAACCCCAAATATTGTGATTGGGTCCTTCCTGTTCCTGAGCTCTACTCATAATGCCGCACAGTATGAGCCGTCCGAGGTATCCTCCCGCAGTACAGCTGCAATATTTCACCTCAACAAGTAGTGCAACTCCCCCGCCCCTTTCATATCCCCCTCTATCCCACCTGAAACATCTGTATCCTGGAACATTAAACTGCCAACCCTGTCCCTTCCTTAACTCCAAGTCTCTGTAATAGCAATAACATCATTGTTCCAAGTACTAATCCAAGCTCTAAGTTCATCTGCCTTACCTGTTACACTTCTTGCATTGAAACAGATGCCCTTCAGTCCACCAGACCCGCTTTGATCAGTAACCACACCCTGCCTGCTCTTCCTTGGAGTGTTACTGGCCCTACTCTCAAGTTCTGTTTTAGTCCATTCACCTTTGCTTTGGTTCCCACCCCCTGCCAAGCTAGTTTAAATCCTCCTGAGTGACACCAGCAAGCCTCCCAGCCAGAATATTCATGCCCCTCCAGTTTAGATGCAACCCGTCCTTCTTGCACAGGTCCCACCTCCCAGAATGTATTCTGTTAAGCATTTGAAGATTGGTAGGTCTCTTGGCTGAGAATGGTTGACTTTGGTTCTTTTCCTGACAGTGTGACGTAAAGTCCCTTTGATCTGAAGGATCCTCTATCTCTTGATTTCCTTCACTGAAGGCATCATTCCAGCTGAAACAGGCAATTAACCAATTGCAATATCTGGAGGAGCTTTAATCCCATGAAGTTACTTTGTGAAAGATAGGTGCCCTACTGAAACAGGCACTTTTTTGTCACAGTATTCTGGATCACTGGAACAGATGATTTCCTCTTTGTCATATTGTGAATCTGTGAGCTAAGCATGTTTTTCTTGACCATTTCTTGAATGATTGGACATTGGTTGCCACTTCTCAATGGGTAGCTTCCATGAACTTGAAAGCCATTCAATGGCTTTCATCTGTGCCTTCGCTTTGTGCCAGCTGGTTTTTATTTGCAATCCACCGGTAAACCCATGTTTAAGGGCTCATCCGGCAGTAGTAGTGTCCTCAACTCTGAGCCCAGAGCCTGGGTTCAAGTCTCGCCTATTACAGGGCTAAGCCCAGGCAGGTTGGTTTATGTTGAAGTGTATAGGTTCTTTAACTGATTGATGAACATGGATGCTTTCCTTCACTTTCAGTGATTGCATTACTGGCCAATGTGCTCTTCTCCTTAGGTGTATTGCTTGAAGATTGCCTCTGGCCATGATTTCTGTCACGGTCAATGATGATTCTTTCTGGCAAAATAAGAAAATTGAACTGTTTGAAATTGTCTTCTGAATGACTTCAGTAACTGACAGCAGTCTTAAATTGGCCATAACTAATTGTTTACTAAGCTGTTTTGCATCCTAGGTACATCAGTTACGAGATTCATCAATTATCTCAAGTCAGCTGTACTGCCCATTTACTATCTGATGACTCAGTCTTCTCTCAAACCTTGCTGATCCTTGCAAGCTGACCTTCCGTCAGTGTTGGTAGTAGTAGAAAGTGTTTCTGCACACCCAATAAAGTCAAAGATTTCTATCTTGATGACAGTGTGACAGCAATTTCTCAGTGGTTTTGCCTCTTGTTTGAATTACACCATGAATCTCAGGAGCACTGTGAGACCTTCCACCAGTTCTTGCATAATTGTCTATTGAGTAACCAAATGGTTTTTGACATGTTGGTACATGACTGACTGCTCTTTAACCAGTTGTTCTCTGATTAGCTCATCCTTGATCAATGGTTTCTAGACTTTAACTAATTTGACTCCTGCTACATTTGAAGAAGATTCAGTTCAAAACATGCATTCAAGCTCAAGAATGAAAATGTTTCATTGTTAAGTACATACAAGTTCTCAACTCTCTGATACCCTTGAGCATTGCCAAATTACTTGTAGCTTACCTTTAATCTTATGTGCAATATCTTCTGGGCTAATTTAATGGCCGTTGGTTATGAATGGAGTAAATAGTGTTTCATCAGCAATGATATGCTATCTGATAATCACCCCCAAATTCAAGAAATATTAAAATGAGTGAGATGCCTGTTGATAGAAATGTATATGTGTCAAAATGCTAAGTCTCGGTCAACAAAGAATATGTTTAGCTTTTCTTTAATTGAGGTTTGTTCTGCTTCATGAACTTCACCATGGGAATTGCTGTTTGATTCCTTATTGTTCTGTGAGTGTTTCTACTTTGAGACATTTTCTGAAAATGACCTATTATGTGATGACCAAGCATTCATTTTTAATAGCTGGGCCCTACACATGCATGTGACTCCTTGTTCCACTGGCTTTTAATATCTGGTGTCTGTCCTACTCATTGTCCTGATTTCTCACATATACCTTATGGGTTTTGTACCTTAGTGGTTAAATTGGTTCTGCTGATCTCCTGTGATTAGTTTGATCTTCCCCCTGATATGATTGGTTTGTGCTGTTTCCAGACAGTGCTGCTTCACTCACAATTGGAATGGCATTGCCAAAGTCAAATCATCCTTTGACTAAAATAAATCTGACAGAGATTTATCAACAATCACAACAACTCTGTCACTTTTGAGTTTTAACTTTGAATCACCATAGTTGCCCTTTCCCAATAATCTGAAAAGATTATTCATTAAATTGTCTATGGAGTCCCCACGTGTTGAACTCTTTTATTTAACCTTGCTCTTTCAAGAAAAGAATTATGAGTTAAAATAATTTGGGAACTTCATCAGTAGTTTCTGTTTCTTCTTTTACACCTTGGCAAGCGACAACATCAACTATACTCCTAATTGCAGACAAAAATATAATTCTTTGTTCAGCATCCCATTTTGTATCTGGCTTGGAAGCAATTCTGTACTTTAAGAATTGTTTTCTCCAAAATGTCCAGTTGTGTTCAGTTGACCCGTCTCTGAAATTAAACTTCCTGGTAACAGTATTTGTGTTGTCATGTATTCTTGAGGTGATCGTTTATTGTCCTTGCTTGAAAAGCTATTAACTTTGCAGAAATAACAATGGTACTGATTTGCTAATCTGGAGGTTTTTTTCATCCTTCTGTAGCCAAAATGGAGAATTAACACTTTCTGCAAATTAATGTATGGTTCCCACTTTTATGAGCAAACTTGACTATTCCTGTTGTTTACTAATAAAATAGAGGAATCTGTGCCTGTTTGTGGTTTCTCTCAATGAATGTTTCCAATTGTGGCCGTACTGAACAATTCCCATTTTCTTAATGGCGTTTTAAAATGAACCCAGCTGCTTGTAGAAATGTTCATGTGGCCAAATTAATCCCTCTCTCTGCAGCTCTAAAAAATAATCCCTGTTACTTTCATGGATTTTTTCCTGGTGTATGCAATTTAAATAAATGCTTTCTCCATTTTTCCAGAGTTTAAATAATGGCTTCAGACCTCTTCTTCAGCCTCAATCACTTCCTCACTACTTTTCCATTAAAGTTGTCTGCTTAGACTTTGAAATTACATCTCAGTGTTTTAATTCTCATTTTACAACATTCCCTGGTCCTGCTGCCTCATTATAAATTCCTACTGTTGGCCTTATTTTGTCTTTGAGTAAGTGTGCTGTATGCTGCCTCACTGTGGTGGTGATGTGCGACCTGAGCTGTTTGTTCATTGTTTACTTCTAACTTTCCCAACAATTAAGCTGTGCCATTGTTTAAAGTTTTTCCTTTGCCTACCAGAGATTTTTGCTTTACTCACAAAGCTACCAATGTCCATTCACTCTGCAGCTAAACCTCAAGTCCTATAGTTCATTGGCATACAAAGAATTAAGAATCTAATGATGACCATGATTCTATTGTCGATTGTCAGAAAAACCCATCTGGTTCACTAATGTCCTTTCGGGAAGGAAACTGCCATCTTTATCTGATCTGGCCTACATGTGACTCCAGACCCACAGCAATGTAGTTGACTGTGAACTGCCCTCTGGGCAATTAGTGATAAAACCTGGTGAGGTGCTTCTTGCTCAGTGTGAGCTCAGTCAGTTGCAAAGACAACCTCCTTTGTTCAAGTAGGAGCAAATTACTGCAGATGCTGGAATCTGACTGAATACAAAAAATGCTGGAAATCACAGTGGGTTGGGTAACATCTGTGGAGAGACAGCAAGCTAACATTTTGAGTCTAGATTAATCATCTTCAAGCCACTTTATTAAACACAGGAACTGAAAACTTGATGGCAGTTACATCCAAAACATTAACTTGTCTTTTGTTCACTGCAGGTACTTAACAATTTGTACGTTTCAATCATTTTCTTTATGCTTGTGGAGCTAGCGTTTGGAAAAGAGCAGATTGTGATTAGAATTTACATTACCAGCATATTCAGTGTTTCAGAGATTCAACTGAAAATCTGTAAAAGTGTTGCCTTTCAATAAGCTGTCTAAATTAATTTAAAAAATCTCAGTGCAACTCCAATTATTCTTAGGAACATAGGAAGAATCTCCACCATTCAATAAGGTCATGCTTGATCTGTGATCATTCCATGTGCCTGCCTTGCATCCATACCCCTTGATGCTGATGCTAAATGAAAGTTTATTTAAATGAACAATTGATTAGCATAGGACATAATGGGAACTGCAGATGCTGGAGAATCCAAGATAACAAAGTGTGAAGCTGGATGAACACAGCAGGCCAATGTGCTCCTAAGATGCTGCTTGGCCTGCTGTGTTCATCCAGCTTCACACTTTGTTATCTTATAATAGATTAGCATCGACTGTGTTTGAGTAAGAGTTCCAAACCTTCATTACTCTTCAAGTAAAGAAGTTCTTGCTACCATCTCTCCTGAATGGTTGGCCCCAATTCTCAGACTATGCCCACTGGTTTTAGAATCTTCAACCAATGGAAATAGTTCATCTTTATCGACTCTGTCTTTTCTTCTTTATATCCTGAAGACCTTGAATAGATCACCCTTCTTCTAAATTCTGGAGAATGAAGGCCTAATTTGTCTAAGCTGTCCTCAGAATTTGACCCCTGGAGTCCAGTTAACATCGTTGAGAACCTGTGTTGTACTCCCTGTAGGGCCAGAACATCCTTCCTAAGGTATGATGCCTAGATATGCTTACAATACTCTAAGTGGGGTCGAACTGGGATTTTGTACAACTGCATAACATCTGCATCTCTATACACAAGCCCTTTAGATATAAAAACAAAGTTGCTGGAAAAACTCAGCAGATCTGGCAGCATCTATAAAGGAGAAAACTGAGGAACAGTTCTGAGGAAGGGTCACCGGACCCGAAACGTTAACTCTGTTTTTTCCTTCACAGACATGCTGAGCTTTTCCAACAACTTTGTTTTTGTTCCTGATTTACAGCATCTGCAGTTCTTTCGGTTTTTATTTAGCCCTTTAGATATGAATGCCAGCATTCCATGAGCTTTTTTGAATATTTTCTGCAGCTGTTTTTAGTATTTGAAAGAGCTTTACACCTGAACCCCTAAATCCCATCAGACATTCACTGTATTTAACTTTGAACCTTTTTTAAAAAAACCCTGATTTATCCCCTTTCGGTCTAAAGTGGTAAACCTTGCACTTTCTTATCTTAAAATCCATCTGCCACAGCTTTGCCCATTCATCTAATCTATCGATGAACTGTTGTAATTTTATGCTGTCATCAACACTTCTACACTGCTGCCCTATTTTGTATCATCAGCACATTTGGATATTTAACTTTTTATGCCATTATCCAAGTTATTATGGGAATATTGAGAGTCTTCCTTTTGATTTGGGCTGCTTCATGTTACCTTACAGTTGTTAACTGTATAGTAATTGGATGTATTCAGGTGGTGATTGTGACAGAGTGGTAGCTAATGTCCCCAGCTCTGAGCCAGGAAGCCCAAATTCAAGTCCCACCTACTCCAAAGGTTTGTGATAATATCTCTCAACAGGTTGATGAGAAAATTGACACAGTTGGAGTTGCCTTACTCTGGGTCATAAAGTTTGGATTCAAGTCCCACCTGCCACAGAAGTGACAAAATGAACAGGTTGATTAAAAATAATTTCAGGCCTTTGTGGTGCAGTATGCGGTGATATCAAGAGTCCAGGGACAGTATGTCCCTTTGTGAGTGAAGGGAAAAACTGGCAGGTTTAGGGATCCCTGGCAACAAGGGATATTGAGGCTTTGGTCAGGAAAATGAAGAAGACTTACATTGGGTTTAAGCTATGGGGTTCAAGTGAATCCCTAGATGACTATAAAAAGTGTAGGAGCACACTTAAGAAGGAAATCAGAAGAGCTAAAAGAGGATATGAAATGGATCTGGCAGATAAGGTTAAGGATAATACCAAGAGGTTAAGAATAAGAGGGTGGCTAGGGAGAGAATATGTCCCCTTAAAGATCAGATGGCTGTCTATGTGTGGAGCCACAGGAGATGGGGGAGATTTTTAATGGTCAGTGTTTACTGAGGAGAGAATCTTGGATGATAAGGAAATAAGGGAAATAGGTGGGGATGTTTTGGACTAATACATATTACCAGGGAGGAGGAGTTTGCAGACTTAAAACGCGCTAAGGTGAATAAATTCCCTGGGCCTGATCAAGTCCATCTTCGGACATTGTTGGAGGCTAGGGAAGAAATTGCAGAGACCCTTAGAGATTTTTGCTTCATCTTTAGTCACTGGTGAAGTTCTGGAAGACTGGAAGGTGGCTAACCTTGTTCCATTGTTTAAGAATGGTAGCAAAGACAATCCAGGGAACTACAGGCCAATGAGCCTGACATCAGTGGTTGGTATGTTACTGGAGAGGATACTGAGGGACAGGATCAACCAATATTTGGATAGTCAAGGCCTGATTAGGGATAGTCAGCATGGATTTGTGCACGGAAAGTCATGTCTGAGAAATCTTTTAGAGGTTAACGAAGAGGTAACCAAGAGTATAGATGAGGGTAGGGCAGTGGATGTTGTCTATATAGACTTTAGTAAGGCCTTTGACAAGGTTCCACATGGCAGGCTAGTCATGCAGGTTAGGTCACATGGGATCCAAGGAGAGCTAGTTAATTGATTCAAAATTGGCTTGATGGTTGGAAGCAGAAGATGATGGTTGAAGGTCGTTTCTTGGACGAAGGCCTGTAACTAGTGGTGTGCCTCGGGGTTCAGTGTTAGGACTCCCCTACGATTTAACTATGTCATAACGTGCCTGAGCAGGATGATTGAAGAAAATATCTATGTAAGGATTGAGGAGGGGCTAGTGGTGCAGTAGCTGTGTCTCTACCTTTAAGATAGAAGGTCTGGGCTCAAAAGCCCATCCCATGAAGATGTGTCATAATGTGTCCAAACAGGTTGATTTAAATTGTTTACATAGAAACGAGAAGAATCTTGTAGTGTCCATTCCTTTGGGCCTGGGTTGAAGTCCCATCTCAGGATGCAATGTCCAAGGAGGTGTGTGACAATGTATCCAGACAGGTTAATACAAACAATATATACAGCATTGAGGAAGTAACTGGGATGTGTTTGGAGAAATACAATTCTACATGGTATACTGGCAGGCTTACCATAGTCAGATTCCTGCAGTTGTAAATGCCCCCACTCAACTGCATGACAACTGTTGAAAAATGATTTGGAATTTTACCCCCCTTTTGAAATAGAGAGAAGGATAAGTAATTGGACAAACTGAAGTATACTCACTTCACTGCCCCCTTCACCTCCATAAATTTGCAGATGACACAAAATTTGGCAGAGTTGTCGAAAGTGAGGAAGGACATGCAAGGGTACAGCCAGATATAGATCAGTTGGAAAGTTGGGCGGAGAAATGGCAGATGGAATTTAACCTGGACAAATATGAGGTGATGCAGTTTGGGAGGTCACATGCAAGGAGAAAGTGTACAGGAAATGGGAGGACCTTTAGGGGCATTGATATACAGCGAGATCTTGGGGTGCCAGTCCATAGCTCCCTAAAAGTGGCAACACAAGTGGATAAGGTGGTAAAGAAGGCGTGTGGCATCCTTGCCTTTATCGGTCGGGGCATTGAATATAAAAGTTGGCAAGTCATGTTGCAGCTGTGTAAGACTTTCATGAGGCCACATTTGGAGCATTGTGTGCACAAGAGGTTTATAAGATGTTGCCTGGGGCTGAGTGTACTAGTTACTAGGAGAGGTTGGATAAACTTGGATTGTTTTCACGAATGGAAGAGGCTGAGTGGCGACAATATAAGTGTATAAAATTATGAGAGGCATGGATAGTGTGGATAATCAAAGTCTTTTTCCCAGATGCAGATGTCACATACAAGGAGGCATAGGTTTAAAGTGAGAGGGGAAAGTTTAAAGGAGATGTGCGAGGCAAGATTTTTTCACAGAGGGTGGTGGGCCCATGGAACATGCTGCCAGTGGAGTTTGGAGAAGGAGATGTGTTAGCAATGTTTAGGGGGCATTTAGGCGGACACTTGAACAGGCAGGGAGTAGAGGGATATGTACCATGTGCAGGCAGGTGGGATTAGTTTAGAATGGCATCATGGTCAGCACAGACATGATGGGCGGAAGGGCCTGTTCCTGTTCTGTAGTGTTGCTAAGTTCTGTGTTCTTTTGCAGGAGGAATGAATGTTGCTTCCTGGTTGGCAGATCAGTTCTGATTGGCTATGACATTGTAAGTTGTTGCCAAAAATGATCAGAACAATGACAATGAATTATCCATTCAAAGACCTGTGATCTGCCTAAAAGATTGTTGATTGAGATGATCTTGACATCAAGGAATGGAAGGAAAGATTAAAGAAGTTAGCCAGGCAAACCACATCCAAATAGCCAAAGCATTTAGTGCCACACAAAAGGACAACAAGAGCGGCCCAGCCCTAAGCACCAACTTGGCTCGTGTGTCAATACATGCTGTTTCAAAATCCCAGTTTGTTTTTGCTTTGTGTTACCAATCACATATAGTTAACATTAATTCAAGGACCATTGCTACCTGTTCGACAATTTTCAGACAGTGACAGTTCTGCAGAAAGCCTGCAGCAGGTTATAGAACATAGAACATAGAACATTACAGCACAGTACGTGCCCTTCGGCCCTCGATGTTGTGCCGATCTGTCATACCGATCTCAAGCCCATCTAACGTACACTATTCCATGTACGTCCTCAGGTTATCCTCAGACCCTGTTGTCATGCATTGATTACTAAGCTGTTAAGAAAACTGTATTTTAGTATGTGCCGATTATGAGACAAATTCACCCTGATCCCTATTTTCCCTGCCATTCGAAACACTTTCTTTGGGAACAAATTAAAATGTCACTGGCCATGTTTACAGAGAATTCTGCTGTAACTTTCAACTAGGTATCCTTATCTTGAAAGTGAAATTCATTTTCTTCTAACTGCTGAGTTTGAGTTTAAATTTTGTAATTGGCAATAAGCTTTTGAATACGTTATTGTTAGTAACTTAGCAAATTAACCATATCTTCTCCACCCCTCCCCCTCCCCCACCATGTATTCTCAGGAGCCTTCAGCCCACAGAGTAGGTCTGCGGAGTAAAGGTTTGACTAGAAATTTACCCTAAGACCAAGCTACTGAGCACGTGCCACATGAAGCTGTGCCATAGGCATGTCATATCACCTGGAACTGGAGCCTGAGTCTGTCAAGTTCCAGATATGTCCTGTCTTCCAATCCATTGTTATGTTCAATAAAGCCGGTCAGTGTTTGCTCATCTGAATGTAGGTCTGATTTCACTAGGAAAACAATGTCTCTCAAATCAATGATGACATGTTTTGCACATTATTTCATTTGAATTATTATGTCTCACCTACACAATGCTTAGGAATATATTTTTGTGACTGTTCCACTTATGAAATAATGCTGGTGAGTTGTCTTTTGATATAATGAAGTTGCCAGCTTGTATGTTTTCTATCATAATTAGAATATTATGAATCATGTAATCCCCTTCCATTCTAAGAAAGATTTTGTGGCATTTGTTTCTTTTCCCTCCTGCCAGGCAATTCTTTATTGGAATGTCTCATGAAACAGGTTCAGACTGCCAGTCAGTCCAGTGACAAGACTAATTGGGGTCAGAACACTAAATATCCTCAAGATGAAATTGATTAAATTAATATCCAATAATGTTTTTGCTTTAGAAAATATTTGTATTTATATTTCTTTTCCCAATTAATATCTTGTGCTCTAGCAGTAAAAACCAAGTCTGGTACTACACCAAATATGATTACGTGAAAATTTTATAACATGCATATAATATTATTCTCATTGAAGTTTAAACAGATGAGCTAACATGTATAAGACATTGTTTCAAATAAACCAGCTAACCCTTCAATTTAAACAACCTGGATTGAAATTTGGAACAGGTGGGTTACATCAAATCTAACAGCTTCAATTTTCCAGCCTCTGGTTTATTGGAGTCCGGAAACATGACAGAAGAAACATATTGTGGAAGTCCTGATGTATGGACCCAAATAAAAATTGCCCAGCAAGTTTAAACCTTGCTCATATGTCTCCAACTTTGAGCTAGAGACAGAGACTTGGGACAGATCTATGAAATTTATCTGGGTAGATACGGAGGAATTGTTGGACAGTTTGAAATCTGGTCCAGCTCATGTAATTCCACAACTGACCTACCAATCAAAACCACCCCCCCTCCCCCCCCACCACCAAAAATGAGATGACCTAACCTTATTATCCTCCGTCATACCTGATTATCTCCCCAACCTGACCACTCAACTGCCCAAACATACCTCTCCAGCCTCCCCCTCTCTCCCTATTTATTCCAGAACCCTCTCCCCATCCCCCTCTCTGATGAAGGGTCCAGGCCTGAAACGTCAGCTTTTGTGCTCCTGAGATGCTGCTGGGCCTGCTGCGTTCATCCAGCCTCACATTTTATTATCTTGGATTCTCCAGCATCTGCAGTTCCCATTATCACTGATACCTCTCCAGCCTGACTACCCACTCACCTAACTCTTCCACTGACCCACCTTGCCCAACTCACCCACATATACAGTCATCCATCTGAACACTGACCCATCTACTGACGTATTCCAGACACCCACCTACTCACTGTCTCTCATCGAGTTTCATACTTACAATCTCAATGTCTCCTCCATTGACCCACCTACCCACTCGCATACCCACTACTTCAGCCAATCACACCTTTCTGTCTCACCCACAAGCTGTGCCACCCACTGAGAAAGTTCACCCACCCACTCACATGTCAACATCATCCAACTAACCTTCCACCCATTCACTCACTAACATTCATCAAAAGACTGTGTGTTAAAGACTCAACAAAAGACAGCAGCTTATGCCATTTAATGGGGGCATGTCCTGACTATATAAAAACCAAAAGAACTGCAGATGCTGTAAATCAGTAACAAAAACAAAGTTGCTGGAAAAGCTCAGCAGGTCTGACAGCATCTATGGAGGAGAAAACAGAGTTAATGTTTCGGGTCAAGTGATCCTTTCTTAGACTGTCTTCCTGACTATATTCTGAGGGGGGCTTTGACAGCAGGTTTGGAAGCTACTGGCTGAAATGTTCAGCAACTTCGGATTGGAAAAGTCTGCACACAGCCCCAAAGTGTGCAGTGTTGCCCTGCTCATAAGCTTAAGGCCAGTGTCCATGTGAGAAAAGAAAGTAGGTGGCTATTCTTTTTGTGTGAGCCTTCATTGCTGGTGTCACAGAATTTCTTTTAGCTGCAAAGTCCTTAAGAGCCACACTTGTCCATGTCCTTCCTTGGTGTCTGTGTGTTTGCACTTTCAATGAAAATTATGCTGGAAGGCAA
Source organism: Stegostoma tigrinum (assembly GCF_030684315.1). Taxonomy (NCBI): domain Eukaryota; kingdom Metazoa; phylum Chordata; class Chondrichthyes; order Orectolobiformes; family Stegostomatidae; genus Stegostoma; species Stegostoma tigrinum. Next base: position 131,408,166 of record NC_081357.1, on the reverse strand, counting down.
TCACAAGCGATGTTCGTTACCTGCTCACTGACTCAGACACTAGTGGATACCTGCTGAGAGTCACCAGTTTACAACAGCGGCTTATCCCATTTAACATCATGGAGGCATATAACCAAGTTGCATAATCTTTGGGATTTATGCAGTCATTGCCAGTTAGCGTTTTTCATCTTTTATTTCTCACTTGATTGAACTTCACTGACAGTCAGAAATGTGTCAAGCCTGTGAAAGGATTGCAAACCAACAAACTGAAGCATTTATGAAAATGAAGAAAGTGCAGTGCTTTTGAAAATAAGCCATTATATGCTCTGGGTGACGTGGGATCTCAAACCAAGGAAATTAATTAGTGTTCAGACAGCCACTTGTTTCATTTGCAAACATACTTTCAACAATACAGGAATCGCCATGGTCTGTGGGGTATCTGCTCAGCTAACTTCCATCATTTTTAATCTAGGTTTTGTTTTGAAGAAATTATCTGATACATGTCAACTAGTTTGGTCGGGTGAACATGTAAAACAAATCTAAATTCAGTCTTGTTTAAGTTTGTTAATGATTAAACTGTGTCCTACATTCTATGTTCTCAGCCTAAGTCAAATCATTAGCTCAAGAAGCATTGAGTGGCAAAAATCTTGGTCAGTTGATTTGTTTCAAATTTCTCTGTAGGTTGGCAAGGCCACACTGCCATGATATTGAAATTGGTTAATGTGGACCATCTCAGACTTGAATCGTTCACCAGGTTCTGAATTGAGCATGACGAGTTTGCAGAAAATGTTTCCTTTGTTACTATGGCATCAGGGTTCACAATCGGAGGGTATAGGTAAAGAAAGAATATATTACTTTAAAATGGTGACCATCAGATTATATTTCAGTTCACGTCCTATGTCCTCTAATCACTTTCCATCAAAAACTAGACTCATCATTGGCTCCCTGAGTTGAATTGTTCTGGTTCCATGAAGTTAGATTTGGATATGAGGAGAAGCTGGGAGAATAAATTACTCCCCAGTGCTTCCTACCTTTGAAGGAATTTCTTAGAGATTGGTCAGGCACAAATTTAGCAGCCCACTGCTTGAACCTAGCAGCCAGGTAAGTGAAATCACGACTGATTTTCCAAGGTCAGGGCAGCTGACCAGGAACTTACTAGAGCCAGAGGATCCATCCCCCAAGGAAGGAATTGTCCAGTTGGAAGCCGTGGCCAGAATCCTATGAAAGGGCTAAGAGCATAGAACATAAAACAGTACAGCAAAGGAACAGGTCCTTCAGCCCACCACATATGTGATGACAATGATGCCATTTTAAACTAATCCCATCTGCCTGCTCATGGTCAATATCCCTCTGTTCCCTGACTGTTCATGTGTCTGTCTCTCAAATGCCTCTTAAACATTGCTATTGCATTTGCTTCTACCACCTCTCCTGGCACGGTGTTTCTAGCACCTAACATTGGATTTCCTGCTGAAGGGACACAATGGGATGATGACAAATGTGGACCTGGCTAAAAAGAAGGCCACTTCTTGAGGAGTTGTATTAATCAGTGCCCTGATGATGTGTATAAACTCATTGTCCCAACGTGGATGACCACACACACTGGGAAATTCAGCTCCCTCATTCCTAACTCAATGTCAATGAGTATCCTGTAAAAGAAAAACTGTCTACCTTTATTCAAATTCCTTTGTTCTTTATACCCACCTAAATTGAGGGCAACACTTTGGGGTCAAATAATAACCATATAAAACATGTACAGCCATGTCCACATGGACAATGGAAGCTGCCAATGCAAATGTGTCTTTCTGTTAATACAATTGTGTACAAGTTGTTAAATGAAGTATGTCACTTTACCCATTCAGGCTATGCTTCTTGTTTTACCCCCTGAAAGCTGCATTTGTTTTCAATTTCTTGTGAGCATTACTATGAGAGATCTGAACAAAAAAACAACAGTCTTTAAAAATCATTATTTTACTGGCACTAAGAACAATTAGAGCATCGTGAATCCTGGGAAGTTTATTTTTGGGTCACAGCTGAGTGAATCAAATCCAGGCAGCAAGAGACAATATCCACATTGGCTCCTGATGTCATTTCGTAGCAGCTTTAAATGTGAGGCTTTGGGTGCAATTCCACAAAGGTCCCATGGAAAATATTGCTAGCATTATGCATGTTAATATTTGCAGCTTATTCTAAACTATTCATCTTACAGTCATTGTTCTGATCTATTCAATCACCAATGATTTATTAGTGACTGAAACCAGTGCACTGAGAATAATTTTGATAAAAAACTAATGACGCCCATTTCAGAATCTTATCCTTAAGAAATGCTCTGTTATAACTAGGGCAGAATCAACTCATAAGTAGAAAGGCATGACAGAAAAGCAGCAAATCTCATCCAATATTCATGGCACTAGAGATGCAATTAGTGGGGTCATCATAATCTCCTGTGTCCTGAATTTGCAGGAGGATGTGCATTTTACTGGGGCTTTGAATATTAAGCATCACTCAACTCATTTTTTTTAATAGAAAAGACAAGGATATCAGTTGGCTGTATAGGATACTGCTCATAAAATTACGGCTGCATAAATATCAGGCATTGTAGTGACCTTTTTCCACTTTATTCATGAAACTTTTGATAAATTATTTTGTAACTTTAGCTTGGGTTTATAAATGAAAGACTTTGTTCATGATAGGTAGAATTTCTTCAAAACATTAATTTAAACAGCTGGAAGATTTAAGGAATGCTATCAGACAGAGAGAGAATTGCGTTTCTGTTGCAACCTTTAATGAAAAGTGTAGACCTAAGACCATGTTTCCTCTTTGGCCCACAGTGACATAAGGAATTGAGCGGTTCCAGACAGCTAGCTTAGTATTAGGCAGATCACCATCATGAACCTACTGACTTCTGTCTCCATGACCACTGTGTTGAAGCTTCACCTTGGCTTTTCACTCGATAACAGGAAGCATAATGTGCATCGTGGCTTAAGTTTGCTATCTGTAAAACATTGAAATCCTTTTACATTAAAGAGATCATTTCGATCACCCTAAAAAATAAAATATTGCACCTGTTGTCTCTCCTTGAGAGCTTATTGAAGCTGAAGAAATAGTAAGGCAACGAGGACTAGTTAATTTGGGATTGAGCAGCTAATGAGAAGCAGGTGGCAAAGTTGCATTGACCACAGCAAGAATTTTCTTTTGTTCTCTTCTGGGATAAATGATCATTTCCCATCGAAGTAAACCCACAATACATTTTCATATTAATCACAGCTTCACAAGTAAACAATAATGTCAAATTGGTGTTAAAAGCTGTTTCCTCCCAACAGTAACTTTAAGTATGTATGAAAGTTAATTTTTAACATTCAGTTGCAAATTGTGGCCGACAGGTCAATAGTGATAAAATTTATGATCTCATAGTTTCTATTTCTTGAGGCAGACACTTGTAGAAACAGAAACTGAAGAGAAAGACTGAGAAAGGGAACACAGAAAGGAAGCCAACCTCCCAGTTTATAAGGAAACAAAACCTGAAGCAAATATAGAAGCCAAAATTTCTGGTGAGCCTGATATTGGTTGAGGCCCTACAAAGGGACCCTGAGACGTCCGAACTTGGCAGTTGCAGTTGGTGAACCCAGTGATGAGTCTAGTCAAGCTGAAGAAGCCAGAGGGCAGAACCAGAAACTGAGATGAATTTGCTACAGATTTTACTGCTACCTTGAACATAACGTTGGTCTGAGAATAAGGAGTAAGCTATTGAAGAAAAAGAATTTCTCTAATCAGACAGTTGTGAACCTGTGGAATTCTATATCACAGGAAGAAATTGGGGCCAGTTCATTCGATACATACAAGAGGGAGCTGGACAAGGCCCTTGTGGCTAAAGAGGTCGAGGGGCACGGAGAGAAATTAGCAATGGGATACTGGGATTACATGATCCACCATGATCATATAGAATGGTGTTGAGGGCTGAAAGGGCCTGGAACCTCAAGATCACCTGGACCATCTCCAACACCTCCCGCACCTTCCTGGACCTTTCTGTCTCCATCTCGGGCAACCACCTACAAACCGATGTCCATTTCAAGCCCACCAACTCCCACAGGTAACAAAGTGTGAAGCTGGATGAACATGCCAAGCAGCATTTCAGGAGCACTAAAGCTGACGTTTCGGGCTAAGGCCCTTCATCAGAGAGGGGTCTAGGCCCAAAATGTCAGCTTTTGTGCTCTTGAGATGCTGTGTGGCCTGCTGTGTTCATCCAGCTTCACACTTTGTTATCTTGGATTCTCCGGCATCTGCAGTTCCCATTATCTCTGACTCCCACAGGTACCTGGAATACACCTCCACCCACCCACCTTCCTGCAAATGTTCCATCCCCTATTCCCGATTCCTTCGCCTCTGCTGCATCTGCTCCCAGGATGAGGCATTCTACTCCCTCACATCCCAGATGTCCTCGTTCTTCAAGGGCCGCAACTTCCCCCCCACAGTGGTCGAGAACGCCCTCAACCATGTCTCCCGCATTTCCTGCACCTCATCCCTCTCACCCTGCCCTCGCAATAACCAACCCAAGAGAATTCCCCTAGTCCTCAAATACCACCCTACCAACCTACGAATCCAATGCATCATCCTCTGACACTTCCGCCATCTACAATCTGACCCCACCACCAAAGATATTTTTCCAACCCCATCCTTGTCTGCCTTCCAGTGAGACCACTCTCTCCGTGACTCCCTTGTCCGCTCCACACTCCCCTCGAACCCCACCACACCTGGCACTTTCCCCTGCAACCGCAGGAAGTGCTACACCTGCCCCCACACCTCCTCCCTCACTCCCATCCCAGACCCAAGATGACTTTCCACATTAAGCAGATGTTCACTTGCACATCCGCCAATGTGGTATACTGCATCCGCTGTACCCAGTGTGGCTACCTCTACATTGGGGAAACCAAGCGGAGGTTTGGGGACCGCTTTGCAGAACACCTCCGCTCAGTTCGCAGTAAACAACTGCACCTCCTAGTCGCGAACCATTTCAACTCCCCCTTCCATTCCTTAGATGACATGTCCATCCTGGGCCTCCTGCAATGCCACAATGATGCCACCCGAAGGTTGCAGGAACAGCAACTCATATTCCGCTTGGGAACTCTGCAGCCCAATGGTATCAATGTGGATTTCACCAGCTTCAAAATCTTCCCTCCCGCTACTGCATCCCAGAACCAGCCCAGCTCGTCCCCGCCTCCCTAACCTGTTCTTCCTCTCACCTATCCCCTCCTCCCACCTCAAAGCGCACCTCCATTTCCTACCTACCAACTTCATCCTGCCCCCTTGACCTATCTGTCCTCCCCAGACTGACCTATCCCCTCCTTACCTCCCCACCCATACTCTCCTCCCCACCCATACTCTCCTCTCCACCTATCTTCTCCTCTATCCATCTTCAGTCCACATCCCCCTCTCTTCCTATTTATTTCAAAATCCTGTCCCTATCCTCCTTTCCTGACGAAGGGTCTAGGCATGAAACATCAACTTTTGTGCTCCTGAGATGCTGCTTGGCCTGCTGTGTTCACCCAGCTCCATACGTAGTTATCTTGGAGGTAGGTGGATGCAGTTTGGGGGTTATTGTGGTTGGTCAGTGGGAAGGGAGTGGCAGATAGGTGAATCAGAAGGTGGATAGGTTGAGGAAGGAGGAATTTTGAAGCTGGTGAACTCGATATTCAGATCTTTGGGCTGTAAGCTCCTAAGGTGAAAATTCTGGTGTCGTTTATGTTTGGCCTCACACTGACAATGGAGGAGGCCAAGGATGGACATGTCACCAGGGGAGTGGGTGTGGGAGGGGGAGTTAAAGTAAATGGCAAGCAGATAGTTGGGTTGGTTGGTGCATGCAGCACGCAGATGTGGTGCAAACCAGTCCCCAAATCTGTGTTTGGTCTTCCTGATATAGAGGAGACCACATCAGGAGCAATGGATACAGTAACTGAGGTTGGATGAAGTGCAGGTGAACCTCTGATGGGTTTGGAGAGATTGTTTGGGGCCTTGGACAGTGGTGAGGGGGAGGTGTGGGGTTAGGCGAAGCACCTCCTGTGGTTGCAGGGAAAGGTGCAGGGTGTGGTGGAGGGTTTGGTAGGGAGTTTGGAGCTGAAGAGAGAGTCGCAGAGTGAACAGTCCCTGCGGAAAGCATACACATACCACCTCACCAACATCTGAATACAACACATCATCCTCCAACATATCTCCCACCCACAATCAGACCCCACCACCAAAACAGTATTTCGCTCCCCACTCCTGTCCTCATTTTGCAGGGACCGTTCATCCGCAACTCTCTCATCAGCTCCATGCTCTCCCCCAAACCCTCCTCCACACCCAGCACCTTTCTCTGCAATTTTTTTTTCTTTCACAGGTGCTGCCAGACCTGCTGAGCTTTTCCAGCAACTTTACTTTTGTTGGACATACACAGCTACCAGCATACAAGGCATTTGTTTTAAATTCCTTGTATATCAAAGCAATTTGTCCCTGAATGAGAAAGTTGTGAATTTATTCCCACAGTCATTTGCACATAATCTAGGCCATTATTTCATTATAATACTCGGGGAATAGTGTATTGTTTGAGGCATCGTCTTCAGGATGTGCAATTAAATCAAAGCCGTCTTTGCCTGTGCAAGTGAACATCTAAAATCTCAAGGTGTTATTGAAAGAACAGGGCAGTTTCCAGTTATCTTGACTAATCTTTATCCCATGACACAGAACCAACAAAAACAGTTCAACTGAATTTCTTTGTGAATCTTACTGTGTTCAATTTGACTGTTGTGTCTGCCTGCCTAACAGCAATTGATATTCACAAGGCAACTCATTGAATGTAAAATACTTTGTGATGTCCTTTCTTGTTGCTCCTATGTGAAAATCACCACCAATTTAGGAAAAATATAATCAATAATCAATCATACAATTGTGACATTTTAAGCTTCTGTTTTGAAGCTTTTTCAGAATTTGGTAAACAGTTATTTCCTGAATAAATCAGGAGGATATTAAAATGAATGCAGTGGTTTATTGCAATGCAGTTATAATCTCACTTGTCCTACTCAGACTTAATTGTCTTAGAGAAAAGTTTCATTTTTGTAGATTGTTATGTCATCAAAAAAGTAGATTTTTCTCAAAAGTGTAATCTGTGAAATAAATAAAGCTTAACATTTAAACAGAAATCTACAGCCATTTCAATGTATGAATGAAAACAAATAAAGAAAAATGTCCCTTTTTAATCTCGTTCAGCAATGTTTAATAACATGAATTTAAAGAAGCAGAGTGAGTAACGTTTAGATCGATTGATCTCATATGCATAAATTGTTCCAATTATTACTCAATTTTTAAAAATCCTGCCATCAAAGAGTGCCACTGATTTTCTGTTTCATTTTCTGTGAACAATCTGTGGGCCTGTATCTGATATCCCACTTACCATGTGAGCTGGTAGAATCTGTACAGTGTGGATGCAGGCCATTCGGCCCATCAAGTTCACGCCAACCCTACACAGAGCATCCCACCCAGGTTCATTCCCTGTGCCCTATCCCTATAACCTGCACTTCCCATTGGCTACCCTACTAGCTGGCACATCCCTGGGCACTACAGGCTGTTTATCATAGCCAGTCCACCCTAATCTGCACACCTTTGGACTGTGGGAGGAAACTAGAGCACCTGGAGGAAACCCAAACATCTGGCACTATCACAGTCAAATACTGACAGAACTGTCCATACGAAACAAGATAACAAAGTGTGGAGCTGGATGAACACAGCAGGCCAAGCAACATCTTAGGAGCACAAAAGCTAACGTTTCGGGCCGAGACCCTTCATCAGAAAAAGACCCGAAACGTCAGCTTTTGTGCTCCTAAGATGCTGCTTGGCCTGCTGTGTTCATCCAGCTCCACACTTTGTTATCCTGGATTCTCCAGCATTTGCAGCTCCCATTATCTCTGCCCATACAAAAACGGCCATTTGATGCATCACCAAATGCCTCTCCCAGTTAATCAATGAGAGCTCCTGACTCTGATCCCATTTCCTTCCCTTCTCATAGAACATAGAACAATACAGCGCAGAACAGGCCCTTCGGCCCTCGATGGTGCGCCAACCTGTGAACTATTCTAAGCCCCTCCCCCTACTCTATTCCCATCATCATCCATATGCTTATCCAAGGACTATTTAAATGCCCCTAATGTGGCTGAGTTAACTACATTGGCAGGCAGGGTGTTCCACGCCCTTACCACTCTGAGTAAAGAACCTGCCTCTGACATCTGTCTTAAATATATCACCCCTCAATTTGTAGCTATGCCCCCTTGTACAAGCTGAAGTCATTGTCCTCAGAAAAGGACTCTCACTGTCCACCCTATCTAATCCTCTGATCATCTTGTATGTCTCTATTAAATCCCCTCTTAGCCTCCTTCTCTCCAATGAGAAGAACCAAGTCCCTCAGCCTTTCTTCATAGGGCCTGCGCTCCAGACCAGGCAACACCCTAGTAAATCTCCTCTGCACCTTTTCTAATGCTTCCACATCCTTCCTGTATCCAAGGAGAACTGTAAAATTATGACCAATGTCTCTTCAATTTCTACACTTACTGTCCACAGTATTTTTGGATACATTTCACCTGCTCATGTTAACTTACCATTTTCAAGTGCAGTCAGCCTATTAAATACTTCCTCTGTCTTGACTATGTCTTTCGATAGTTTTTGTTCATAAGTCAAATGCAAAATCCTTATTTTATCACTCAGCCATGTCCTGTCTCCATGTGTTCTGATGAAGATTCACTGGATCAAAATGTTGTCTGACTGCTCTCCAGTGCTGCCAGACCTACAGAGTTTCTACAGCATCCAGAGTTCTTTGTTTTATTTTAATGAAAATCCCCTTTTATGTTTAAATGAACCTCGTCATTTTACTAACCATTTACATGCCAAAACAGACTTCTAGATTTCATCTTAGAGACAAAACTTCTACATTCAGCCTGATTTTGTTTCTGTTATCCAACTGACATTTGTCCTTTTTTTCTATAATATTTATGGTATTTAAGCTGCAGATGCAGGCTCTGTATTGGTTCTCTATAATCCCTGTCCGTTTTCCCATTCCCTTTTAATTTTTTCAAATGTTAGCCATTTTCCTTGTTAAATCCTTAAGCGTTCTGTTTCCAGCATTATTTATGGGAATACTTTCAGTCTCGAATACAGTCTGAAGTACTATATTATGAAGTAGATTGGGGCAGCAGAAGTAATAAATGATGTACAGAATAATAACAATTTTCTCATCTTCATCTACTGAGAAATTAGAAGCAGCTTAAGTGTTCATGTTGTCTCCACAAAATTCATGTGATATGCTGCTGGCCTGGCCTTATTCCCAAATCTGCACCCCATTCCCAAAAAGAACCTGCAGGTTACTCCAAGTATTCCAGGCAGGGATTCCCACTGGTCACATCGGAGTTAAGCCTGGGCGTGAAAATCAAGACTTGACTTCACTGCAAAGTGGGCAGCAGATACGGTACTCTCCTAAAAGAAGTGGGCACAGTCTCCCTATAACAAATTGCAGTGTGACTGCACTGTTGCTCTTGGTGAAGATTTTCCTATTCAGGAATGTTGATTGTGCTGATGGGCAATTGCTTACACATAACTTAGGGTTTTAGCCAACCAGGTTTGATCAATATTCCAATGAATCAGCTATCATTTTCTCATATTACAAACAGTATTCCTACCATCTCCATCCCTTGGACCCAGTATGTCAACTCTTGCATTGGAGCTTCTTCCTAGTGTCTTTAATAACAGATCTGGAAAATTGTTCCTTTTTTTGTCACAAATGTTTTTCTTCATTGATGTTCTAAATATTTCTCTCTGTTGGAATTTCTAAAAGATAGTTGAGTGATTCTGTGATGCATTCTAAATGGATCTTTATCTATAGCTCCTCCAGGCGATGGAAAGCAAGCTGCTCATTGGAGGCAAGAACATCATGGATCATACGAATGAACAACAAAAAATGCTGGAGCAGAAGAGGCAGGAAATTGCAGAGCAGGTAAATTCCTCACTTACTGGCTTTATTCTTATTAATGAAGACATTCTTGCTGTTTTGCTCAATTACTTTGATGAGTTGAGAAGGAATTGTACAGCACATTAGTTCGTGCAATTAGCAGTAGACAAAGCGCACAAGATTAATGAAACCACGCAAGATGCCATTCGTACAAATAAACTGAATGCTTCCACATTTAGCCATGATATAAAAGTTCTTGAAAATGTATCAAATAGCATTTCCAGTGCCCTTTTGAATAAATGTAATTCCTAATGAAATATTCAGACAAAAGAACAGAATGTCCCAAGTTTGATTTTGGCTCTGTGGTAAGTTAACTTATCACTAATGGAGCATTATTTTGATCATATGCTCCATTGGCTTCTCATGCAGCAGATTAGGTTAGGATCAAGACAGACTTCTTGAAAACAGTTTAAATTGCAATGAGAGATGGTAAGAACTGCTGATGCTGGAGTCAGAGATCACACAGTACGGAGCTGGAGGAGCACAGCAGGCCAGACAGCATCAAAGCAGCAATAAAGTTGATGTTTCGGGTTGGAACCCTTCTTCAGAAGTTCTGAAGAAGGGTCCAAACCCGAAACATCAGCTGTCCTGCTCCCCTGATGCTAAATTGTAATAAGATTAGTCTGGGCAGAACTGTAATATTGTAGGTTGGTAAAATGAGTTGTGGAAGGGATACGAAACACAAATTGAGGCTAAGAGTTTAAACAGTTGTTAACATGTAATAATTTAAGAGGTTAACGTAGACTACAAGCTACCTGTACATCCAAAGTAGGATTACGTAACTTTTTAACAGCATGTAAGTATCAATTATGTGTTGGTGTGTTACAGTTCAGGGAGTCCAGTTTGCTGCAGCAGTTAAGGACTCTGGGTCTGTTCTCCATGGTGTTTCTGAGGATGAGCGGGGACCTGATTGAAATTTACAGAATACTGAGAGGTCTGGATAGACTAGACATGGAGACGATATTTCAATTAGGAGGAGAGACTAGGACCCAGGGGTACGGCCTCAGGATGAAGGGACAACCCTTTAGAACTGAGATGAGAAGGAATTTCTTCAGCCAGAGGGTGGTGACTCTTTGGAACTCATTACTGCAGAAGGCTGGGGAGGCAAGGTCACTGAGTGTATTTCAATAGAGATGGATGTGCTCTTGATTGGTAACGGGATCAAGACTTACAGGGGGAAGGCAGGAGAATGGGATTGAGAAACGTATCAGTCGTGATTGACAGGACCGAGTAGCTATATGTAATGTTTTTTGGTCTTGCTGTTCCACTATGTGTATTGTTCTCTAGTGATGGATGGCAATGATAGTGACTTTAGCTTTCTATCCACCACATTGCTGATGATGCCAGGAATCTCTCCGTTCTTACTATCCTCCACTGGCCTTCTTTGGAAGAATATGCAAATTGAATTTCAATCTGTTTGGTCACATATGGGGTGCACCTTCTTTGGCATCAAATCATGGAGTAGTTCTCAAATCCAAACTTCTTACTCAGATATAGGGACACTACCCACTGCATCACAAGATCTCAGAAGCCTGTTGTGTTCGAAACTAAATAATTACAAGTGAGAGAGACAGGGTAGTTGTCATGGGGGACTTCAACTTTCCAAATATTGACTGGGAGCACTATGGTTCGAGTACTATAGATGGGTCAGTTTTTGTCCAGTGTGTGCAGGAGGGCTTCCTGACACAGTATGTAGACAGGCCAACAAGGGGCGAAGCCACATTAGATTTGGTACTGGGTAATGAGCCCAGCCAGGTGTTAGATTTGGAAGTAGGTGATCACTTTCGTGATAGTGATCACAATTCTGTTATGTTTACTCTAGTGATGGAAAGGGATAGGTGTATACCACTGGGCAAGAGTAATTGCTGGGGGAAAGGCAATTACAATGAGATTAGGCAAGATTTAGGGAGCATAGGATGGGGAAGGAAACTGCAGGGGATGGGCACATTAGAAATGTGGAGCTTATTCAAAGAAAAGCTCCTGTGTGACCTAGATAAGTATGTACCTGTCAGGCAGGGAGGAAGCTGTAGAGCGCGGGAGCCGTGGTTTACGAAGGAAGTGGAATCTCTGGTCAAGAGGAAGAAGAAGGCTTATGTTAGGATGAGATGTGAATGCTCAGTTAGGACGCTTGAGGGTTACAAGGTAGCCAGGAAGGACCTAAAGAGAGAGCTCAGAAGAGCCAGGAGGAGACATGAGAAGTTGTTGGCGGATAGGATCAGGGTAAACCCTAAGGCTTTCTATAGATATTTAAGGAATAAAAGAATGATGAGAGTAAGATTAGGGCCAATCAAAGATAGTCGTGGGAAGTTGTGTGTGGAGTCAGAGGAGATAGGGGAAGCGATAAATGAATATTTTTCAACAGTATTCACTCTCGAAAACGACAATGTTGAGGAGAATACTGAGATACAGGCTACTAGACTAGGTGGGATTGAGTTTCACAAGGAAGAGGTATTAGAAATCTTACAGTGTGTGAAAATAGATAAGTCCCCTGGGCCAGATGGGATTTTTCCTAGGATCCTCTGGGAAGCCAGGGAGGAGATTGCTGAGCCTTTGGCATTGATCTTTAACTCATCATTGTCTACAGGAATAGTGCCAGATGACTGGAGGGTAGCAGATGTGGTTCCCCTGTTCAAGGAGGGGAGTAGAGACAACCCTGGTAATTATAGACCAGTGAGCCTTACTTCAGTTGTTGGTAAAGTGTTGGAAAAGGTTATAAGAGATAGGATTTATAATCATCTGGAAAACAATAAATTGATTAGGGATAGTCAGCACGGTTTTGTGAAGGGTAGGTCGTGCCTCACAAACCTTATTGAATTCTTTGAGAAGGTGTCCAAACAGGTAGATGAGAGTAAACCGGTTGATGTGGTGTATATGGATTTCAGCAAGGCGTTCGATAAGGTTCCCCACAATAGGCTATTGTACAAAATGCGGAGGAATGGGATTGTGGGAGATATAGCAGTTTGGATCAGAAATTGGCTTGCTGAAAGAAGACAGAGGGTGATGGTTGATGGGAAATGTTCATCCTGGAGACCAGTTACTAGTGGTGTGCCGCAAGGGTCGGTGTTGGGTTCACTGCTGTTAGTCATTTTTATAAATGACCTGGATGAGGGCGAAGAAGGATGGGTTAGTAAATTTGCAGATGACACTAAGGTCGGTGGAGTTGTGGATAGTGATGAAGGATGTTGTAGGTTACAGAGAGACATAGATAAGCTGCAGAGCTGGGCTGAGAGGTAGCAAATGGAGTTTAATGCAGACAAGTGTGAGGTGATGCACTTTGGTAGGAGTAACCAGAAGGCAAAGTACAGGGCTAATGGTAAGATTCTTAGCAGTGTAGATGAGCAGAGAGATCTCGGTGTCCATGTACACAGATTCTTGAAAGTTGCCACCCAGGTTGACAGGGTTGTTAAGAAGGCATACAGTGTTTTAGCTTTTATTAATAGAGGGATCAAGTTCCGGAACCAAGAGGTTATGGTGAAGCTGTACAAAACTCTGGTGTGGCCGCACTTGGAGTATTGCGTACAGTTCTGGTCACCGCATTATAAGAAGGATGTGGAAGCTTTGGAAAGGGTGCAGAGGAGATTTACTAGGATGTTGCCTGGTATGGAGGGAAGGTCTTACGAGGAAAGGCTGAGGGACTTGAGGCTGTTTTCATTAGAGAGAAGAAGGTTGAGAGGTGACTTAATTGAGACATATAAGATAATCAGAGGGTTAGATAGGGTGGCTAGGGAGAGCCTTTTTCCGAGGATGGTGACGGCGAGCACGAGGGGGCATAGCTTTAAATTGAGGGGTCAAAGATATAGGACAGATGTCAGAGGTAGTTTCTTTACTCAGAGAGTAGTAAGGGAATGGAATGCTTTGCCTGCAACAGTAGTAGATTCTCCAACTTCAAGTACATTTAAGTCATCATTGGACAAGCACATGGACGTACATGGAATAGTGTAGGTTAGATGGGCTTCAGATCGGTATGACAGGTCGGCACAACATTGAGGGCCAAAGGGCCTGTACTGTGCTGTAATGTTCTATGTTAAACCACATAATTTCCTTGGATCCCTGATTGTAAAATAAGCATACATTTGGGTAGTAGGACACATTTACCACTGATGGAATTTATCCAGCCAATGTGGACTTTCCATTTGATGTGTCATAGATATCCTCCCAGGATGCATCACAGCTTGATATGGCAACTGCTCTGTCCAAGACCACAAGAGAGTTATGAATGCAACCCAGTCCATCAGGAAAACCAACCTTTCTTCCATTAACTCCATCTGCATTTCCCACTGCCTCACAAAAGTGGCCGACATAATCAAAGACCTCTTCCACCCCAGTTATATTCTCTTTTACCCTCTTCCATCAGGCAGAAGATAGAAATGTTTGAAAACACATACCAACAGATTTAAGAACAGTTTCTCCCCCCTCCACCCCGTTATCAGACTTATGAGCAGCCCTCTCATACATCCGAGTTAATCTTTCTACCTTCTGTGTAGCCGTAACACTGTATTCTGCAAGGTAGCCAGTTCTGTTCTGTTCTGTTACCCTGATGTACTTATGTGAGGTATGATTTGTCTGGTTAGCGCTGTATCTCAGTAATTTGTGACTATAATAAATCAAATCAAATCGAATTGATACTTTATGGCACTAAGAATTTATTTACGAGATGTGGACATTGCTGGCTAAGCAAGTGTTTATTGCCCAGGAAGCAAATAAAAATAAACCAGTTTGTAATAGGTATGGACAAGACCAGGCAAAAGCAATAGCAAGCCAGGTGGAATTTTACAACAACAGTAAAAAAGTTTTATTCCAGACATTTTTTATTGAATTTAAATTTCACCATCAGTCACCATGGGTTTCAAACCCATATCCCCAGAACATTAGCCTGGGGTTGGAATTACAATCCAGTAACATTACCAAGGTGACAAAGCCTTTCCCTAATGTCTCAAAATGAATTTCCAATCCGTTTAAAATACTCACCCACTGGACTAAGACAAAGAAACACAATGAAACAACTCTCAAAGAGGCAGAGATTTTCTTCTCAAACTTTTTTTAAAGCATCTTTTATTTTCTTACCCTTTTTTGTTTGTTGGCATTTGCTAATTTTTAGCATGATGGAGCTTTGTTCCCCTCAAGTTGTTGGCGTCAATGCATGAAGTTACTTGTTATGTCGAAACAGAGCAGCTGCACATGGTCTCAGGAATGGAGAATGATATATTCACACTTTTCCCTTTCGATAGAAACGGAGAGAGAGAGAAATACAACAGCAGATGTTGCTACAAGATGAGGAGACAATGGAATTGAAAGACACATACTCCTCACTTCAGCAAGAAGTAGAAATTAAAACCAAGAAGCTGAAAAAGGTGAGAAAAAAAGTAAGAAATGACTTCTACTTTATCTATTACTCTGATCTATTTCTTCAAATTAAATGTTGTTGATTTTTGTACTGTATTGGAAACAGCAATTCAAAACTTTTAGTTTCTTTCAGTAAAATACATTTAAAAACAAATCTGCAAAATTGTAACATTCAATGACTCTGTATCTCCTCCTACTAACAAATGGAGAATATATATCTGAGAAGAGGGAATGCCTTGCTTTGCCCATTGTTGCTTACCATGATTAGTGTTAGATGAAGCTAACACAACTTCTTGAGCAAGAAACATTGCTGGAGAACACAGATGAAGTTCCTTTGGACATAATATTTGGCAGGTCTGCCTAGCAATGCAGAACCAGAGTAAACTGGACATGTTTCACAACGCAACATTAAATAGTTTGCTAAAGTAAAATACTTCACTTTTCACTGACGCTACACATTTGTCAAGGCCCCAAAATGTTGCTGAAAAACTAAACAATCAAAGTATATTCCACGATAGCAGTAAATCTTAATACATGAATTAGTTATCTGGTACTTTGAAATACCTTTTTAAAATTGATGACATTTCATTTTATTTCTTTACATAACCACCAACAAAAATAATAACTTATTGTTCCTGTGATAATGGGAACTGCAGATGCTGGAGAATCCAAGATAACAAAGTGTGGAGCTGGATGAACACAGCAGGCCAAGCAGCATCTCAGGAGCAGAAACGCTGACGTTTCGGGCCTAGACCCTTCATCAGAGAGAGCTTATTGTTCCTTCAGTTTCCACTACCCTTTCTCTGTCTTTCAGCTTCAATTCTGCCTTTCTTTGCCTCTTGTCCAGGGAAATTCAGGGTTACCAGTATGGTTAGGTGGGTGGTTTTGGGTAGGATGCTATTCAGAGGGTCAGTGTGAACTTGATGGTCTGAATGGCCTGCTTTTACACTGTAGAGATTCTATGATTCTTTATATTACTATTCAAATTAGATTTGACAGTGAATTAATTATCCTAGTTTATACTTCCCGACTCTATTCATGCTAATATGCAACCCCTAACACCATAAGCTCTTAGGAACATAAGATCAAGAGTAAGCCATTCCAGCCTGGGTCATTTTGAGTACAATCATGGCTGATCAGTAGTCTAATTCCACATGCCTGCCTTGGGCCTATCTCCCTTGATATCCTAGCTTAATAAGAATTTGTCTATCTCAGATTTAAATCTAACAATTCAATAAGCATCAACCGCTGTTAGAGGGAGTTCCGAATCTCCATTACTCTTTGTTTTCTAACATGTCTCCTAAGTGGCTTGGCCCTGCTTCTCTGTCTATCCCCCAGTTCGAGGATCTTCAACCAGTAAAAGAAGTTTATCTTTATTTACTCTGTCTTTCCCAGTTAATATTCTGAAGACCTGAATTTGATCATTGCTTAATCATTTAAATTTTAGAGAATAAAGGCCAAATTTGTCTAATTTCTCATGATTTAATGCCTGAAGCCCAGGTATCATCAACGTACACCTGTGTTATACTCCACCCCCCCCACCCCCCCCCCCCCCCCCCAAGGCTAAAACAGCCTTCCTATGGCGTGGTGCCAACATCTGCTCACGGTAGTCTAAGTGGGGTCTGATGAGGGTTTTGTATAACTGCAGCATAATGTCTGCATTCCTGTACTCCAGCCCTTTAATTTGAAGGCCAGCATTCCTTTAGCCTTTTTGATTATTACCTTTGTAAGTACTGTAACGTGTGGTACCTCATCTAATATCTTCTGGACACCTAAATACATTACATCCATAGCCTCTTCTTTATCCATTCTGCTTTTTACTCCCTCAAAGAATTCTAATAAATGTGATGAA
Organism: Stegostoma tigrinum; assembly: GCF_030684315.1. NCBI lineage: Eukaryota > Metazoa > Chordata > Chondrichthyes > Orectolobiformes > Stegostomatidae > Stegostoma > Stegostoma tigrinum. The sequence goes on along the minus strand of NC_081357.1, from coordinate 131,390,971 downwards.
GGGCCTTTTCTGATGAAGGGTCTAGGCCCGAAACGTCTGCTTTTGTACTCCTAAGATGCTGCTTGGCCTGTGGTGTTCCATCCAGCTTCACACTTTGTTATCTCTAATAAATGTGTAATGTAGCATTTCCTCTTCATAAAGCCATGCTGACTCTGCCAGATTGTAGTACATATTTATAAATGCTTTGCTATTCATCTTTTATAATAGACCCAACATTTTCCCAATAAAAGATGTCAAGCAAACTTCTCTATAGATACTCATTTTGTTTTGACTCCTTGCCTTTTTAAATAAAGGTATTATGTGGGTAGATTTCCAGTCCGCTGGCATTTTTCCAGAACCTAAGGATTCCTGGACAATTACTCCCAGTGTATCCACTATGTCTCTAGCTACTTCATTTAATATCCCAGGATGCATTCCATCAAGCCCCATGAACGTAGTGGTCTTTGGATCCATGAGAATAAAATAGAAATTTATTGCCGTATGTACTTTTTTAGGAAAAATACAGTGAAAAATTTTATGTCGCCCCCAAAACAGCACCCACATCAATGACAGACGTCATAACAAATAAAGAAAAAAGTAAAATTAGAACAAAATTCATCACAGTTCAGTTAACAGCTCCTGGGTTCAGGGAAAGCCGATGAAGGAACAATGGAATACCCTGAAGATGGGAATTTGATCACCTGCCAGGATAAGACCACCACATAGGGAAACCACCTTTCTCCTCCTTCAGACACCTGGGTCTAGCTGCACATCTGGAGCCTGGGCCCAGTCTGTGAGTTTGGGCTGGGGGAGTTAACCTTGGACCTACTCCTCAGCCACCTGGAGACCCTGAGCTGGGGTCGAGCCATGCCTGTCTTGTCCTGATGTTGCTATCGCTACCATCCACAGCCTCCTACTTTACCCACCACTTCCCTGGCTTAAAAGGAAAGGAAATGACGAGACAAGGAAAGAGAAGAAAAACAACAAAGGAAAAAAGAAGGATAAAAAAGAAAAATAAAGCCAATAGGAGCAGTTGAGTCCCAGGCTCAGCTCTCCTACTCCACAGCCATCTTGAAAAAGTTACTTTCTCAAGTATGTTTTATACAGTGACAGTTATTTTTCCCTAATTTTGGCGTGCTGTTAGTGTCTTTTACTTTAACGACTATTATGAAATAGTTATTCAACTCCTTTGTCATTTCCTGGTCCTCCATTATTATTTCTACAACCTCATTCTCAAAGGGGCTTATTTTCATTTTAGCTTCTCTCTTAATTTATATGAAGCTCTTGCTGTCCATCTTGACATTTCCTGCAGGTTTTCCCTAAAACATTATTTTCTTGCTTGCACATTATCAAAGTCTTTGAAGTCCATTTGCTTTTTGCTGAACCCCAGCTTGCACTGCTCCCGTAGACCACTGCCACACAATACAGTCTGTATTTGCTTTAGAACATAGAACTTAGAACATAGAACATTACAGCGCAGTACAGGCCCTTCAGCCCTCGATGTTGCGCCGACCTGTGAAACCAAACTGAAGCCCATCTAACCTACACAATTCCATTATCATCCATATGCTTATCCACTGACCATTTAAAGGCCCTTAAAGTTGTTGAGTCTACTACTGTTGCAGGCAGGGCATTCCACGCACTTACTACTCTCTGAGTAAAGAACCTACCTCTGACATCTGCCCTATATCTTGCATCCCTCAATTTAAATCTATGTCCCCATCTATGTTCCCTCATGCTCGCCATCACCATCCGAGGAAAAAGGCTCTCACTGTTCACCCTATCTAATCCTCTGATCATCTTGTGTGTCTCTATTAAGTCACCTCTTAACCTTCTTCTCTTTAATGAAAGAGCCTCAAGTCCCTCAGCCTTTCCTCATAAGACCTTTCCTCCATTCCAACCTACATCATGGTAAATCTCCTCTGCACCCTTTCCAATGCTTCCACATCCTTCCTGTAATGTGGCGACCAGAACTGTACTCAATACTCCAAGTGCAGCTGCACCAGAGTTTTGTACAGCTGCAACATGACCTTGTGGCTCCGAAACTCAATCCCTCTACCAATAAAACCTAACACATGTATGCCTTCTTAACAACCCTGTCAACCTGGGTGGCACTTTTCAAGGATCTATGCACATGGACACCGGGATCCCTCGGCTGTTCCACACTACCAAAAATCTTACCATTAGCCCAGTACTCTGTATTCCTGTTACTCCTTCCAAAGTGAAACACCTCACATTTTTCCACATTAGACTCCATTTGCCACCTCTCAGCCCAGCTCTGCAGCTTATCTATGCCCCTCTGTAACCTGCAACATCCTTCCGCACTATTCACAACTCCACCAACTTTTGTGTCATCCGCAAATTTACTAACCATCCTTCTACGCCGTCATCCAGGTCATTTATAAAAATGACAAACAGCAGTGGCCCCAAAGCAGATCCTTGCGGTACACCACTAGTAACTGAACTCCAGGATGAACATTTCCCATCAACCACCACCCTCTGTCTTCTTACAGCAAGCCAATTTCTGATCCAAACCGCTAAACCACCCTCAATCCCATGCCTCCAAATTTTCCGCAATAGCCTACCGTGGGGAATCTTATCAAGCATTTTACTGAAATCCATATACACCACATCAACCACTTTACCCTCATCCACCTGTTTAGTCACCTTCTCAAAGAACTCAATAAGGCTTGTGAGGCACGACCTACCCTTCACAAAACCGTGTTGACTATCCCTAATCAAATTATTCCTTTCGAGATTATTATAAATCCTATTTCTTACAATCCTTTCCAACACTTTACCCACAACTGAAGTAAGGCTCACTGATCTATAATTACCAGAGTTGTCTCTCCTCCTCTTCTTGAACAAGGGGACAACATTGCCATCCTCCAATCTTCTGGCACTATTCCTGTAGACAGAGAGAACATAAAGATCAAAGCCAAAGGCCCTGCAATCTCCTCCCTCGTGTCCCAGAGAATTCTAGGATAGATCCCTTCCGGCCCAGGGGACTTATCTATTTTCACATTTTCCAGAATTGCTAACACCTCCTCCTTATGAGCCTCAGTCCCATCTAGTCTAATAGCCTGTATCTCAGTATTCTCCTCGACAACATTGTCTTTTTCCTTTGTGAATACTGACAAAAAATGTTCATCTCGCGCCTCTCCTATCTCTTTGGACTCCACGCACAACTTCCCACTACTGTCCTAATCTTATTCTCGTCATTCTTTAATTCCTGACATACCTATAAAAAGCTTTCGGGTTTTCCTTGATCCTATCTATCAAAGACGACTTCTGGCTCTTCTTAGCTCTCTCTTTAGGTCCTTCCTGGCTAACTTGTAACTCTCAAGCACCCTAACTAAGCCTTCACACCTCATCTTTACATAAGCTTCCCTCTTCCACTTGACAAGAGTTTCAACTTCTTTAGTAAACCACGGTTTCCTCACTCAACCACTTCCTCCCTGCCTGACAGGTACATATTTAACAAGGGCACACAGTAGCTGTTCCTTGAACAAACTCCACATTTCAATTGTGCCCAGCCCCTGCAGTTTCCTTCCCCACCCCATGCATCCTAAATCTTTCCTAATCACCTCATAATTGCCTTTCCCCCAGCTATAACTCTTGCCCTGCAGTATATACCTACCCCTTTCCATCACTAAAGTAAACATAACCGAATTGTCGTCACTATCACCAAAGTGCTTACCTATCTCCACGTCTAACACCTGCCCTGGTTCATTACCCTGTACCAAATCCAATGTGGCCTCGCCTCTTGTTGGCATATCTACGTACTGTATCAGGAAACCCTCCTGCACACACTGGACAAAAATTGACCCATTTAAAGTACTCCAACTATAGTGTTTCCCGTCAATATTTGAAAAGTTAAATTCCTCCATAACAAATACCCTGTTACTTACGCTCCTATCCAGAATCATCTTTGCTTTTCTTTCCTCCATATCTCTCAAACCTTTTGGAGGCCTATAGAAAGCTCCCAGCAGGGTGGTATCTCCTTTTGCTGTTTCTAACCTCAGCCCATTCTACCTCAGTAGATGAGGCCTCATCAAACGTCCTTCCTGCCATTGTAATGCTGTCCTTGACTAACAATGCCACACCTCCACCTCTTTTACCACCTTCCCTGATCTTACTGAAACATCTAAACCCTGGAACCTGCAACAACCATTCCTGTCCCTGCTCTATCCGTGTCTCTGGAATGGCCACATTGATGTCCCAGGTACCAATCCATGCTGCAAGGTCACCCACCTTGTTCCAGATGCTTCTGGAGTAACTTTGGAGTAAATTGCCTGGATGGCTGCAGCTCCAATAATGTTCATGAAGTTTGACATCATCCAGGACGAAGCAGAAAAAGGCTTGATTGGCACCATATGACCATAAGATATAGAAGCAGGATTAGACCTTTCAGCCTGTTGAGTCTCCTCTGCCATTTGACCATGGTGATATGTTTCTCAACCCTATATTTTTTCCTACTCCCTGTGACCTTTGTTTCTCTTACTAATAAAGAACCTGTTCATCTCTGACTTACACTCAATGACCTGGCCTCTGCAGCCCTCTGTGACAATGAGCTCCGCAGGTTAAATTCCTTCTGGCTGAAGATACCACATCCACAAACATTCACCTCTCCCTACTCCAGCCCAAACTATCAGAAATGTGTACTACCTATAAGGTACAGTGTCACTACTCACCAAAGCTCCTTGGATAGTACTTTCCAAATACAAGATCCCTACTGTTTGAAAGAATAAGGATATCAGGCACATGAATGACCACCACCTGCAATTTCTCCTCCAAGCCACTCACCATTCTAATGTGGAAATGCATCCTTCAATGCTACTGTGCCAAATTCCTGGAATTCCCTCCCGAACAGCGTCTTAGGGTTTACTTGGCTCAAAAAGGCAGCTCCCCACCATCACCTCAAGGGCAGTTAGGGACATGCAGTAAGTGCTGGACCAGTCAGTGACACCCACATCTCATAAATGAATATAAATAATTCTGCTTTTCCAAGGAGTTCCTAACTGTCATACTGCAGCACATCTTACCATGTCTAAAATGATAAATGGTAAACATAGACCATAGATCCTTCCTTATTGAATCTTGCCACAAGAGATCTTCTGTAAGGTTTTTATATGCTCAGCTCTTCCCTGCTGTTGACCATCTGCTTGAGCAGGTGACTTAAAGCTGAATGCAGAGATGCTGAGAAATATTCAGACCTGTACATCTGCACCGTTATATGAAGCAGATGATTGAAATCTGTAGCACTGTTCACCATTTATACATGCAGTCTGTACTTCACCATGAGAGGCCACACAAAAAGTTATCGAATAAGATTAGAGCTTATTGGGATGGAGGTAATAAATCAACTTTGTAGAGAATTGGCTAATGGACAGAAAACAGAGAGTAAAAGCAAATCATTTTCAGGTTGGTAGTGAAGTATTCTCAAAAATTCTTATTGCAGCTTCAGCTATTTGCAATCAATGTCAATAACTAAAATGATGGGGTCAGATATAATGAATCCACGTTTACTGATCAAATAAGCTGAGTCAAAAAGTATGCTACGTGGCCAGCACAAATTCATTCATGTAGCACCACTTCCAACTTCTGGCATTGCCCCACACATTCATTTCAATTTTGCAGGAGCAGGCATCGTGATCAGTCACAGGATTGGCAGCGGTTGATGCTTTGCTGGCTCCAGAGAATCAGTGTAAATCTGCTTGGGAGCATTGCTACAAAAAACAAATCACCTCCAAATTATTCTGTAAAATGATAGACAATTCTAGTGAGTGAAGTAGAATGTGACAAAAACACAAAATATAATGTCACCTTAGTAGGAAAATGTCACAGAAAATATTTAAATGCTGTTAAACTGTTAAATGTTAGTGTTTGGAGGGATTTGGGTGTCCTTCCATAAAAAAATGCAAAGTTAACAAACAGCAACAGCAAACAATTTGGGGGAAAAGACCATGTTTTGGCCATGATGGTTTAAGAAGAGTGGGAATACAGAGAATAGAGATATCATGCAGCAATTTGTGAGACCCCACCTGGAGCACTGTGTACTGTTCTGATCTCCTTGTCTCAGGAAGGATCTACTTGTTTTTGAGAGGATGAAAGAAGTTTCACTAGCTTGAATAGCCATCTCGTCCCAGAAATCAATGAGGAGAGCCGAAGTAGAATGGGTCAATTCTCTCTGGATGAAACAGGTGATTTTAAAGAGACATCTTAACAAGGTGGATGCTGAAAAGCTGTTTTCTATAGAGAGTTGTCGAGTTGTACAGCGTAGACACAAGCCTTTCGGCCCACCCTTTCTATGCTGACCAACAAACACAAATCCCATTTACCAGCATTAGGTCCAGAGCCTACTATGCCCCACCGTGTTAAGTGCTTATCCAGACATCTTACTTTAAGGTGTGTTCACCCAAAGCAAATTAACTCCAGGGTCTTATCAGCCAATATTATAAGAAAGAAGAGCAGGAAAAGTTCATATGGCCACAGACTGCTCTACCATTCAATAAAATCACAGCTGAGCTTTAAAACCACCCCTGCCCCAATATCAATCCCCTCAATTAAATCCCCTCATATACCCCAAATCCATCTGTCTAAATTTTTCTTGAAATGACTCATGAACACAACATCGAGAGTGTCTGGGGTAAAGAATTCCAAAGATTTACACTATTGTGAAGAAATGTCACGTCTCAGTCCTATATGGCTGCTCCAAAGGCCATGGTCCATAGATCAAAACTTTCCAACCGTGGAACACCTTGACTTCAAACTTTCTACACAGGAAGCATTCTTATGGAATTGCCTCTCATTCACCTACCCTCCATAGAATACAACACCTACTCAACTCCATCGCGAGAATATTTTACCAATCTTTTCTTGCACTTACTCCATTAGGTAAATATATACTTCCTCAACTGAAAACATAGCCACATCCAGCTCACTATTGAATATATCTAATGAATAGGTCCCATCAGCTTCCTGTGGGAGAGAATTCCACAGGTTCACAACTCTGAGTGAAGAAATTCTTCCTCACCTCAGTCCTGAATGACTCACCCCTTATTCTTAGACTGTGACCCCTAGTTCTGGATTTCCCCACATCAGAAACATTTTTCCCACATCTAGCCTGTCCAGTGCCACCAGGTTGCCACATGTTTCTATGAGATCCCCATCATTCTTCTAAATTCCAGCGAATACAATCTCAGTCGATCCAGTTTTTCCTCATAGGTTGGTCCTGCCATCCCGGGAATCAGTCTGGTGAACCTTCGCTGGACTCCCTCCATAGCATGAATCTTCTTCCTCAGACTTGGAGACCAAAACTGCACACAATACTCAAGATGTGGCCTCACCAAGGCCCAGTATAACTGCAGCAAGATATCCTTAATCCGATATTCAAATCCTCTCGTGATGAAAGCCAGCATGCCATTGGCTTTCCTCACTGCCTGCTGTGCCTGCATGCCAACTTACAGCGACTGTTCCATCATGACACCCAGATCTTGTTGCACCTCTCCTGTTAGAAAACTGCCACTACTCAGATAATAATCTGCCTGCCTGTTTTCATGACCACAGTGGATAGCCTCACATTTATCTACATTATATTGCGCTTTCAGAGTATGTGCCTGCTCAGCCTGTCTGTGCAAATCACCCTGTGGCCTCTTAGCAATTTCTTCACAGCACACACTGCCACCCAGCTTCGTGTCATCTGCAAATTTGGAGAAGTAGCATTTAATTCCTTCGTCCAAATCATTAAAGTATATTGTGAACAGCTGGGGTCCCAGCAATGAACCCTGTGGTACCCCACTTATCATTTCCTGCCACTCTGAAAAGGACCCCTTTATTCCAACTCTCAGATTTCTGTCTGCCGACCAGATGAGGAGGTCTAAACTGTACAAAAATGTTCAAATGTCATCTCTATCAAATGTGAATTTTTTTCTGGAGGTGACTAGTGCGTAGATGAGGGTCATGCAGATGATGTAGTCTGTGATGGTTCTGTCCCTTTAGAAGCGATCTGCTCTGTGCTGTTTCTCCTGCAGAGGATTGCCACAGTGGTGCTGGGATATCTGCGTCGGACAGAGAGTTGATAAACAACTTGGACACACCCCTGAGTGTTTGTCTTTGAACAGAAGAATCATGAATGGGTAGGGCTCACACAGACTCAGGAAGGTTTTTAGTTTTACTTGCAGTTAGTGAGAAGATTCCTGATGCTGCTGAGCTAACAGCTCGAGTTTTCTGCACCAGAGTCTTAGACAAGAGAATTCCTCTTCAAAATAAAAAGAGGCGGAATGTTTCTTTCATCATCTTGTTCAGCTGGACTGGAAGTGGAGGCACGTGTGAACCTAACTGTTTTGCTGAGGTGCTGTGTGTTTATGGGATGCTGCCTGTGTTGGAACAGTTGCTGTGTAGTGATTAAGTAACACATGATCTTGTTGAGTATTTCAATAGAGTTAAATGGAGGTCAATTCTTCCTTTTTGTGTGTTGTAACTATGTCATAAGAATAAAGTGTGTTTAAATGAAAGGCTGTACGTTGACCAATTGAATCACAACTGGAACCCAGAACCCTACACTTGCCTTTAAATAAATAAAGTTAAGGACTAGACTATCTACTAATTATATTTGGGTGGGTTGTGGGTGGCTGATCTGGTCCATAACAAAACTGGGGGTGGGAGGGCTTCTTGCCAGGATCAAAATCTCTAATTCTAGGTTATGTTTAGAATTACTGGACTCGGAGACAGTGAGAAGTGAATGTTGCCATTCTCTTTTGGGTGTTGCATTAAGTTCATTTAAAAGGGAGTGCCTCCTGTAACAATAGTTCTTTCAGAGACTGAGGGGTTCCTGGCTGTGGAAGGAGTCAAATGGGGTGGTTTACAAAATGTGAGGAAGGCATAGGTTGTGAAAATGGTGGCCAGGCTGGAGCTGGTGTTGCCTTTGTGCCTGAGGAAAGAGAAGGAATTGCAGTGATAGCACTCACAGTCATTAGAAATGATTAATATTCAATAGCAAATGAAATAGCTTGATAAACAGGCAGAAGAGATAGACAGAAAATTGCAGTGGAGCAAGGAGCAAAAGGATCAAAACAGCCTGAATGCGAAAAGGAAATGAAAAATTTTGCAAACAGGGATTGAAGATTTTTGCTTAATTCTCCCAAATAAATTCCACAATAAGTTTAGAAATTTATCAATGGTTAGCTGCTTGCATACAGAAGGGAAATAACAGGAAGGCTCACTCTACATTTGAAACTTTATTAGAAATGGGATGTGCAATTATATACCTTGTATTCTGTAAAAAGATCAAAATTTGATCAATCATTTTAGATTTTAGCTTATACCTCATCTTTGTAATATTTTACTTTTCAAAATTTGGTCAAGTTATACTGTTTTTCAGATTAATACCAATGAAAAATGATTCCCATCTCTCCTCTTCTTATTATCCTACTACAGCTCTTTGCAAAACTGCAGGCTGTGAAGACTGAGATTCAGGATCTACAGGATGAACATGTGAGAGAGCGACAGGATCTGGAGCACACACAGAACGAACTGACACGAGAACTTAAACTCAAGTAAGTACCAAGATCACTTGCTCAGATGTAGACCTCTTTCATAACACTGGGGAGGAGGAGATATTTTCTAACATCTGTATGGTACATCATTTTCTTGCAGCTATCCATGGAAATAATAGTAGTGCTGTTAGAATAACTTCTTTTTATTTATTCATTTTGTGGCTTGTGGCCATCGCTGGCTGGCCAACATTTCTTGCCCATCCCCAGTTGCCCCTTGAGAAGGTGGTGGTGAGCTACCTTCTTGAACCACTGCAGCCCACCTGCAATAGGTTGACCCATAATGATATTAGGGAGGGAGTTCCAGGATTTTGATCTAGCGACAGTGAAGGAACAGCGATATATTTCCAAATCAGGATGGTGAGTTGCTTGAGGGGGTACTTGAACATGGTGGTTTTCAAATGTCTGATGCCCTTGTCCTTCAAGATGGAAGTGGTCAAGGGTTTGGAAGATGCTGTCTGAGGATCGTTGCTGAATTTCTCTAGATAGTACACACTGCTGCTACTGAGTGTCGGTGGTGGAGGGCGTGAATGCTTGTGGATGTGGTACCAATTAAGCGGGCTGCTTTATCCAGGAGGGTTTCAAGCTTCTTGAGTGTTATTGGGGCTGCACTCATCCAGGCAAGTGGGGAGTATTCCCTCACAGTCCTGACTTGTGCATTGTCGATGGTGGACAGGCTTTGGGGAGTCAGGAAGTGAGTTACTCACCACAGTATTCCTAGCTTTTGGCCTGCTCTTGTAGCCCCTGTATTGATGTGGTGAGTCCAGTTGGGTTTCTGATCCAACACAAACTTTGGGTCCGCTACGTGGATGACACCTTTGTCATCACTAAACAAAACAAATTAGAGGAAACCTTCAAGACCATCAATAATACCCTTACTGGCATAACATTCACAAAAGAGGAGGAAAATAACAACAAACTGCCATTCCTAGATGTCACAGTAGAGCGAACAGCCAATGGGGAACTTCAAACAGCGTCTACAGGAAAACAAGACATACGGACCAAATACTGAACTGCAGGAGCAACCATCCCAACACCCACAAACGAAGCTGCATTAGAACATTATTTCAACAAGCCACCACACACTGCAGCACAGAGGAACTACGCAGAGCAGAGGAAAATCACCTATACAGCGTATTCAAAAAGAATGGGTACCCTATGAACACAGTCCGCCGATTCCTCAGCAATAAACCCAAACAAACAGACAAAATGGGCTCAGAAACCATAACCACTCTCCCCTACATCAAAAACATTTCCGAAATGACTGCCAGACTACTCGGACCTCTTGGCATCAGGGTAGCCCACAAACCCACCAACACACTAAATCAGCAGCTAATGAACTTAAAAGACCCTATACAGACAACAAATAAAATGAACATCATCTACAAAATACCTTGCAAGGACTGTCACCAACCTAGTGAAACCTAAACACATAAATAGAAAGTGGAACATAACACCGGCGCTTCATCGGAGGCTCACTGATAATGTTACCTAGAATGGTGACGAAACATCTGAAAACTAACCTTCCAGCTCAGCGAGCAAATTCACATCCAGAGTCCACAGGATGTTGATAGTGGAGGATTCAGTGATGGTAACACCATTGAATGTCAAGGGGCGGTGGTTAGATTGTATTTATCAGTGATGGTCATAGCCTGGCATTTGTGTGGCATGAATGTTGCTTGTCACTTGTCAGCCCAAGCCTGGATATTGTCCAGATCTTGCTGCATGTGAACACGGACTGCTTCAGTATCTGAGGAATCATGAATGGTGCTGAACATTGTGCAATCATGGGAAAACATCCCCATTTCTGACCTTATCATGGAGGGAAGTTCATTGATAATGCAGTTGAAGATGGTTGTGCCGAGGACACTACCCTGAGGAACTCCTGCAGACATGTCCTGGGGCTGAGGTGATTGATCTTGCTCAACCACAACCATTTTCCTATGTGCCAGGTATGACTCCAACCACTGGAGAGTATGCCCCCTAATACTGATTAATTCCAGCTTTGCTTGGGCTTCTTGATGCCACACTGGGTCGAATGCTGCCTTGATGTCAAGGGCTGAAACTCTCCCCTCCCCTCTGGATTTCAGCTCTTTTGTCCATGTTTGAACCAAGGCTGTAACGAGATCAGGAGCTGAGTGTCCCTGGTGGAACCCAAACTGGGTGTCGATGAGCAGGTTATTTCTGAGCCGATGCTGTTTGGTGACACCATCCATCACTTTACTGATGATCGCGAGGAGATTGATGGGGCAGTAATTGCCCGGATTGGATTTGTCCTTTTTTTTATGTACAAGACAAACTTGGGCAATTTTCCACATTGCTGGGTAGATACCAGTGTTGTAAGTGTACTGGAACAGCTTGGCTAAGGGAGCAGCAAGTCTGGAGCACAAGTGCCATTGTACTATTGCTGGAATGTTGTCAGGGCCTGTAGCCTTTGCAGTATCCAGTGCCTGCAATTGTTTCTTGATATCACATGGAGTGAATCAACTTGGCTGAAGACTGGTATCTGTGAAGCTAGGGATCACTGGAGGAGGCTGAGATGGATCATCCACTCAGCACTTCTGGCTGAAGATTGCTGCAAATGCTCCAGCTTTATCTTTTGTGCTGGGCTCTTCCATCAATGAGGATGGGGATATCTGTGGAGCCTCCTCCTTCAGTGAATTTAATTGTCCACCATTATTCATGACTGGATGTGGCAGGACTGCAGAACTTAGATCTGATCCGATGTTTGTGGGATAACAAGGTGTAGAGCTGTATGAACACCACAGGCCAAGCAGCATCAGAGGAGCAGGAAAGCTGACATTTCAGGTGTGGAGTGGGAACTGCAGAGGCTGGAGAATCCAATATAATGAAATGTGAGGCTTGATGAACACAGCAGGCCCAGCAGCATCTCAGGAGCACAAAAGCTGATGTTTCAGGCCTAGACCCTTCATCAGAGAGGAGGATGGGGTGAGGGCTCTGGAATAAGTAGGGAGCGAGGGGGAGGCGGACCTTCAGAAGCGTTTCTCCCTGCGAGTCCTGAAACAGACACTCGAACCTCATCCCACCTCCTTGACCTGTCCATCTTCCCTGGACTGACCTATCCCCTCCCTACCTCCCCACCTATACTCTCCTCTCCACCTATCTTCTTTTCTCTCCATCTTCGGTCCGCCTCCCCCTCTCTCCCTATTTATTCCAGAACCCTCACCCCATCCCCGTCTCTGATGAAGGGTCTAGGCCCGAAACGTCAGCTTTTCTGCTCCTGAGATGCTGTTGGGCCTGCTGTGTTCATCCAGCCTCGCATCTCATTATTTCAGGTGTGGACCCTTCTTCAGAAATGGGGGAGGGGAAGAGCGTTCTGAAATAAATAGGAAGAGAGGGGTAGGCAGATGGAAGATGGATAGAGGAGCAGATGGGTGGAGAGGAGACAAATAGGTCAAGGAGGCGGGAACGAGCTGGGCTGGTTTTGGGATGCGGTAGGGAGAGAGGAGATTTTTTTAGCTTGTGAAGTCCATATTGATCCCATTGAGCTGAGTTGTTTCCAACCAGAGTATGAGGTCCTGTTCCTGAAACCTTCAGATGGCATCGTTGTGGCACTGGAGGAGGCCCAGGATGGACATGTCGTCCAAGGAGTGGGAGGGGGAGTTGAGAAGGTTCACGACTGGGAGGTGCAGCCGTTTGTCGCGTTGCTTGTAGGATTGCTCAGCACTGTCTGCCTCCTGATGCTTATGCTGTTTGGTGTGCAAGTAGTCCTGTTTGTTGGCTTCACCAGTTTGATACCTCATCTTCAGGATTGCCTAGTGCTGCTCCTGACATGTCCTCCTGCACTCTCCATTGAACTAGAGTTGGTCCCCTGGCTTGATGGTAATGGTTTAGTAGAGGATATGCCGGGCCATGAGGTTACAGATTGTGCTGAAGTATAATTCTGCGGCTGTTGATGGCCCACAGTTCCTCGTGGATGCCCAGTCTTGAGTTGCTAGATCTGTGTGAAGTTTGACACATTTAGCGCAGTGATAGTGCCACACAACACAATGGAGGTTGTTCTCAATGTGAAGGCAGGACTTCATTTCCACAAGGATTGTACAATGGTCACTCTTACTGATACTGTCATGGACAGGTGCAGCTGCAGCTGGCAGATTAGTAAGCATGAGGCCAAGTATGTTTTTGCCTCTCGTTGGTTCCCCCACCACCTGCCACAGACCCAGTCTAGTAGTTATGTCCTTTAGGACCTGACCTGCTCCATCAGCTCTACTGCTGCCGAGCCACTCTTGGTGGTGGACTTTGAAATCCCCCACCCAGAGTACATTTTGTACCCTTGCCATCTTCAGAGCTTCCTCTAAGTGTTGCTCAACATTGAGGAGTACTGAACCATCAGCTGAGGGAGGTTTCCTTGCCCATGTTTAACCTGAAGCCATGAGACTTCATGGGGTCCGGAGTCAATGTTGAAGACTCCTAGAGTAACACTCTCCCGACTGTGTGTGCCACCCCCTCTGCTGGGTCTGTCCTGCCGGTGGGACAGGACATACCCATGGATGGTAATGCTTGTGTCTAGGACCTTGTCTGTAGGGTATGATTCTGTGAGTATTATTATGTCAAACTGTTGTTTGACTAGCCTGTGAGACAGCTCTCCCAATTTTGGCACTAACCCCCTGATATTAGTGAGGAGGACTTTGCAGGGTCACCAGGGCTGTTTTTGCCATTGTCTTTTCTGGTGCCTTGGTCGATGCCAGGTGATCCGTCCAGTTTCATTTCTCTGAGACTTTATAACGAATAGTACAACTGAGTAGATTGTTAGGCCATTTCAGAGGGCAGTTTAGAGTCAACCATATTGCTGTGGGTCTGGAGTCACATGTAGGCTAGACCAGGTGAGGGTGGCATATTTCATTCTCTGAAGGACATTGGTGAACCAGATGGGTTTTTCTGACAATTGACAAGTTTCATGGCTATTAGTAGATTCTTAATTCCATTTTTTAAAAACTCAATTCAAATTCCACCGTCGGCCACGGCAAGATTCGAACTTGGGTCCCCAGAACAATATCTGTGTCTCTAGATTAATGGTCTAGCGATAATACCACTTAGCCATTGGTTTCCCAGTAATTACTGATTCCTCCTAATGTTTCAATTTCCAATTGCTTTGATGATAATGACCTTGATGAGTTCAAACTGTAAAAGCATGGACAGCAATACTCAGTTGCTACTTATCCCTGTTATTTCAGCGTTACACTGGAGTTTTATCACTACAAGGTGTCTCTACATTTGGGGAGATCCAATATTCAGGCTAGATATTAACTTCCTCAATGCTTGTCTTAGTTATCTCAGTGACTGGAGCATGGCCAGTGGAAGATTGCTAACTTTCAATGAGGGGGACTGCAGATGAACTTACAGGAGTCAGGGCTGGTAAGGGTACTGGAGGAATGGCATTGATGGGATGACATATGCTGTCACCCTGAGTGAGAACTCCATGTTTTTTTTTACTCCATAAAGCTGCTGCCAGTCCCCTGCGTTAATGCTTCAGCAATCCCAACAAAATGTTGAGAAATCGTACAAGCCTCTTGGAAACCCCAATCATGACGACATTGATCCGAATGTGTGTGTTAATGCAGACCCGAGACATTGGGTTATTTGTGAAGAAGAGTTGTATCAGACTCAAAACATAACTATTTCTCTATCCTTGAATGTTGCCAGGCCGGCTGAGTTTCGGCAGCATTCTCCGTATGTGGTTGAGTGATTTCTGTACGAGCTACAAGGGAATCTGAGACAACAGCCATTGGATGTTTTATCGTGGTTGAATCTATGAGTGTGTTAATGGATTTGGCCACTTCCACACTGGAAAGAACAGTCTATAAACCATATACAAGGCCTTACATTGAGCTGAATACAGTAATAGCATATTTTCTGGCAGATCTGACATTGCACCAAGTAATTCTGTATGGATACCCATCGGGTTTTACGCGTTCATTGCCTTAACAAAATCCTCATAAGTACTCTGCAGAAAACCTTGAATATAACTCTATCCTGTGGCATGTCGATGCCTATGTTATACCTTTTTCTGCCCGAATTACAGGCCACTTATAAAGTATTTACAGACTGTCAGTAACTGAGCTAGTGACAGCAAGTTGCCTGATCAAGTGATGATGTTTCTTCATCGTCAGTCTCTTCTGCTACATCTACTTGCTGCTCCTGTACTCCCTCTCTGGCCTGACTGCTTAGACCATCTACAATTGTAAATCCAAAGGTATTGTGGCTGAAGGGAGGATGCAGTGATGGGGGTCTAAGTATATTGTCAACTTCAGTGATTTTCATTCTAATGCTGGTTGTAGTCTCAGTTGTGGTTACTATAGTGAACACCGTGTCCTCCATCAGGCAGTAGGGTCCTCTGCCTAGTTCATGCTGGTATAATTGTGTCTCACCTGGTCTGTAAAGTGAAAATGTCAGTGAATGTAGTGTAATGTATTTAGTTAATGTGCCTGTCGCTGGGAGAAACTGCACAAACTGTTTGATATTGACGTGAGGCTTGCTGTAGTGCTAAGTGTGTGGTGAAGTTATGAATGCGGTATGATTTGTGTTACATTTGAGGCTGGAGGAGTGCACTGTAGTCTTAGTCCCACTACTTCACAGCTTACGACATAGATAAAGATAGATTTCCCAGTTGATGAGATGGTCACTTAATACTTTGTCAGATTTTAAATTGTTAATCTTTCAGCCAAGTTTTTTAAACAAATACAGTAATTGACTCAATAAGGGGAGGACTGTCTTAGATTATGAAGGGTATCCAAACAGCTCTTTAGATTTGGTTAAATGTGGTTAAGAGGAGACTCAACAACATAATAAATGTTGGTATTGAAGTAAATGTAAGCAATAAAATAAATGAAAGAGGAAGGAAAAAAATATAATAAGTGTCACGTCATTCTGCTCATCCGGAATTCCTCGATCAACAAGTGATCTCGAGGCTGAGATTTGTTCCTGGCACCTTCTGCGATCCCGGTTCAAGGGGAAGTCCAACAATTGGGAATGATGCTCTCTCTCATTTGGTGTGAGTAACCGCAAGTACAGAAAAACAAGTTGATTGTGCCGTCTTTGGCATGAACAGGAATGTGAGTCGTCCACCACAGGATTTATTCAAGGTCATGCAGCTGTCAAATGCCATAAACAAATCTAACCCATCATATACAGAGATGGGCATTCAAATCCTACCTCAGCAGATGGTAGAATTTAAACGCAATAAAAACAATCTAGAATTGCAAATCTACTGATAACCATGACAACATTGTCAATTATTGGAAAAACCCATCTGGTTCACTAATGTCCTTTTGGGAAGGAAACTGCCATCCTTACCTGGTCTGGCCTACATGTGACTCCAGACCAACAGCAATGTGGTTGACTCTTAACTGCCTTCTGGGCAATTAGGGATGGGCAATAAATGCTGCCTGGCAGGCGATGCTTGAAGTTTAAATAACTGGTTCCCATGCACTGTTAGTAATATGGAAGTGTAAATGTCTAAACGCACACAAGCAGATACAGTTCAGGAAAAGAAGTGGAAAAATAGACTTCTCTCTGCAAAGGTTCATTTTCAAAAACAAAAAGAAACACTTTCTATCAATTTGGGTTATTCTGGAAGACAAACACAAGAGGGCACAGCATGTTGTAAAACCTGTCATTTGGATATTCTGGCCTGTATGGTCAAAGCACTAATTCGGTATGGTTGTCTCTCAAATCTCAGTGGTTTTCAGAAACAGGAGAATCAGGTGGGAAGCTATCTCTCACAAACTCTTTGTTCCCCACCTCGCCATACAGTCTGCCCCAGAAGGGTCTACAGTAAAACCAGTCATGTGACACCTGGAAACGTTGTCAAAAAAATCTCCAATGTCCACAGAGACATTCAACAATGTCTTTCATTGAAACCACTCCAGGTATTTCCACAATACTTGAAATGCCTGCATATTTCAACAATCCTTCAAAGCTTACATCCTCCTAGCAATGTTAAATATGAAACATGTTTTAGCATTTATGTCTGATGAATTGTTGGTGGTGTGTTTCTGGACATGGTACATTGACTGTGAGACTAGTTGTGCGTTGGATGGTATATAGATGTTGAAGATGCATTCATTGCCATTGACCTCATTTGTTTGAGGTCACTGAATTTTCTGTAGCTCATGAATCCAGACCGTTGAAGTGAGAGAGTTGGAATTGCCTTTGGCAACCGTCTGGTGCAGATGGTTTTGTAGTTTTTGCCTGGAAGGTCTCCTGGCAGCTTTTATATAAAGGAGCTGTCTCTCCCATTCCAGTTCTTGCTTCCATTGCAGCTTCAGAAGACGATGGAGCTCCATTATTCAGTAATGCTCCTGCTCTGACACTCTCTCCCAGCCACCTGAATCAGAAACTCCAGCTGGACATATAGCCCTTTAAAAGGTACAAACTGGTTTTAAGCTGCAGGGTAGGTTTAAGGGGTGCAGCTTTTCACAATTCTGTGGGCATGTCGTATCACAGCAGCTGTTTAGCACTGATAGCAGTGAGAGATTATTTAGATGGACAGGTCATATAAATGTTGTCTCTGAAGCAATAGGCATGGGTTAATCACACAGTACAGCTGCCATACATATTTTTGGGTTTCATTAAATTTCACAAACAAAGCAATTTAAAAACTCCTCTCCTTGAAATGTTGAAGTTCTATCTTAACACCAGGGCTTCAGTCTGAATTTGTAGCAATTGCTGAATTTTAGTCTTTTTAAAAAATGAACCAGCTGCTTATATTCATACACCATGTCAACTTAAAATATCATCCAAAGGCATTTCACTCAAGTATAATGCAACAAGTGAATACCCTGCCAAAGAAAAAGATGATAAGAGGAATGACAAAGAACTTGATGAAGAGTTTGAAGGAAAAACTTAAAGAAGGAGTGGAGAGTAGAGGAATTTGGAGTGGAAAATTTCAGAGTATTAATCCCGGGCACCTGCAGACAATGTGTGATTGGTAGGGTATAGGGGGTTTGTACAAGAGGCCAGAGTTGAAAAAGAAAATTCTGGAATTGAAGGGAATTTCAAGGCTGGAAAAGGTTATGGAATATGGAAAGGCCGAGGGCATGATGTGACATAAATAACGAACAACAATAATACAGTGATGATGAACAATAAGCAGTGAAATCCTTTAGGTCAGTGAGCAGTAATTAAACTGGAAGAATCCAGCTTGTCCAATACAAAATATTGGGCGAGTGTACACTATGTGTATGTTCCATGGAAAGTGACTCTTGGTTGGATTTTATGTTGTTCCACTGGCAGGTTTGAAAGTTTAAAGTCCAAAGGCCTTCCCATTATCTGACCATCAAAAACATTGTTTACACATGGAGTGGATTTCCCAAGTAGTACTGGGGCAAAAATCATTGGAATATTTTAAAAACAACAGGAAGACATTTGAACCTGTCAAAAAGGACTAGATAAAATATTGTATGGGTTAAAGTGATTGTTATTTACTTTGTGATCTAGCCACTGTAATTTTTGTCTCCTCTCTTACCTTATTATCTCCACCTTTCCTGGATGTTAACAACTACAGCAGCCTTTCTTGTGACTCCTAAATGATGTGCCCCACAGTGTGTCATATTTCTTTCTTTTCTTCTAGCTCAAGGATCTTCTCATTCTTCTTGTTCCAACTAATTTTCAATCTGTGTCTATAGCATCATAGTTCAAATGCTTCGAGTCTTCTTACTTCAGGATTCAAGGTCTAGTTTTCACATCTGTATCATGTTCTTAAGCACATTTAATACTTACACATTTGACTTCTTATCACCAGCTTAATGTAACAAATGCACAGGCACACTTCCATTCGTCTCTTTCACAGTTATTATTCCGTTTCACTTCTTTGTTGCTTCAGTCATCTGACATTATTAAACTGTTGAAGTATTTTGAGCAGCTCTCTATCCATATAGTTCACTCCAAGGTTAGATTTTGAGGGCCCTCTTTGTGACTTATGTTTGTCTTTCCCATGTTTATTTTTGATACACGATACAAGTTTTGCTGACATAATTGCTGAAATATTTTGTAAATTACCTTTGTTACCATTTTCAGTACTTCTCCATCACATCTATTACATTCCACTATAAATGCAATGAGAATTATCCCAAGGTTTGATGCTGTATAACCTGAGGGGAAAAAGTTCAGAGCATTCTTCAGCTCATATTAATCCTTTGTTTTGTTCAGGTACCTGATCATCGAAAATTTTATTCCACCTGAAGAGAAAAACAAGATAATGAATCGGCTGTGCTTTGACTGTGATGAGGATCAGTGGAAGTTCCTACCACTAGTGCCTGCTGAGAGGTGAGTGGCATTAACTTCATAGAAATAATGTGGTCTCAGAATATGTCCTCTTCCTAAAGAAAAAATCCTAAAGAAGGGAATTTTAAGAAAAGAAAGGGGGAGAAACTGAACCTTCCAACAGGGTAAATGTTGTCACTGACCTGAATTGTAACTCCAGTTTTAAGACCTTGGAGATAACTCAAACATGAAACTTCACTTCAGCTCACCTGCCAGATTTCTAAGATACCAGTTCACATCTGATGGTTATCGTTACAGTGCCAACCATATTGCGAAAGCCTTACGTTGAACATTCTTCATAAAATGCACGGACTCCAGGATTTCAGACCAGCTTCTGTCTAGAACATTTATTTGCTTTTCTTATTCTATTCTCGTATGATTTCTGTTTTCTTTTTACCAGTCACCAGATGAAGAAAAGGTCTACGTCTGCTGTTGGCTACAAGCGACCAATTAGTCAATACGCTAGAGTTGCTATGGCAATGGGTATTCATCCCAGATACCGGGTAAGTCATAAATCATGTGCTCAGAGATTAACAGAAGTACTGAGACCATTAAAGTGACTCAGAAACAGCCTTTCCCAGCCCCCTGCACAGACTGATAAGACTTGCAAAACAATTGGTTAATGAAGAAAATATATTTCACAATGTTTGTTAAGAGGATTCAAATGCCATAAAATACAATTTTTTTTACATCTTACAAATGTGAATAGAGCAATGGGCTTTCAAAATATAAGCTTTTCCAAGGGATTATTGTATTTATCAAATCAGCAAAGGTGGAATAGAAATGGGGTATTAAGCAGCGACCTACAAATGTGAATAAAAGGAACAAATCTAAACATGTTCTATCCTCTAAAAGCAGCTTTACTACAATTTGTGCCGGCATATGTTGTATCCATAATATCCTGACACTTTGATTATGGAGTATCATCTGAAGTAATTTATTTGGCATTGTTGACCTGCTCATGCCCCCTTAATCTTACTGTGTGCCATTTGTTATGGTGAGTGATGAATACAACATTTCAAACTTTCCAGCTAAATCCCTCAGACTGCATAGACCTGTCCTGGTGTTTGCTAGTTTGGGAGTATCCTATCCAAAGGCACTGTCTTGGATGATGAAATTACCCATCACTTGGCAAAAGCAAGCTGAAGATTCTGCAGGTAATTGTGGGTTTTAGAGGGAGCATGAAGTTTGTCTCAAAACAAAGAACAAACTCTACCAGGCAGTGGTTCTCACATAATAGTAGGAACTGCTGATTTTGGAGAATCTGAGACAGCAAGGATACCCTTTTCTGAAGAAGGGTCCAGGCCCAAAACGTCAGCCTTCCTGCTCCTCTGATGCTGCTTGTGCTGCTGTGTTCACCCAGCTCTACACCTTGTTATCTCAGTGGTTTTCACATCATCCCTTAAAAGCTGTATGACACAGACAACATATTGGCATTGCACAAAACAATTCTACCTTCACTGCCTAATATCTGTGACATCATTGGCAGAGCAAAATTCCTCACAAGGAAGCTCCTGCAAGATGCTACCTACCCAGTATTAGAACATGCTCATTGCAACTTCGCTTCACTGGGTCAGTCTTGTGGGTCACATGGAAGCTTCCTACCTGCCAATGATATTATTCTGCAGTCATCTCAGTCTGGGTACCCACTCCTTGGGATGTCACAGACTTAGACACAAAGACATTCTAAGGGCCAACGTCAGAACCTGTTTGTAGGAACAGTGCACATGTGAAACCAACACTGGCCTGATCCAAATGGAGAAGTCTTAGTCCTGAAGCAATCTCTACGTTTGAGGAGAACAGAGTCAGGTCCTTACAAGACAACATGCTACAAAGCCAACAGCTGCATCCACCCTCCAACAGTGACTCCATGTGTAATAGTTGTAGGCAGATCGGCAAACCATGATTTGGTTGAACATCACTTTTGAGATGAGGCTGAGCGAGACGGTGAAAAACTTGCCACCATTGTCCATTGAAGTGATAAGAGAATCCATTGTTGTTCACTACAGTTGGACTGGCTTCTTGTTCTAAGCCTAAGAAGGTGATGGGTGCTGCATGACCATGTTGCTGCTTTTGAGGAGATTTTGTCAAAAATGCCAGTTTGGACACTGAAATGCGCAGGCTTTACTGGCTTATTCACTGCAATATACAAGTACAAGTGAATACATGGAAAAAGCATCAACATGCATGGTACTGCCCCTGAGCTTTGGAAATGCCTCCATTATCTCCATGATCTGTTAATACTGACAAGGATGTTTAAAATGAGGAGAAATTCTTCTGGTTATGGGCCTCATGTTATTCTGTCTGACATTATCTTGCTAATCAAGTATTGTTTCTGGATACTGTAGACAGACAGACAAAGCCTTGAATGAAGCAATGTGTGGGCAAGGGAAGGAGAAGTGTTAGAGAGGTGATAGGCATGTGGTTCATAGGAGAGGATCCCAATTTTGGAAGCAGAGATTTGGTCGAACAGGACATTGAGATTGTGAACTGTCTGGTTCAACCTGAGACAGTGGCCTTATTGGGGATTGGGTTTTATATCACTGCCATTATTCATTTGGAGGATTTTATGCGATCATACAACCAACGAGTAAGAGTTGGCCACTTGGCCCTTTGAGCCTGCTCCACCATTCAATAACACCATTGTTGATCTGATTTCAACCTCAACTCCACGTCCCTGCATACCCCTGATAATCTTTCAACCCCTTGGTCATCAAGAATTTAACTATCTCTGCCATAAAAGTATGAAAGATTCTGCATCCGTTGCCTTTTGAGGATGGTAATTCCAACAAATTACAACCATCTGAGAGGAAAAAATTGTTTCCTCATCTTTATTATAATTGGAATGCTCCTTGTTCTGGATGTGAGTTTGCTCGCTGAGCTGGAAGGTTCGTTTTCAGACGTTTCGTCACCATTCTAGGCAACATCATCAGTGAGCCTCCGACGAAGCGCTGGTGTTATGTCCCGCTTTCTATTTATCTGGTTAGGTTTCCTTGGGTTGGTGATGTCATTTCCTGTTGTTTTTCTCAGGGGATGGTAGATTGGCTCCAAATCAATGTGTTTGTTGATGGAGTTCCTGTTGGAATGCCATGCTTCTAGGAATTCTCGTGCATGTCTCTGTTTGGCTTGTCCTAGGATGGATGTGTTGTCCCAATCAAAGTGGTGTCCTTCCTCATCTGTATGTAAGGATACGAGTGATAGTGGGTCATGTCGTTTTGTGGCTAGTTGATGTTCATGTATCCTGGTGGCTAGCTTTCTGCCAGGTTGTCCAATGTAGTGTTTGTCACAGTTCTTGCAAGGTATTTTGTAGATGACGTTCGTTTTATTTGTTGTCTGTACAGGGTCTTATAAGTTCATTAGCTGCTGTTTTAGTGTGTTGGTGGGTTTGTGGGCTACCCTGATGCCAAGGGGTCCTAGTAGTCTGGCATTCATTTTGGAAATGTCTTTGACGTATGGGAGAGTGGTTATGGTTTCTGAGCCCGTTTTGTCTGTTTGTTTGGGTTTATTGCTGAGGAATCGGCGGACTGTGTTCATAGGGTACCCATTCTTTTTGAATACGCTGTATAGGTGATTTTCCTCTGCTCTGCGTAGTTCCTCTGTGCTGCAGTGTGTGGTGGCTTGTTGGAATAATGTTCTAATGCAGCTTCGTTTGTGGGTGTTGGGATGGTTGCTCGTGTAGTTCAGTATTTGGTCCGTATGTGTTGTTTTCCTGTAGACGCTGGTTTGAAGTTCCCCATTGGCTGTTCGCTCTACTGTGACATCTAGGAATGGCAGTTTGATGTTGTTTTCCTCCTCTTTTGTGAATGTTATGCCAGTAACGAACCTTCCAGCTCAGCGAGCAAACAAACATCCAGAACCTCAACCTGAGCTACAAATCTTCTCAAAACTCGCTATGCTTCTTGTGTTTTAATATGACCCCGAGTTCTAGATTGTCCCACAATTCTCCCATTTGTGCCATACTGAGTGATAGATAAGATGTTGAGTGTGTTGAAGAAAAGACCAGGTAATTTGGTTTACTTGGCAATGGGAAGAGAGGAAGCAGCAAAGCCAATATCAGTGGAATACTTGAGCTCCTGGCAATCATTAATTTGAGAGGTGCAGTACCAGGCTTGTGTGGAAGTAGATTATTGTTAATGTTGAAAGGAAGTGTGAGGTCATCCTTTTCCCCAGATTGATCGAAGGATTATGGCATTTTTTTGGCAGAGAAAAACAAGGCATGATAAAGATTAATGTGGGCAAACCAGATTTGGTGCTGAATGATTAATACAGTTGTGCAAGGACTGTGATCTAGTTACAATTTGTCGACCTGAGGAGATTAAGTTGGAGGTCATATCAAAGAGAAATACGTAAAAAGGAGATGGTGAACATTTTAATTGGAGTGAGGATATCAAAAGTGCATCCAAAGGAGTGATCAAGCAAATCAGGCAGCTGCAGTTATTGCGATTAGAACGCCAAAAACAGCAGAAGTGAACAGAAGAGCACGTTTGTGAATAACCTAGGTATGTCATCTCAAGGGCGGTTCAAAAGGACATTGGCTTAATAGTGATTTGGAGGTGGTTGGTCGGCTGGACATTTTTGCACTGTAGCACAGGGAGCTTGAGGGGTGACCTTTTAGAGAGGTTTATAAACTTCTGAGGAGTATGGATAAAGTGAACACCAAAGGTCTTTCCCCTAGGGTTGGAGAGTTCAAAACTGGGGAGAGCATTTCTTTAAAGTGAGAGGACAGAGATTTTAAAAGAGACCCGAGGGGCAACTTTTGCACACAGCGGGTGGTTCATGTGTGGAATGAAGAAATGTGCGGAAGAGAAAGTTGTGGATGCAGGTACAGTGACAACATTTAAAAGACATTTGGATAGGGACATGAATAAGAAAGGTTTAGAGGGATATGGGCCAAACACAGGTAAGTGGGACTAGTTAAATTTGGGAAACTTGGTTAGTGAGCACAAGTTGGACCGAAAGGTCTGTTTTCATGCTCTGAGACACTATGAATACTACAAGAATATGGTCAGACATAGATTCATCATTGTTTGTGACTGAGAGAAGAGAAGCTGCAGGAGATGGAAGGGTTGACAAAGTGCCTGTAAAGTTATTTTCAAGAAGATATGTAGCTTGGGTTTTGGATGAGGTTGTAGACTTGCGTGCCGAGCGGGTGGGTTTCGTTGCAAATGTTTGCAGATGTGGTTGCAGATGTTGTGGCCATTTCGGATACATGGATAGAGCAGGGACAGGAATGGTTGTTGCAGGTTCTGGGATTTAGATGTTTCAGTAAGAATAGAGAAGATGGTAAAAGGGGGGGAGGTGCGGCATTGTTGGTCAAGGACAGTATTACAGTTGCAGAAAGGATG
Source organism: Stegostoma tigrinum (assembly GCF_030684315.1). Lineage (NCBI taxonomy): Eukaryota > Metazoa > Chordata > Chondrichthyes > Orectolobiformes > Stegostomatidae > Stegostoma > Stegostoma tigrinum. Next base: position 131,365,809 of record NC_081357.1, on the reverse strand, counting down.
TTTGGGGACTCGTCAATTGAGGTAGTATGGGCTGAGGTTAGAAACAGGAAAGGAGAGATCACCCTGTTGGGAGTTTTCTATAGGCCTCCGAATAGTTCCAGAGATGTAGAGGAAAGGATAGCAAAGATGATTCTCGATAGGAGTGAGAGAGACAGGGTAGTTGTCATGGGGGACTTCAACTTTCTAAATATTGACTGGGAACACTATAGTTTGAGTACTATAGATGGGTCAGTTTTTGTCCAGTGTGTGCAGGAGGGCTTCCTGACACAGTATGTAGATAGGCCAACAAGGGGCAAAGCCACATTAGATTTGGTACTGGATAATGAGCCTGGACAGGTGTTAGATTTGGAAGTAGGTGATCACTTTCGTGATAGTGATCACAATTCTGTTATGTTTACTTTAGTGATGGAAAGGGATAGGTATATGCCACTGGGCAAGAGTTATTGCTGAGGGAAAGGCAATTACGACAAGATTAGGCAAGATTTAGGGAGCATAGGATGGGGAAGGAAACTGCAGGGGACGGGCACATTAGAAATGTGGAGCTTATTCAAGGAAAAGCTCCTGTGTGTCCTAGATAAGTATGTACCTGTCAGGCAGGGAGGAAGCTGTAGAGCACGGGAGCCGTGGTTTACGAAGGAGGTGGAATCTCTGGTCAAGAGGAAGAAGAAGGATTATGTTAGGATGAGATGTGAAGGCTCAGTTAAGATGCTTGAGGGCTACGAGGTAGCCAGGAAGGACCTAAAGAGAGAGCTCAGAAGAGCCAGGAGGAGACAAGAGAAGTTGTTGGTGGATAGGATCAGGGTAAACCCTAAGGCTTTCTATAGATATTTAAGGAATAAAAAGAATGATGAGAGTAAGATTAGGGCCAATCAAGGATAGTAGTGGTAAGTTGTGTGTGGAGTCAGAGGAGATAGGGGAAGCACTAAATGAATATTTTTCGACAGTATTCACTCTAGAAAACGACAATGTTGAAGAGAATACTGAGATACAGGCTACTAGACTAGGTGGGATTGAGGTTCACAAGGAAAAGGTATTAGAAATCCTACAGAGGGTGAAAATAGATAAGTCCCCTGGTCCAGATGGGATTTATCCTAGGATCCTCTGGGAAGCCAGGGAGGAGATTGCTGAGCCTTTGGCATTGATCTTTAACTCGTCATTGTCTACAGGAATAGTGCCAGATGACTGGAGGATAGCAAATGTGCTTCCCCTGTTCAAGAAGGGGAGTAGAGACAACCCTGGTAATTATAGACCAGTGAGCCTTACCTCAGTTGTTGGTAAAGTGTTGGAAAAGGTTATAAGAGATAGGATTTATAATCATCTAGAAAAGAATAAACTGATTAGGGATAAGCACGGTTTTGTGAAGGGAAGGTCATGCCTGACAAACCTTATTGAGTTCTTTATGAAGGTGACCAAACAGGTAGATGAGAGTAAACCGGTTGATATGGTGTATATGGATTTCAGCAAGGCGTTCGATAAGGTTCCCCACAATAGGCTATTGTACAAAATGTGGAGGAATGGGATTGTGGGAGATATAGCAGTTTGGATCGGAAATTGGCTTGCTGAAAGAAGACAGAGGGTGATGGTTGATGGGAAATGTTCATCCTGGAGAGCAGTTACTAGTCGTGTACTGCAAGGGTCGGTGTTGGGTCCACTGCTGTTTGTCATTTTTATAAATGACCTGGATGAGGGCGTAGAAGGATGGGTTCGTAAATTTGCAGACGACACTATGAGCTTTTGTGCTCCTGAGATGTTGCTTGGCCTGCTGTGTTCATCCAGCCTCACATTTTGTTGACTAAGGTCGGTGGAGTTGTGGATAGCGATGAAGGCTGCTGTAGGTTGCAGAGAGACATAGATAAGCTGCAGAGCTGGGCTGAGAGGTGGCAAATGGAGTTTAATGCAGACAAGTGTGAGGTGATGCACTTTGGTAGGAGTAACCGGAAGGCAAAGTACTGGGCTAATGGTAAGATTCTTGGTAGTGTAGATGAGCAGAGAGATCTCGGTGTCCATGTACACAGAACCTTGAAAGTTGCCACCCAGGTTGACAGGGCTGTTAAGAAGGCATACAGTGTTTCAGCTTTTATTAATAGACGGATTGAGTTCCGGAACCATGAGGTTATGCTGCAGCTGTACAAAACTCTGGTGCGGCCGCACTTGGAGTATTGTGTACAGTTCTGGTCACCGCATTATAAGAAGGATGTGGAAGCTTTGGAAAGGGTGCAGAGGAGATTTACTAGCATGTTGCCTGGTATGGAGGGAAGGTCTTACGAGGGAAGGTTGAGAGGTGATTTAATTGAGACATTGAAAATAATCAGAGGGCTAGATAAGGTGGATAGGGAGAGCCTTTTTCCTAGGATAGTGATGGCGAGCATGAGGGGGCATAGCTTTAAATTGAGGGGTGAAAGATATAGGACAGATTTCAGAGGTAGTTTCTTTACTCAGAGAGTAGTAAGGGAATGGAACGCTTTGCCTGCAACGGTAGTAGATTCGCCAACTTTAAGTACATTTAAGTCATCATTGGACAAGCATATGAACATAAATGGAATAGTGTAGGTTAGATGGGCTTCAGATCGGTATGACAGTTCGGCACAACATCAAGGGCCGAAGGGCCTGTACTGTGCTGTAATATTCTATGTTCTATGTAAACTCCATCTGCCACTTGTCAGCCATTGATCCAATTGACCAAGAATTCTTTGTAATCTTCGGTAACCTTCTCGCTGTTCAGAATACCAATAATTTTGGTGTCATCCGCAAACTTACTAAATGTGCCTTCTATATTCTCATTGAAATTGTTCATATAAATGACAAACACAGTTGGACCCAGTATTGATCCCTGCAGGAATTGAACCCAGCTGGTTGGTGTTATTCTACATTGGAAACTACATCATTAACCACAGTATTATCGCTGCTGTTGTTTCCCCAGTCTATATGTAAATTAAAGTAACCCATGATTAATGTAGCACCCTTTGAGCATGCATTTCTAATTTCCTGTTTAATGCCATCCCCTTCTGTTTTGTCTGTCCTTTCTCAATGCTCTTGGATGTTTAGTTCCCAGCCTTGGTCATCCTACAGCCATGTCTCCAGATTTGCAACCATGGAGATCCACTTGTACTGTTCAATCAGTTATCTTATTGTGAATGGTCCGGATATTTAGATCCAGGACATTTAAACTCGTCTTTTGACATTTCTACATTTTTTGCTTCTGTTTTCTCTGCCTTCTACTTTTGATTTCAATTTTCTACCTTTAATTTCCATCTTTGTTGTCTCCTCACTCTGATTCCTCTGCCACTCTAGTTTAAACCCTCCCCCAATGTTCCTGTCAGGATATTGGTTCCCGTTTTGTAGGGGTGCACCCCATCCAGTTTATCTCTGTCCCATCTTCCCCAGGATCAGTCCCAGTGGCTGAAGGATCTAACTCACCCTCCTTCACCATCTCACCAGCAATGCATTCATTTCACCCATTCTTCAATTTCTGATCTCACCAGCACATTGCGCTGGGAGTAGTATGGAGATTAGTACCCTTGGGATCCTGCTTTTAAGTTATTTCCTAGCTCTGTGTAACTGTTTGCATGATAACATCTCTCCTTTTACCTGTGTTGTTGGATGAGAATCTGAGTGGGCTGACAAATCAATTCTAACTGGAGAATATCAACCTTATCAAGTCAAGGCAAACCTGTTCAGACCTAAGTGTGAAACTAAAACCATCAAAAGGACACAAGAATCTACATTTCGGAATCACTGCTGTGGAGCAGGCACATCTCACAGGCCCAGGCATTGTCCAGCAATTAAAATATAATACTCTATTCACCACGCATTCATAAAGTGTACCTGGGGAGGACACCGTCACAGGGCAACAATGAATACAAATAGCTACTTACACAGTGAAGTTTGTGATGTAGAACAGGCTACAATACAAGAAAACCTAAGAGTATTCCTCGGGGAAATAGATAAACCAAAGGTTTTCAGCAATAAGATACTTCAATGGGCATCTTATGAATTCTAAATTTGATACACAACTTGAATTTTACTCAAATGGCATAAGAGGTCAAATTAGTTAAAGTCAAGAAACCACTGGTCAAGGAAAAGCTAGTCAGGGAGCAACAGAGCAAGCAATAATCAGTTAAGGAATGGAACAACTAGACAGAGGACCTGCTGATAGGAGAAATCACTGGACTTCCTTAACTCATAACAGAACCTAAACAGAATTCAAACCAAAAGAACTGTGGATGCTGTAAGTCAGGAACAAAAACAAAGATTCAGGAAAATCAGAGTTAATGTTTCGGGTCGGGTGACCCATCCTCGGAACAGGAAAGATCACCAGACTCAAAATGTTAACTCTCACTTTTCTTCACAGATGCTGCCAGGCCTGCTGAGCTTTTTCAGCAACTTCTGTTTTTGTTCCAGAAAACAGAATTAACCAAGTTCAGTTCTGTCTGCAGAAGTAAATTGTTTCATACTGTGAGTAAAGTAGTAACTGTGATGATACTACCAGAAATATTTTCAACTGCTATCAACACTGGAAAGAGTTCAGACTGCAAGGATCAGCAAAGGCTGTGAGAAAACACAAGCAATCTGATCATCAAACAGCAGTATACCCCATTGAGTTAACAGCCATAATTCAGACTGTGACATAGCTTGGCTAACAAATAGCTAGGGCAGATTGAAGTCAGATGCTGGGGTGACTCAGAAAATGAAACTTCAGAGAATTTCATTTCCTGATCTTGCCAGGAAGAATCCTCGATAACAGTTAGTGACTGTGCCAAGCAAGACCAGTCCTCAAAGTGCGTTACTGAGGATGTCAGCGTACCCATCTAGAATAGAATCACTAGGGGAAAATAAAAGCATTTAATCTTATCAAGCTGAAGTGAAGTATCTCTCTGCTTCAGCACAGATTTCCTGGCACATTAAATATAAAAACCTATCGTGCATACACCTCCATGAAAACCATCACTGAGAAAAGGCAACTAACATCTAAAGATTCAGGACAGATTACAGAAGAAGTTGCTTGTTCTGGTGATCAAAGAAACTGTTAGAAGAAAGTATATTTCAACAGGACAGCTGACCAATGTGAAGGAAATTCATGAGATTAAAAGGAACTTTCATACCTTAGCCTGTTAGGAAGAGGATCAAAATTAACAATCTTCAATCCAAAAATCCATAAACCTTCCAACTCCAAAGACAGTATACACTGGAAGAATAGTGAAAGCTAAACCACATGAATCCGTGAAGTCAGAGATTTTAGTGGAAATGCAGTGGGGATAAAAGTAATTATTTACACAAATGTAGAATCATAAGTCACGGAAAAAGCTGGAGCAAGACATTGTGTAAGAGCGTGAGAGTCTGAAAGAGTTAATGCCGTGAAGTGCCTAAAGCCTTCTCCATTTTGAATTGAATTAAACAGAATCGAATTAAATTAGTTTTATTGTCACATGGGCTTGAATGATTGCAGCGAAAAGTTTGTGATGTTGCTGCTTATGGTGCCATCTGAACTACAGGATACCCAGGCAAGATACATTAGTATTTGGTACAACGAATAATAAATAAAAGTCCAGCATAAGACTCATACAGAAAACTAGTACTCGATTTACAGTCCTTTCGCTCCATTCCATGCCAGCGTCTAGCTGCTAGACCACATTGGGCCAAGTCTCCAAATGACACCAAGGTTCAAAACATGAGGCCTCGCCTCCAGTCTGCAAGGACCTTGCCTCCCCCTGCGCCAGGCTCTGGTACGGGTCTAACCCCCACCCCCACCCTCACCCCCTGCGCTGGGCTTCTCTCAGGGAAGAGGAAAAAGAAAAGCAATGGGTGGTACAGAGAAGCTCTAGCTGGAACATCCTACTCTGCTGCCATCTTGGACTAACTTCACAGGAGCTGATGATAATATCATACAGGGTTGTGGGTGAACAGGTAAGGATTGTGAAACAGTAAAACCTAGTGTGTGGTCTTCCTCACATTCTCTGTAACAATGTCTATTAATGTAATTTGTACATAGATGCTGTCATGCAATAATCTACATCTTGACTAAAACAAGAGCTGCTTCCTGTTAGACTGCCAAATGGTTTTCAACATCCTCACAAGAATTTTTTTTTATCTTTCTGGAGTTAAGAAACGTAAGATGCAACAATTCGGGGATAACCCATGCCTTTTTAGAACCATCCTCCCCTCCCCTTTCCCCTGACTTCATCCCCTCTCTCAACTGCACTTCCTGTTACATGTTCTCTATCCCTGCTGACCTTCTGCTCTCTGATGCTGAATATTCCATACTCAGCAAAGGTCTTCATTTTATCCCTCTGCCCCCACCTCAATGGCTCTTCTATTATCTCTGCCTCTGTGCCCATTTTTTTTGGACAAGAATCCCCCTCCCCGTCCAACAGATCTCTTCACCCGCTTCCAACACCCTTCCTTCAGCTGGACTCCTTCCTCTGAAGGAGGATTACTGGATCCAAATGTTAACATTGCTTTCTCTCCACAAATGCTGTCAGACATGCTGAGTTTCTCCAGCAATTTCTGTTTTTATGCCAATTGGTTTTCCTCTGCCAGACTGGACCACTGGGCCCTGTAGATCACTCCCAGGAAAGAGATTTGTGGCAGAAAATCTGTAAGACACGGTGAGGGATGGTGAGGATCATCCCAGCTGGAAAAGGAAGGTTTGGGTAGGGGATGGCGGATGGGCCAGTGGGACTGACATTTACATACAGACCTTGGTGTGGATCCCAGAAGAAATTAAAGATGTGTGCGGCGGCTTAACTCCAGAGTAAGGAAACATTGATTGAAACGCTTGAAACTTTTCTCTCCTGTCAGACTGCTATGGCTTCCAATCACAGCTGCTGTATGTGGCAATTTTCTGATGAGCATGTAAAATATAATCAGTGACTTGAGAGTCCAATTTCCTTTCCGCTACCACAGTCCCGCTCCGGACTGTCCACCCCTCACCGAGCCTCCGCCAGGGTCCCGCTCCGGACTGTCCACCCCTCAGCGAGCCTCCGCCAGGGCCCCGCTCCGGACTGTCCACCCCTCAGTGAGTCTCCGCCAGGGTCCCGCTCTGGACTGTCCAGCCCTCATCGAGCCTCCACCAGGGTCCCGCTCCGGACTGTCCAGCCCTCACCGAGCCTCCGCCAAGGTCCCGCTCCGGACTGTCCAGCCCTCATCGAGCCTCCGCCAGGGTCCTGCTTCGGGCTGTCCAGCCCTCACCAAGCCTCCGTCAGGGTCCCGCTCCGGACTGTCCAGCCCTCACCAAGCCTCCGCCAAGGTTCTGCTTCGGCTGTCCACCCCTCACTGAGCCTCCACCGTCCCCACTCTCTCCGTCACTGCCTCACCATCTCCACTTTCACCGTCACTGCCCACTCTCACCGTCACTGCCTCACCATCCTGGCTGTCACCGTCACTGCCGCACCCTCCCCACTCTCACCTTCACTGCCTCACCCTCCCCCACTCTCACCGTCACCGCCTCTCCCTCCCCACTCTCACCTTCACTGCCTCACCCTCCCCCACTCCCACCGTCACTGCCTCACCCTCCCCCGCTATCACCGTCACCGCCTCCCCCTCCCCCGCTATCACCGTCACTGCCTCACCCTCCCCTGCTCTCACTGTCACTGCCTCACCGCCCCCGCTATCACCGTCACCACCTCACCCTCCCCCTCTCTCACCGTCACTGCCTCACCCTCCCCGCTGTCACCGTCACTGCCTCACCAGGCCCACTTTGTCACCGTCACTGCCTCACCAGGCCCACTTTCTCACCGTCACTGCCTCACCGCCCCTGCTGTCACCGTCACTGCCTCACCGTCCCCAGCTATAACCGTCACTGCCTCACCAGGCCCACTTTCTCACCATCACTGCCTCACCGTCCCCCTTCTCACAATCACTGCCTCACTGTCCCCACTCTCACCGTCACTGCCTCTCTGCCCCCACTCTCACCGTCACTGCCCACTCTCACCGTCACTGCCTCTCTGCCCCCGCTCTCACCGTCACTGCCCGCTCTCACCGTTGCTGCCTCTGGGGCCCAATCTCGATCCCCCACCATCGCATCGGCCCACACTCGCTGCACACAATCTGCTCATTCAGCTCCCTCCACGTGGTTCCCGGTCATGACCCAGCTCCTTCAGGTGGGGTGGGGAGAGAATTACTACAGAGGGAGAGAGAAGAAGGGAGAAAGAAAGTAAGGACAAAGAAAAAAAGAGAAAGAGAATGGGTGAGCAGAGTGGAGCGACTCACCCTGCTACCATCATGCTACCATTTGGCCTAAAGCTATGACCTTGCATTCTTCATTCTTCTGAACACGAGCGAGTATATGCCTAAACTGCTCAATCCTTCTTCAAAAGACATGCCTTTCGCCTTGGGAATCAGCCTAGTGAACCTTCTCAGAACTGCCTCCAATACAATTCTATCCCTCGTCAATTAAGGGGACCAAATCTGTATACGGTACTCCAGATGTAATCTCACCAATGCCTTGTACAATTGCAATAACACTTCCCTACTTCTAAACTTCATTCTGTTAGCAATAAATGCCAAAATTCTATTTGCCTTCATTACTACCAAATATTTCTACATATTAGTTTCCTAGTTTTCTGTAATTCACACGCAAGGACACCCAGATCCCCCTGCACCAACGCACTGTAGTTTCTCTTTTAGATAATAAGTTGCCTTGCTTCCAACCAAAATGGATAACCTCACACTTATTTATGTTGAATTCCGTCTGCCAAATCCCGGCTCATCTACTGAAGCTTTCCATATTCATTTGTAAATTTCTTATTTGATTACAATTTGCTTTCTCACTTGTTTTAATGTCATCTGCAAATTTGATTATAGAACATTCTAACCCTGCACTCAAGTCAATAATGTTAATGGTGAATAGCTGAGGCCCGAGGATAGAATCCTGTGGCACACGGCTAGTTATATTTTACCAACTAGAAAAAGACCCATTTATCCTGCTCTCTGTTTTCTGTTGGTCAGCCAATCCTCAGTCCGAACTAATGAATTACTCCCAACCTGATGTAATCTTACCTTTTTGTATTGACCTTTTGAGTGACACCTTATCAGACATCTTCTGGAAATCCAGATATACCACATGTATAGGATCCCCAATATCAACTTTGCTTGTCACGTCTTGTAACAAACAAGTCAAATGTGATTTAGCATTCATAAAACCATGCTGCATGATGGATTGCATTTTGACTTTTGAAATGCCCTGTTACCATTTCCTTAACGATAGGTTTCAGCAATTTCTCAATGACAAACATTAAACTAAACGATATTTAGTTTCCTACTTTCTAGCTCCTTCCCTCCCTCTTTCAGCTTGTCTGATTCCTTCAGACTCTGAGAAAACAGCACCTAATAAGAAAGCAAACTGGAGATAAATCTATTCACCAAGTACTGAATGGTGCTTACACATTTTGCCTCTGCTGAGGATACCACATTTCCATTAAACAATTATGGCTCAGGTTAAAATCGGACACATCAAAGACATTAAGTTTTTCTTTTCCAATCCATGTTCCTGAGCTTCGTTTTAAACCAGTCTCTCCTTAAAAAATACTTCTTTGGTATGTTTGACATTGCGTTTAATTGTCTTTTTAGGGGTTAGAAAACAGTACAGTTCTTCTTTCTTTCTCTGATTATAGCTATTTTCTAAACAGAATTAAAAATGTTTGTTGTTCTGACCAAGAGGGCTAAGTAGAACTGAGAGCCCCTCCTCATCTGGTCATACCACAATCTGTAACCACAATCCACGGAGATCCTAGTTTACTCTTCCAGCTACATATCTCTTACTGGGTCTGAAGGACTTTTTGTCATTGACTATAGGTTCAGCTATGTTGAACCTTACCATGAGCTTCTCTTCTGTTCAGATCTTCCAGTTACCATGTTATTGCAAAAGCAGCATTTTATTCCTGTCTCCCAGGAAATCTTCAGATCTCCACCATTGTCAGTATGTAGGAGGCAGCTAAATAGAGCCCTGGTATTCATCACCATGTTGTAAAATGAATGCTGACACACAGTCCATCATGTTGTGTGCACTGTCTGGTTGATTTGCTACCAGCATCCTCTTCCTCATCAGACTTTGCGCGGTCAGCTTGGTTTAATGTGATAGAGCAAAACCATTTGGTAGCCTAATGACTAGAAGCTCTTGACTTAAAGAGGATGTAGTTTATTGCACGATAATAATCACACATAAGTTAGACTGTTATTAGAGACATGATTACAGAGACTATGAGGAAGGCCCAGATGGTAGGATTTAATCACTCAACATGCTCCGCCCACAAACCCCACATCTTACTGGGTCCTTAAAGCATTGCTCAGCCTTAACCCTTTCAGACCCTTTCATCCTCATGCAGCAGCTTCCAGGTCAACTCCATTCTATCGTTGGGCATTGGGAAAAGCCTTGGAAGCATGTAAAATCCTATTCTAGAAGCTCCTTCCCAAATCATTCCGTTTGATCTGATGTCTAGGCTGAATGTAAATCCCACATTTAATAATTCCAGAGACTGAGACCTAGCAGACCTGTGTCTTAGCCTAATGTTCTGCACTCTCTGTCATCTCTCCTGGAAGTGCATTGGACCTGTAACTGTGGCTGTTTGTCATTAATGTTAAAAGTAACTGTAAGGAGGTTTACCCCAAGATGTATTGAGAATGATTTTAAAATATGCCTTTTAACCAATTCCATCTCTGACCACTAGATGGTTCTGTTCAATCCTGAAATTAATTTTCAAAAAAACACAACAGCCAAATTCTGTTTTTGAAATGCTGTGAAAACCATTGCATCGCTGATATCAACGTAGCACTGACAAATGGTGAGAAAAACAAGCTGGAAAACTTGTGAATTCTGTAAACTTTGTTTAAGGAGTATCTGAATTTTAGCCAGCTTTTCTCAAGCTAAAGGAGATATTGATGAGGGTCAATTGGGAACAGGCAGATTTTTTTTTCTCAAATAGTTGAACAAGTTGCCATTCATGGTTCCTTTTATCTTCATGAAACAAATTCATTATTAAATAACATAAAGCAGCTTGCCTTCCTTGCGAAGTGAACTTACAGATCACTGATAACAAAGTGTGGAGCTGGATGAACACAGCAGGCCAAGCAGCATCTCAGGAGCACAAAAGCTGACGTTTTGGGCCTAGACCCTTCATCAGAGAGGGGGATGGGGAGAGTATTCTGGAATAAATAGGGAGAGAGGGGGAGGCGGACCGAAGATGGAGAGAAAACAAGATAGGTGGAGAGAGTATAGGGTGGGGAGGTAGGAAGGGGATAGGTCAGTCCAGGGAAGACGGACAGGTCAAGGAGGTGGGATGAGGTGGTAGGTAGGAAATGGAGGTGCGGCTTGAGGTGGGAGGAAGGGATGGGTGATAGGAAGAACAGATTAGGGAAGCGGAGACAGGCTGGACTGGTTTTGGGATGCAGTGAGGGGAGGGGACAAGTTGGGCTGGTTTTGGGATGCGGTGGGGGGAGGGGAGATTTTGAAGCTAGTGAAGTCCACATTGATACCAATGGGCTGCAGGGTTCCACACTCCCATCCAACCCCACCACACCCAGCACCTTGCCCTGCAACCGCAGGAAGTGCTACACTTGCCCCCACACCACATCCCTCACCCCCATCCCAGGCCCCAAGATGATTTTCCATATCAAGCAGAGGTTCACCTGCACATCTGCCAATGTGGTATACTGCATCCATTGTACCCGGTGTGTCTTCCTCTACATTGGGGAAACCAAGCGGAGGCTTGGGGACCGCTTTGTAGAACACCTCCGCTCGGTTCGCAATAAACAACTGCACCTCCCAGTCACGAACCATTTTAACTCCCCCTCCCATTCCTCAGACGACATGTCCATCATGGGCCTCCTGCAGTGCCACAAGGATGCCACCCGAAGGTTGCAGGAACAGCAACTCATATTCCGCTTGGGAATCCCAAAGCCCAATAGTATCAATGTGGACTTCACAAGCTTCAAAATCTCCCATCCCCCCACTGCATCCCAAAACCAGCCCAGCCTGTCTCCGCTTCCCTAACCTGTTCTTCCTCTCACCCATCCCTTCCTCCCACCTCAAGCCGCACCTCCATTTCCTACCTACCAACCTCATCCCACCTCCATGACCTGTCCGTCTTCCCTGGACTGACCTATCCCCTCCCTACCTCCTCACCTATACTCTCCTCTCTACCTATCTTCTTTTCTGTCCATCTTCGGTCTGCCTCCCCCTCTCTCCCTATTTATTCCAGAGCCCTCTCCCCATCCCCCTCTCTGATGAAGGGTCTAGGCCCAAAACGTCAGCTTTTCTGCTCCTGAGATGCTGCTTGGCCTGCTGTGTTCATCTAGCTCCACACTTTGTTATCTTGGATTCTCCAGCATCTGCAGTTCCCTTTATTACAGATCACTGAATCTATTTTATCCTGGAGCATTCTGGGTGTTTCCAGCAAGCCAATGCTGCAATTCCTCATGTTCTAAAACGGTCATTGTCAGCAATGCGTGTTTTTGGACCCTTTGCTTTGGAATATCATGATCAGCAGGGGAATTCCAGTTACATCTTCCTGGTGGATGAACCTTCCTGTTAGACATAAAATCAACAAGCACCACTCCAGCCCAGGAATTTTGCATTGTGATTAATGGAGTGAACCACATTGGCCCTTGCTCCTTACGTCTGATAAAAAGGATTAAGTGACTAATGTCACAGCAAGTGGCTGGAAACAGAGGGAGCTCTTGTGTGTCTTTGCTTATCTTTGAGATTTCCTCCTTAGGCAGTTTGGAAAGCGGAATGAGATCACCCTTAATTTTACAGTTATAGTGAAATTATAACAGTATTTTATAATGGTGATAATGGGAACTGCAGATGCTGGAGAATCCAAGATAATAAAGTGTGGAGCTGGATGAACACAGCAGGCCCAGCAACATCTCAGGAGCACAAAAGCTGACGTTTCGGGCCTAGACCCTTCATCAGAGTATTTTATAATGGTAGCTTTCTTTGATTCAGTCAAATTACATCATAATAATTAAAATTGCTTTTGGATAAGATAACAAGGGAGAATGATTCCTCCCAGTTTGGACATGTTTTTGATCAGATAATGACGCATTTACAGACCCCTAAGTTGAAAATACAGTAGAGTCAAATCTAAGGGTGGAGCTTCCTCATAGTCACACCGAGCCTCCATTACCACATGAATCCATTTGGGTGAAGGCTACACACCACATACCCAGCCAAATGCAAACGCAGTTAATGTGTGAAACAATCCTTATTCAGTTTATTCATGCCTTTACTATGGCCTGATTCTGTCAACAGCCAGACATTTCACATTTAAAATGCAGGAAGATTGTTCTGGAAAATCTCTGATATTTTTCTGCTCACCATGCTGCTTAGGGATGAGTGCAGTATAGTCGACCTAGTTATCAGTGTTGTCACACATTTTCCATGTTTTCGTGCTGCCTTTATAGCTTTAGTTAAGGAAACCATTGGGAAAAGGGTGGGATATGTATCATATTGTTCAGGACCATTGTGCTCCTTGGCTGGAGAACATACTGCACCAATAGGGTGGCACAGTGGTTAGCACTGCTGCTTCACAGCCCCAGGGACCTGCATTTGATCCCACCCTTGGGCCACTGTCTGTGTGAAGTTTGCCCATTCTCCCTGTGTCTGCATGGGTTTCCTCCAGGTGCTCCAGTTTCCTCCCACAGCCCAAAGATGTGCAGGCCAGGTGGACTGGCCATGCTCAATTGCCCGTAGTGTTCAGGGATGTGTAGATTAGGTGGGTTATAGCAGGGTGGGTCGGGGTGGGATGCTCTGAAGTTCAGTGTGGACTGGTTGGGCTGAAGGGCCTGTTTTCACACTGTAGGGATTCTATGATAATAATTGCCTCATTGGTCAACTCCATTTGGCAGCAGATAAGCATCAGATTCCATGGTAGTCTCTGCTGAACTTTCTATGTTGATGGACTGATTAGTCAAACACACTAATCACGTGTGATGCAGCTGTGCCAATTTGAAATGGGCCAGCTGACGGGTGTCCAAAGTACCAAACCAAGATCTGCATGTTTGTGGGTGATGTAGCAAAGGGAGCGTGGGCGATACAAGTGGGAAATTGTTACCTGAAAGACCCACAGGAGAAACCTGACTTCCTTCATATTTGTGACTGTATTCCAGACACTTGATCAGCCTTCATCCAGTAACAGCATCAGGTACTTGTTTGGGTTGTCTTCCACGTGCATTGAACACTAATCCCAACACCAACCCAACGTTTTTTTTCTTTGATATTGTCAGATCCTAGAGTTTCTTTCTGTTACACCCAGATTCCACACTCTCGTCCCGATCTCCATGCCACCTTGACGACCCTTCACACAGTGAGCATCCTGCTTACTTGCAGAACACAAGCTCCCTCACTGATGCTCAGAATTCCTTACAAAGCCCCTTCTATTTCTCTCAAGTTAACAACCTGTTCTTATTCATTGCAGGTCCCCAGACTCTCCTCCTCAGCTCCAAAACTCCAGGACCTCCCTCTTCTGACTTCTTCCATGTTTCAACTCACTTCCTGAGTTCTCTAATCACAGTTTCCACCAGTGCCCTCATATTTACCAAATCCCCTCACTGCAACATCATTTTCAGAACCCTCCTATTTCTTTTCTGAGGTGGCACAACCTTCAACCAATACCTGCCAAACCCAATCAATCACCCCAGTGACAACCAACTCACCCACGTTTTCACCTTCCAGATTCATGCCCTAAAACCCCTTGTGCTTTTAAACTCCAGGACCCCTGCAGTCCTTAAAATGATTAAGTATCTACCATCAGAAAGAGGAATGGGGTTGGCCATTCAGCTCCCCCCCCCCCCCCACCACCCCCCGACCACGAGCCTACTCCACCATTCAATAGAATCATGGCAGATCTGACATTCATCATGTCCAAACCCCTGCCTTCTCCCTATAACCCTTGATTCCCTGACTGTTCACGCACTTGTCTATCTCTGTCTTAAAGAGACTCAGTAACCTGGCCTCCACAGCCCTCTGCAGCAATTGGCTTCACACAGTCACCACCCTCTGACTGAAGAAAAATTCTCATCTCAGTCACGATAGATGTTTCACTAATCAGCCTATAGTTACCCAGATTTTGTCTCAATCTCTTTTTGAGTAGGAGTGTCAAATTGCCAGTTTTCCAATCCTCTGGTACTTCCCCAGACTCCAAGGATGTTTGGAAAATTATAACCAGTGCTTCTCAGAAGTAGACGCTTTACACTAGTTTCAGAATTTCCACTTGGTGGGCTCCAGCTGCCTCCCCTTTACCATGGACGTGCAATTCTTTTACATGTCCATCCCCCATCAGGATGGCCTCAGGGCTCTCCACTTCTTTCTGGGGAAAAAAAGGCCTGAACTGTCCCCATCCATCACCACCCTCCTCGTCCTCACCCTTAACAACTTCTCTTTTAGCCCCTCTCAATTGCTTCAGGTTAGGGGGGGTGGCCATGGGTATCCATATGGGCCCTAGTTATGCCTGTCTCTTCATTCCTTGTTCCAGTCTTATTCCAGCCCCTACCCACAACAGTTTCTGCGGTATATCAATCGTATCATCAGTGCTGCTTCCGTCCCTCATCCCGAATTGGAATAGTTTATCAATTTCACTTCCAATTTTCACCCCGCTGTTACCTTCACCTGGTGCACCTCTGATTTCACCCCTTCCCATCCTCAGTGTGGAGGTGCTGATGTTGGACTGGGGTAGACTAACACCTGAAGGAGAAGTGAGGCTCAGAAAGCTTGTATTTTCAAATAAACCTGTTGGACTATCACCTGGTGTCGTGTATTTCTGACCTTCCCTTCCTCAACATCCCTGTTTTCATTTCTGGGGATAGGCTGGCTACAGATATCCACTATAATCCCACCAACTCCCACAGTTACCTTGGATATACACATGTCCTGTAAAATCTCTATTCCATTCTGTCAGTCTCTTCGTCTCTGTTGCATCTGTTGTGATGATGCCACCTTCCACAGACAGACCTCTGAAATGTCCACCTTCTTCGTCAACTGAGGATTCACCAGCACCATTGTTGACAGGCCCCTCAGCCATGTCTGACCCATCTCCTGCACCTTGTCCGTTACCCTGCTTCCTCCCTTCCCACAACAGTGATAGAGTTCCCCTGTCCTTACCTACCATCCCACCAGCATCCACATCCAGACATCAATAACCACTATTTCTGCCACCTCTGCAGGATGTCATCTCCGGATACACATTCCTCCCCCCTCCCTTGTCGGCCTTGTGCAGGGACCGTTCCATCTGAGACCCCTGGTCTCTTCTTCCTTCACCCCCAACAACACCCGCAGCCGCACGGCACCTTCCCCTGTAACTGGCGAAGGTGCAACACCTGCCCATTTACCTCCCCCCTCCCCAGTATCCAAGGGCCCAGACATACCTTCCAGGTGAAGCAACACTTCACCTGCACTTCCCAGAATCTAGTCTACTGCATTCGCTGCTCACGATGTGGTCTGCTGTACACTGGGGAAACGAAACATAGACTGGGTGACTGCTTCATGGAACATCTATGTTTTGTCCGTAAAAATGATCCTGATCTTCCAGTTCCCTGCCACTTTAACGCACCACCCTGTTCCCTGGCCAATATCTCTATCTCAGGCTTGCAGCAGTGTTCCAGTAAAGCTCAGCATGAGCTGGAAGAACAATACTTCATTTTCTGCATGGGAACCCTGCTGCTCTCTGGATTCAATATCAAGTTCAATAATTTGAGAACCTAAACACCTTCTCTGTCCTTTACCCAGCTGCACACTCTAATCCTGTCATATATGGGCTGTTTTCATCACAGCCAGCCCATTCTCATTTACATATGGTCCCAATTATCCGCTTTCCCTTGTCATGTACATTCTATCATCCATACATTTGCCTCCCTAACTGTCACTCTGTTTCTCTGGGCTCCATCTCCACCTATCTGCTCCCTCCTTTACCCTCTCTTTAGCATATATACCACATTTTTCAAGTTTCTGTCAGTCCTGAAGCACTCAAAATGTTAACTCTGCTTTCTCTCCACAGATATAGCCGGACCTGCTGAGTTTCTCCAGCAGTTTCTGTTTATGTTGCACATTTGACCTTACCTTCTGCTGAAAGGATCTAAGTGCTCTCCTTTCTCCAAAGAATAGCTCCAGTCCTGAACATGTCTGCTGACTGAGCCCATGCTGTTTGTGAATCTGTTTCCTCGTGAAAGCTGGGTCAGGTGATGATGCATCTTTGTCCCTGATTTGGTGCTCCCCTCACCTTTCCTTATGAGACAGCAGTACTTGGGCAGCTTGCAGTTTCTATATCTGCAAGCACTTGTGCAGAAGGAATGGGGCGGAGCCAGGGAAGGGGGGGGTGGTGGGATGGAAGACAAAAAATCTCTATGGTCATACCATCAGCTGTTTCACTTCGCCCCAGAGAGCAGAATGGGGGGAGAAGGAGCATAAAACTACAACGTGCCATCATTGTATTGTGAGGAGAATGTGGTAGGTCGACTGTAATAAAGAAAAATGTCTTTCCATAGAAGGAATGGGAAGAGACAGCATAGACTCGATGTTTAAGAATGGTGCCAATGAAAAAGAGCAGTTGGCCCTGGGGTTGTGTTAACATCAGTCTTTGATTCATTGGTTTCAAAAAGGAAACAGATGGAAGCTTGAAGAAAATGAAGCCACAGGATTAGTGGCAACAAGTGGGTGGTGAGGGTCTGGTGGGAATGCTCCTAGAAAGCTAGCACAGACTCATGAAATAAAATGGTCTCCTTCTATTGCTGTAAATAATGTTTGACTCAATCTGGAACGTTCTGCAATCATGATGAGTACAGTGGGCTCTGTCATAACCATTCCCATGATGAGAAATACTGGCTGTGGTTCTGCTCAGCTCCGTCCTAACATTGCCAGCTGTTTCTACAGGACAAGTGAAGAATGAGTATGTGTGTGAGCAGTGCCTGACCCAGCTCAATGGATCATGGTGTATGGAAGCTGGGGAATGTGATTGCACTGATAGGTGCATGAGGATGTGATGAAGCATCTGAATGTTAGGACCTGATTGTGGATAAGTAACTGATGGAGATATATTTTATTGAGCAACATAGTGAGAGAAATAGAGTGCTACAGGACAGTGGTTAAACTACAGTTAACACTAGTACATGAACTGAGGCACAACAGTTTCCACTTGGACAGGAATTTAGTCACAGATGGGATAGCAATAAGGAGAAGTGGTGAGGCGGCAGTGCACAGTATGGGGGATCAGCTTGAGTGAGCAGAAGATAACAATAAGGAGCGATTAAGAACCAGCTAAAACCAGATCTGGGAAACACTTGGGGCTAACTAGGTGAAAGGTGAGGAGTATGTGGCCACAGGCAGCTATGGCACATGCATAGTAGGGAATAGTAAAAGCCAGAGCTGAACTACAGATGGGGACGCCCACTTAGGGAGGCCCGAGGGAATACAAACATTGGCGCCTTAGTACATAATGAATGGGATGTATAAAAGAAGACTGCGAACTCTGTATCAGGGTCTCTCCGGTTCTCCGGGGGGCACCCAACTCTGCAGACTCGCAATAAAAGAACTTGTTTCCACGACTTTGTCTCCAGTAGTTGTGTGATTGTGAGCATGGGTGTTTTGATAAATCTCACAATAGGATGTTGCCAGTGTGGTGTCTATGAGATGTCTTGAGAAGATATATTCCAGGACATTGCCCACCCCATGAGGTCATTAAACATTTCCAGCCAAATCCTTGCGGTCAGACTCTAGGAACTGATCTCATTGGCTGTTTGCTCACCTTGCCTTTGCATGGTCCTTTTTAAGGACTACCTGATGCTCCATGGAAGCATGACTTCTCTTTACCTCCAGTACTAAAACCTCTAGTGTTCTATGACTCCATACCTGAGAACCCTCTGCCTGCGCCATTAACTATCCTGTTGCTTCTAGCAAGAGTTCCAGCAGCTACTGTAACTGGAAATGAAGCTTCCTTTCAGTGAGCAAGTTGTGTGTATGAAGGGAGGCTAGCCTTTCACACTGCTGTCAGCATACAGTCAGCATCGTGTTTGCACTGGTCTGTACAGTCGACATCACGTTTTCACTGAGCTGCAGTGAACAGCATGTTTGCACTGACCTGTACAGTCAGCATCACGTTTGCACTGGGCTGTACAGTCAGCATTGTGTTTGCACTGGGCTGTACAGTCAGCATTGTGTTTGCACTGGGCTGTACAGTCAGCATCACGTTTGCACTGACCTGTACAGTCAGCATCACGTTTGCACTGGTCTGTACAGTCAACAGCACGTTTGCACTTACCTGTACAGTCAGCATCATGTTTGCACTGGTCTGTACAGTCGGCATCACGTTTTCACTGAGCTGCAGCGAACAGCATGTTTGCACTGACCTGTACAGTCAGCATCACGTTTGCACTGGGCTGTACAGTCAGCATCAAGTTTGCATTGGGCTGTACAGTCAGCATCACGTTTGCACTGACCTGTACAGTCAGCATCGTGTTTGCACTGGGCTGTACAGTCAGCATCACGTTTGCACTGGGCTGTACAGTCAGCATCGTGTTTGCACTGACCTGTACAGTCAGCATCGTGTTTGCACTGGGCTGTACAGTCAGCAGCACGTTTGCACTGGGCTGTATAGTCAGCATCGAGTTTGCACTGACCTGTACAGTCAGTATCACGTTTGCACTGGGCTGTACAGTCAGCATCGTGTTTGCACTGAGCTGTACAGTCAGTATCACGTTTGCACTGGGCTGTACAGTCAGCATTGTGTTTGCACTGGGCTGTACAGTCAACATCACGTTTGCACTGGGCTGTACAGTCAGCATCACGTTTGCACTGGGCTGCAGTGAGCATCACATTTGCATTAGGCTGCACCCCACAATTCTGTTGATAAGCCAGCACTGCAAAAGTGTGCATGCTGCATTTGTCAGTGGGAGAGAGTGTGGAGTAATCGCAAAGTACATTTCACCAAGACCTAATATCAGGCAAACCAAATTCCAGCATTTTGTGACACCATAAAGAATTGCAAATGCTGGAAATTTGCAACAAAAATAGAAATTGTTTGAAAAGCTCAGCAAGCCCGGCAGCATCTGTGTAGAGTATACACAGTTAATATTTTAAGTGCAGTGAAGTCTGAAGAAGGATTATTTGACTCAAGTTTCTCTTTCTGTAGTAGTGCCAGATGTGCTGATTTTCTCCAGCAAGTTCTTTTTGTGTTCCAGCATTTTATGCTTTTATTTCAGACTCCTGTCATCTGCAGAGTCTTGCATTTGTATAGTTCTTATGAACTTGGTGTATTTTGGAATAGCCCTTGAGGCATGGTGACCTTTGAGAACAATCTCTGTGAAATCTAGGAATTTCAATCAGTGATGCAATTCTCTGCAATCTTATTAGTCCAACCCAGTAATCTGAAACCAAAACCTGGATTCTGTCATCTAAAATACAGATCTAGATTTTCACTTGAGCAAATTAAATTGCTTCAGAGATAATGGGAACTGCAGATGCTGGAGAATCCAAGACAACAAAATGTGAGGCTGGATCAAGACAACAAAATGTGAGGCTGGATTACTCTTCTTTCTCCCTCATAATGAAATGAAAACATTCAAATTGCTGTATCTCCACAATTTACAATGCTTTGTTCTATTTTTCTACCCATTCACATATCATGATTAACACATCTGTCACTTAATTAACACAAACATTTTGTATGAGATTTAAAACAAAATTGAACAGTGATTTGGCTAGTGGCAAAAAATTCTGTTCTGTATGGGCATCTGCAAACAATAAATTATTCAAGTGTCCAGTAACAGTGTGCTGCTGTGCCAGAATACTGCGGATTCATGCATTTACCAGCTGGTTAAGGGATTGGTACCGGGGGAGATGTTTAGTGCAAGCAAGTGCCTAGCTCCCAGGAGAAGAGCAACATCTTTTGGCAAGCCAGCCTCTAGCTCTCAGTGGTGTTTGGTTCAAGTACACAAATTTGTGTATACCTTTCAGCTTTTGAAAATGGTTGTCATCTCTAGAATTAGTTGACATTTTTTATGATGGTGTTAAGCAGCAACAACTGCATTATTTGCAAATGTAAAATGATCACATAAAATTCTGAAAATGAAACTGCTCTGTCAGAATTTGAAAAGATTTTGTCAGAACTAAAGATGAGAAGTTTAATGCATGGAATATCAAACAGATAATGAGCTAGGTGTATTGGTCTTTGCATCCAGATTTCCAAAATGCCTTCCCACTGTTTAAAGTTCTGCACTTTGCTAAATTAGAAAATATGTTCAGTTCACATTTACAAGCTGTATTTCCAAGCAGTATTTATTAATGTAATTGCTCCCTCTGTTGTATGATGTGAATATAACAGTTCAAAAAGATTGCTTTCATTTAGGGAAATAAAAGATGTGAGGTCTGATTTCTGTTCGTTAATCTGATGGATATGACATTTGATCTTTTTAAGTTACTACATTCTGTGTTCAAACCAGGTTTCTGCCCATGTACAAACAAGTTGTGCAAGTAAAAAAGAGTTTCTTATATTAACTGTCAACAAAACCAGAAATTGCTGGAAAATCTCAGCAGGTTTGGCAACATCTGTGCGGAGAAAGCAGAGTTAACATTTTGGATCTAGTTCTGAGGAAGTGTCACAGGACCAGAAATGTTAATTCTGCTTTCTCTCTACGGATGCTGCCAGACCTGCTGAGTTTTTCTAGCATTTTCTGTTTCAGATTTTCAGCATCCATGGTTCATTTTTTTAATGTTACATAAGTCTGGAGAGAGCGTTAAACCATAATCTTTAACTCAGAGGCAGGAATGACACTACCTGAGCAATGATTGCAAGAACTGTATCACTACAATCTGAAAATAATGGTGCAAGTTATGGGCAGAAAATAAGTAAACCTGGTTTTTTGTTTGTCACTAATACCTGATTGTGCCCGGTTGGCTTAGTTTTAAACTGCTCAGAATTGTTCTCGGTCAGAAATATTGTAATGTTTATTTCAAGAAAGAGCTCACAAATTGTCGTGCCAAATTGTTACATTATTGTAAGAATTAAATATGGCAAATTTGAAACTGTTCAGTGTATTCTGGGTTCTGATGATATTGTTGTCAGAAGTGTATTGGATGATTTCACATGCTGCTCACCAGTTTATATATTCTAAAGCAGAATCAACTTGATCCAATCTTATTTTTCATTATCTTCTCCAACACAGTGATAGATCATTCTGTTTTAATTTATGCTCAAATTGAGATGGTAGCTACTTCTAAAGGTGTGATATTACTAAAACATTGGAAGGAAATGTCAGAAATCTACAATGAAAAAGAAATGCAAACATGAAAATAGTTGCCAATATTTACTTTTCATTACTAGATATAACATGTTCACAATGTCTTAATCGCTAATATTTTTAATGTCCTAACATTTCCTTCATTTCCCTTTCCCTAACCACCTGGAAATATATGGCACATTTCTGTTAATTATTGGAAACATTTTAATCACTTGTGGGACATAAGCATTACTAGCTGGCCCCATTCTTTATTGCCCGTCCCTAGTTGGCCTTGAGAAGGCGCTGGTGCTCTGCCTTCTTGAACTGCTGCAGTCAATCAGTTGACCTACAATGCCCTTAGGGAGAAAATTCCAGGGCTTTGACCCAGTGACTTTGAAGGAACAGTGATATATTTCCAAGTCAGGATGGTGAGTGGCTTCAAGGGGAACATTCAGGGAATGTTGTATCTAGATATTTGCTGCCCTTGTCCTTCCAAGTAGAAGTGATTATGGGTTTGGTAACTGCTGTCTCAGAATCTTTGGTGAATTTCTGAGCATCTGCTGAGTGTCACTGGTGGAGGAAGTAAACGTTTGAGGATGTGGTGCCAGTCAAGAGGGCTGTTTTGTCCGAGATGGGGTCAAGCTTTCTGAGTGTTATTGGAACACTTCTGTTAAGCTACACTTTTCCAACAATGGGGAAAATGAGATTGAGCTGGGCTCACTTGCACAAACAGTACTGCCGGGGAAGTTAACGTAATTGTAAAGTGTGAGCCCATGCCCATTTTTAATAGGATCCAAGTACAGCAACAATTGTTGCGATACACGGATAAAAATAACAAGTACTGTAAAGGCTGAAACAAAAACAGAAATTGCTGCAAAACCTCAACAGGTTTGGCAT
Source organism: Stegostoma tigrinum (assembly GCF_030684315.1). NCBI lineage: Eukaryota > Metazoa > Chordata > Chondrichthyes > Orectolobiformes > Stegostomatidae > Stegostoma > Stegostoma tigrinum. Next base: position 131,342,712 of record NC_081357.1, on the reverse strand, counting down.
CAACTGTGGAGAGAAAACAGAGCTAATGTTTCGGATCGAATGACCCTTATTCAGAACCATAAAGGCTGTATCTTGCATTTTTTCTGCACCTTTGATTGTAGATTGAAATAGGAAAATGTCTATTTGAAAATCTAATGATTGTTGAAAGATGAATGTACTTTTTAAAAGCAAGTTATCTGATACTCACTCACTGCTTGTAAGTGCTATTTACATACTGTAGGTTTAAGCAGTGGGGAAGTTATTTACAGACAATCTGGAGCCAGGGGAGTATGGACAAAGAGATTTGGCTAGCTACAAGTGGCTGATTTGTCTGTAGACTAATGACTAGTTATCAATGACACTCATTCTGCCTGCAAACAACTATCTGATTGGCCACAGGTAACTGAACGGCTTAGGAATGGCAATGCTCGGCTGAGAAGCCATGGGCACCCTCTCCTCCCCACCACAGAAGAGAAGGAGCAATTATTGCCCTGTTTTAAAAGCCATGCTGTGTCTAAAAGTAACCAATTAATTTTTCCAGGTGCTCCATACCCCCTGCAAACTAGTCAACAGCTCTGGAGGAGGACATTTTGAGAAGCAATGTTTTGATCAGGAAAAGGATCATTTCAGTAAACTGTGTGGACAGGGACCAGTGAGCTGCCTTCATGCCTGTCCCTCTGCCCATAACACTGTAACCCAACACCAAGCTTCACCAGGGTCATGGCTACTTCTGGAGCCCATTCTTCAAGACAACAGCCTGGTTTTTGTTAGGGCCCATATATCTAACGTCTTCAGGTTCTTGCCATCATGTGGGGAAAAGTAAATTGGCTAAAGATTGTCATCAGTTGCGCTGGGGCCATCGGAGCAAGTTGAGCTGGATCATCATTACAGCATTTCCAGTTGAAGAAAATGTGAATCTTTCAACTTTGTCAAATGTACTGAGATGTACTGGGCTCCGTCAGCTCTCAGATGACAAAGTTTGTCAGGTGCTTCCTCCTGTTCTAATTACCCACCACATTCACTCCTCGATGTAATAGGACTTTAATCCACCCATTAACTTTGAAATTGCTTGTAAATTTGCTTCTGCTGTTTGGCATGTAGGTAGTCCTGTATCATCACTTCACCAGGCTACGAGGCCACTGCTCCAGATATACTCTCCTTCTATCTTGGTTCTGATCATCAGTTCAAGGTTGATCTCCCATTTTGATGGTCATGGTAATGGGAGAGTGGGGAAAAGCTAAGCCATGAGGTCACAGGTTATGGTTGAATACAATCCTACTGCTGCTGATGGCCCCCAGTGCCTCATGGATTGCCAATTTTGTGTTGCATGATCAGTTTAAAGTGTATCCCAGTCAGCACGATGAGAGTGACATCTGTCTCAGTGGAAGCGTCTGTGTGTAGATGGAGCCTCTTCTTCATAAGAATTGTATGATGTTAACTCCTACCCATATGGTTATGTACAGATGTATCTGCAATAGTGAGACTGGTAAGAATGAGATCCAGCATTCTCTCGTTGTTAGCTCCCTCACCTCCTGCTGCAGGCCCATTATGATAGAGATTGCCCTTTCAGATTGTGCCAGCTCAGTGAGGAATGGTGCTGCTGAGCTACTTTAGGCGAGAACATTCAATGCCTTTACTATCAGCAGTGCTTTCCTTAGTGCTGATTCATCAGCTGAACAAGGCTGTAGGTAGTTAGCAGTAGGAGGTTCCCTTGCCCATGTTTAAGCTGAAGACATGAGATTTCATGGGATCTAGGTTCAATACTGAGGCTTTCTAGTGCAAAATCCTTCCAATTACATGCCATCTAATCATTGACAGTGCCTCCACCTTCATGATGATGACTTTATAAAAGGTAAATGGTTGTTCTACTCCAACAAACCTTGTAGCTGTGTGGGGCCCAGTGTATCAGAACCCAGGCTAGTTTCCAGGTACTTTAGCTTTTGCCTGTCAGCAGTGCCATGGGGATATGTTGGAATTGCTGATATTTTCAGAAGTGAAGCAGAATTGGAGTAACTTTTGAACCTGTTTCCTGTCTGGTTTAGGCTGAAAACATTCTTTTCTTGGAATTAGACATGGCAACGCCCACAGTGTTTGAGCTGGACATTCCACAGTCACGGTCACTACAAGGAGCGACTGCAGGACAGCTACATCACAGCAGCTCCATTATCCCAGATCGGTCAGCCAGCACAAGAGTTAGGAAATCCCGATCGTGGTGAGAACTTCTCAAATCTCAGCAACTGCAGGCTAAAATTCATTAAGCTCTGAGAAAAAAGCTTTTGCATGCACACCCATAAGGCAGTGTAATTTAGCCACAATTATCATTTCTTAAAATATATTTGTCATTTGTGTCTGAACTGGCAGTGCAACTTTGTTATTTTTGTCAAAAACAATGGCAATCCAGGAATATTTTCACAAGTTATGAGAAAACAAAATAAACAAGGATCTAGAAAAGAACATTTAGCTCACTTGATTTCAGCATCAATTGTCTACCTTCTCATTGTATCTGTCTGTTTCTGGAAACATATTAGTTTTGATCTTTCAGCAATTTCAGTTTTTGTTTCTGATTTCCAGCAATCACAGTTTTTACCTCCCTGCCTTCCAGTTTGAAAAAATACAAATTTCCTGCTGCTGTTTTAAATTCCTTCGTTTGAGCTTTTCACACGCAGTGGAAGATTTATCCAATCTGATCACCATAAAACCAGAATACATAAGAGCAGAAATAACCACTCAGCCCACCAAAACTGCTCTGCCATTCAGTGGGTCTATGACAGTCTAACATTCTTCACTTTCCTGCCTTATCCCCATAACCTGTGAATCTTTATCGATTAAACATCTCGCTTTCTGAACCGTGAATATACTTGATGACCTTCCCTCTAGAGCCCTCTGAGGTAAAGTATTCCACAGATTCATTACGCTCTGAGAGAAGAAATTCCTCTTCATTGCTGAGAGGGCAGTGAATCTTTGTCCTGTCTGGGTAACCCTTTACTCTGAGATTATGCCTTTTGGCCCTAGACACTCCAAAAAGGGAAACAATATCTCCATATTTACATTGTCAAGCCAAAGAATCTTAAACAGAAATTGCTAGAAAATCTCAACACGTCTGGCTACATCTGCGGAGTGAAAGCAAAGTTAATGTTTCAACTCCAGTTAACAACGGTTCTGAAGAAGAGTCACTGGGTCTGAAACATTAGCCCTGCTTTCCCTTCACAAATGCTGCCACACCTGCTGAGTTTTTTCAGGAATTTCTAATTGTTGTTTCTGATTTCCAGTATTCTGCCCCTAAACCTCCCCTTTCACCTCCATCCAAGGTCCCAGACAAACTTTCCAAATCTGACACGGGTTTACCTGTACATCCTCCAACCTGGTCTACTTTATCTATTGTTCCTGATGTGGCCTCCTGTACATCGGTGAGACCACGCACAGACTCTGGGACCAATTCATGGAGCATCTGCCCTCTGTATGCTATAATCAATAACACCTTCCGGTTGCCAACCATTTTAACTTCCCTTTCCACTCCCTTAGTGACATGTCCATCCTGGGCCTCCTCCAGTGTCACAGTGTTGCCACGTGCAAACTGGAAGAGTAACATCTCATAGTCTGCTGCGGGAGCCTGCAGCCCCATGGCCTGAATGTAGATTTCACCAGTTTCAGAATCTCCCCACTCGCCGGCCTCATCCCATGTTCAACCCTCCCTCTCACTCCTGCATCCTTGACCTGACACAAACTGTCCATCTTCTTTTCCACCTATCTGCCCCACCCTCCTCACTGACCAATCCCTATTACCCACCACCTGCTTCCACCTATCACCATCCCGTTTCCTCTCCTCAGCCCCACTCTTCCTCCGTCTATTTATTTCCTAGCTCCCTTCCAGTCCCCAGTCCTGACAAAGGGTCCCAACCCAAAACATCAACTTTTCTGCTCCTCTGATGCTCCCTGACCTGCTGTGCTCCTCCTGCTCGCCTCTATTTTGGCTACAGTACATTTATTTCCCATATCCAAGTTATCGAAGTTTATGTATAGAGTAAATAATTGTGGTCTCAGCACTGATTCCTGTGACACATCATTAGTTACAGCTTGTCATCTTGAAACGCTCCCCTTATCACAGCTCTTTGACTTGTACTATTTAGCCCATCCTCTATCCATGCTAAAATACCAGCCTAATAGGAAAGGCCTATCAGAAAATACAGAAAAGGATCAATGGCAGACATTTCAGTAGATAGTTTCTGGCTCACAGCAAAGACATTTTCCAGAGAAGGAGGACAATTTGAGAAAGGGGATAAACCAACAATGGCTAACTAGAGAAGTTTCAGATAGCAAGAAAAAAAACTCTACAATGTGGACAAGATTAGTGATACACGGCATCTTATCCTGATTCTACTTGATTATACGTTTCTAAATACTCTGCTATTACACCCTTTATGATAGACTCTAACATTTTCCAAAAATAAAGCCTAAAGCTATTTTACCTTTCTTTTTCCCCTTCCATTTTTAAATAAGCGTTCCAGTCCAGTTTTCCAACCCTTTGGGACTTTCCCAAAATGTAAGGATTCTTAGAAGATTACATCCAGTGCACCCAATATGCATTCCAGTCCAGGAAATTATCAGTCCACATTTGACCCTAGTACTTGTTCTCTCATGATACTTATTGCATTTGTTCCCTGTCCCCCTTATTCCTCCTGAACATTTAGTAATTGTGGGATTCCATTAGTGCCTTCTACTGTGAAGACTGATAAGACCATAAGAAGTATGAACAGGAGTAGGCCATTTGGCCCCTCAAGCCTATTCCACCATTCAATACAATCATGCCTAATTCGACATTCACTTTCCTCCCCCTTCTCGCAACCCTCAATTCGCCAACTGATCAAGAATCTACCTGTCTCAGCCTTGAGCATACACAGGGGTTCTGCCCCCACAGCTCTCTGGGGCAAGGAGTCCCAAAGACTCTCAACCCTCAGAGAAGAAATTCCTCCTCATCTCAGTCTTAAATTGGTGCCCCTTAATTCTGAGACTGTGCCCTTTGGCCCTGGACTCTCCCATGAGGGGAAACATCCTCTTGGTCTTGTTTTGTAAAGGCTCAATGTTCACTTTAGATTCACTCTTCCTTTCTATAAATTTAAAGAAGCTCTTGCTCTCCTTCTTACTTGCAAATTTAACCTTTTAATTTATCTTCTCCCTTCATTTTTGTTTAGTTAGCTTTTTTAATTTTTAATCGCCCGGTTTACCACTAAACTTGTCCACATTGTATGTTTTTCTTGCTATCTGAAGCTATCCTTAACTTCCCTGTTTAACCATGGTGGTTACATCGGTAGAACATAGAACAGTACAGGCCCTTCAGCCCACCATGTTGTGCTGAACTTTTACCCTAAACTTAAGGTCTATCTAACCTCCACAGCTACCTTGTACTATCACCCATATGCCTATCTAATAGCCGCTTAAATGGCCCTAATGAGGCCGGCTCCACTACCCTCTCCGGCAATGCATTCCACGCCCCTACCACTGAGTAAAGAACCTACCTCTGACTTCTCCCCAATATCCACCTCCACTCATTTTAAACTATGTCCCCTCGTAAAAGCTACCTCCACCTTAGGAAGAAGTTTCTGGCTATCCATTCTATCTATATCTCTGATCATTTTGTACATCTCTATCAAGTCACCGCTCATCCTTTGTTGTTCTAAAGAGAAAAGCCCTAGCTCTCTCAACCTTTCCTCGTAAGACCTTCCCCCCGATTCCAAGCAACATCCTGGTAAATTTTCCAACGCTTCCGCATCTTTCCTGTAATGAGGCAACCAGAACTGGACACAATACTCCAGATTTGGCCGAACCACGCTTTTGTATCGCTGGAGCATAACTTCACGGCTCTTGAACTCAATCCCTCTATTAATGAAAGCTAAGTCTGAGTTTATCCCCTTCCTCAAATTGTTCTTGCTCTCTGGAATATGTCTTGCTTTGAGCCAGGAACTATTTACTGAAATGTTTGCCATTGTTCCTCTACCGTATTTTCTACTAAACTCCTTCCAGGCCACTCCAACTAGCTTTATAAGACCATAAGACATAGGAGTGGAAGTAAGGCCATTCGGCCTATCTAGACCATTCCGCCATTTAAATCATGGCTGATGGGCATTTCAACTCCACTTCCCTGCACTCTCCCCATAGCCCTTGATTCCTTGTGAGTTCAAGAATTTATCGATCTCTGCCTTGAAGGCATCCAACGTCCCGGCCTCCACTGCACTCCGTGGCAATAAATTCCACAAGCTCACCACTCTCTGGCTGAAGAAATGTCGTCTCACTTCAGTTTTAAATTTATCCCCTCTAATTCTAAGGCTGTGCCCACGGGTCCTAGTCTCCCTGCCTAACGGAAACAACTTCCTAGTGTCCACCCTTTCGAAACCATACTTTATCTTGTAAGTTTCTATTAGATCTCCCCCCAACCTTCTAAACTTTAATGAGTACAATCCCAGGATCCTTAGCCATTCATTGTACATTAAACCTTCCATTCCAGGGATCATCTGTGTGAATCTTCGCTTGACATGCTTCAGGGCTAGTATGTCCTTCCTGAGGTGTAGGGCCCAAAATTGGATACAGTATTCTAAATGGGGCCTAACTAGAGCTTTGTAAAGTCTCAGAAGCACATCGCTGCTTTTATATTCCAACCCTCTTGAGATAAACGACAACATTACATTCGCTTTCTTAATCATGGGCTCTACCTGCAAGTTAACCTTTAGAGAATCCTGGACCAACACTCCCAGATCCCTTTGCACTTCTGATTTGCGAATTTTCTCACCGTTTAGAAAATAGTCCATGCCTGCATTCTTTTTTTCCCAAGCTCTGCCCTCATTCCTTTGTAATCACTGCTATTTAAGTTACAGCAGTTGATTCTGATCCGCGTTTCTCTTACTTAAATTGAATACTAAATTCTGACATCTTTTTGTCACCAGTTTCATAAAATCATGCAGTCCTTACGGTATGGCAGCATGCCTTCCAGCACACTGACTCCTTGCCAACCCTGTGGAGAGCATTCCAGCCAGACCCCCCCAACCCCCTGGCACCCTATCCCTGTAACTCTGCATTCCCCATGGTTAATCCACCTGTTCTTCATATCCTTGGACACAGTGGGCAATTTAGCATGGCCAATCCATCCTAATGTGCACATCTTTGTTTTCTAGTGGGTCTTTACTCTCAGATTATTCATTAAACTTTCCCCACTGTGCATCACCAGAACCAAAATTGCCTGATCCTGGTTGGATGTACAATACACTGTTCCAGAAACTCTCCCCAACTCGCTCTGTGAATTCTTCCTTATGGCTACTTCAGCCAACTTAACTTTAACTTTCCCATTATACTTAAAGATTAAAGTCACATCTGATTAATGCACTCCCTGTTGTAAACAACCTCATTATCTATTGATCTAGTCTCTGTTGTCACCCTTGGTACTGTTTGAGTCATTAGGCCACTTCCCCCCACCCCCCACCCCCCCCCCCCCCCACCCAGTGTCATCTTCCTCTCCTCATACCTCACCGCCCCCCATCCATATGGAATCTGCATTTTCCAAGCCAAGATTGTTTCTTGGTATTTGTACTAATTCCATCACAATCTGACAAAGCAACCTGCCAACCTTTCCTTCTTGTCTTTCTTTTCAATAAGCCACATACTCTGAATATTTAGTTTTTACGTTTGATCCCTTGTAACAATATCTCTGTCATGGGATTAGCATCATACATCTTTTTTTAAAAAGATTAACATCTTTTTGTGCCGTTAATTCATTTATTTTGTTCCAAATACTAGGTGTCTTCAAGTAGACACATTAAATTTTCCTTTCTAGAATTCTTTCCTGCCCTTTATTTGATGCTGCTTTTCTATCTTTATATATTCTGTCCCTTCCTGTTGACCCATCACTGGTTCCAGCGCCCCATGAACAGAAGCCCATTCCACCCACACCAATTTCTGAGCTGCTACTCCTTTAACTCTTTGACTTTATTTACCTGATGTCAGTTTGTGTGACACTCAGGAATTAACCCAAAGGTTAGCTTGGAAATTCTGCATTTTACTTTAGCTCCTAACCGTTCGCATTTTTTTCAATGGAACCTCCTTTCTAGAACTGTCAGGGTCATTGTATAAATGTAGATGACAGCCACTGGATCATTCCCATCCCTGTGAAAATTCTTCTCCATCCCTGAGGAAATGGCTTTAACCCTGACACCAGGCAGACAACACAGCCTTAGGGACTCCAGTTCACAGCTGTGGAGAAAGGCATCTGTCTCCTACTCATACCTCTCCTACCACTGCCAGGTTTCTTTATGTCCCCACACACTTGAATGCCTCCCTGTACCAAGGTGCTACTCACTTGAGCTCCCTCAGTCCTCGTTCTCGACTGCACAAGAATCTTGCAATTGTTGGATGTTGCAGGGGCTGATGCTCCTTCAGTGCAACCTGTTGAATCCCTGTATGTGTCTCATCTGCATCACAAACCCCTTCCGTGATGTGGGCCATGCCTGAAGCTTGGACTCCAGCACCACAACTCCAATCCAAATTTATTTGAGCTACAAACATACATGATAGATGTGTTCACTCTAGCTCTCCTTGGTGTCCAGCAGGTTCCACATGCTGCAGCAGCACATCACCCTTCCTGTCACCGCTATCATATTGATTTAATTTATTAAGCACTTCAAAATTCCGTGCTTTTTACACTTTATTCTTGTTTATTACCTTTTTAAGAAAGCCACCAATATCAGTCTTATACTTAACCAGCTATTTTTAGAAAAGAGAGAAGATAAATATTGGAGACTTGGACACAATCTGAAGAACTTATTCTTAATTTAAAGACTAGAAATACTCACCAATCCTACTGACCAATCAGTCGCGTCACACTGTGGTTTGTGACTGTTATTAGTTTCACTGCAGGTCAGCTTCTCGATCTGTATCTTTATCCTCTCCCACTCACCTCTCACTTTGCAGTGTTAACCTCTTGCTATAAAATTCAGTTAACACACAAATGCAAAATACTGCAGATGCTGGAAATCTGAAATAAAAACAGTAAAGTGTGGAGAATCTCTGTAGGTCTGACAACATCTGTGGGGAGAAAAACAGAGTTAACATTGAGTCCGATATGACTTTTCTTCAGAGCTCAGTTGTTAAAACACCTTGGTACCAATTTCCTACTTTGAAATAAATTCAGAGTTTCACTCACTCAGTCTTTTGTCTCACTCAGCTGAACTTGCCTGCCCACTGTGACTGCTCCTCACTCGTGTGCTCAGGGACCCACTTGTTTGTCCATTCCTGTAATCCTTCTTCTTAATGGATTCCACAAATCCTGAAATTCATGTGTTTTCTGAAGACGTGACCATTTTAGTGGGCCAAACTGGTCCTTTTGAAGGAGAACACTGACTCAGTAAAATGGGACATCATTTTCAGTAATCTTGAATAGAACGAACAAAGTAACTTGCAATTTAAGGACAAGTTTCACAACGTAAAGTGCTTCAGAGCAATGGGAGTGCATCACTTTTCTAGTGTAGGAAGTACAGCAGCTATTTTGTACACAACCAGACCCTGAAAGCTCTGTGGCTCAGTGGTTAGCACAGCTGCCTCACTGCACCAGGGGCCCAGGTTCAATTCCAGCCTTGTGTGACCATGTGGAGTTTGCACGTTCTCCCCGTGTCCCTGTGGGTTTCCTCCGGGCGCTCCAGTTTCCTCCCACAGTCCAATGATGTGCAGGCTAGGTGGATTGGCCGTGCTAAATTATCCATGATGTGCAGTTTAAGTGCTTTAGGCATAGGAAATGTAGGGTTGTGGGGATTGGTCTGGGTAGGATGTCCGTCAGTGTGGACTTGTTGGGCCAAATGGCCTGTTTCCACACTGTAGGGATTCTATGGAGTAGTCTTTTAGAGAAGTAACTATTAAAAAGGACAGAGAAGATCTTTTCTCTGCAATGGGATCTGATGTATCCCGCTGCAAAGATCTGAGGACGGGGGCCTCAGTTTAACTTCATCTGGAAATCACCTCCCTTAGTGTTGCACGGGTTAGATTGTGTGCACACAGAATTTTTACAAGTTTTGGAAGAAGCTATTTTATTAAAATAATGCGACATGCAAAAATGAAGCCTATATTAATTCTGACTTTTTCTGTTCTAGGTCCAGACCTGAGCGAAGAGTAACTTCCTCCTCCTCTTTCTCCTCACTAGCTTCAGGCTCACAACTGTTCTCTCATTCACATGGAGTAGTACCACAATGAAGAATACTGGGATACCTTTGCTTGCTCTAACCCTTTCCCTTCCTTTCATTCCGCCTCACTATATCTCTGTGTTAAAGGGGTTTGTCTCTGACTTTCACTGAATATCATTGGATTTAACAGTATCCCATCAGTCTTTGTCCGCTTACTGCATCACTTTGCATCCTCCATAATCTGATGCTCAGTATTGAAGAGACATATTCTGAGATTTGTTGAAGAGATTGTTATTCCAAACAGGCATTATTGAAAGTTATAGAATATGAAGAACAAATGTTGTTGGTACTGCCAGGCCTTCGAATTGGTTCATTAGAGGGTTAATGCTTGAATAATTGATTTTTTTTCTTATTTTACTGTGACTTCAAATTCATTCACACGTCTCCAGTATAAAATAGCTACATTTACTCTGAAATTGTGACCTGAAGGAAGATGTTGGTCCTGTAATGCAGCAGGTTGTCTGCTACGTTCGTTTCTAAGAACAATAATGTTGCTTTGTAAATTTGTTGGACTTTGTATCCTAATTAAATTGATGTTGATGTTACTCCAAAAAGGATTTCAAAATATTTACTCCCAGGTACTGTTGTAACTGAAAACAAGGGAAGTTTACCTTATTGTGGAATAAAATAAAATATGATGTACTCAAGGACTTAAACCAATATTTGCATGATTTCGTCTTTTTCCATAAAGACTGATGTTGTGATATGACTGAAATTACCCAGGTACAGGTTGATCATGAGAATCCTATCTTGTGCATAGAACGTTGCTCACAATGACCAATGACAAAGTATTATTTTTGCATTCGTTCCACACGATGTGATAAGCCAATTGTAGCTGCCACCTCTTTAAATAATTAGAATGGTAAAGATAAAGAAACTAGTGTAATCCTGAATATGAATGCAATGATGATATTATTGACAGGCTTCGGTTGTTCCCCTACAGTTCTAAATGTATAAGTGGTACGTTAATCTGGTGCTGTTTATGGAAGCTCTTGTGCATTGAAGGCAAAAAAAAACAGACTATGGTGAGAACCCTGTGGGTGCCATTTTTCCCTGGAATTCTGGAGTTGATGGGCAGGACAAATGTTGGGAAGGTTAACCCCAGAAATGCTCACTCCCTTCACATCACCATGGTGATTCAGTGCTAGGTCTGTAGGTAGATGAACAACCTTCTCCATTCAGCAGCAGTTTGGGAATTCCAGCTTGTTGATGACCTTTGACCCTCTCCTAAACCATCAGTCTTCAGCAAGGTGAACACCATAGGATGGGTCTATCTGGCGGTTAGGGCAGGATATACCCATCATCAGTGGAAGAGCAACAGAGCGATGCCTCATGCTGAGGGAAATGCCCCTGTGGTGACCATTATTGCTTGCTTCTGTGAAATGAAAGGTGAATGGCAAACAGCATGGAAGTGTGGTACGAGAGTGAGGTAGTACAGGCAGAAAGACCCAGGAGAAATTTCTGGAGAAGAAGTAGTCATTCTATGGATTCAACAGAAAAGAATTGTCAGTCAGGTACAGCTTATCTCACCTTTTAATTACTGCACGTGCTTTTGATGGGGTGAAATCATCAATTAGAAGAATTCTAATCGCAGCCCACTGTGAGCACTGCTTGCAAATGTTGACAAACCTGCAGGAAAGGTTTGGAGGGATTTGGAACAGGAGCAGGAATGTGAGACTAGTTTAGTTTGGGATTCTGCTCAGCATGGACTGGTTGGATTGAAGGGTCTGTTTCTATGCTGTATAACTCTATGCATGGCAGTAAGTTGTTTAACACCCACAGCAACTGGCTTTGTTACTTGTCTTCCCAGCAGGTGAGAAAAAATGGCTAGTTTCCTCGACTGGGATAGCAGGGCAGTTGCCTGCTGGCTCGTGTGTAGCCTGCCATCATGCCTCCAATGGGGTGTATTTTGGAGCAGGGATGGGTGCTGGAAGCTACCCTCCTGCCTTAGCCCCTGAACCCGTTTTCCCTGTTTCCACAGCCCACTGGAGAAGAAACCATGTCTCATCATTACAGACCCTAATGTCCTGACAGCTTGGGGTTCAGGTGAATCAGGGACTTAGTCCCACCTAGAGTCACCCATCCCTGCACTAAATCTCAGCCTTGTGTTTCTGAGATTTAGGAGGAAACAAAAGGCTGCGGGGTAGCAGTATTGAGGAGTTTTCTGCTCAAATGTACAGTGCCTGAGATGAAGGATCACATTGTCAGTTCAGCACTCTGGCTTCACCATCTTTTTTGTTCTCAACTTCTGCTCAGAAGTGTTCACACTTATTCCAGCAAAAGGCAGAGGGAAATTTATCCATGATCATTTCAACTGCACCTTTGCTCCACCTTTACAGTTGTGAAGGTTAGAGTCGCAGGAAGGGAGGTGAAAATGGCAAACATATCACAGTTAGTGAAACTAATTCAGGCAGAATCAGGCAGATTGAAGGTTTGATGGATTAAGATCCAATTTGCATTCTGCCTATTTCTTGTCTTGAGTGCTTTGTTGCTGGGGCTTCCCAAGCTGAGTTGGATAGCATTGGATGAAATCCTGGGCCATGGGCACTCTGCTGGAAAACAAAGGGAGACATTTCTTCCCCTGACTTTTTTTTTGGGTGAGGGGTGCGGTTGGAAGACAGATCACTGCAGACAGAGGGCTGATTGAGAAATTGAGGGAGAAAAAGGTAGCGACTAACGGGGAGAAAAAGCATGTTTGATTGATTTGAAATCTTAATATCTGCAGCCTGTTTGTTTTTAATCACCTTGGACTTTTTTTTTTATTTATTGGATATGACTCCTTTTCCTGTAACCTTTTGAGTATGCCTGAAATAAGGAATACTATCTCTTAAGGACCTGTAACCATTTTACTTCTGTACATTGCCAGATTGTCTAAACAGCGTATAGCACTGGGAAATATATACTGACGTTGCCAGGTTCTATAAGCAGAATGTAGTACTAGTCTTCATCTCTTTAAACTATATTATATTGGACCAGTTTATAAAATAAATAGACAGCTGCTCCATCTTTGTATTGGTCAGGTGGACACATATGAAGCAGCTGTGCAATGGATACAGTATTACAATCCACTAACTGTTTGCATTCATTTTGTTCAATTCGGAAAGCTACCAAAGATGAAGGGTCATTTGGATTGTCCAGCAGAGATAAATATTTTGGCCAGGAGATTCTGAGGGCCAGGTAATAATTTCTGCAGTGTAGATATGAGCATTGCACATGGAAATCCTGTGGGATCCCAGCGTAGGGGACCCTGAAGGAATTTCCTGGCCAATGGAAGAATCTGCCTGGTAGTTCCCCTATACATGGAACTGTCTGAAAGTCTCCATTGAATTCGGGGTGGGGGGGGGTGGCGGGGGGGGGGGGTGGGGGGGTGGGAGGGGGGTTCTACTGCAGGTAAGTAAATAGCTACTCGGGAAACATTAGACAATCAAAACCTAGTCCTGAGCAGCTGCAGAACAGACCTCCCCAGTTACACCTCATTTAGACCCTGACTAAAACCTTGTTAGATCTCCAGGATCCAGCAGCCCCCCCTCTACCACTGGAATCCAGCATGGTCCTTCTACCACTGGCATCTGAAACCTAGCCCATCTCTTGCAGGATCTATTATCTCCTACCTACCCTAAATACACTATCACATACCTTCCTGCCCTAGAATCTTACTCTTTGACACCTTAGTTAACTGGCATCCCACCTTCTACCCAGCTGGCATAATACTTAACTAGAACTCTAATTTGTACCTACCTGGCACGCAAACCACACATTTACCTTATGTACTTAACCTGTCAATGCAGCTTTCAGTGTTACTGCCTATAATGTTGGATCTCTACATTGCAGAATACAGAAGCTGACCACCGTAAGAAAAATGGGCACAGTTTGCTAGCCCTGACCATTCTACATGATAAGATACCAGTCACAATGAGAGTATGGTTCCATTTCCGAAGGAGACCTGTCTGAAATCTCCTGTCAGAGATGTGGAACTTTTTCACTGTGTAAAAAGGAGAGTAGTGTAACCTGCATGATATTGCTATGCCTCAGAAAATCTGGCCCTTGGTTTTAATTTCCTTCTAGCAATACAAGCACAACATGGAGTAATGAGGAATAAAAACAGAAAATGCTGGAAAAGCTCAGCAAGGAGTTATCAAAGACAGTCGATCAATGACTCAGTTCCTATTAAACTTCAGCCCTAAAGCATCCATTTAGTTATTTAAATTAGTGTGCATGGCATAATTAAACGGGGTTTTACACAGCAAGATTGTGGCTGATATCATTTGTCCTTGATTCTTAGCTGTCATGGCAACTAAGATGCCTAGTTATGTGAAGACAACTGGAAATAATCAGAAGTAGCAGATTCAACTTTAAAGTGGTTTTGGGGGTGTTGGTTTGTGAAGGCCACACTGTCCTGGTGTTAAGATGGTTATCGAGTTACCTACAAGGCTATTTTTGCAGTCAGTCCAATTACATAGCTTTCACTGATTGAACCATGTGTGTCAGGTACAAATAATTGTTTCCAGTGGAACACACAATCAGTTGAAGAAGAATCTTCATCTGAGGCTGTAAGTTTTATTGCAAAAAGCCTTCATGCAATCTTATCTCGAATTTCAGCTTACTAATGGCCAATCCAATAGGGCCTACAGTGAGTGGAGTCATATAACTCAGTGAATGTTGAAAAGTACAGGTGATACCATTGAGGGGAGCATTTTTTATGTAACACCATTCTTCCAATGAGCACACGTTCGGAAATCAAGCAATTTTAACAATGTAGAATTGTGTATGTATAACAATGTAGATTAGTTTTAGCAAAAATATTTCCTTACTCAGTAACTTCCTTTCCGCATTTTTTATATTATCATGGAATGTGGGTGTCACTGGCTGGAACACATGTCTTGCCTGTTCTTAGTTGACTTTGAAAAACTGGCAGTGAGCTGCCTTCTTGAACCGCTGCAATCCGTGTGCAGTAGGTAGATCCACAATGCCCTTAGGGAGAGAATTCCAGGATTTTGACACAGTGACAGTGAAGGAACAGTGATATATTTCCAGGTCAAGATGATAAGTAGCTTGGAGGGGTACAATCAAGTGCTGATGTTCCCATTTATTTGTTGATGATGTCTTCTTAAGTGATAGTGTGGGTTTGGAAGGTGCTCTCTGAGGATCTTTGGTGAATTTCTGCAGTACATCTTGTAGACAGTACACACTGCTGCTGCTGAGTGTCGGTGGTGGAGGGAGTGGATGTGGTGTCAATTATGCGGGCTGCTTTGTCCTGGAGGATGTCAAGCTTGTTGAGTGTTGTTGGGGCTGAACTCATCCAGGCAAGTGGTGACCATTCCATCACACTCCTAACTTATGCCGTGTAGATGGTAAACAAGCTTTAAGGAGTCAGAGGTTGAGTTATTCACTGCAGGATTCCTCACCTCAGACCTGCTCTTGTAGCTACCGGGTAGTTAAGAGTCACCGACATTGCTGTGGGTCTGGAGTCACGTGTAGGCCAGACCGGGTAAGGATGGCAGTTTCCTTCCCTAAAGGACATTAGTGAACCAAATGGGATTTTCCTGACAATTGTCAATGGTTTCATGGTCAGCATGGAGTTTTAATTCCAGACTTTTATTGAATTCAGATTAATCTGCCAGAGTGGGATTCAAACTCAGGTTCCCATAACATTACCTGGGTCTCTGCATTAATATTCTTGCGATAATAATAGGCCATCACCTGCTGCTAAGTGCAAGAGAGGTTGAGATATTGAGAGAGACAGAACTGAAATATAATGAATGAATGAATGCCTCTACTGGAATTTTATTTCCATATAGTAATCATTAGCTCATGCTGAGTATACATTGAGAAATAAATACTTTCGATCAGAACTGGAGATATCTTACAGCAACCCTGTGATGTGGTTTCAAACTGAACCTTGGTCTTTAGAAATACCAATATATCGATTTAGACTGTTGGTCTGTTTTATTTCCATTCATGTTTATCCTCTAAGTCAACAGGGGCCTGATCAGTATGGGAATGAAGTGGCAAATAGAGCCTTTTAATTTGAATTTCCATGACATCTGGTTCCTATTGGGTTCAGAGAGTTTAAATCTACCCCCCCGCCCTCAGTCTTTATCGCACCACACCTTAACAAACTCAGATGCCTTATCTTTGGTGTTGCTGATTGTGCAAGTGTTGCCTATGGAGTTAGCAGTGTGAGTATTTCACACAGCCAGCAATAGCTTAGAGTCTTGTATGGCCCTGCTGTCAGACTGTATCATTTACTCAGCACAGATCCTGACTGCATTGCACACTATGTCCAGCCATTAAAATCAATATGTGGAAAAACAGCATGAGAATCAGCTGATTTCCAATCTCTGGGTGTTGCAGGTGAGATTCCACCAGCAGTACATAATTCTGCAATGTTCGCCCTTTAATGTGTGCATCTGAAGCAATTGTTGGTTGGTCATAAACCATTACAAACACAAAGCATGAACTGGAATCTGATTATTATCTGAGAAGGATGTAGAAGGCAAAGTGCTGAAGGCTGGTATGTTCTCCAGGGGAATTGCTCTGTAAGATATCCAGCTCAGATAGGATAGTTGAATAGTCATCTGTGGAGTGGTTATTGTATAATATTTACCAATTTTTAGCATATTTAGTCATTGCAGAGAATTACAGATTTGCAGCACTGAAGAAGGCCATCTGATCCATCACATCTTTGATTGTTGTTTGAAATAAGTATCTATTCATTTCCATTTCTTTCCTTTAACCCTTTAAGTTTTTATTTTTTTTCAAATATTTATACAGTTAAACCTATTGGGGATTCCACATCCACCAATGCCTTTGGTATGTCGGGTGTCATTCCATATTCAGATAATCTTTTGTGCAAAACTTTAGGGATGGAGTTCTTCCTTTGCTAACATTGGAAATTCTGTTGTAAACTAGGGATGAATTTGTGCTGTGTCTAAAGGCGTTTATCCCACAAGTTTCAGACCAAATTTAATTTGATTATTTTGCTGAATACAAGGCCTGCCATGAATCAGTGCAATTAAAAACAATTAGCATTGAAAAGGTTCTTTCAGGATATTTAACAGTGGTAATTTGTACTGTTTGATGAATACAAATGAAATATGTTTATCGCAAAAAATAATTTTGATGCATCACTTATACGTAATCCAATTTTCAATGGCTGAAAGTGACCCCGGACCCAAATGTGCACAGAGAGCAGAACCTCTCACACTCAGGCACAGCCAGTTTTTCAGGTGGGCAGTTATACTGATATGAAAGATTGCAGAAGCTCACATTATGCTGGATGTGATGAGCTTAAAATTCTGTGATTGCTCAGTTTAGCTTCTTTGACTCGTATCCAAAAGTACAAATTTTAAGCAAACTCTGATGCATAAGGCAAAGGGTTAATGTTGGAGACAACATCAAACTCTGCCCATTCTGATGATCTCATAAAGTTTTTTGTTGTCAAAAAATGTTAGTTCAAGATCCATTTGGAAACAACTGTGTCCTCAGTATATCTTAATAGTCATCATGATTTTGTCCAACTAACTAGCCAATATTGTTTGTACCCTTTACTGTCATGCAATAAGCTACATCTTGTTTAGGCAAGACTTACTACCACGGTTAACTAAATTGGCTGTTCAACACAATGTAGAAAGGAGGATTGGTGGCTGGACTGTACCCCAACCATTAGCAGGCAGTATGAAAGAAAAACAAAAACAGAAATTTCTAGAAAAACTCAGCAGGTCTGGCAACATCTGTGGAGAGAAATCAGAGTTGATGTTTTGGGTCCAGTGACCCTTCCTCAGACCGGGACCCAAAACATTAACTCTGCTTTCTCTCCTCATATGCTGCCAGACCTGCTGAGCTTTTTCAGCAATTTCTATTTTTGTTTTTGTTTCAGATTTCCAGCATCCACAATTCTTTAACGTTTTCATGGGCTGGTAGCAGAGGGTTCCACAGCATATATGACAAACCTGAGGCAAAAATCTTGTAATTTTGCCTTTAATTTTTTTGAATTTGACCTTACATTTCTGCTCCCTAGGTTTTGGATCATGTACCATAGAAACTGTTTTTGCTTTTTGCTTCATCAAAACATTTTATAATTTTCAACATCTTTCTGAGCTCTCCTCTTAAGCTTTGTCACTTCAAAATTGTTTTATCTTCTCTGTCAATTGCACACACCTGAAAAAAATTTTGTAAAACCAGCTGAAATTTTTTACTTGTATAATAAGTACCTTGAGAATTGTATCCAATCTCAGATATTCTGTGAAAGTGGACATAGCCTCTAAATTCTAAAACCCTTCTCCATGTTTTTCACACTATCAATTTAATGCATAATTGTTCAAATGTCATTTTATATGAAAATATTTCTAGCCAAATTATCATGCCCTTTGTTGTTATTATCTGTGTCCATATGATGAAAGTGTGATTATGAGAACATGCTTTAAATGTTGGAATGAAATCCCTTTCCACAAAATAGAATAATTAGAGAATTTAAAGTGTAACTTCTAGAATTTTACTGAAATGAAATGCCTGTGCAGTTATTTTTTAGATTCTGTTGTTTGTACTTTTTGGTACGTGCTGCTGGGTGGCCCTTCGAACAAGGGACCATACTTTGTTCATGCTGCAAATCTTGGAAATTGTATGTTTTTGGACAGGAACATACTGTGTAGCCACGGTATCAATTTTATGGAAATATGTGCGAGACGAGAGTCTGCTGAGCAGACAATGTGTTGGCTAAGATAAATTGTTTCGGGGAAAATAATGCAAAGCAAAAGAAAAGTTAACTTTTAAAAAAAGGAATAGATTCATATTTAGTTTACTGCATTATCCATTGAAGAAAATATCTGTTCGCAAGTGGTTAAGATATCAGAAGATGTTCAGAGTAACTTTGTAACAAATGTACAAATGATTGTCCATGCAGACTCATACCATTTCCGGCTGCCTCTTGAAACAGCCAAGTTAAGAATATTTCTTAACTGAAAAATATATTTGGTTCAAGCTAGCAATTCTGTTCTGAACATATTTCAGACTGCGTAATCCTTATGATTACATCATATAGTGCTTGTTTAATTTGAAGTTTATTATTTGTAACACAAGATTGTAAATATTGTATAAAGATGTTTGGTGTATCAATAATTCGTATTTTTGACAGATTTGTTACAGTGGCAGATTGTTCTTTTATTTTAATGTTATTTCTTTATAACGTGCAATGCAAAAATATTGTCAACCATGTTCAGACCCTTAAATGAATACGATGCATGTAAGTGAATGTGCATAAAGGTTTACTTTGTAAGTGAGTATTTAATGGAAATTTTCAAATATGGAATTTCGTTAAAATCATTAAATGAGGAAATGAATTTCAATGATTATCACTTCTTAGGGAAAATAGTTCAAATGTAAAGAATTGTCACAAATTTCATTTGTAAGTTCTGTGTTTCTTTATGTTTCATTAGTTTTTTTATGAATTACAAATCTAGCACAACATGTTACTTACTTTAAAAGTTATACTGAATAAGGTTTTGTTTTTACTTTTCAAATTAGTTCATCTTATATGTAAGAGATCATCAGCCATTTCTCTCCTTGATCCTTGGAGAGCTGACCATGTGCTGCTCTGATTCGGTAAAGACGGACAGTGAGTTTTTATGTTATATTGTCAAGTATTTACACATGCACAAAACTGAAATAAGCCAGATAACTAAATTATATAATGTATGGTTAGTTTTTAAACTTGTGTTTTACTGTCATCACTTGAGTGCTAGTTGTTTGCAGGGCAGGGTAGAATAACTATGTTAAGACTACTGACAGTTAGCCTGCTTATGTGCTGCAGGGATGAAAACATGTTTATTGGCAAAAATCTGAAGTCAGTTCCTAGAAAACGTATGTGGAGCAGCCCAATGTCAAGAATAAGCATTTAAAGAAACCTTCAGAGTAAATGTCAGTTTAGAAATGGAAACAATGACAAGGAGATTCAGTTGTGATGTCAACAATGTTTAAAAAATGCACATGCATTTAAGAGCCACATGAATTATTGTCTTTCACCTAACATGAACTGATTCAAAGATTAAAAGTTTGAGGAATATTTCTTCATTGTAACTGCCGGTTCTGGAATCATTGACTTTAGGATGAATCAGATCCATGCTAAACAGACTAGATGTTCCAAAATCCTGAACATACCTTGGCAGATTAATAAAAATTCATATAGAGCAGTCTGAATGCAACATTAATTGGAAACATGATTATTTTTCAAAATATGAATAAACAATCAGCAAAGCTGCATCAACGTAATAGTGGTATTAAAGGACATTTGGGGCAGTCTGTACCTCTGCGCCAAAAGCTCTGGGTTTAATTCCCACCTGGCACAAAGGTGCATCATGATATGTTCAAACAGGGTGAAATAAATGAACGTATTACTGATACTCTTACCCTCAATCATGCTGTCACCAATTGTCACAATCTTGGCAGTTTGTAGAAATTGAGGAATCATGTCTCCTTAGGTGTTTGTACTATGGTTTCTCACAATCTGGTTCAGTTCAATAGTTGGCCTTTACTATTTAAAACTGGTTAATTATTTAATTTAAAAATCAAAACAGAAATTGCTGAAGAAGCTCAGGAGGTCTGGCATAGTCTGTGAAGAGACAAACAGAGTTAACATTTCAAATTCGATATGAGACTTGCTCATAACTGATTATTTAATGATTCTTTAATTATGCTGGAACTTAAGACCAATTAATTGTGTGACAAGTCATCAAAAGTAGGCCGGCACAGTGGCTCAGTGGTTAGCACTGCAGCCTCACAGCACCAGGGACCCGGGTTCGATTCCAGCCTCGGGTAACTGCCTGTGCGGAGTTTGCACATTCTCCCCCGTCTGTGTGGGTTTCCTCCGGGTGCTCCGGTTTCCTCCCACAGTCCAAAGATGTGCAGGCCAGGTGGATCGGCCATGCTAAATTGCCCGTAGTGTCCAGGGTTATAGGGGGATGGGTCTGGGTGGGATCTATCAAGGGGCGATGTGGACTTGTTGGGCTGAAGGGCCTGTTTCCACACTGTAGGGAATCTAATCTAATTAAAATAGTCACTAACTGGGTGGCCAATTTGAGGATGAAAAAAACTGGCATTTTGCCATTTCACAATAACAACTGACTTTTTTTGCTGTAGGATGTGACTGACAGTCTGGGAAAGTTACTGAGAATAATGGAGGGAAAAAATACGCAAATACACACAAAACACAGCCTTGGCCCAATGTAACATTTGTTTGTGTAAATCCAAGCTTTCACTAATGCATTGACAGTTGTGATTTCACCTTGAGGAGATATCTATTGTTCAAATTTGCTGGAAGAGAACTGAATACTTTGCAGGGTTTCTGCATTTATTTATTTGTTTCAGGATGGTTTGCACACTCAGGAATTCTCATACTTCTGGGGATTAAAAAAACACCAGGAACAAGGACTACATATGTTGTGGACTCCATATTGTATTTTTTCATTCAGTCTTAGAGTGCTCATTCTGTACTGGATATACTTATGCAGCATGCTTACTTAATCTCAAGAGAGCACGCTCCACTCAACAAATGGCAAATTTAAGTTACAAAGTACTCTGAGTGATAGCTACCAATTATTTAATTTCCAAAGGATCTAGTTGAGTTACAGTGTAACAGTGGAAATGTAAGATAAGTTCTCACAGTCACAAAATATACTGATAAATTTTAGTGATCTGGGTGCTGCTGATTTCAACAGCACAGTCTGATGATCTGAGGCTTTTTCATTTGTGATGAGTTAAGAGTTGACATTTAAATCTGTAAACTTAGCAGTAAGTAAGCTAAATGGATTTGTAATAATGTATTGAAAAATTTTACGTGGCAGAACATACATTCCAATTCTTTGCTGTTTGCTACAAGAATGTTAAAAAGATGACAAATAATGTGCTATTGAGTCATGCCAGATTTTATAAAGATGTTTGTGTGCACCTGTGCAAAGAGCCATATTATACTGGATATAATTGAAAACTCCCAAAAATGGGAGATTTGAATGCCAGCTGTTCTGACAAAGCGTATTCTGTAATATGTAACAGTCACTCAAATACTTTAATAACTCTGTAAGAAAATTGAGTTGGCATTAAAAGTAGAAACTCAACAAATACCTTCTGTGATTCCGAAAATCCAGTGCATTAGGAGTGTGATAGAAATCTGCCTCCTTCCAACAACACTACAATGCAGTGCAACACTCAACTAAATTTTCCAAACTCATTAAGGCCATTTGGGAACATACACAAAGTGAATTACAGCTACTTTATCCATGAACAGTTAAATGCACGTCAATCACTGGTTCAGTATAACGTGGGGTTATGTCTCTGGAATGGATAAACCTGTTTTGAATTTATGGAGCTTATTTTGTGATAACTGATAATATTCAGTGTGCAATGTGTGTAATAATCCTATTTCAATAATTTTGATTGGACAGAAAGGCCTGTTTCTGTGCTGTATATCCAGTTGTCCAATTTTTTGCATATGCAGTTAAAAATGAGCTATGTATCAAATGAGATATAAGATGACTAGATTCCATGTCAGATCGGTTTTATCTCATTGACACTTTTTGTTACGGCCCTTAACTTGGACCAAACATTTGCACCTATATTACCAGAGGTGTGATAGCGTTTGACTGCGATTCTGTGTGTTTGCCTGACCAAGTTCCTATCCATTATAGTTTATTTTTCCATTGTTTGTGAACAAGTTCTTTCTGCTGTCATTTAGTCTGTTATAATGTGAATGCTAGTTGGGACTGGAAATATACTTTGAGTGTTAGGAGGCATATGGCCAAAATAAAATCAAACAAGCAAATGAATCTTCATGTCAGTTGGTTTTTATTGATAGCTATTGTTAATAAAGAGCATTGAAGCATTGTAATGTTACATATCTGGCTTCCAATTGTAAGCCGTGGCCCGGAATTTATGACTAACCGTGAAGTAAATTCTCACTGAGAGATCTGATGAGCTCATTGGTGAAATTATTTTTAAAACATAACTTAAAACTCTGAAATAAATAATTTAATAATACACCAAGACTGTCCCTAAAAGTAAACAATGTCGTTACAAACACAAAAACAAAGTTGCTGAAAAAGTTCACGATAACAAGGTATAAAGCTCTTTGAGAAGGTGACCAAACAGGTAGATGAGAGTAAACCAGTTGATGTGGTGTATATGGATTTCAGCAAGGCGTCCGATAAGGTTCCCCACAGTCGGCTTTTGTACAAAATGCGGAGGAATGGGATTGTGGCAGATAAAGCAGTTTGAATCGGAAATTGGCTTGCTGAAAGAAGACAGAGGGTGGTAGTTGATGGGAAATGTTCATCCTGGAGACCAGTTACTAGTGGTGTACCGCAAGGGTCGGTGTTGGGTCCACTGCTGTTTGTCATTTTTATAAATGACCTGGATGAGGGCGTAGAAGGATGGGTTAGTAAATTTGCAGATGACACTAAGGTCGGTGGAGTTGTGGATAGTGACGAAGGATGCTGCAGGTTGCAGAGAGACATAGATAAGCTGCAGAGCTGGGCTGAGAGGTGGCAAATGGAGTTTAATGCAGACAAGTGTGAGGTGATGCACTTTGGTAGGAGTAACCGGAAGGCAAAGTACAGGGCTAATGGTAAGATACTTAGCAGTGTAGATGAGCAGAGAGATCTCGGTGTCCATGTACACAGATCCTTGAAAGTTGCCACCCAGGTTGACAGGGCTGTTCAGAAGGCATACAGTGTTTTAGCTTTTATTAATAGAGGGATCGAGTTTGGAACCAAGAGGTTATGGTGAAGCTGTACAAAACTCTGGTGTGGCCGCACTTGGAGTATTGTGTACAGTTCTGGTCACCGCATTATAAGAAGGATGTGGAAGCTTTGGAAAGGGTGCAGAGGAGATTGACTAGGATGTTGCCTGGTATGGAGGGAAGGTCTTAAGAGGAAAGGCTGAGGGACTTGAAGCTGTTTTCATTAGAGAGAAGAAGGTTGAGAGGTGACTTAATTGAAACATATAAAATAATCAGAGGGTTAGATAGGGTGGATAGGGAGAGCCTTTTTGCTAGGATGGTGATGGCAAGCACGAGGGGGCATAGCTTTAAATTGAGGGGTGAAAGATATAGGACAGATGTCAGAGGTGGTTTCTTTACTCAGAGAGTAGTTTAGGGAATGGAACGCTTTGCCTGCAACGGTTGTAGATTCGCCAACTTTAGGTACATATAAGTCGTCATTGGATAAGCATATGGACGTACATGGAATAGTGTAGGTTAGACGGGCTTGAGATCGGTATGACAGGTCGGCACAACATCAAGGGCTGAAGGGCTGTAATGTTCCATGTTCTAAAACTGGATGTAGACAGCAGGCCAAGCAGCATCAGAGGAACAGGAAGGCTGACTTTTCGGGCCTAGACCCTTCTTCAGGAAAAATCTGAAAAATATTTTCTGAAGAACGGTCTAGGCCCGAAACGTCAGCCTTCCTGCTCCTCTGATGCTGCTTGGCCTGCTGTGTTCATCCAGCTCTACACCTTGTTACCTCAGATTCTCCAGCATCGGCAGTTCCTACTATCTGCTTAAAAAGCTTGGCAGGTCTGGCAGCGTCTGTGAGGGAATAAAAGAGTTAACGTTTCGGGTCCGGTGACTCTTCCTGTGTTCTGAGGAAGGGTCACCAGACCCAAAATGTTGGCTTTGTTTTTCCCCTTCATGGATGCTGCCAGACCTGCTGAGCTTTTCCAGCAACTTTGTTTTTGTTCCTGATATACAGTGTCCGCAGTTCTTTCGGTCATTACAAGCATATCATCACGAGTGCAGAAGGTGTGTAACAATTTACTGGATATTTAATTGATTTCAGTGATTGATGGCTCTGGGAGTGGGGAAAAGGGGCTCGATAGTGCAGTTCATATTAGTAGATTGAGTGACACCCCACAACCTCAGCCATCCCATACTACTTCACACCAATCAAACATGTAACCAGTATCAAGAAATTTAATTAAGGTAACTCCTTTAATGTCCTACTCTCAACTGTGCTGTGGTTACCATTGATTGGAAACTGAATTATACCAACTGTATTCATATTGTGGCTTCAAGGGAAAGGCAGAGGCTAGGAATTCTGAGGCAAGTAACTTACCTCCTGACTCCCCAAAACCTGTCTATCAGCTATAAGGCTCAAATCAGGAGTTTAATGGAATACTTTGCACTAATTTGGATGAGTGCAGCTCCAATTACACTGAGGAAGCTTGGTGCAATGCAAAACAAAGCACTCCCATTGACTGATACCACAACCACCAGCTTCAACATTTGCTCCTTCACCACATTTACACAAAAACAGCAATGTGTACCATCTACCAGGCGTACTGCAGAAAATCACAGAGCTCTTGTGACAGAACCTTCTAAACCTTTGACCCCTACCACATAGAAAGACAGGGGGAACAGACTCCATTGAATCCCAGTATTTGGCAGTGATGTAACGGTCGTGTCATTGGGTACTGTTCTGGGTACATGAGTTCAAATTCCGTCATGACAGATTGTGAAATTCAAAGTCAGGCAAAAAAAGGAACAAAAAGCTGTTGATTATTATAAAAACAGCTCCCTATTGTCCTCTAGGGAAGGAAATCTGCCATCCTAACCTAGTCTGGCCTATTTGTCAGAGATAATGGGAACTGCAGATGCTGGAGAATCCAAGACAACAAAATGTGAGGCTGGATGAACACAGCAGGCCAAGCAGCATCTCAGGAGCACAAAAGCTGACGTTTCGGGCCTAGACCCTTCATCAGAGAGGGGGATGGGGTGAGGGTTCTGGAATAAATAGGGAGAGAGGGGGAGGCGGACCGAAGATGGAGAGAAATTTTTCTGTGGGAGTCGGTGGGCTTGAAATGGACATCAGTTACAAGCTGGTTGCCTGAGATGGAGACTGAGAGGTCCAGGAAGGTGTTTTTCTGTGGGAGTCAGTGGGCTTGAAATGGACAACGGTTACAAGCTGGTTGCCTGAGATGGAGACTGAGAGGTCCAGGAAGGTGTTTTTCTGTGGGAGTCGGTGGGCTTGAAATGGACAACGGTTACAAGCTGGTTGCCTGAGATGGAGACTGAGAGGTCCAGGAAGGTGTTTTTCTGTGGGAGTCAGTGGGCTTGAAATGGACAACGGTTACAAGCTGGTTGCCTGAGATGGAGACTGAGAGGTCCAGGAAGGTGTTTTTCTGTGGGAGTCGGTGGGCTTGAAATGGACAACGGTTACAAGCTGGTTGCCTGAGATGGAGACTGAGAGGTCCAGGAAGGTGTCTGTGGGAGTCGGTGGGCTTGAAATGGACATCAGTTATAAGCTTTGGTCCGCCTCCCCCTCTCTCCCTATTTATTCCAGAACCCTCACCCCATCCCCCTCTCTGATGAAGGGTCTAGGCCCAAAACGTCAGCTTTTGTGCTCCTGAGATGCTGCTTGGCCTGCTGTGTTCATCCAGCCTCACATTTTGTTGTCCTGGCCTATATGTCACTCCAGACCCACAGCAATATTGTTGAACTTCAGTGCCCTCTGGGAATTAGAGATGGGCAATAAATTCCGGCCTAGCTAGTGATCCCCTCATCCCAAGTATGAATGAAAAAAGACACCAGGTCAAAATCCTGCCACTCCCTTCCAAACAGCATGGTAATGTTCTTACACCCCAGGACTACATACTTCAAGAAGGAGGTTCAACAATGCAGACTTCAGAACAATCAGGGAAGGACACTGAATGCTGGCACTGAGAAATATGGCCATGAATAAATGATAAAAAAAATGATGAATGGTTAACCATTATTGAAATGGTCTAATGAACCATTCAGTTAGATCAAGCTGTAATTAATGAATAATCATAAAGGTTTGCCAAATTTTCACACTGCAATTAGACATGGACAATAAATAATGGTTATGTCAGAGACATCAATATTCCTAGAACATTTTTCTTGGAAAGATAGCACATAGTTGCTGATCCATATTGTGTAAAATATGTGGACCCATGCACACTGCATTTCTTGTACATTTACTTTTCATGATGAGATGTGAGAATTACTGGTTATTTTGTACAACCCATTCTCTATATGGCTCCAAGGTTGTTCAGAATCAACCACACTGCCATAATTCTGGAGTCATATTGAGGCTAGACCAGGCAAGGATGGCAGATTTCCTTCACTAAAGGACATCAGTGAGCAGTGGCTGCATGGTCACCATGAGACTAACCTTTTAATTTCAAAGTTTTGTTGAATTCAAATTTCACCATAAAGAGATTGGGATTACTAGCTCAGTGACATTCCCACTGTGCCACTGCCTTTCTTCTTGTGACCGATGATAGCAGGAGATACAATGTGAATGTAGGAAGTGTTTATCTATTTAGGTAACCTCCATGGAAGTAGCTTTATTTGAAGTTATGACTAATGAACAACACTGACTATAATCTCTACACCATGATTGAAGGTCCCAGCTGCTAACAGTATGGTGTGATTTATATCCCACTTTACAACATATCCTGGTGAAATGCAACTTTGAAGGTGAAATATCCTGCATGGTAAAGTCATGTCAATAATCCACGAAATACAATATCACAATAACTATCAGTTCCTCACCCATAACAACCTTTGTTTTTTCTTCAATCTGCCTGCGACGTGGCAGGTGGAATCTGCTGAGTTGAGTCTTTTGACCTTGTGGTAATAGTGAGTGGGTGCTGAGCTTATTCAGTTTCAGTGATATAAGAACAATGTCTGGGACTCTATGCAGAGCTGAAAGTAACATGAAGAAAATTACTTTCTTTCTAAAATAGAGTTCACATTTCATCATATTTCATATTTTATCATTCACCAATTAGAATGAAATAAAAACAGAAAACTCTGGAACTGTTCAATAAAAACCAAAGGAACTGTGGATGTTGTAAATCAGGAACAAAAACAAAGTTGCTGGAAAAACTCAGCGGGTCTGGCAGCATCTGTGGAGGAGAAAACAGAGTTAACGTTTTGGGTGCGGTGACCCTTCCTCAGAACACTTCTGCCAGACCTGCTGAGCTTTTCCAGCAACTTTGTTTTGTTCTGGAAATATTCACTGGGAATATTCACTAGGAATGCTCACTTGGCACAGAGGTACAACATTCTTATGAAAAGTAGTGTCCAAGATTATGCCAGCTTTAGTTAGATAAGGTAGAAGAAGACAAACTGAGCTGATTAGGTGATGGTAGAAGGACTGGGGACACAGATTTAAGGCTTAATGAGATATGTGAGAGAGAATGGCTTTACTCAGTGAGTGAGAATGACCTGGAACTAACTCACTGACTCCTGGGTTCATTGAAATGATTATTGACATTAAAAGGAAATTGAATAGGCACTCAAAGGGAATAAACTTGCAGTTTATAAATAAACTCTGGTCCTGACCTCATTACAGACTTTGTTCAAACATGGACAAACGAGTTTTACAGAAGGAAAGTAAACATGACTACCTTTGACATCAAGGCAGCATTTGACTGAGTATCACATCAAAGAATCCTAAAGTAAAGTAAATTTGATGTGAATGAGGGGAAAATCTCTTTGGTTGTTGGAGTCATACTGAGTTCAAAGTAAGATGGTTGTTGCTGGAGATCAACTATCTCAGCTCCAGGACATTTCTGCAGGACGTTTTCAAGATGGTGTTTTAGGCTCAACCACCTTCAGCTGCTTCACCCAATGCCCTACCCCCTACTACCATCCACTTGGGAACACTCACTGATACTTCAACCCCACCACTGCCCGGACTACCACAAAAGTTTAATACTAAATCAAATACTCAGACTCCAATTTTCTATACAGAAGAACTCAGGTGAACTGAAAACATGGATCAGGTTTCTGTACTTAACAAGAGGCTATGATTTATTACAACTATCAGGTTTCAAATATAACCCTAACTCAAACCCTGTTTCATAAATCTGAAGTGCACATACAGATGCGTGCGCACACACACACGCACGCACACACACACATTCCACACGGACACACACAATTACCCCAATGGCTTGAACAAGACAACTGTAAAGACAACAATTCAGAATAAATTTTAGTAACTTGTTGTAAAACTGCTACATCTCCTACAATTGATGTGGTTTAAAGCAGCATCCTTTTTTCATCTCTTTAATCCACAGACCAAAAATAAAGTATCAAAATGTGACCGTTACACCTGTGTCATAAACTCAGAAGGTCACCGATGGTAACAAAGTGTGAAGCTGGATGAACACAGCAGGCCAAGCAGCATCTTAGGAGCACAAAAGCTGACGTTTTGGGCCTAGACCCTTCATCAGAGAGGGGGATGGGGAGAGGGAAACTGGAATAAATAGGGAGAGAGGGGGAGGCGGACCGAAGATGGAGAGTAAAGAAGATAGGTGGAGAGGAGAGTATAGGTGGGGAGGTAGGGAGGGTATAGGTCAGTCCAGGGAAGACGGACAGGTCAAGGAGGCGGGATGAGGTGGTAGGTAGGAAATGGAGGTGCAGCTTGAGGTGGGAGGAAGGGATAGGTGAGAGGAAGAACAGGTTAGGAAAGCAGAGACAGGCTGGACTGGTTTTGGGATGCAGTGGGGGGAGGGGAAGAGCTGGGCTGGTTTGGGATGCAGTGGGGGAAGGGGAGATTTTGAAGCTTGTGAAGTCCACATTGATACCATTGGGCTGCAGGTTCCCAAGCGGAATATGAGTTGCTGTTCCTGCAACCTTCGGGTGGCATCATTGTGGCACTGCAGGATGCCCACGATGGATATGTCGTCTGAGGAATGGGAGGGGGAGTTGAAATGGTTCGCGACTGGGAGGTGCAGTTGTTTGTTGCGAACCGAGCGGAGGTGTTCTGCAAAGCGGTCCCCAAGCCTCCGCTTGGTTTCCCCAATGTAGAGGAAGCCACACCAGGTGCAATGGATATAATATACCACATTGGCAGATGTGCAGGTGAACATCTGCTTGATATGGAAAGTCATCTTGGGGCCTGGGATGGGGGTGAGGGAGGAAGTGTGGGGGCAAGTGTAGCACTTTCTGCGGTTGCAGGTGAAGGTGCCGGGTGTGATGGGGTTGGAAGGGAGTGTGGGGCGAACAAGGGAGTCGTGGAGAGAGTGGGGATGGAAAAATAGCTTGGGTGGTGGGGTCGGCTTGTAGATGGCGGAAGTATCAGAGGATGATACGTTGTATCCGGAGGTTGGTGGGGTGGTATGTGAGAACGAGGGGGATCCTCTTGGGGCGGTTGTGATGGGGGGGGGGGGGGCGAGGTGTTAGGGAAGTGTTGTGGGAAATACGGGAGACGCGGTCCAGGGCGTTCTCGACCACTGGGGGGGAAAGCTGCGGTCCTGGAAGAACTTGGACATCTGGGATGTGTGGGAGTGGAATGCCTCATCCTGGGAGCAGGTGCGGCGGAGGCGGAGGAATTGGGAATAGGGTATGGAATTTTTACAGGAGGGTGGGTGGGAGAAGGTGTATTCTAGGTAGCTGTGGGAGTCAGTGGGCTTGAAATGGACATCAGTTTCTAGCTGGTTACCTGTGATGGAGACTGAGAGGTCCAGGAAGGTGAGGGATGTGTTGGAGATGGCCCAGGTGAACTTGAGGTTGGGGTGGAAGGTGTTGGTAAAGTGGATGAACTGTTTGAGTTCCTCTGGGGAGCAAGAGGCAGCGCCAATACAGTCATCAATGTACCGGAGGAAGAGGTGGGGTTTGGGGCCTGTGTAGGTGCGGAAGAGGGACTGTTCCACGTCACCTAAAGAGGCAGGCATAGCTGGGGCCCATGCAGGTACCCATGGCCACCCCCTTTGTCTGTGGGAAGTCGGAGGAATCGAAAGAGAAATTGTTGAAGGTGAGGACGAGTTCGGCAGGCGGATGAGGATGTCGGTGGAGGGGGATTGGTCGGGCCTGCGGGACAGGAAGAAGCGGAGATCCTTGAGGCCATCTGCATGAGGAATACAGGTGTATAGGGACTGGACGTCCATGGTGAAAATGAGGTGTTGGGGGCCAGGGAATCGGAAGTCCTGGAGGAGGTGGAGGGCGTGGGTGGTGTCACGGACGTAGGTGGGGAGTTCCTGGACCAAAGGGGAGAAAATGGAGTCCAGATAGGTGGAGATGAGTTCGGTGGGGCAGGAACAGGCTGAGACAATGGGTCGACAAGGGCAGGCAGGTTTGTGGATTTTGGGAAGGAGATAGAAACGGGCCGTGCGGGGTTGGGGAACAATGAGGTTGGAGGCTGTGGGTGGAAGGTCCCCTGAGGTGATGAGGTCATGGATGGTGTTGGAGATGATGGTTAGATGGGCTAGGAGAAAATCTCTTTTGGGGTTTCAATGTATGTTGGAATAATTTTTGCATCTCTATGTCTACTTTGAAACATTATCCAGGATAAAGCAAAAAACTGAATTGCTTCTGTAACAGCTTCTTGGCTGAAACACAGATCGATTGCTAATTTTGCCAAATGGCAAGGAATGCTGGGTACATTGGCCAAGTAAAACTCCGAAATTGCAAACCCACACACCAGACACAGTGCCACACAGCAACTAGGTGCGAATGACATTAGCATAATGTAAAAGGCAACAGTTTTCCTGGACAGATATACCCTGACAATTTATCCATTAAACAAAGAAGGGCCCAAACAGAAAGACACTGCAGTCCAGCTACACAAAGAAGCTAACAGTAGCATGCCGTCTAAGCAACTGGCAATGTTCCAAATGATTAAGTCTATCTCCCTGATCAGCCCAAACCATAGCAAGTTCCAGATAACCATCTAATAGATATAAAAACAGGGTTCATCTGTAGACCTCGCAGTTGGAATCTTCAGGATGCTTTCTGTGGAGACCAGCAATGGCAAGAGACAGAGACTAGCTGACCATCCAGACAGTGACAGATCAAGAAAGCAGCTTTGCAGACCCAGAGACAGAACCACAGAGAGAGCAACAGCATGAGTCTACAAGAGAATCAGGAAGTGTTGTAAACTTAAGGGGCCGAATAGGACGAGAGATAGTATGTTTAGTATTAAAGATTGTTGTAACTTTGTTCCTAATAAATTTGGCCTGTTTTGCATCAGTACTGGCCTGTGCTCATAATGATTTGATTGCTTCAATATTGTATGATCTGGGAAAATTCATTCATAACAATCTAGTCGGAGTTTTGTCTATCTTGCTTTAAGGAGAGGCCAGACAATACCTCCTCTTCCTCCTCCTTAGAAACTTACAGCTCCACTAGCTACACAAACTAATAACAGGATTTGTGTTTAGGAAATACACTGTACCAATTTATTAAGACTCCTTCCACAGCACCTTCCAAACCTGGGGGACCTCTAAAATAGCCTCCCCCACTCCCAGAAGGACAACAGCAGCAAATACATGGGAGCACCATGTCCTGCAAGTGCCCCTGTGATTCACAGTCCTGATTGGAAATGTATCTCAGATAATAAAATGTGAGGCTGGATGAACACAGCAGGCCAAGCAGCATCTCAGATGCTGCTTGGCCTGCTGTGTTCATCCAGCCTCACATTTTATTATCTTGGAATCTCCAGCATCTGCAGTTCCCATTATCTCTGGAAATGTATCTCCCCTGCTTTACTGTTGCTGTATCAAAGCCCTGAACTCTCTTCCTAACAGTGCTGTGGGTATACTTATACAACCTGGATCCCAACACTCCTGATCGGCTGCTCACAACTACTTTCTCCAAGGCATGAAGAGGGTCTGGCCGGTAACAGTCACAGTGCACAAATGAGTTTTTTTAAAAACCTGAAAAACATTTAATTTGTTTTCTGTCAACTCTTTTAAAGATTTCAGGTATGTTTTTGATTTCAGAGACATGAGACTGGAAATAGCTAAAATAAATTTTAATGGATACAGTTGATCCATGTTAAATTAAGTTGCATGTTAATTTTAGTTTACGCTGGAATATTAAATAGGATTACAGGAGAGAATTGTGACATTTGCACAAGTAATATGTAATAGATCTTGGATACGACATGTGCTGTCTTTCAGAGACAGAGAATCTGAGGAAGCTTACCAATCTTTGTTTATGTCATATTTTTACTACCTTGCTGTTTCTTCTGTCCATTGATCACAAGTCAACTGAATCAACACATACGTAAAGCTCACTATCACCTCCGCAACACACTATAGTTATTGTCCTTGTGGTCAGCCCATCTAAGATTGTGATCTTTTGGTTTAATCAGCCACTCTCACTGACCATTTTTTATTCCCAATTCTGATTCTGCTTTCTCATTACTGGCCAATCCATCTCATTTGTATAATCTAGACTTCTCTGCGAATGGACATTAAGCTGCTGTGGAAAGGCATGGGGGCGTATTTTGATATCTGACTTTTTCACTCTGCCATCAGATCAGCTGCACTATCTTGGTTCAATCATGCATGCTGTTCTACTGTTTGTCATTTCAGAAAACATTATGATCAGAACGGATGTCCAGCCCCACTCTGCTATTGCCCGAAAATCATAAATATTGTGCCAGGATAATTGTTCACAACATTTTTTGGCAGATATCTGATATCATCTTCTGTGATGACATGCAGACACGCACAGACTTGTCATGGTACCGGTGGCGTGAAGGTACCCTTGTTCCCAAGTGTAAGACAAGGAATGGATCTGAATCTCCGATACGTTAGGGTAGTTTAGTTGATTTGTAGCAACAAATATGAGCCATTTCAGGCCACAGTGAGCAGTGTAGTCTGCTTGCTTTGGTTAGACAAGATAAGATGAAAATTGGAGCTCTGGAGACCTTAATCATTGAAAAAGTTGAACCCAAGAACAATAGTCACTTTCACAAACAAACTAACTTCAGATGCTAGAAATCAGAAACAAAAGCAGAAATTGTTTGAAAAATTCAGCAGGTCTGGCAGTATATAAGGATGGTTTTTCTGCAGAAGATAGGGTGGCAGAACGGGAATGGAGTAAATGATAGGGAGGGATAGAGCTCAAATAAAGAGAAGAACAGATGTAGAGACAAAAGGATAGCAGGAACTGCTGATGCTGGAGTCTGAGATAACAAGGTGTGGAGCTGCAGGAACACAGCAGGTCAGGCAGCATCAAAGGAGCAGGAAAGCTGACATTTCGGGCCTAGATCCTTCTTCAGACAAAGGAGTGGATACCGATCAGCCTGGGCGAATGAATAGCTTCTAATGGAGACAATGGTAGTGTATACCAGGAGAACAAGTAACAAGGCCTGATGTGTGGGGTTTGGGATAAAGACATGGAAGAAGGTGCCTCAAGCCCTAAAATTGTTTAATTCAATATTGAGTCCAGAAGGCTGCAGAGTTCCCCAGCGGAAAATGAGGTGTTGCTCTTCCAGCTTTTGCTAAGCTTCACTGGAGGGTTACAGCAAGCCTGAGACAGAGGTGTTGGCCAGGGAACAAGATCATGTGTTGAAGTGGTAGGTCACTCGAAGTTCAGGGTCTTTTTGCGGGCAGTATGTAGATGTTCTGTGATGCGGTCACTCAGTCTACACTTCGTTTCCCAGCGTAGTGCAGACCACAATGTGAGCAGCGAATGCAATAGACTAGACTGGATTTTTATTCTGATGAAGGGTCCAGGCCGAAACATCAGCTTTCCTGCTCCTATGATGCTGCTTGGCCTGCTGTGTTCATCCAGCTCCACACCTTGTTATCTTGGATTCTCCAGCATCTGCAGTTCCCATTATCTCTAGATTGTGGGAAATGCAGGTAAAGTGCTGCTTCACCTGGAAGGTATGTTTGGGCCCTTGATACTGAGGAGGGCGGTGACAAATGGACAGGTATACTTTGCCTGAGTCATTTTTTTGTCTCATGTTAATCCCAATTTGGTCACAAAGAACCTTCCCTAATTGTCCAGTTCAATTCTCCAAACTCAGCCATGTCTTATGGTATCTCTTTGATCATTTTTCAACCCAGTTCATATTATCTTTTCCTTGCCAGATTGCTCATGCTCTTTAAATGAAATGGGAATGATGTGGACCTGATGGCATACTTCCTAGGATATTAAATGAAGTTGCTACAGAGATAGTGGGTGCACTAGATGTAATCTTCCAGGAATCCTAAAATTTAGGAAAAGTCCCAGAGTATTGGAAAACTTCCTATGCATCACCTTCTTTAAGGGAAGGAGGACAGAAGCAGGTAACTACAGAAGCAGTTAGTTTGACATCCCTCATCAGGAAAGTGTTAGAGTCTATTAGAAGGATGTGAGAGCAGTGCATTGAGAAATAAACAATATTATCAAGTAGAGTTGACAGGTCTTCATAAAGGGCAAACCATGCCACACCAGGAGTGGATATCACAGATTTAGATTCACAGAAGGTGTTCAGTAATGTATCATACATTAGGCTACGTCATAAGAACAAAGAACAAAGAGAACAAAGAAAATTACAGCACAGGAACAGGCCCTTCAGCCCTCTAAGCCTGTGCCAATCGAGATTCTCTGTCTAACCTGTCATCTATTTTCTAACGGTCTGTGTCCATTTGTTCCCTGCCCATCCATGTACCTGTCCAGATATATCTTAAAAGATGCTAATGTGTCTTTGTCTACCACCTCCGCTGGCAACACGTTCCAGGCACCCACCTCCCTCTGTATAAAGAACTTTCCACGCATATCTCCCATAAACTTTCCTCCTCTCACCTTGAACTCATGACCCCTAGTGATTGAGACCCCACTCTGGGAAAAAGCTTCTTGCTATCCACCCTGTCTATACCCCTCATGATTTTGTAGACTTCAATCAAGTCCCCCCTCAATCTCTGTCTTTCTAATGAAAATAATCCTAATCTACTCAACCTCTCTTCATAGCTAGCACCCTCCATACCAGGCACATCCTGGTGAACCTCCTCTGCACCCTCTCCAAAGCATCCACATCCTTTTGGTAATGTGGCGACCAGAAATGTACACAGTACTCTAAATATGGCCGAACCAAAGTCCTATACAACTGCAACATGACCTGCCAACTATTGTACTCAATACCCTGTCCAATGAAGGAAAGCATGCCATATGCCTTCTTGACCACTCTATTGACCTGCATTGCCACCTTCAGGGAACAGTGGACCTGAACACCCAGATCTCTCTGTTCAGCAATTTTCCCTAGGACTTTTCCATTTACTGTATAGTTCGCCCTTGTATTAGATCTTCCAAAATACATCACCTCACATTTGCCCGGATTTAACTCCATCTACCATTTATCTGCCCAACTCTCCAGTCTATCTACATTCTGCTGTAATCTCTGACAGTCCCCTTCACTATCTGCTACTCCACCAATCTTAGTGTCATCTGCAAACTTGCTGATCAGACCACCTGCACCTTCCTCCAGATCATTTACATATATCACAAACAACAGTGGTGCCCGCACAGATCCCTGTGGAACACCACTAGTCACAGGTCTCCAATTTGAGAAACTCCCTTCTACTACTACTCTATGTCTCTTGTTGCCGAGCCAGTTTTTTATCCATCACACCCTGGACCCCATGTGACTTCACTTTCTCCATCAGCCTGCCTTGGGGAACCTTATCAAATGCCTTACGAAAGTCCATGTATATGACATCTACAGCCTTTCCCTCATCAATCAACTTTGTCACGTCCTCGAAGAATTCTATTAAGCTGGTAAGACATGACCTTCCCTGCACAAAACCATGTTGCCTATCACTGATAAGCCCATTTTCTTCCAAATGGGAATAGATCCTATCCCTCAGTATCTTCTCCAGTAGCTTCCCAGCCACTGATGTCAGGCTCACCAGTCAATAATTACCTGGATTATCCTTGCTACCCTTCTTAAACAAGGGGACAACATTAGCAAGTCTCCAGCCCTCCAGGACCTCACCCATGTCTAAGGATGCTGCAAAGATATCTGTT
This sequence comes from Stegostoma tigrinum, assembly GCF_030684315.1. Lineage (NCBI taxonomy): Eukaryota > Metazoa > Chordata > Chondrichthyes > Orectolobiformes > Stegostomatidae > Stegostoma > Stegostoma tigrinum. The sequence continues at coordinate 131,305,758 of NC_081357.1, read as the reverse complement.
AGGACCCCAGCTACTTCCTCTCTCGCTTCCCTCAATAACCTGGGATAGATCCCATCCGGAGCTGGGGATTTGTCCACCATAATGCCTTTTAGGATACCCAACACTTCCTCCTTCCTTATGTCACTTGACCTCGAGTAAGCAAACATTTATCCCTAACCTCAACATCTGTCATGTCCCTCTCCTTGGTGAATACTGATGCAAAGTACTCGTTAAGAATGTCACCCATTTTCTCTGACACAGTGCATAACTTTCCTTTTTTGTCCTTAAGTGGGCGAATCCTTTCTCTAGTTAAGCTCTTGCTCTTTATATATGAATAAAAGGCTTTGGGATTTTCCTTAACTATGTTTGCCAGCAAACTCTCATGTCCTCTCTTAGCCCTCTTAATCCCTTTTTTCAGATTTGCTCTGCATTCCCATATTCTTCCAAAGCTTCGTCTGTCTTCAGTCGCCTAGACCTCATGTATGCTTCCTTTTCCCTCTTGGCTCGTCTCACAATTTCACCTGTCATCCATGGTTCCCTAATCTTGCCCTTTCTATTCCTCATTTTCACAGGAACATGTCTCTCCTGCATACTAATCAACCTCTCTTTAAAAGCCTCCCACATATCAAATGTGGATTTACCTTCAAACAGTTTATCCCAATCCACATTGCCCAGATCCTGCTGAATCTTGGTATAGTTGGCCTTCCTAGAATACACCTCCTTCCACCCACCCTCCTGCAAAAATTCCATCCCCTATTTCCAATTCCTCCGCTTCCGCCGCATCTGGTCCCAGGATGAGGCATTTCACTCCCGCACATCCCAGATGTCCACGCTCTTCCAGGACCACAACTTACCCCCACAGTGGTCGAGAATGCCCTTGACTGCGTCTCCCGCATTTCCTGCAAAACATCCCTCACACCCCGCCCCCAGAGGATCCCCCTTGTTCTCACATACCACCCCACTAAGTGCCGGATACAACGCATCATCCTCCGACACTTCCGCCATCTACAATCCGACCCCACCACCCAAGACATTTTTCCATCCCCACCCTTGTCTGCCTTCCAGAGAGATCACTCTCTCCGCGACTCCCTTGTTCGCTCCACACTCCCCTCCAACTCCACCACACCCAGCACCTTTCCCTGCAACCGCAGGAAGTGCTACACTTGCCCCCACACCTCCTCCCTCACCCCTATCCCAGGCCCCAAGATGACTTTCAATATTAAGCAGATGCTCACCTGCACATCTGCCAATGTGGTATATTGTATCCATTGCACCCGGTGTGGCTTCCTCTACATTGGGGAAACCAAGCAGAGGCTTGGGGCCACTTTGCAGAACACCTCTGCTCGGTTCGCAACAAACAACTGCACCTCCCAGTCCCATTCCTCAGACGACATGTCACTCATGGGCCTCCTGCAGTGCCACAATGATGCCACCCGAAGGTTGCAAGAACAGCAACTCATATTCCGCTTGGGAACCCTGCAGCCCAATGGTATCAATGTGGACTTCACCAGCTTCAAAATCTCCCACCCCCCACTGCATCCCAAAACCAGCCTAGCCTGTCTCCGCTTCCCTAACCTGTTCTTCCTGTAACCTAACCTCTCTTCCCACCTTAAGCTGCACTCCCATTTCCTTCCCACTAACCTCATCCCACCAACTTGCCTTGTCCGTCCTCAAAACGTCCTTGTCCGTCCATCCCAAAACCAGCCCAGTTCTTCCCCTCCCCCTACTGCATTGCAAAACCAGCCCAGCTCGACCCCTCCCCTCACTGCATTCCAAAACCAGCCCAGCCTGTCTCTGCTTCCCTAACCTGTTCTTCCTCTCACCCATCCCTTCCTCCCACCTCAAGCCGCACCTCCATCTCCTACCTACTAACCTCATCGCGCCTCCTTGACCTGTCCGTCTTCCCTGGACTGACCTATCCCCTCCCTACTCCCCACCTATACTCTCCTCTCCACCTATCTTCTTTTCTCTCCATCTTCAGTCCGCCTCCCCCTCTCTCCCTATTTATTCCAGTTCCCTCTCCCCATCCCCCTCTCTGATGAAGGGTCTAGGCCCGAAACGTCAGCTTTTGTGCTCCTGAGATGCTGCTTGGCCTGCTGTGTTCATCCAGCTCCACACTTTGTTATCTTGGATTCTCCAGCATCTGCAGTTCCCATTATCACTGATATAGTTTGGCCTTCTCCCAGTTTAGAACTCTTCCTTTAGGACCACTCCCATCTTTGTCCATGAGTATTGTAAAACTTACGGAATTGTGGTCGCTATTTCCAAAGTAGTCCCCTACTGTAATATCAACCAGCTGGCCGGGTTCATTCCCTAACACCAGGTCCAGTATGGCCCCTTCCCGAGTTGGATTACATACATACTGCTCTAGAAAACCATCCTGGACACACCTTACAAATTCTGCACCATCTTGACCCCTAACACTGAGTGAATCCCAGTCAATGTTGGGAAAATTAAAATCTCTCATCACCATCACCCTGTTTCTCCTACACCTTTCCATTGTCTGTTTACATATTTGTTCCTCGATCTCATGCTCGCTGTTGGGAGGCCTGTAGTACGGCCCCAACATTGTTACTGCATCCTTCCTATTTTTGAGTTCTACCCATATTGCCACACTGCTTGAGTCCTCCATGGGGCCCTCCTTCAGTACAGCTGAAGAACCCAGGGATATATAGTATATTAAGCTGGATGGAGAGTTGCTAACTCAGAGAAGACAGGTGAGTTGGGATAAGGGAGCATTTTCAGGATGGCATCCTACAACTAGTGGTGTGCCACAGGGCTTGGTGCTGGGCCACAATGTTGGATGATATAAAAATTGGTGGGAAGGCAAGTGATGATGATAACCCAAAGAGTCTGCAGAGAGATATAGATAGGTTAAAAGTGTGGCAACAGCTTGGCAGATTGAAAATAATGTGAGGTCCTGCATGAAGGTAGGTGAGCAGCATTTTTTTCTCTCAGACAGTAGAGAATCAGTAGAGTTCTGCCATGCGGACAGCTGTCAACGTGAGTGTGTTATATTCAAGGCTGTGATAGATTTTTAATCAGTAAGGGGTTATGAGAAAATAAGTGGAATTTAGGATTTTTGAGTCAGCCTTGATCTCGTTAAAGGACAGACCAGGCACGCTGGGCTGAATGGCCTACTTACACAGTCATAGAGTCATCCAGCACAGAAGCAAGCTCTTCGGACCAACTCATCCATGCCTAAACTGTACTAGTCTCATTTGCCTGCATCTGGCCCATACCCTTCTCATCCTTTCCTTGCCATGTACCCATTCAAATTTATTTTAAATGTTGTAATTGTACCTGCCTCGACCTCTTCTGCTTCTATAACTTGTTGTGTTATGGTTTTATGTCTCAGAAATTTGTTAGAGTTCGTTAATTTGTAGAGTCAATGACGGTGAACTAGTCAATGCAATATACTTGGTTTCATACAGCTATTTGATTAGATGGTGCCCAATAGGTTACTAGGCAAGAAGAGGTCTCTTGGAGCCAGTGGTAATAAATTGTATGTATAAAGAATTGGTTATTGACAGAAAGCAAATCGTGAATGTAAATGGGACATTTTCAAGTTGGAAGTCTGAGTAGTGAAGTGTGACAGCAGTCATTGTTTGAGCCTCAGCTATTAACAATCTATTTTATTAACCAAGACTCTGAAGCAGAGAGTAATAAATATAATCTTGCCAACAATACAAAGTGAAGTGAAAATACAAGTTGTAAGAAGGCCATCAAGACCTGGAAAAAATATACAAATGGGTTAAGTGAATGGGGAACAAGATGACAGATGGAGTATAATGTGAGGAAGTATGAGGTTATTAACTTTGTTCATCAGAATTGAAAAGCAGGATGTTTTAAAAAGTGTGAAACTTGTAAATATTAATGTTCAGAGACACCAGAAAGTTAACATCCAGGAATAGCAAGGCAAGGGAGGCAACTGGTACACGGGTCTTTATTGCAACAGGCCCAGGGTGAAGAATTGAGGAATCTTGTTGCAGTTGAACTCTGTTTTGATGTAATCACACCTGGAATACTGTGTGGTTATTTGGCCTGGATTTTTGAGTGAGCTCAGAAAACCCTGACCTCAAGTGACTTCCAAAATGCACACTTGGCCCATATGGTACTTTGCTGGGGTATTTTCCATTTCATGTCAAACTTGGGTTCATAGTGTATTTTGTGAGACATGGTGCTGTGTGTGTGAAAGGTGTGACTGTAATGGTCAGTTGGTTTTCCAAAACAGCACTTCACCAACTCCTTCCACCCCAACCTCAAGTTCACCTGGACTATCTCTAACACCTCCCTCACCTTTCAGGATCTCTCTGTCTCCATCTAGGCAACCACCTAGAAACCGATTTCCATTTCAAGCCCACCGACTCCCATAGCTACCTAAAATACACCTCGTCCCACTCATCTTCCTGCAGAACATAGAACATAGAACATGACAGCATAGTACAGGCCGTTCGGCCCTCGATGTTGTGCTGACCCGTCATACCGATCTCAAGCCCACCTAACCTACACTATTCCATGTACGTCCATATGCTTATCCAATGACGACTTAAATGTACCTAAAGTTGGCAAATCTACTACCGTTGCCATCCCCTATTCCCAATCCCTTCACCTCTGTCACATCTGCTCCCAGGATGAGGCATTCCACTCCCATACATCCCAGATGCCCTCATTTTTCAAGGACCACAACATCCCCCCTGCAGTGGTCAAGAAAGCCCTTGACCGAGTCTCCCACATTTCTCATAACTCATCCCTCACACCCCATCCCTGCAATGATCACCAAAACAGAATCCCCCTCGTCCTCATGGTACCACCTCACCAACCTCCGGATCCAACACATCATCCTCCGACACTTCCGCCATCTGCAATCCGACCCCACCACCAAAGACATTTTTCCCTCCCCACCCTTGTCTGCTTTCCAGAGGAACCACTGTCTCCGTGACTCCGTTGTCCGCTCCACACTTCCCTTCAACCCCACCACACCCGGCACCTTCCCCTGCAACTGCAGGCAGTGCTACACCTGCCCCTACACACCCCCCACCCCCATCCCAGGCCACAAGAAGACTTTCCACATCAAGCAGATGTTCACTTGCACATCTGCCAATGTGGTATACTGCATCTGCTGTACACGGTGTGGCCTCCTTTACATTGGGGAAACCAAGCGGAGGCTTGGGGACCGCTTTGCAGAACACCTCCGCTCAGTTCACAATAAACAACTGCACCTCCCAGTCGCGAACCATTTTAAGTCCCCCTCCCATTCCTTAGACGACATGTCCATCCTGGGCCTCCTGCAGTGCCACATTGATGCCACTCGAAGGTTGCAGGAACAGCAACTCATATTCCGCTTGAGAATTCTGCAGTCCAATGGTATCGATGTGGATTTCACAAGCTTCAAAATCTCCCCTCCCTCACTGCATCCCAAAACCAGCCCAGCTCGTCCTCGCCTCCGTAACCTGTTCTTCCTGTAACCTATCCCCTCTTCCCACCTTAAGTTGCACTCCCATTTCCTTCCCACTAACGTCATCCCACCCCCTTGCCTTGTCCATCCTCCCCAGACTGACCTATCCCCTCCCTACCTCCCCACCTACATTCACCTCTACAGGCTCCATTCCCACCCCTTTAACTTATCTGTCTTCTCTCCACCTATCTGTTCTTCTATCCATCTTCGATCCACCTCCCCCTCTCTCCCTATTTATTTCAGAACCCTCTCCCTCTCCCCTTCTCTGATGAAGGGTGCAGGCCCGAAATGCCAGCTTTTGTGCTCCTAAGGTGCTGCTTGGCCTGCTGTGTTCATCCAGCTCTATACTTTGTTATCTTGGATTCTCCAGCATCTGTAGTTCCTATTAGCCCAGATCACAACACCATTCATAGCCTGACTCACTCTTCACTGTCCTCACCCACCTTCATGCGCTCTCAACCCCATTCATCCCCGTACTATCCAACGTCACCACAGATCTGTCATTTCACTCCATACCATCATGCCTCCCTATTCATCTCCCCAACCAATCATCAAATTTCCATCCTGAGGTGCTCACAGTCACAATGGGGATCATTTTAAAATCACTAGAAACAAGTAGGCTTTTCACAATCTAACAAAACTCTGAATTCAAAACGTGGCTTGATATGGAAATGAAAACAAACTTCTCCAAGTAAAAGTAATCAATCCTGTAGGTGCCTGTTCGGTTTGTTACCCATGTGAAGCCAAATGGGTAAATTGGCAGTGAGTAAGTGGGTGAAGGGTTAGGGTGTCAGTCGGGTGAGTTTAGATGCCAGTTGATGCGCTTAGCAGTTCAGAAGGGTGGGTCAGGGCTAGTGTGGCAGTAAGTTGGTGGGTGAGAGGGAAAGCTGGCAGAATGGGTGAGGAGTACATGTGACAGGTTGGTGAATGGGTAAATGGCGTCAGCTATTGGATGCTTCAGGTCTGGTGGGGAAGTTGGCTGTCTGCAGCAGGTATCCAGGGGCTCAGGGTGTTCATAGTGAACGTTGGAGATGGTTAGATATCACCGGATGGGGAGAGGAGTTTCAGGGTCCAGGGAGAGAGCTTGTGAGGGGATGGCATTCAGTGGAGCTCAGGTGAATGGTGTAGGCTTAGACTTGGGATGGAGATTGGGGGAGGAAATGTGGGAGTTGGGGAATGGAGTTGGAAGTTGTGTGGGATGGTTTGGCATTTGGCTGAGGCCAATGTGAGTGATTGGAGACTTCAGTTTTATAGTGACCTATAGAGGACTTAAAAGAGGTTTTAAGATAACAAAGCGTGGAGCTGGATGAACACAGCAGGCCAAGCAGCATCTTAGGAGAATCACTTCAATGATAGTAGGAACTGCAGATGCTGGAGAATCTAAGATAACAAGGTGTAGAGCTGGATGAACACAGCAGGCCAAGCAGCATCAAAGGAGCAGGAAAGCTGACGTTTTGGGTCTAGACCTTGCTTCAGCAATCTGAATTTCTGAAAAAGGGCCTAGACCGGAAATGTCAGCTCTCTTAATCACTTCAATGTTTCCTGGGTAACAATGAAGGGAAATAAGTCTGAACTCTCTGACACAACTGAATCTACATTAAGGTTTGGCAATGTGAATGGAAGGTTGTTGATTCTGGGCAACCGCCCTTGGACATTCATACTCTTAGGCAATTATTACATCATAAGTGTGTTGGGACATCCAAGAGATCCTAAATCCCGATGTACATATTTCAGGGTGGTCTTCAACGTTATGGTTTATGAGGTGTTGTCACCAAAACATTTGCGATTCTTAAGGTACGGGATTGGATAGATGCTGAGAGATGATTTCCCCTTGTAGACGAATTTAGCACACTTGGTGACTTTGCAAGAAAGGCTTAAAATGTCTAAGGAAGGAAATTGCTGTCCTTAGCTCTTCTGGGTTACATGTGACTCCAGAGCAAAAACAATGGGGTTGAATCCCGTCCTCAGGAAATTAGACTTGGGCAAGAAATGTGGCCCAGCCTGCAATGTTCTCACCCCACGAATGAATAAAAATCCACACCAATAACTGTAAAGGTCTTGATCACATTCCAGCAAGGATTTTGATCAGTACAACGGGATCTTGACCAGATTGACAAATGGGCCAGCAGTGGCAGGTGAAGTCTAATTTAGACGATTGTGAGGGTGCTGCATTTTTGAAAGGCAAATCAGGGCAGGACTCACACACTTAATGGTCAGGTCCTGGGGCGTGCTGCTGAACAAAGTGACCTTAGAGTGCAGGTTCATAGCTCCTTGAAAATAGAGTCTCAGGTAGATAGGATGGTGAAGATGGTCCTTGGTATGTTTGCCTTTATTGGTCAGTGAATTGAGTATAGGAGTTGAGAGGTCATGTTGCAAAGGTACAGGTCATTGGTTAGGCCACCATTGGAATAATGTGGGCAATTCTGGTCTCCCTGCTATAGGAAGGATGTTGTGAAACTTGAAAGGTTTCAGAAAAGATTTACAAGGATATTGCCAGGGTTGGAGGGTTTGATCTATACGGAGAGGCTGAATAGGATGGGGCTATTTCCCTGGAGAGTTGGAGGCTGAGGGGTGACTTTATAGAGTGTATAAAATCATGCGGTGCATGGATATGGTAAACAGATAAGGTCTTTTCCCCAAGTGGGGGAGTCCAAAACTAGAGGTCATTGGTTTAAGGTGAGAAGGGAAAGATTTAAAGGGACAAAACGGGCAACATTTTCACACGGAGGGTGGTGTGTGTATGGAATGAGCTGCCAGAGGAAGTGGTGGAGGCTGGTACAATTACAACATTTAAAAGGCATCTGGATGGGTATATGAATAGGAAAGGTTTAGAGATATGGCCAAATGCTGGCAAATGGGACTGGACTTATTTATGTTATCTGGTTGGCCTGGTCAAACTGGAGCGAAATGTCTGTTTCTGTGCTGTACATCACTATGAATCTATGATTTTATAACCGTACTGAAGACCTGTTCTCCACAGCTAGCTGTGCCCATATCCAAGCTGTTCCAGTACACTACAGCACTAATGTGGGCCCACTAATGTGCAAGCTTGAAATGCAGGACAAATACAATCCACTCAATTAGTGACCTGTCAGTAATTGACCCATTGACTATTGATAGTGAATCATCAATAAAGTGCCATCAACAGCGCTATCAAGCAGCACCTGCTCAGCAATAACCTGCTCAGTGACGCCTGGTTTGGGTTCTGCCAGGGCCACTCAGCTCCTGATCTCATTACAGCCTTGGCTCAAACATGGACAAAAGAGCTGAATTCCAGAGGGGAGGGGAGAGTGACAGCCCTTGACATCATGGCTGCATTCGACCAAGTGTGGCATCAAGGAGCCCGAGCAAATCTGGAGTCATTGAGAATCAAGGGAAACTCTTCCTTTGGATTGGAGTCAGGCCCAGCACAAAGTAATATGATGATATTTGTTTGAGATCAATCATCTCAGCCCAAAGCTGAGTGTTTATGGGCTGCAATGGATCAATTGCTACTGAGCTTTTAACACAGCAGCACCCTCAATAATGGAGAACAGACTTGTAAAGGCTACTGCTCAGCCCTCTTATTCTTACTTGAAGGTCCTGCTTTGAGATTTGAGCCTATTTTTTTGAAGTGTTCTTTCCCAAGAAGATCTCTCCAATTGAGCAGAAGTGGATGTAGGTGGTGAAGGAAGACAGTGTCAGACAATGGTTTCTTTGCCCTCAAGAGAGGGTTTTAAGCTGGTCCGAAATCCCCAGTGGCAGGCCGTGTGAATGGGATTGTACCTTCGGACATCAAGCTCCACACTATGACTTCCCAAGCATTCTTCTGTTCTGCATTTCTCAAAACAGAACTGTTAACTGCAGCCATTTCCTCTCTCTCCAATAGCCTTCAACATAGCTTGGGATACACGTTGTGTGGCTGTTGAAGCTGGAATCCTTGGTTAAAAGCTAATGAGCAATTTAATTATTTTAGCTACTTACATTGACATCTGGATTGGGATTTCGGTTTAACGCAAAAGTGAATGATTGCATGTCAATGTCACTTTTGGGGAATTTAAATCTTCAGACATGTCTAAAATCACCACACACTGCAGGAACTCTGAGGAAGAGTCACTGGACATGAAACATTAACTATGTTTATTTTTCCTTCACAGATGATGCCAGACTTGCTGAGCTTTTCCAGCAACATTTTTTTTTGCTCCTGCTTTACAATATCCACAATTATTTCGGTTTTTAACTAAAAGCAGCACACCTTGCCTGGGAAATCTCCCCACAGGATTAAATGGCATTGACATTTGAGAAAGTAACTTGTGGAGTCAATAAAGGGGAGTCAGTGGATATGGTTTACATGGGATTTCAGAAGGCATATGATAAGTTCTCTATAAAATACTAGCATGTAACACTATAGCACATGTGATTAGAGGTAGTGCACTGACGTGGAGAGAGAACTGATTGACAGGCAGAAAATAAAGGATAAGAGAAAGATGTATCAGAGATAATGGGAACTGCAGATGCTGGAGAAGATAACAAAGTGTGAAGCTGGATGAACACAGCAGGCCAAGCAGCATCTTAGGAGCACAAAAGCTGATGTTTCGGGCCTAGACCCTTCATCAGAGAGGGGGATGGGGAGAGGGTTCTGCAACCTTCGGGTGGCATCATTGTGGCAGTGCAGGACGCCCATGATGGACATGTCATCTAGAGAATGGGAGGGGGAGTGGAAATGGTTTGCGACTGGGAGGTGCAGTTGTTTGTTGCGAACTGAGCGGAGGTGTTCTGCAAAGCAGTCCCCAAGCCTTGACCTGTCCGTCTTCCCTGGACTGACCTATCCCCTCCCTACCTCCCCACCTACACTCTCTCCACCTATCTTCTTTACTCTCCATCTTCGGTCCGCCTCCCCCTCTCTCCCTATTTATTCCAGTTCCCTCTCCCCATCCCCCTCTCTGATGAAGGGTCTAGGCCAGAAACGTCAGCTTTTGTGCTCCTGAGATGCTGCTTGGCCTGCTGTGTTCATCTAGCCTCACATTTTATTATCTTGGAATTCTCCAGCATCTGCAGTTCCCATTATCTCTGAATAATTTACAGTTTCAAGTTGCCTTATACACATGACAGAAAACCAAAAGAATTGTGGATGCTGGAAATCTGAACAATAATAGAAATTGCTGGAAAAGCTCAGCAAGTCCAGCAGCATCTGTGATGAGAAATCAGACTTAACGTTTCAGTTCCAGTGACCCTTCCTCAGACCTGATAGTCTCCAGGAAAAGGATGTCTTTTATGCAGAATGTGGGGTGGCGGAGGGGCAAAGAGTAAACAATAGGTGGAGATAGAGCCCAAAGAGAGAGAAGAGCAGTTGGACAGACAAAGGAGTGAATAAAGGTCAGTCTGGGGTCATAAATCGCTGTTAATGGGGATTATTGGTGGCTAAAAATGGGTAGTGAGTGTTTACAGCACTTGTGATACATGACCTGGTAGATGAGGCTGGGGGGAAGATGCACAAGCCCTAAAACTCTTATAAGTTACTACCCTGATTTTTCAGAGTTTCTGCTTAACTCCTTGTCTATCTTATACTGGAAAAAGTTCACTTCTGTCTAGAATACATCTCCTCCCACCCACCCTCCTGCAAAAATTCCTTCCCTTATTCCCAATTCCTCCGCCTCCGCCGCATCTGCTTCCAGGATGAGGCATTCCACTCCCGCACATCCCAGATGTCCAAGTTCTTCAAGGACTGCAACTTTCCCCCCACAGTGGTCGAGAATGCCCTTGACTGCGTCTCCCGCATTTCCCGCATCACATCCCTCACACCCCGCCCCCGCCACAACTGCCCCCAGAGGATCCCCCTTATTCTTACATACCACCCCACCAACCTCCGGATACAACGCATCATCCTCCGACACTTGCGCCATCTACAATCCGACCCCACCACCCAAGACATTTTTCATCCCCACCCTTGTCTGCCTTCCGGAGAGACCACTCTCTCCGTGGCTCCCTTGTTCGCTCCACACTCCCTTCCAACTCCACCACACCCAGCACCTTCCCCTGCAACTGCAGGAAGTGCTACACTTGCCCCCACACCTCCTCCCTCACCCCAATCCCAGGCCCCAAGATGACTTTCCATATTAAGCAGATGCTCACCTGCACATCTGCCAATGTGGTATACTGTATCCATTGTACCCGGTGTGGCTTCCTCTACATTGGGGTGACCAAGTGGAGGCTCGGGGACTGCTTTGCAGAACACCTCCGCTCGGTTCGCAATAAACAACTTCACCTCCCAGTCGCGAACCATTTTAAGTCCTCCTCCCATTCTTTAGATGACACGTCCATCATTGGCCTCCTGCAGTGCCACAATGATGCCACCCGAAGGTTACAGGAACAGCAACTCATATTCTGCTTGGGAACCCTGCAGCCCAATGGTATCAATGTGGACTTCATCAGCTTCAAAATCTCCCCTTCCCCCACCGCATCCCAAAACCAGCCCAGTCTGTCCCCTCTCCCCACTGCATCACACAACCAGCCCAGCTCGTCCCCTCCCCCCACTGCATCCCAAATCCAGCCCAGCCTGTCTCCGCCTCCCTAACCTGTTCTTCCTCTCACCCATCCCCTCCTCCCACCTCAAGCCGCACCTCCATTTCCTACCTACTCACCTCATCCCACCTCCTTGAACTGTCTGTCTTCCCTGGACTGACCTATGCCGTCCCTACCTCCCCACCTATACGCTCCTCTCTACCTATCTTCTTTTCTCTCCATCTTCGGTCCACCTCCCCCTCTCTCCCTATTTATTCCAGTTCCCTCTCCCCATCCCCCTCTCTGATGAAGGGTCTGGGCCCCAAAACGTCAGCTTTTGTGCTCCTGAGATGCTGCTTGGCCCGCTGTGTTCATCCAGCTTCACACTTTGTTATCTTTAATAAGAGAAAGATGCTCTTTTTCCAAGTTGGGTACTTCAGGCATCTTTGTTTTGACCCAAGCTAAACATAATATTTGTTAATGATTTAGATGAGAAACTAAATGTAATATATCCAAGTTTGCAGATGACACAAAGCTGGGTTGGAGGGTGAGCTGTAAGCACGATGTAGAGGTGTTGCAGTGTGATTTGTTCAGACTGAGTGAGTGGCAGATGCAGTGTAATTTGGATAAATGTAAGGTTACCTAGTTTGGGAGCCAAAAAAAGGATGGTGATTATTATTCAAATGGCGATAGATTGGGAAAGGGGGAGGTGTGACGAGACCTGGGTGTTACTTCTGACAGTAAGCATGCAGGTGCAGCAGGCAGTGCAGAAGATAAACGGGATGTTGGCCTTCAGACTGAGATGTTTAGAGTACAGGAGCAGGGATGTGTTTCTGCAATTATACAGGGCCTTGATTCGGCCAAACCTGGTGTATCTTCCACGGTTTTGTTCTCTTTATCTAAGGAAGGACAATTGACCCTTTGAGAGCCCTCATATTTGGTATTTGTTTTCTCCAAAACTTTTAAGAAGCTAATTTTTGTGTCAGTCGATACAGTGTGGAGCTGGAGGAACACAACAGGTCAGACAGCATCAGAGAAGCAGGAAAGTTGATGTTTCGGGTCGGGACCCTTAATCGGGACTGAATGATAATTTTTGTATCACCTTGAATACATCTCATGTCTTTGATCTTTTATGCTTCCTTTTTCCTGTTTCACTACTTTAAGTGAATTCCTGAATTTATAACAATATTCCATATCCAAGTTATTATATTGCCAGACCCTCCATAAATAAACTTTTGCTCACTTGCAAAACATTCCAATTGTGACTGAACGTTTGCAAATCTTAAGCGGTACCTTAAATGCCTACTGTCTTCATTATCAACCTCAATGAGAACCAAGCCACACAGCAGCATATATCAGCAATAGAATAGTTATGTGCTACAGTAAGACCTCGTGACTCAGGTTGTGCTCCACTGAGTCATGACAACCAGCGCTTGGTACCATGACAACCATGTTGTGCAGACACTTCAACTTAAGTGCAAAAGGCTCTTATTTCTAAACACATTTGTTTGCAACTGATTAAAATATTTTATATGTAACTGCAAGAAATCTTGAAGAAACAATATTTGACCACAATTTCAATTAGAAGTATTGACAATTTTATAAAATGAATAGAATTTTTATGATGAATATGTATGAATAATAAGCTAATGACAGTTTCTCTTTTTTAGTGTATCATGTTGAATAACAACAGTGTGCTTTTGAACAGTATATTTTGTGTACTTTATGTATTTTGAGAGCTCCAGTGTCTATAAAACGATGTAAGTTGATTCTGTGCATCTGCACGCCATGGGATCGGTTTTGCTCTTCACCATCAGGGCACTAACGCGGGAGTGAATCTGATAGGCATTTTAGATCAATTCTGGATTCTGTTGATTTTAATGGAATGTAGGCATTCCATGAAAATCAACAGAATGTAGGCCAGCATTAGTTTGGCATTCCGAACTATCCTTGAGAATGCAATGGTGAGCTTTCTGAACCGTTGCAATCTTCCAGGTGTGCAGACATCCACAATACTGCTAAGGAGGAAACTTCAGGATCTTGATGCAGCAGGAATGAAGTGACAACAGTACACTTCCAAGTAAGGATGGAATATAGGTTGGAGGAGTATTTGTAGATAATGGTGCTCCCGTCTGTCTGCTGCCTTGCATCAAGCCTGTCAAGTTTCAATTCAATGAGACTATCTCAATTTGAATTCAGAATTTAACATCCGTAGACTCACAACAAACAACAGCCCATGAACTAGAATATCAATACGATTCATTTTCACATGCAGATCTGATGGCGCACATTTTATGCGTGCTCAAGTCAGGTATGCTTTCATTTGACCAAAATTGGCTTTCAGGCTTCATTATGTAATATTGTCAAACTGGAAGGATGTATCATGCGTCTAGAGGATGCTTCGTCCACTTTGGGATCCAACTTTTACCATCTGCCTACCTGATTTGGGAATGCAGGTCAACAGAAACCCACAGTATTGCACCTCCTCTTTCCCTCTAAAGATGACTAGTTATGTTACCTGCAGATGAGATAATGCAGGTCTGATGTTTTCTCTGCTTTGCATTGCTAAATTTCTAGATGAACCCTGAAATAAATGTTGGTCATGTGATTTTCATTTTTAGTGAGTTTGTTTCCACAGGCATTCCAGAGGCTGTATTTACCAACAGTAAATACAAACAGTACTTGTTTCCTCAGCATTGATGGAGCACACCTTGATCTTGGTCTTCATTGTCCCATATTAGCCCATGAGGCATAAAAAGGCTCAATTTCCTCCAACGTGACTACATTTTACAAATTGTTTCACCCTTTGTCATTAGAAATATCCTCTGTGCTAATATTTCACCTGTGTTGACAAATGTATAAACTATTTGTGAAGATAACAAAATAGAAATGGAAGAAAACTGAGCTTGGAAATGAGTTAGGTGAAGACAGAACAAATGAAATATGAGTAGTTGAGGCAAGGGGAGATGCTGGAAGCAGAGGGAGAGGGTTGGCAAAAGATTGAAAGAGAGGGCACAATGGAAAAAATGGGAAGGAATTGAATAGAAGATTGGAAGAAAGAGAGAATGGGAACTGCAGACGTTGGAGAATCCAAGATAACAAAGTATGGAGCTGGATGAACACAGCAGGCCAAGCAGCATCTTAGGAGCACAAAAGCTGATGTTTCGGGCCTAGACCCTTCATCACAAAAGGAGGAGGGGGAGAGGATTCTGAAATAAATAGGGAGATAGGGGGAGGCCGACCGAAGATGGATAGTGGAGAAGATAGGTGGAGAGGAGACAGGCAAGTTGAAGGGGCGGAGATGGAGCCAGTAGACGTGAGTGTAGGTGGGGATGTAGGGAGGGGATAGGTCAGTCTGGGGAGGATGGACAAGTCAAGGGAGCAGGATGACGTTAGTAGGTAGGAAATGGAGCATCTTAGGAGCACTGAAACTTCGCAGTGAGGTTAAAATAGTATCAGAGATAATGGGAACTGCAGATGCTGGAGAATCCAAGATAATAAAATGTGAGGCTGGATGAACACAGCAGGCCAAGCAGCATCTCAGGAGCACAAAAGCTGACGTTTCTGGCCTAGACCCTTCATCAGAGAGGGGGATGGGGTGAGGGTTCTGGAATAAATAGGGAGAGAGGGGGAGGCGGACCGAAGGTGGAGAGTAAAGAAGATAGGTGGAGAGGAGAGTATAGGTGGGGAGGTAGGGAGGGGATAGGTCAGTCCAGTGAAGACGGACAGGTCAAGGAGGTGGGATGAGGTTAGTAGGTAGATGGGGGTGCGGCTTGGGGTGGGAGAAGGGATGGGTGAGAGGAGGAACAGGTTAGGGAGGCAGAGACAGGTTGGACTGGTTTTGGGATGCAGTGGGTGGAGGGGAAGAGCTGGGCTGGTTGTGTGGTGCATTGAGGGGAGGCGATGAACTGGGCTGGATTAGGGATGCGGTGGGGGAAGGGGAGATTTGAAACTGGTGAAGTCCACATTGATACCAAGAGGCTGCACGGTTCCCAGGCGGAATATGAGTTGCTGTTCCTGCAACCTTCGGGTGGCATCATTGTGGCACTGCAGGAGGCCCATGATGGACATGTCATCTAAAGAATGGGAGGGGGAGTAGAAATGGTTTGCAACTGGGAGGGGCAGTTGTTTGTTGCGAACTGAGCGGAGGTGTTCTGCAAAGCGGTCCCCAAGCCTCCGCTTGGTTTCCCCAATGTAGAGGAAGCCACACCGGGTACAGTGGATGCAGTATACCACATTGGCAGATGTGCAGGTGAACCTCTGCTTAATGTGGAATGTCATCTTGGGGCCTGGGATAGGGGTGAGGGAGGAGGTGTGGGGGCAAGTGTAGCACTTTCTGCGGTTGCAGGGGAAGGTGCCGGGTGTGGTGGAGTTGGAGGGCAGTGTGGAGCGAACAAGGGAGTCACGGAGAGAGTTGTCTCTCTGGAAAGCAGACAGGGGAGGGGATGGAAAAATGTCTTGGGTGGTGGAGTCGGATTATAGATGGCGGAAGTGTCGGAGGATGATGCGTTGTATCCAGAGGTTAGTGGGATGGTATGTGAGGACTAGGGGGATTCTCTTACGGCGGTTGAGGTGGGGACGGGGTGTGAGGGATGTGTTGCGGGAAATGCGGGAGACACGGTCAAGGGCGTTCTCGATCACTGTGGGGGGAAAATTGCGGTCCTTGAAGAACTTGGACATCTGGGATGTGCGGGAGTGGAATGTCTTGTCGTGGGAGCAGATGCGGCAGAGGCGGAGGAATTGGGAATAGGGGATGGAATTTTTGCAGGAGGGTGGGTGGGAGGAGGTGTATTCTAGGTAGCTGTGGGAGTCGGTGGGCTTGAAATGGACATCAGTTACAAGCTGGTTGCCTGAGATGGAGACTGAGAGGTCCAGGAAGGTGTGGGATGTGCTGGAGATGGCCCAGGTGAACTGAAGGTAGGGGTGGAAGGTGTTGGTAAAGTGGATGAACTGTTCGAGCTCCTCTGGGGAGCAAGAGACGGTGCTGATACAGTCATCAATGTACCGGAGGAAGAGGTGGGGCTTAGGGCCAGTGTAGGTACGGAAGAGGGACTGTTCCACGTAACCTACAAAGAGGCAGGCATAGCTGGGGCCCATGCGGGTGCCCATGGCCACCCCCTTAGTCTGTAGGAAGTGGGAGGAGTCAAAAGAGAAGTTGTTGAGGGTGAGGACGAGTTCGGCTAGGCGGATGAGGGTGTCAGTGGAGGGGGACTGGTCGGGCCTGCGGGACAGGAAGAAGCGGAGGGCCTTGAGGCCATCTGCATGCGGAATGCAGGTGTATAGGGACTGGACATCCATGGTGAAGATGAGGTGTTGGGGGCCAGGGAATTGGAAGTCCTGGAGGAGGTGGAGGGCGTGGGTGGTGTCACGGACGTAGGTAGGGAGTTCCTGGACCGAAGGGGAGAAAATGGAGTCCAGATAGGTGGAGATGAGTTCGGTGGGGCAGGAGCAGGCTGAGACGATGGGTCGACCAGGGCAGGCAGGTTTGTGAATTTTGGGAAGGAGATAGAAACGGGCCGTGCGGGGTTGGGGAACAATGAGGTTGGAGGCTGTGGGTGGGAGGTGCCCTGAGGTGATGAGGCCATGAATGGTGTTGGAGATGATGGTTTGGTGCTCGGGTGTGGGGTCATGATCGAGGGGGTGGTAGGAGGTGGTGTAGGAGAGTTGGCGTCTGGCCTCGGCGATGTGGAGGTCAGTGCGCCATACTACCACTGCGTCGCCCTTGTCTGCGGGTTTGATGGTGAGGTTGGGGTTGGAGCGGAGGGAGTGGAGGGCTGCCCGTTCTGCGGGGGAGAGGTTGGAGTAGGTGAGAGGGGTGGAGAGGTTGAGGCGGTTAACCCCTATCCCAGGCCCCAAGATGACTTTCCACATTAAGCAGAGGTTCATCTGCACATCTGCCAATGTGGTATACTGCATCCACTGTACCCAGTGTGGCTTCCTCAACATTGGGGAAACCAAGCGGAGGCTTGGGGGCCGCTTTCCAGAACACCTCCGCTCAGTTCGCAACAAACAACTGCACCTCCCAGTCGTAAACCATTTCTACTCCCTCTCCCATTCTTTAGATGACATGTCCATCATGGGCCTCCTGCAGTGCCACAATGATGCCACCCGAAGGTTGCAGGAACAGCAACTCATATTCCGCCTGGGAACCGTGCAGCCTCTTGGTATCAATGTGGACTTCACCAGTTTCAAAATCTCCCCTTCCCCCACCGCATCCCTAAACCAGCGCAGTTCGTCCCCTCCCCTCACTGCACCACACAACCAGCCCAGCTCTTCTCCTCCACCCACTGCATCCCAAAACCAGTCCAACCTGTCTCTGCCTCCCTAACCTGTTCTTCCTCTCACCCATCCCTTCCTCCCACCCCAAGCCGCACCCCCATCTACCTACTAACCTCATCCCACCTCCTTGACCTGTCCGTCTTCACTGGACTGACCTATCCCCTCCCTACCTCCCCACCTATACTCTCCTCTCCACCTATCTTCTTTTCTCTCCACCTTCGGTCCGCCTCCCCCTCTCTCCATATTTATTCCAGAACCCTCACCCCATCCCCCTCTCTGATGAAGGGTCTAGGCCCGAAACGTCAGCTTTTGTGCTCCTGAGATGCTGCTTGGCCTGCTGTGTTCATCCAGCCTCACATTTTATTATCTGTAAATTATTGTGTGATTTCTTTTTATGGAAATGAGATATTTAGAGAAACAGAATTTTTTCTGTCTTTTTTTCAGATTTTAGGCCTGACCTGCTCCCAAAGCCCAGTGTCAATCATATGTGAACAGCCGACATGCTTGAGAGAAGGACACAGAAATGTTTGAGAGATTACAGACCGGGGCAGAAAGAAGGAATCCTGGGATCATGAGTTTTCTTTTGAGTCTTCCAGGAGCTCCTAGTCTGCTTAATCCGCGAGGAAACATTTGAGAAATAGTGTGATATCTTTGCAGATTCTTCTGGGCCTACTACTCCTTTAAGCCAAGTGCTCCTGGCAAAGGCAGCAACAGGGACTGAATATGACTGTCAGGAAATAAAAATAAAACCAAACTCTGATTGACAGCATCAGGCTTCAACTCCTGAGGCCACAGCTTCAACCTCTGGCCATAATGAACCGATTCAGACTGGGGAGAAGAGTGAGTCTGCTCAAAGTTTATTCCTTAAATAGCAACAGTAGGCACATTTCTGAACTGTTGTACTGATTGTTTGGGTAGGTTGCTCTTACTGTGTGCAGTATAGGTGCAGGAAGTGTAACTACATCTTTCTGATCCACTTAACTGACAGCAATTCATCTGTGTGAAATGTAACTTAATTACGATTGTATTCAACATTAAGCCTCTGGATGGTGACACTGATGATATCACAGTGTTGATTACTCAATTCTGAATTTATGTGTTGTGGTCTCAATCAGTACCATTTTCTAATTCCTTTCAAAAGTAAATAATGTTGAGCATTTCTTCTACTTAAATTTCACAATTAATTTCAAGCACGGAAAGTGAAGGAATTTGGAGTTGATGATTATTAGACCAGCCATGATCAGAGAGGATGGTGGGAAGATTCGATGGGCTGAATGGCCTACTTCTGCTCCTATGTTTTATGGTTTTAATTTTGTACGTTGTGACTCACCACATTCATGGACCAATGGTCACTTTCCAAAAGCAGAAGCCATTAACGCCTGTACGTGGAAATGGCTGTAGTAATCAGCCCTACCACTTCTATTGCTGTGCAAAATGCTAGTGATCGTGACCAGCCTATGAGTTAATTTCCTCCAATGTTTCAGTGGGATCAGCAATGAGGATACTGCAGCTGTAAAAATAAAATCACAGGTACAATTGTTGTCACAGTTAGGGCATTGCAGATTACTGGAACTACAACTGAATAAATCCAAAGTTCTATTCTGCATGGCAATGAATTTTGAACATTTGAGCAATGAATTTAAACTGAAATATTATGATAGCCCTAGATATTTAATTAGTGCGTGCAAACCCTCAGCAGCCAAGGGATCGCCTCCTGATTTGCTGAGTTTAAGGTGATTAGTTGATAGAGGGACACTCTTGGTAATGTGCAACATTATTTGTGTTTCTCTATGATTGCATAATGGATTGCCACTGAGTCTCCAGTGGTAGAGATGAGCTGTGCAGGTACCCGGCCTTATGCAGAACCCATTTACAAGAACCATGTGGTACCTCAAAGACTGCCATTTGGTGAATGAAGTTTATCACAAGGAATGTGTTAGTGACAACCTATACTTGTCATTCCATGATCCAAAGGATGCCCATTGGTAGGTCCTGCTCAGCAAGTTTGTTCCATATGGACAACCCAGATGAAGGCTGTGGTTTGTACCAGTCATAATCAATAGTGTAGGTTAGATGGGCTTGAGATTGGTATGACAGGTTGGCACAACATCGAGGGCCGAAGGGCCTGTACTGTGCTGTAACGTTCTATGTTCTATGTGGTAAGTGAGGGGCATCACAAATTGTTTCACTTGACTTGTGACTTTACATAAGTCAGTGGGTATATGGGGAACTGATGCTTGTGAGTGTAAGAAGCCAGAGTGAACAAAATGACAGGTTTGTCAAACACAACAAGAAGGGCATCAGAATAGAGACCATCAGCTGAAACCTCATCTCCTCAGGCACCAGCCCCATGTCAAGGGGTGTTGCTGTGACTTGGCTCCTTTTGCACATGCTCAGTAGCTGCTCTTAGAATGAAGATATTGTTGTCAATGGTCATAGTTCTGAAGGAATTAATTTTCATGTTACATTGGCTCCACCCGTTCTACTTGAGTCACACACAATCTGTGGGTTAGGAATCTGTAGGAATTTTACAGGAGTTTTGAGATGGGGTTGTGTGTATACCAGCTCCCGTCCGTCCCATTGCATGAACATTTAGTTGTATTTGTTGCTATCATGTTACATGAAAACAGTGCCCTTTTGTAGATACTCCATGGAAGTGCCTTATAAACTAATCACTTAGATGGGCCTAAGACAAAGCAAAGACACAGGAAGATTGCTAGCAGTAAATATTATCTGACCAACCTTACCCAGTATCAGCTATGAATGGAAGTGTACGATACAAGGTGATAGCATTCACTACGATCAGAACAATGCATCATTTTAGTTCAATGTTTCAACTGAGAGGAATTTTAAATGTTATGTATGTGCTCTGATGAACCAACACACTTTTGTATAAGCAATAACACAGTATCAGCTTTCCTGCTCCTCTGATGCTGCTGGGCCTGCTGTGTTCATCCAGCTCCACACTCTGTTATCTCAAATTCTCCAGCATCGGCAGTTCCTACTACCTCTCGTTGTATAAGCAAGTTGTGTTTTTTTGGGGGTGATCCTGGAATCCCCAAAGTATATGCACATCGGACGCATAAGAATCTGGAGAATTCAACTTTAAATTTGCTGCCAGATTCTGCACCCATCTGGGGTGGTGAGACTTGGGGAGTGGCTGGCACGTTTGTGTGAATAAGCAGATGAAAGACTAGTTCACACAGGCTCAACTGTTTCTGTCTCTACCTCTCTAACTGCCTTGGGCTTGAACTGCAGGAACATGAAAACAATCACACAGAAACGGATATATATATATTCAATAAAAGTCCCCAAGTTTGCAACCACCAGCTCTATCCGGGATTACAGCTCCGTCTTCCACAATAAAGTCAGCAGCTTCTTCCGGCTTCCTGCATCTCGTGTCATCCCCGGGAGCTGAGGCGGCTTCCTGTGTTACTGTAAACAGCAGCACAGTGATCAGGCTGGGGGATGGGGATATTGGTGGTAAAAGCTGTGAGGTAGGGAGACCAGAGACAAACTCACAGCTAGAATAAAGGCAATAAAGAGCGGGGAGAGTCAATGTAGGCAGTTGGTAGTGCGCGGTACTGAGTGTAATCTCCACTGGGGCTACTCGAATGTGCCTGTGAGAGAGAGTATGTGAATGTCGGAGTCTGTCTGTGTATGTGTTAAAAAGCCTCTCTTGAGTGTGAGAGACTGGGCCTGTAGGTATGTGTGAGAAAGCATCTGTGTGTGATTGTGTGTCTGTATGATTCTGTATTTATGTGTGTAAGTCTGTGTGTGTGTATGCAAAAACAGAAGTTGCTGGAAAAGCTCAGCAGGTCTGGCAGCATCTGTGAAAAAAAAGTTAATGTTTCGGGTCCAGTGACCCTTCCTTAGAATCCTTCGCCTGTCTGTGTGTGTGTGTGTGTGTGTGTGTGTGTGTGTGCGTGCGTGTGTGTGTGTTACAGTGTGTGTATGTTAGTGTGTGTTAGAGTCAGTGTGTATGTGCTAGAGAGTGTGAGTGTGTGTGTGTTAGAGAATCTGTGTGTCTGTGTTAGAGTGTGTGTGTGTGTTAGAGAGCCTGTGTTAGAAAGTGTATCAGAGATAATGGGAACTGCAGATGCTGGAGAATCCAAGATAACAAAGTGTGGAGCTGGATGAACACAGCAGGCCAAGCAGCATCTCAGGAACACGGATGCTGCTTGGCCTGCTGTGTTCATCCAGCTCCACACTGTGTTAGAAAGTCTGTGTGTTACAGTGTGTGTATGTGTGTGTGTAGTGTGTGTTTGTTAGTGTGTTAGAGAGTCTATGTGTGTTTTTGTGTGTAAGAGAGTCTGTGTGTTATAGTGTGTGTCAGTGTGTGTGTTTGAGAGCCTGTGTTAGAGTCTGTGTGTATGAGCGTGTGTTGGAGTCTGTGTGTGAATGAGTGTGTGTTAGAGAGTCTGTGCGTGAGCATGTGTTAAAAGGAGTTTGTATGTGTGTTAAAGAGTATTTGTGTGTGTTTGAGAGTGTGAATATGAGCATGTGTCAGAGAGTGTGTGTTTGATCAAGTGTTAGAGTCTATTGTAAGTGCGTGTGTTAGAGTCTCTGTGTATGAGTGTGTTTTGGAGAGAGTTTGTGTGTGAGCATGTGTAAGAGATTCTGAATGTGTGTGTGTGAGAGAGTTCTGTATAAATCTCTGTGTGTGTGAACGGATGTGACATTGTGTGTTTATATGAGTCTGTGTTAGAGACCGTGTCTATGTATCTCCATAAGCCTGTGTGTGTGAATGATGTTATTTCCTGTTTTACTGTACATGACGTGTTTGCACTGTGTGCCTGGGCGGGATCTGTATCATGTGAGAGAGACAGAGAGAGGAGGAGACAGAGGGACACAGAGAGAGAGAGAGAGAGAGAGGGGGGGGGACACACAGAGAGAGAGGACAGACACAGAGAGGGGAAGGAACAGAGAGAGAGGGGAGGGGATAGAGAGTGGGGGGGACAGAGAGATAGAAATAGAGAGAGAGAGAGAGAGAGAGAGAGTGGGGAGGGGGAGGGCTGGGGGTGGGTTGCTGGTGTACAGTGTAGACGCTGGGCTGTCACTCACTGAGACTGACACAGAGAGAGTGGGAGAGGGGGATGGACAGAGAGATAGACAGATAGCGGGTGGGGGTGTAAAGTGCAGGAGCTGGGCTGTCACTCACTGAGACTGACACAGAGAGAGGGAGAGAGGGAGGGTCAGAGAGACAGAGACAGGGACAGATAGAGGGTGGGGGTGTACAGCGCAGGAGCTGGGCTGTCACTCACTGAGACTGACACAGAGAGAGTGGGAGAGAGGGAGGGACAGAGAGACAGAGACAGGTAGTGGTGGGGGTGTACAGTGCCAGAGCTGGGCTGTCACTCACTGAGACTGACACAGAGAGAGGGAGAGAGGGAGGGTCAGAGAGACAGAGACAGGGAGAGATAGTGGGTGGGGGTGTACAGCGCAGGAGCTGGGCTGTCACTCACTGAGACTGACACAGAGAAAGGGAGAGAGGGAGGGACAGAGAGACAGAGACAGAGACAGATAGTGGGTGGGGGTGTACAGTGCCGGAGCTGGGCTGTCACTCACTGAGACTGACACAGAGAGAGGGAGAGAGGGAGGGTCAGAGAGACAGAGACAGAGACAGATAGTGGGTGGGGGTGTACTGTGCAGGAGCTGGGCTGTCACTCACTGAGACTGACACAGAGAGAGGGAGAGACAGATCCCCACCCACAGCCTGCACAGAGTCTCCATAACCTTCAGCAACTGTCAGCCTTTTCCCCCTGAACCGACATGAAGGAGAAACAGAGGAAAAAGAAAGGACGGACCTGGGCGGAGGCAGCGCGAACGGTAAAAAAAAATCAATAACCCCATTGCAATGTTAGACAGCCCCTCCTTCAGCTTTGTGAATCTATCTGTAAAGTTTGTAGGTGACGAAGTGTGTGTGTGTGTGTGTGTGAGTTCATGACCTAGTCTGGAAGAGAAACTGCTGCGATCATTTACAGTCAGGGCCTGCCTTAGGCCAGCAAACTTGTGATTCTGGTAAAAATCCATCTGACTGCCCTTACAGGGGCTCACATTACAGCCTCCTGATTCACAACTGTCAGGTCTAACTTCACAGGACCCTTTCATTGTTGTTGCACAACAGCTTTTGCATTCTCTGTCGTGCAAAAAAAAATAAAATGCTGGCCAGCAAAAGGGATTAATGGATCCTCACGGCCTTCTGTCATAGAACCTCATGCTGCTTTCAGGGGAGAGTAATGCAAAACAAAAACAAACACTATAATTAAAAATTATTAATTAGGCAATTTCGCCAAAAACGGGCTGTTCATTTTTATAGCTTGCATACTTTGGATGAATATGTGTTTACGTGTAGGGAGCATGTATGGTGGTAGGAAGCAGGAAAACTGAACTGCTGGAGCCTAGTCGCTGACGGGAACATCATGTCACTGTGTGTTGTCATTGACGTCAGTATGTAACAGATCACAGATTGGCACCTCATGATGCTACAAAGCAAGAGATAGACTTGACAGATAACGTGGGAACAAACTGGGGTAAGCCACTCTTTTGTGGTTGCTAAAGAATTAGACTGTGCAAACTGTGGTCTTCTTTCAGTTTCTGTTGTTTGCTGCCAGACCCCATACTCAATTTAATTACCTAAGATGTAGCATTGTGATGTGTCAACAACCTTTAACTCATGTCCTCAAATTCTCAAACATGGGGTGTCAACGCCAGCTAAAGACTTCCAATGAAACAAGTTCAACAGTAGTGACACTTTGCCCAGGACATGCAGACAGACCTGAGTTCTAACGTCAAAGTCACACATTTTGTACTAATTAGGTTTCCATTATACACTCTTTCATCCAAATTTAGAAACATAGAAAACAGGAGAAGGAGTTGGCCATTCAACTCTTTGTCCATGCTCCACCATTCTACATGACCATACCTGATCATCCAACTCAGTCCCTGTTCCTGATTGCTCCCCATATCCTTTGATCCCTTTAATGCCAAGAACTATACTTAACTCCTGCTTGAATGCACTCAATATTTTTGTCTCTACTGCTTTCTGTGACAAAGAATTCCACAGGCTGACCACTCTCTGGGTGAAGAAATTTCTCCTCATCTCAGTCCTAAAAGGTTTACCTTGTATCCTCAGATTGTGATGCCTGGTTCTGAAATTCCCATGTTTACCCTGTCTAGTCCCACAGATATTTTGTATAGGTTTCTAAGACTTGCCCCCTTGTTTTTCTAAACTGCGGTGAACATATCTAACTGAACAAAAACAGAAATTGCTCGAGTAAGTTAGCAGATCTGGCAGCTTTTGTGGAGAGAAAGCAGAGTTAATGTTTTGAGTCTGTTCGCTCTCTCAGAACCATACCAAATGACCGTAATCAATCTATCTGTCTTCATATGTCAGTCCTGCCATTCCCACAAATCAGTCTGGGATAAACCTTCGCTGCAGTCGCTCCATCGCCAAAACATCCTTCCTCAGATAATGAGAACAAAACTGTATTTCAGGTGCAGTCTCTTCAAGGTCCTGTGTAATTGCAGCAAGACATCCCTGCTCCTGTATTCAAATCCTCTCACTGTGAAGGCGAGTGTATCATTTACCTTCTGCACCGCCTGATGCACCTGCATGCTCACTTTCAGTGACTGGTATACAAGGACACCCAGGTATCTCTACACCTTCCCCTTTTGCAGTTTATTACCATTCAGATTAATAATTTGCCTTCTTCCTTGTGCAACCAAATGGATGCCCTCGAGTTTATCTGCCTTATACTGCATCTGCCATGTGTTTGCACACTCACTCAACTTTGTCCAATTCACACTGAAATTTCTGAATAGTCCTCATAGTTCACCCTCCCACCCAGCTTTGTGTCATCGGCAAACTTGGAGATATTACATTTAGTTCCATTCTGTAAATCAGTAATATTTATTGTAAATGGATGAGCTCTCTCTGGTACCCATCTGCCTGCTACTTGAAAAATGATCTTTTTGATCTGACTTTGCTTCCTTCTGCCAACCAGTTCTCTCTCCATGTCAGTACACTACTCCCAATCCCATGTGCTCTAAGTTTGCATGCTTTTCTCTTATGTGGGAACTTATCAAAAGCCTTCTGAAAGTCCAAGTGAATCATATTCCCTGAATCTCCCTTATCCACCTTTCTAGTTACTTCCTTGAAAAATGCCAATAGATTTGTCAAGCATGATTTCCCTTTTGTAAAACCATGCTGACTCTGTTCAAGATAATAAAGTGTGAAGCTGGATGAACACAGCAGGCCAAGCAGCATCTCAGGAGCACAAAAGCTGACGTTTTGGGCCTAGACCCTTCATCAGAAAGGGGGATGGGGAGAGGGAACTGGAATAAATAGGGAGAGAGGGGGAGGCGGACCGAAGGTGGAGAGAAAAGAAGATAGGTGGAGAGGAGAGTATAGGTGGGGAGATAGGGAGGGGATAGGTCAGTCCAGGGAAGACGGACAGTTCAAGGAGGTGGGATGAGGTTAGTAGGTAGGAAATGGAGTTGCGCTTGAGGTGGGAGGAGGGGATGGGTGAGAGGAAGAACAGGTTAGGTAGGCAGAGACAGGCTGGACTGGTTTTGGGATGCAGTGGAGGAGGGGACAAGCTGGGCTGGTTGTGTGATGCAGTGGGGGGAGGGGACGAACTGGGCTGGTTTGGGGATGCGGTGGGGGAAGGAGAGATTTTGAAGCTGGTGAAGTCCACATTGATACCATTGGGCTGCAGGGTTCCCAAGCGGAATATGAGTTGCTGTTCCTGCAACCTTCGGGTGGCTTCATTGTGGCAGTGCAGGAGGCCCATGATTGACATGTCATCTAAAGAATGGGAGGGGGAGTTAAAATGGTTCGCGACTGGCAGGTGAAGTTGTTTATTGTGAACCAAGTGGAGGTGTTCTGCAAAGCAGTCCCCGAGCCTCCGCTTGGTTTCCCCAATGTAGAGGAAGCCACACCGGGTACAGTGGATGCAGTATACCACATTGGCAGATGTGCAGGTGAACCTCTGCTTAATGTGGAATGTCATCTTGGGGCCTGGGATAGGGGTGAGGGAGGAGGTGTGGGGGCAAGTGTAGCATTTCCTGCGGTTGCAGGGGAAGGTGCCGGGTGTGGTGGAGTTGGAGGGCAGTGTGGAGCGAACAAGGGAGTCACGGAGAGAGTGGTCTCTCCGGAAAGCAGACAGGGGTGGGGATGGAAAAATGTCTTGGGTGGTGGGGTTGGATTGTAGATGGCGGAAGTGTCGGAGTATGATGCGTTGTATCCGGAGGTTGGTGGGGTGGTGATGGGGATCCTCTTGGTGTGGTTGTGGCAGGAGCGGGGTGTGAGGGATGTGTTGCTCTCCTCTCCACCTATCTTCTTTTCTCTCCACCTTCGGTCCGCCTCCCCCTCTCTCCCTATTTATTCCAGAACCCTCTCCCCATCCCCCTCTCTGATGAAGGATCTCGGCCTGAAATGTCAGCTTTTGTGCTCCTGAGGTGCTGCTTGGCCTGCTGTGTTCATCCAGCTTCAAACTTTGTTAACGTGGATTCTCCAGCATCTGCAGTTCCCATTATCACTGACTCTGTCCAATCCTGTCACTGATTTCCAAGGGCTCTACTATTAAGTCTCTTATAATGGATTCCAGCATTTTCCCTGCTGTCATTGTCAGGATTACTGGTCTGTAATTCTTGTTTTCATTTTGTCTCCTTTTTTAAATTGTGGGGTTGCATTAGCCACCATCCAATCTAATAGACACTTTTTCAGCTGTGTTATGATGTAATTGCTTCCATCAATGGTGAACCATCTCCAGTGGCAGGATCGTGTACATATGGCATAACAAGTTTACATAGGCCGTTTTTATTATACGCGCAAACAGGATGTAAGATTTTCAATATATGGTTGTAGTTATATTGATAAGGAGTAGTAGCATTGGTTGATGGTGCTCTGATTTGAAAATATAAATTGTGAGGTACATATTGCTGGTTTCAGCCGTACATGGTTGATTTGATTTGATTTATTATTGTCATCTACCTAAGTACAGTTACAAGTTTTGTTTAGCGTACGCTGTAGGCAGATCATAAGATACAAAGATCATTGGGAAATTGAATAGAGTGAGGAGTACAAAGTAAATACAAAAGCAAGATCAACATTAGATTTGAAGTTTGAGAGGTCCATTCAGAAGTGTCATAACAGCGGGGAAGGAAGTGGCCTTGAACCTGTTGATGCGTACTTAAGCATTTGTATCTTCACCCTTACGGAAGTATTGGAAGAGATCATAACCAGATTGGGAGGGGCCTTTGATGTTGGCTGCCTTTCTGAGGCAACCAGAAGTATTGATGGAGTCACTGGATGGAAAATTGGCTTGTATGATGGACCAAGTTGTGTTCACAACTCTGGTTTCTTATGGACTTGGACAGAACAGTTGCTGTTCCAAGCTGTGATGCATCCAGATCGAATGCTTTCTATTGTGCATGTATAAAAGTTGGTGGGCGTCCTTATGGACATGCTGAATGCCCTTAGCTAGCATGTCCAGCAAGATCCTATGGTGGGAGTTGCAGCATTGTAGCATAAGACTTAATGAATCATCACATCACACTTGCAGCGATACTTCTGCTGGCCATATTGTTTGGGAACCAAGTTGGTGAAGGTGATAGATGGGTTTATGTGATGCATTGTTTTCAGTTCCTGTACTAGCCCATGCATTGCAGATATGCTCACAGTCCCTTATTTGGATGTTGATGGACTTGAGCAGGCTCCAGTGGGTCTTGTGTTTACCCCTCTGATGAAATTGGATGATTGTTATTGATTGATTTATCATTGTGACGTGTACCGAGATACAGTGAAAAGTGTTGTTTTATCTGCTATGCAGGCAGATTCTGCCACACAAGGGTAATGGAACAAAGCACAGAATACAATATTACAGCTGCAGGGAAGGTGCAGAGAGAGATATCAACATTAACATTTGAGAGGTCTGTTCAAAAGTCTGATGACAGCAGGGAAGAAGCTGTTCTTGAATGTGTTTGTACATGTTTGCAAACTTTTATGTCTTCTGCCCGATGGGAGAGGGTGGAAGAGAGTATAGCTGGAATAGGAGGGGTCTTTGACTATGTTGGTTGCCTTCCCGAGGCGGTAGGAAGTATAGATGGAGTCAGTAGTTGGAAGGCTGGTTTGCGTGATGGACTGGGCTGTGCTCACAACTCTATGTAGGTTCTTGCGGTCTTTGGAAGAGCAGTTGTCATACCAAGCTGTGATGCATCCAGATAGGAGATTTCTGTTGGTGCATGTATAAAAATTGGTCAGAACCCTTGTGGACACTGAATTTCCTTAGCCCCCTGAGGAAGTAGATATGCTGCTGTACTTTGTTGACTATAGTGTCGACATGACTGGACCACGACAGACAGTTGGTGATTGTCACTCCCAGGAACTTGGCACTTTCAACTGTCTCCACCTCAGCTCTATTGGTGTAGGGTGTGGGGGTGTGCCCTCCACTCGGCTTCCTGAAGTCAATGACCAGCTTCTTCCTTTTGCTGACATTGGTGGAGAGATTGAGTGTTTAGCAGCATGGTCTAAAAACAGCAATCTCTTTCTTGAATACTGTCTCGACATTGTTCAAGATCTGATTTACAAGGGTGATGTCATCAGCAAACTTGTAAACGGAGTTGGGTGGAATTTGGCTGCACAGTCACGTGTGTACGAGGAATATAGTAGGGTGGCTGAATATATAGCCTTGTGGGGCACTGGTGTTGAGGATTATGGTGGAGGAGATGTTGCCAATCCTTATTGATTGCAGTCTGTGGGTCAGGAAGTCAAGGAACTAACTACAGAAGGGAGAGCCAAGACCTATGCCTCAGAATTTAGAGATGAGTTTCTTTGGAATTATGGTGTTGAGGGCAGAGCTGTAGTCAATAAGTAGGAGCCTGACGTAGATATTCTTGTTATTCAGCTGTTCCGGGGACTGGTATCAGGCCAGGGAGATGGCATCTGCTGTGGACCTGTTGTGCTGAAACATGAATTGCAAGGGATCAAGGCAGTTTGATCAGCTGGAGTTGATGTGAACCATGTCTGACCTCTCGAAGCATTTCATGAGATTGGGCATCAGAGTGACTGGACAGTGGTCATTAGACATGCTGCATCATTTTTCTTTGGCAGCAGTATGATGGTTTTCTTCTTGAAGCAGGTGTAGACTTCAGATCATAGTAAGGAGAGATTAAAGATGTTAGCAAATACTCCCACTAGCTGGTCTGCACAGGATCTGAGTGCACAGCTGGCTACTTTCCATGGCTTCGCTCTCAAGAAAGCCGATCTAATGGCAGTGACTATGGGTATGGGTGCATCTGAGGCTGTTGGGATAGGTGACCTTGTTTCACTGACCTTCTGTTAAATGCGAGCATAGAATGTGTTGAGCTCATTGGGTACGGATGTACTGTTGCCCCCAATTCTGTTCAACTTAGCTTTGGAACCTGTTATGTCATATAAACCTTGCCACAATCATTGGGGGTCCATGTGGTTGGCCTGGGTCTCAAGCCTAGTTTAGTATAGGGTCTTGCCATCTCTGATGGTTGTCCCTGGATTTCTTGCATAATTCAGTGTCACCTGACTTGTACAGCTCAGACCTGGACTTCAGTAAGGAGTGGGTCTCCTGGTTCATGTCAAAAGTTTTCTCCTAGTTTGTTCCCAAAGTACAACACTGTCCCCCGACTATGAAAATAGTCATATAACCCCAGTGAACCACTGGATCACATGGATATATATATATTTTAAATTCACTCATGGGATATGGGTGTCACCGGCTGGGCTAGCATTTATTGCCCATCCCCAGTTGCCCCTTGAGAAGGTGGTGGTGAGCTGCCTTCTTGAACCGCTGCAGTCTAGTTGTTGGATGTAGACCCACAATGCCCGTACGGTTAGAGCGCTCATTCCATTGGGAACCTCCTTTCAGTTAGGGCAGGTATCAATGAGGAACTCTAACGTCAACCCCAGCACAGCATTGGGCTGTCTGAGAAAAAGAGTGTCTGATGACAAATTAAGCATTGAGCTCATGCTTCTGGAGCACATGAAAACCCAGCCATTCCACTCAAATTCCTTGAAAGTGGAGTCACAGGTCGATAGGGTGATGAATAAGCTGTTTGGTACCCTTGCCTTTATTGGTTAGTGCCTTGAGTATAGGAGTTGGGAGGTCATGTTGTAGATGTACAGGACATTGGCTAGGCCACCTTTGGAATACTGCATTCAATTCTGATCTCCGTGCTATAGGAAGTACTTTGTTAAACTTGAAAGGGTTCAGAAAAGATTTACAAGGATGTTGCCAAGGTTGGAGGGTTTGTGCTATTGGGAGAGGTTGGTTTGGCTTGGGGCTATTTTCCCTGGAGTGTTGGAGGCTGAGGGATGACTTTATTGAGGTTTATAAAATCATGGGGCGCATGGGTTGGATGAATAGACAAGCTCTTTTTCCCAGGGTAGAGGAGCCCAAAATTAGGGAGCATAGGGAGACAAGAAGGACTTTGATCCCTTTTAAGGAGCAACTTTTTCACAAAGAGGGTGGTGTTTGTATGGAATGAGCTGCCAGAGGAAGTGGTGGAGCTGGGTACAATTGCAACATGGAAAAGGCATCTGATGGGATACGAATAGGAAGGGTTGAGAGGGATATGGGCCAAATTCTGGCAAATAAGACAAGATTAGTCTGGTCGGCATGGACACATTGGACCAAAAGGTCTGTTTCCATGCTGTACAGCTCTATTGCTGCCAGTTTGAATAGCAGGTTACCTTCTGTGGCAGTGTGTAAACCCAGCAATGAACTGTTTTGTTTCTTCAGGATCCACAATTCCAGAGTGGAAAAAGGTCATCCTTGGTCCCAAAACAGTATCCGAGAAGGAGAAGGATATTTCATCAGTATGTCCATAATGAAGTCACCTGTGTTAGGCATCTTGAGTCAGACTCTTATTTGTAAGCATTGGTTTCAGTCAGTTTCAACAAAGTCATGATTAATTTGTATTTTGTACTTCACATTTTGGCCTATGTGTATGCTCAGCTTATTTAAAATTTCCTAAATTTTACTGTGTGTTTTTTTGGATTAAAGTTAAATGAAATAAAAGGTGACTTTATTTTGTATATGAATCAATACAGCAGAATTTGATTGTGAGTTAGAGTTGGATGGATTTCTTTGGGGTAAGAATATTGCTGGTTACTGTACTGAACGCAAGGTAACATTTTCTTGGCAATTGAAAATAAATCAGCCAATGTGTGTTCTAGTGAATTTAGTCCAGAGTTTTTATTGTGACTTTGCATTTGACTACAGAATAACAACTGTTAGGATAAACATATAACCATGACTTAGTACTCCAATAGTATTGTAGCTGTTCTTCACCCAGGAAAGAACATTGTTTTTCTGTCTGTTTTGTAAAGTTACCTCAAATGAATCCAAAACTCATGGTTGCTTACTCAATATTTACTTGGAAGTGGTTTGTATGATGTTCATGACCAGATCCACAGCATAATATACATGTACCACATTAAGGTTTGTTTACTATAGGGATATGAAAATATTATGTTTTGTGTAATTTCTTGATCAGAATTCTAAAACAAATTCTGATCCATGAAAATTCGTAATAAAACTGTTGCAAAATTAGAATACATTTTAGAATATTACAACATTAAGATTGATTAACAGTTGGATGATAAAAAAACTCAGTAAATGTGAAATACTATTGATTATTCACAAGGAAAATGTGTTTTAACAATTGTACATTGAACAGGAGTCAGCTTGAAATGATACCCAACTTCTTACTTGCAATTTCTTGACAAGGTATCAATAGACTGTACAAAAACCAGGAAGAAATAAGAAACTGTAATAGGTTCTACAATATATTAACCAGGCCGTACTTAGAATACTCTGTCAATAAATATTTGTTCTGCTAAAAGAAAATTGGGAAGGTGTGGTAAACAAAGAAGTCTTAAGAGTTATATTGAAAAAATAGTGGAATTCAAGCTATATATTCATCATCCATCGCAATGATAGAAAGATGATGAACATAACGTGAACATAATTGGATTATAGTGAAGAGTGCTGCACATCATCGACTTCACTGACACTTGAAGTGATGTGTGAGAGCTGAGAGAAGCTAAGGAGCAATTTGGGATTAGCCATTCTAAAGATTGTGGCAATGCTGTGTGTGATAATCCTCTGTCACACCCCTTACACGTTCAATAAAGTAGGCAGTTAAAGAGGAGATCTCCTACAGGAATACCTTTAATGATTCATAGAGCCATGCAGCATGGAAACAGACCCTTGGGTCCATGCACATATACATCCAGATCCCTTTGCTCCTGCATCCTCTTTAGAATTGTACTCTTCATTTAATACTGTTTCTAATGGGCTCAGTCAGCTTGACTTAACTTTGGTTGCCTGCATCTGTATAAATAGTCCAGAAATACACAATTTGTATGCTTCCCAAATTTGTCAGGACTATCTGGAGCATAGGAATTATTAGACATAATAAAAAGACCATAATCTGCTGATAACACAGTGTGGAACTGGATCAACACAGTAGGCCAGGCAGCATCAGAGGAGCAGGAAAGCTGACGTTTTGGGCCTAGACCCTTCTTCAGAAATTGCCCCATTTCCGAAGAAAGGCCTTGAGCTGAAACGTCAGCTTTCCTGCTGCCCTGATGCTGCCCGACCTGCTGTGTTCCTCCAGCTCCACACTGTGTTATCGCAGACTCCAGCATTGGGGGTTCTGACTATCCACTGGACTTACCTTCTACTGTCTTGGTAGTCAGATGATACAATGAGAAAGAAGTTGTTGCTGAATCATTGCAACTGATCTGTTATCTGAGATAACAAAGTGTGGAGCTGGATGAACATAGCAGGCCAAGCAGCATCTCAGGAGCAGGAAAGCTGATGTTTCGGGCCTAGACCCTTCATCAGATTTTCAACAGCTTTTTCTGATGAAGGGTCTAGGCCCGAAACGTCAGCTTTCCTGCTCCTGAGATGCTGCTTGGCCTGCTGTGTTCATCCAGCTCCACACTTTGTTATCTCGGATTCTGCAGCATCTGCAGTTCCCATTATCTCTGTTATCTGAGGAATCTCAGTATGACTTGGCACTGAGGATGAATTTGACCAGAAAGCTGAAAAGTGGATGAGTGAGAGCGTTTCTAATTTCTTTCCGAAATTTTGTTTGTATTTCACATTTAATATTTAACTGTTATTTACTATTTAGATTCTAAATTTCATCCAGGATAAAGCAGGGATAAATATGAGCACTCTATTGCAGAGCAGCTGAAGTTTTATTAATTAAGAAAACCTGCTTAAGGTATATTTTTTCCATCCCAGGGGCTGAGCTAACTCTTCAGGGTTAGAGCATGAAGAGTGATCTCAGTGTGACATAGCACTGAGCATGACTTCGAACTGAGTGTTGAGAGTTGAATAAGTAAGGGACTTAGATCAGGAGGGGAAGGAAATCCCCCCCCCCCCCAACCACCGCCCAGGGATTAGTTCTCAAGTGAGCTAATCCTAAAGTTTAAAATGCTTTCGGAACTGGTGGTTTGGTGAAGAATTTTGCAAAAACTATATTTTGAATTGAACGACATAATTGAAGCACGTCAGGACCAGGCGATGTGTCAGAGCAGCAGTTTATGGAAGCTACTGGATGCCGGTCTCACATGGGGCAACCACAGTGTGCTGTGAGTTAGATTTGATTATTGGACTGGATGGGTAATGAAGGGTATCACAGCAAATCAGGCAGGGAAGGGGGCGACAGGGCAGGGAAGGGGGCGACAGGGCAGGGAAGGGGGCGACAGGGCAGGAAAGGGGGCGACAGGGCAGGGAAGGGGGCGACAGGGCAGGGAAGGGGGTGACAGGGCAGGGAAGGGGGCGACAGGGCAGGGAAGCAGGAGACTCAGTGTTTGAAATTGCCCGTTAAGTTTGAGGTTCCAGTAGTGTGGTTGGATGAGATTGTGGGCTGCATGCTTAATAAGCTACGTCACCATCAGAATCCATTCAAGTGGCTAAGTACCAATGACGTAGCTCGAAAAACATGTAAACATGTGAAACAGGAGCAGAAGTAGGCCATTCAGCCCATTGAGTGTACTCTGCCATTCAATGATATTGTGGCTGATCAGTTTTGGTTTCAAATTCCATATTCCCATCTACCCTGATAATTTTGATTCCCTTCTTATAAAAAATCTGTCTTTGCCTGAGAAATATTCACTGACCCTGCCTCCTTCCTTCTTAATTAGATACCTTCCTTACCTATCTTTGTGTCATCTGCAAATTTAGCCACCATGCCTTCACTTCCTTCACCTGAGTCATTGATGTAAATTATAAACAGTTGTGGCCCCAGCATAGACCCCTGAGGGATTCCACTCCTTCGCAGGATATAATCAGACTAAAACCCATTTACGTATGTTAGAGTCATAGAGTCATACAGTATGGAAACAGACCTTCCGTTAAACCAGTCCGTACCGACCATAATCCCAGACTAGACTAGTCTCACCTTCCTGCACTTGGTCCATAATCCTCTAGACTTTTCTTATTCATGAACTTATCTAAATGTCTTTTAAATATTGTAACTGTACCTGCATCCACCACTTCCTCAGGAAATTCATTCCACACATTAACTGCTCTTGGTGTAAAAATGTCACCCTTCATTTCTTTGTAAAATCTT
This sequence comes from Stegostoma tigrinum, assembly GCF_030684315.1. NCBI lineage: Eukaryota > Metazoa > Chordata > Chondrichthyes > Orectolobiformes > Stegostomatidae > Stegostoma > Stegostoma tigrinum. The sequence continues at coordinate 131,269,934 of NC_081357.1, read as the reverse complement.
TCTCCTCCTACCTTAAAAATATACCCCTTAGTCTTGAAATCCCTCATCCTAGGGAAAAGGCCCTGCCATTCACCTTATTTGTACCCCTCCTGATTTAAAAGCCTCTCTAAAGTCACCCCTCAACCTCCTAAGCTCCAGTGAAAAAAGCTCCAGCCCATTCAGGCTCTCCTTATCTCTCAAACCCTCCATACCCAGCAACATCCTGGTAAATCTTATCTGAATTCTCTCCAGCTTAATAACATCCTTCCCATAACAGGGCAACCAGAAATGGACACAGTCATCCAGAAGAGGCCTCACCAGTGACTTGGACAACCTCAACATGACATTCCAAATTCTATACTCAAAGGTCTGAACAATGAAGGCAAGCGTGCTAAATGTCTTCTTAACTACCCTGTTCTACAAGTGATACAAACTTTGAAGAAATATGCAGCTGAACCCCCTAGTTTCTCTGTTGTATTTACTAACTTACTAACCATACCTTCTATATTCTCATCAAAATCATTTATATAAATGATAAGCAAAAGTGGACCCTGTACCAATCCCCTCAGAATACCCCTGGTAACAGGCCGCTAGTCTGAAAAACAACCCTCTACCATCACCCTCTGTCTCCTCCCATTAAGCCAATTATCAAGCTCACCCAGAATCTCATGTGATCTCACTTTACTAATTAGTCGACCGTGCGGAACCTTGTCAAAGGCTTTACTAAAGCCCAAGTAAACAACATCAACTACTCTGCCCTGATTTCTATTCTTGGTTATTGGGTCAAAAACTCAGTCAAGTTTGTGAGACACTAGTTCCCTCACACAGATCAATGCTGACTATCCCATTTCAGTCATTGCCTCTTCAACTGCATATAAACCCAATCTTCCAGAATCACTTCCAACAACTAACCCAACACCAATGTCAGATTTACAGGGCTGTAGCTCTCCAGTTTCTCCTTAAATCCTTTCTTAAACAAAGGGAAACAATTAACTACTCTCAGCATCTCATCTGTATTTATAGATGATACAAATATTTCTGCAAGAGCCCCGCAGTTTCCTTTGTAACTTCCCATGACATCCTTGGAGAGACTAGTTAAGGTTGTGGAAATGTATCCACTTTTGTATTTTCTAAGACCTCCCCAACTTCCTCTTCTGTCATGTGAACTATTTTCAAAACATCAGAATTTATTTCCCCAAGTTGTCTGGCCTCCATTTCTTTCTCCTCAGTAAGAACTGACACAAAATATTCGTTTAATATCTCTCCCATCTACTGAGGCTCAACATAAAAATGACCCCTTTGATCTTTAAGGGCCCCCATATTCTCTGTTTTCTTTCAACCCACCAATCTTCTATCTGTGATAATGTTACCCTACTTCATAATCTCTTATTTTTCAGAATAATTTACTTAGAACATAGAACAGTACAGCACAGTACAGGCCCTTTGGCCCATAATGTCGTGCCCATCTATTACCCTACTAAGATCAATCTACCCTGCATACCCTACATTTTACTATCCTCCATGTGCCTATCCAAGAGTCGCTTAAAAGTCTCTAATTTAGATATGGAACCTTAAGAAATATTGTCTGGAAGTCCAGACATAGTGTCTACAGCTTCCTCTTTGGCCACAATATATGTTACCTCTTCAAAGAACATCACTGAATTGGTTAAATGTGAGTTTGCCTTGACAAAAAGATACTGACTCTTCCTGATTACCATTAGATTTTCTACGTGTGCAACTATAAACTCTGCAATGAACAGTTTGAATTATTTACACCAATTCCAGAACATATTTTATATCATCTGTAGTGAAGACACAAAAAAAATTTAACAAATAAAATGAGGAAGTAAATTCTGCATAATGAATATGAGGAGCTAGGCACTAAATTAAGAAGCAGAACCTTAAATAATCTCTGGATTATTACTTGAGCTTCATGCAAACTGGATTTAGGACAAATAAGATTGGAGAAATGAAAGCATAGTTCAAATACTGGTGTGACAGAAGTAAGTTTTTGTCAATGGATCACTGGCTGCACAACTATGGAAGGATTGGGACTATATCATTGGGACAATCTACACTGGAACCATGCTGGTTCTGGTGTCCCAGCAAGCTGTTTAAGGGAAATAACGAGCCTTTAAACTTAATTAATGGAGCAAGACTCAAATTTGGGAAGATTTGGTAAAAGGAAAGATACTAATACTGAAAATAATTAACTGACAATGACAGGAAGGGATAGAGAGTAAGATAAGACAAATCAACAGATTTAGAGGTTAGACATTAACCACATTAGACATTTTATTATTGTTGTAATAAGAAAATAATAAAAAAGACAAATTTAAAGGTATCCACCTGAAGTTCCAGCATTTGAAACAAAACAGATGGCACAAATAAAAATAAATAAGATCAATCTGATAGCTATTCCAGGATGATAGCATCAATTGGCACCTGAATATTGAAGCAAACATGACATTTTGGAAGGAGAGGAAACTAGGAAAGGGAGCAGGGTAGTTCTGTTAATTAGTGATGGTATTAGCTCAGTAGAGAGGGATGGTTTGACTTCAGGAAGTCAGCTTGGGTGGAGATGATTATAATGAAGGCACAAAACAATTTGTGGAGTGGTGTCCAGGCTTCCTAACAGTAATCCCAAGGTAGAATGAAGTAGAGAAAGAAAGGAATATCTTCAGAGAGCTATGGTGGCAATCAGGAGGGATATTAACCTATATACAGACAGAAAAAATTGGAGAGGCAAAGGTAATCCAGGTGATGAGATAGTAGAATGTTCACTGGCTGCTTCCTTAGACCAGTATATTGTGGAGTCAATCAAACAGCAGTCGATATTAAATCTCATAGATAACACAGTGTGGAGCTGGAGGAACACAGCAGGACAGGCAGCATCAGAGGAACAGGAAAGTTAACATTTCGGGCCAGGACCCTTCTTCAGCACAGTTTTTGCTATCTCTATATTAAATTTTGTATTGTGTGGTGAGATTGGATTAATTAAAAACCTCGCAGTCAAGGTGCCTGTAGGTAGTGGCGATCATAAAATCATTGAATTTTGCATTCAGTTTGAGGGAAAGAGGAGTGGGTCCAAGACTAATATTTCAAATTTAAATAAGGACAATTTTGAGGGCATAAAGACAGAGCTAAGTAAAAGGGATATTTCACAATGTACACTGCATATATATTCCGACGAGAAATAAAAATCCCATGGGGAGCACTATCTGTGGTTAACTCAAAAGGTTAAATATAGTTTTACAACCTGCATGGAGTTAAGCTAAGATGAATGGTCAGATTGGACAGAATGTGGAAAACAGCAAAGAATGATAAAGAATTAATAAAAATTAAATGTAAAAAGAGTATGAGAAAAATAATAGTCAGAAATATTTTAAAATTTAAAAAAGTCAACAAAATAAGCATTGGTTCTGTTAAAAGTCTTGCAGAGGAATTGATCAGGGAAAATATGGAGATGGTAGATGAATTCAACGGGTATTTTGCATTGGTCTTCAACACAGCGGATGCAAATAATAAGCCAGAAATAGCTGTGACTCAGGAAATGGGGCAGAGGAACTCAGGTAAATTGCCAACACCAGGAATGTGATTTTGAGGATATTGTTGGGAGCTGCAGACTAACGAGTCCCTGGTTCCTGGTGGACTTTGTCCAAGAGCCTCGCAAGAAGTGGCCAATTGATAATTACTGGATTAATTTTAATTTTCCAAAACTTCCTTGATTTGGAGAAAGTTCTGTTCTTTTGGAAAAGAGTGAAAGTATCTTTTTTATTCAAAAACTGAGAGACAGAAACAAACTACACGACAGTTATCTGAACAGTGTTATTAAATAGTGGCAAGGCATTTAGAAAAATGCATGCTATTCAGGCAGTTTAATATAGTTTTGTAAAAGAGCAGTCATGACTCACCGATTTATTGGAGTTCTTTGAAAAAGTAATGTCCTGTGGATAAATGGGAAACTGATGGATGTACATACGTAGATTTTCTGAAGGCATTTGATAAGGTGCCATGGCAAAGGTTATTGCAGAAAATAAAAGCCTATGATATAGGGGTAATATATAGACATGGATAGAAGTTCGACTAGCCAACAGGAAACAATGAATACATGTAAACTGTCATGATCTAGTTGTCAGGATATAATGAGAGATGTGTGGATGATTGCTGAGTGCTTAGAAGTTCATGGTAAAATTGAACTGATTGGAATGGCTTTATCAAGGGGAGATCAGACCTGATAAATCTGATAGAATTCTTTGAGGTGGTAATGAGCAACTTAGACATTGGACAGCCAGTGTATGTGATCTATTTCCTGAAGCCTTTGACAAGGGTCTACAGAGGAAGCTGCTAATTAAGATAAGAGCCCGTGGTATTAGGGGCAAGATTCTGGCATTGATCGAGGATTGGCTGACTGGCAGAGGGCAGAGATTGGGGATAAAGGGGTCTTTTTCAGGATGGCAGTTCATGACTAGTGGAGTTCTGCAGGGGTCAGTGTTGGGATCGCATCAGTTCACATTGTACATTAACAATCTGGATAAAGGGACTGAGGGCATTGTTGCTGAGTTTAGAGATTACAGATCGGTGAAACAGCAGGTAGTATTGAGGAAGTGGGAGGGGCAGGGATGCTGAAGAAGGACTTGGGCAGGCTCAGAGAGTGGGCAAAGAAATGGGAAAGGGTGAGGCTATGTACTTTGTTGGAAGAATAAGGGTACAGACTATTTTCTAAATGGAGAAAGGCTTCAGAAATCTGAAACACAAAGGGACTTGGGAGTCCTAGTTCAGGATTCTCTTAAGGTTAACATGCAGGTTCAGTTGCCAGTTAGGAAGGCAAATACAATGTTAGCATTCGTTTCAAGAATGCTAGAATACAAGATTGTGGATGTACTGCTGAGGCTGTATAAGGCTCTGGTCAGAACACATTGGAATATTGTGAGCAGTTTTAGGCCCTGTGTCTAAGGAATGATGTTCTGGCCTTGGAGGAGATCCAAAGGAGGTTTACAAGAATGATCCCGGGGTTGAAGGGCTTGTCATATGTGGACTAGGTGTCTCTACCCAAAGTTTAGAAGGATGGGGTGGGGAGTGTCTAATTGAAACTTAAAGAATATTGAGAGCCCTGGATAGAGTGGAAATGGAGAAGATGTTTCCACTAGTAGGAGAGTCTAGGACCTGAGGGTATAGCCTCAGAGTGAAGGGACGGCCCTTTTGCATGGGAGTGAGTAGGAATGTCTTCAGACAGAGTATGGTTCGTCTGTGGACCTCATTGCCCCAGAGAGCTGTGAATGCTTAGTTATTGACTATTTAAGACAGAGATACATAGGTTCCTGACTGATAACGAGATGAAGGATTTTATGTATAGGGAGAACGTTGGTGAATGAGGCAGAGAAACATATCAGCCATGATAGAGTGGTGGAGCAGACTTGATGGGTTTAATTCTAATTCTGGATTCCTTTACACCTCAGAGTTGTGAAATCTCTGACAATTTCAATAAAACGTTTTTTATACTTGCTGCTGAATTAGATAAACCCATATCTTCACATATTCTACTGCATTTGTCAGATCTTTGACAATTCACATAACCCATCATAATCTGCTGCAGTCCATCTGCTGTAGGGATACTCACATGCTGTTAGGGAGGGAATGGACCCCGTTAGACTTGTCCTGCTTTTTATGTATACGACATACCTGGACTAATTCTGCTCCTATGTCTTATGTTCCTTTAGTGCCACAGGGATCATTACTGGTTCTTTGATGTTTTACAACTTCTCTAAATAGCTTGGGAGGAAGCACTTAGTCCAATTGTCCCCAGCAGCTCCCCATCTGATTCTCTTAATGGCTGTGTAGGCCCTCCAGGTCCATGCACAGCAGCATGTTCTGGAACCAGAAAGTTAATGCTGAGACCAGTGTCAGCACTCCGATCACCGTGCGCAGAGCATCAGGGCAGCTGTGTGCACACCCGGCTGAGAGGGAACGGTGATCCCAGCATCCCAGGTACTGAGCTTCTGCCAGTTTGATTCATTCCATGTGACGCAAGTCAAAGATGGAGGTACTGAACCCTGATAACATTCCTGGCAATAATACCGAAGATCTGTGCTCCAGAACTTGCCGGTCCCCTGCCCAAGCTGTTCCAGTACAGTTACAACACTGGCATCTACACAGCAATGTGGAACATTGTCCAGGTATGTCGTATACATAAAAAGCAGGACAAGTCTACCGGGGTCCATTCCCTCCCTAACAGCATGTGAGTATCCCTACAGCAGATGGACTGCAGCAGATTATGATGGGTTATCTGACAAATGCAGTAGAATATGTGAAAATATGAGTTTATCTACTTCAGCAGGAAGTATAAAAAACAGTTTATTGAAATAGTCAGAGATTTCACAACTCTGAAGTGTAAAGGAATCCAGGCATCCTTGTGTATGAATCACAGGGGGTTGGTATGCAGGTACAGCAGGTAATTAGGAAAGGTTATAGAATGTCCTGATTTATTGGGAGAGGAATTGGATGTAAAAGTAGGTGGTTCTGGTTCAGTTATGCAGGGCATTGTTTGGACCACATCTGGAGGACTGTGCACAATATTGGCCTCTTTATTTAGAACAAACAACAAAGAACAGTACAGCACAGGAACGGGCCCTTCAGCCCATCAAGTCTGTGCTGAACTAAAAAGCCTTTTGCCTCCTTGTATTCCATGTACCTCTATTCCCTGCCTATTCATGTATCTGTCTCTTAAATGTTGCCATGATAACCAATTCCTCCACCTCCTCTGAAAGTTCATTTCAGGCACTTATTACCCTACGTTTAAAAGAAACTTGCCTGTCACATCTCCTTTAAAGGCTCCCCTTTTACCTTAAACCTATATCCCGTAGTCTTTGGCATTTCTACCCTGGGAAAAAGTCTCTGAATATCCATTCTATCAGTGCCTCTCATAATTTTGTAAACTTCTATCAGGTCACACCTCAGCCTCTGACTTAAAAGTAAAAACAAACAAAGTTTGTCCAGCCTCACCACATACCTCATACCCTTCAAACCAGGCAACATCATTGTAAACTGATAACACAGTGTGGAGCAGGAAGAACACAGCAGGCCAGGCAACATCAGAGGTGCGGGAAAACTGACGTTTCTGGTTGGGACCCTTTTTCAGAAAATTGTAATCCTTGTAATCTGTTTCTGTACCCCCTCAAAAGTCCCTCTAGTGTGGTGACCAGAACTGAACACAATACAATGCTTGTGTATGTGCAGTCTCAGAGAACATACCCCGGCCCACTGTCAGCACATTTATGGAGGCAGGTGAGAGCATGGGTCTTACTTTGAGCATCTGCAAGATGAAGGACGTTCACTAACCTGGCCTGGCATTATGGAGTAAATCCCCAATCATCAAAGCCCATGGGGAGGCTTTAGACAACGTTGATCACTTCCAATACCTTAGAGGTAACAAAGTGTGGAGCTGGATGTACACAGCAGGCCAAGCAGCATCTTAGGAGCACAAAAGCTGATGTTTCAGGCCTAGACCCTTCATCAGAAAAGGGGGATGGGAAGAGGGTTCTGAAATAAATATGGAAATTGGGGGAGGCAGATTGAAGATAGATAATCTTCTCCTCTATGCATCTTCGATTGGCATCCCCCTCTCTCACTATTTATTTCAGAACCCTCTCCCCATCCCCCTTTTTTGATGATGGGTCTAGGCCCGAAACATCAGCTTTTGTGCTCCTAAGATGCTGCTTGGCCTACAGTGTTCATCCAGAACTACATCTTGTTATCTCGGATTCGCCAGCCTCTGCAGTTCCCATTATCGCTAATACCTTAGAGGTGTCTGCTTGGCCAAAACAGTTATTGATGAAGACATCTAGCACCACTTCCAATGCGCTAGTGCATTCTTCAGCCACCTGAGGAAAAGGGTGTTCAAGGACAACAATATCAGATCTGACACCAAGTTCACGGTTTACAGAGCTGTGCTGGTTCCTGCTGCCCTGTATGGCTCTGAGACATGGACTGTCTACAGCAGATGCCTTAAAGCCTTGGAGCAGTTCCACTAAGCCTGCCACTGCAAAGACCTGCTAATCTGCTGGGAAGAACAACACATCAACTCCAGCGTCCCCGACCAAGCCAACATTCCCAGCATTGAGGCACTGACCACTTTGATTGGCTACGATGGTCCGGGCACATTGTCCATGTGACCGACACAAGACTCCCTGATCAGGTGCTCTACTCCCAGCTCTGAAACGGCAGGGGTGCCCCAGGTGGACAAAGGAAGTGCTTCAGTGATTCTCTCAAGGCCTCACTGGTGAGCTGTGGCATCCCCATAGACACCTGGAAATCACTGTCCATTGTAGAGGAGGAGCATCCCTGAAGGTGGTGAGCACCTCAAGACTGGCCATTGGAGAGAAAATGGAAACCAAGAGAAAACAGCGACATGGAGCATGCTGCCACATGAACGCCCCACCCAGCCCTTCTTGTGACTATCATCTTGCCCCAAGTGTAACAGAGTCTGCAGTAGCTGCATCAATCTGTACAACCACGTTGACAGTGGAGGAGAGTCATTCCTGTCTGTAATGACACAACATTCTAAATGTGGCCTAACTGAAGTTCAACACAGCAGCGACGTGTCTCACTGGTTTTGGGTATGGCCTGACTGAAGAAGGCATGCATGTCATATACCTTCTTGACTGTCTTAGCCACCTGTGTTGCCACTTTCAGAGAACTTTGGATCTGTACGCCTACATCCCTCTGTATGTTAATGATTCTAAGGGTTCTGCCATTTCCTTCTCTCTCACATTGGACCCTCCAAAGTCCGTCACCTCACATTTGTCAGGATTAAATTCAAAAGAAAGTTAGGAACAGAAAACATACAGGCTGAAATTAAAAAAAGTCAAAGATGCCAACAGGGATGAAACACTGATAGTTGAAAACGGTTGGAGGAAGAAATGTGTATGTCATTGAATAAAGGACTTGGAATAATAATAATTAGAGGTTTTAACTACATCAGACAAATTGACAAGAAAAACAATACGGAATGTGATTTTTACTTTGGGTGTCAGACTCCTTTCTTGTACCAAACGTAAAAAATCCAGAAAGAGTTGGAATGCTGCAAGGATTAGAAATGGAGAACAACTAAGAAGTCAATGTGTCTGAACAGCTCGAGAATAGAAATCACATGGGATAAAATTTAAGAGGCCTAAGTAAGACAAAAAACCAAAGTGATAACTTGGATAAAGAGTTAATTTTAAAGGCTTGAGCAGGATACAAAGAAAAATAAATCAAAATATTTCCTGACAAACGCAGAAATAGAACATTTAAAAGGAATAAATGTGTCAATAATTAAACACAATGGATGAATAAATGGATAAAGACAAAACAGGATCAAATGAAAACAACATAAACACAAAGAACTAGGGAGTGAATGACAAGAGATAACATAAAGAGGTTAGGAAAGAAGTAAAAAAAACTAAAAAAAACCTACAAAATGAAATGATCAAGTAATGTAAAAATATAGAGCCAAGTTTTATACAGATCCATAAATACCAAAAGGAAAGTCAGGATAGGAATAGGGCTGGTAAGTGATTCACTTGAGGAGGTCACAGGTAATGACAGCAAAATGGCAGAAGCAGTGGGTGTTAGCACAGAATTAGCATTTTAGACATAATATCAGAGATCACAAAGGTGTAAAAATATCTAAGACTGAAAAGGGGCAGATGATTGATGAACATGATCATTTTCGATTGCATAAATCCATGTAAAATTTTGGAGAGGAGGTAGTGGAGGCACTGTATCAGAATTCATCAGAAAAAGGACTGGGCACACTGTGATCCCTCTGTATAAGAAAGGAGGTGAAACAAATCCAGGCACCTCTAGACCAAGCGAGTTTTGAGAAGATTTGTAGCTCAGGTTGAGTTTCTGGATGTGAGTTTGCTCGCTGAGCTGGAAAACTAACCTTCCAGCTCAGGGAGCAAACACACGTCCAAACCTCTAGACCAAACTTAATCTTAATGACAGGAAGATTAGTGAACTCCTTATTAAAGACAGTCAATACTTTGGAACTGAAAACATAACAATCAACAAAGATTCCAAAAGGGAAGCTCGTTATTCAGCAGTCTTATCAAAGTCTTTAAAGAAGTAACAAAATGTTGACATACATGTTGAAATTGACATAATATTTGGTCAGAAACTAAGTTTTCAAGAGGAGTTTTAGAGTCTGAAAAGGCATGTGGGCAGGTTGATTGAGTGTGCAGAAATCTGACAGGTTGGGTGAGTGTGCAGAAATCTGAAAGGTTGATTGAGTGTGCAGAAATCTGACAGGTTGGGTGAGTGTGCAGAAATCTGAAAGGTTGATTGAGTGTGCAGAAATCTGACAGGTTGGGTGAGTGTACAGGAATCTGAAAGGTTGGGTGAGTGTACAGAAATCTGAAAGGTTGGGTGAGTGTGCAGAAATCTGACAGGTTGAGTGAGTGTACAGAAATCTGAAAGGTTGAGTGAGTGTACAGAAATCTGAAAGGTTGAGTGAGTGTGCAGAAATCTGACAGGTTGGGTGAGTGTACAGAAATCTGACAGGTTGGGTGAGTGTGCAGAAATCTGAAAGGTTGAGTGAATATACAGAAATCTGACAGGTTGAGTGAATGTACAGAAATCTGAAAGGTTGGGTGAGTGTACAGAAATCTTACAGGTTGGGTGAGTGTGCAGAAATCTGAAAGGTTGGGTGAGTGTGCAGAAATCTGACAGGTTGGGTGAGTGTACAGAAATCTGAAAGGTTGGGTGAGTGTACAGAAATCTGACAGGTTGGGTGAGTGTGCAGAAATCTGAAAGGTTGGGTGAGTGTGCAGAAATCTGACAGGTTGGGTGAGTGTACAGAAATCTGAAAGGTTGGGTGAGTGTGCAGAAATCTGACAGGTTGGGTGAGTGTACAGAAATCTGAAAGGTTGGGTGAGTGTACAGAAATCTGACAGGTTGGGTGAGTGTGCAGAAATCTGACAGGTTGGGTGAGTGTACAGAAATCTGAAAGGTTGGGTGAGTGTACAGAAATCTGAAAGGTTGGGTGAGTGTGCAGAAATCTGACAGGTTGGGTGAGTGTACAGAAATCTGACAGGTTGGGTGAGTGTACAGAAATCTGACAGGTTGGGTGAGTGTACAGAAATCTGAAAGGTTGGGTGAGTGTACAGAAATCTTACAGGTTGGGTGAGTGTACAGAAATCTGACAGGTTGGGTGAGTGTACAGAAATCTGACAGGTTGGGTGAGTGTACAGAAATCTGACAGGTTGGGTGAGTGTACAGAAATCTGAAAGGTTGGGTGAGTGTACAGAAATCTGAAAGGTTGGGTGAGTGTACAGAAATCTGACAGGTTGGGTGAGTGTACAGAAATCTGACAGGTTGGGTGAGTGTACAGAAATCTGAAAGGTTGGGTGAGTGTACAGAAATCTTACAGGTTGGGTGAGTGTGCAGAAATCTGACAGGTTGGGTGAGTGTGCAGAAATCTGACAGGTTGGGTGAGTGTGCAGAAATCTGACAGGTTGGGTGAATATACAGAAATCTGAAAGGTTGAGTGAATGTACAGAAATCTGACAGGTTGAGTGAGTGTACAGAAATCTGACAGGTTGGGTGAGTGTGCAGAAATCTGAAAGGTTGGGTGAGTGTACAGAAATCTGACAGGTTGGGTGAGTGTACAGAAATCTGACAGGTTGGGTGAGTGTGCAGAAATCTGACAGGTTGGGTGAGTGTGCAGAAATCTGAAAGGTTGAGTGAGTGTGCAGAAATCTGACAGGTTGGGTGAGTGTACAGAAATCTGAAAGGTTGGGTGAGTGTACAGAAATCTGACAGGTTGGGTGAGTGTACAGAAATCTGACAGGTTGAGTGAATATACAGAAATCTGACAGGTTGGGTGAGTGTGCAGAAATCTGACAGGTTGGGTGAGTGTACAGAAATCTGACAGGTTGAGTGAGTGTACAGAAATCTGACAGGTTGAGTGAGTGTACAGAAATCTGAAAGGTTGCGTGAGTGTACAGAAATCTGACAGGTTGAGTGAGTGTACAGAAATCTGACAGGTTGAGTGAGTGTACAGAAATCTGAAAGGTTGGGTGAGTGTACAGAAATCTGACAGGTTGAGTGAATATACAGAAATCTGACAGGTTGGGTGAGTGTGCAGAAATCTGACAGGTTGGGTGAGTGTACAGAAATCTGACAGGTTGAGTGAGTGTACAGAAATCTGACAGGTTGAGTGAGTGTACAGAAATCTGAAAGGTTGCGTGAGTGTACAGAAATCTGACAGGTTGAGTGAGTGTACAGAAATCTGACAGGTTGAGTGAGTGTACAGAAATCTGAAAGGTTGGGTGAGTGTACAGAAATTTGACAGGTTGGGTGAGTGTACAGAAATCTGAAAGGTTGGGTGAGTGTGCAGAAATCTGAAAGGTTGGGTGAGTGTGCAGAAATCTGACAGGTTGGGTGAGTGTACAGAAATCTGAAAGGTTGGGTGAGTGTACAGAAATCTGACAGGTTGGGTGAGTGTGCAGAAATCTGACAGGTTGAGTGAGTGTACAGAAATCTGACAGGTTGGGTGAGTGTACAGAAATCTGACAGGTTGGGTGAGTGTGCAGAAATCTGAAAGGTTGGGTGAGTGTGCAGAAATCTGACAGGTTGGGTGAGTGTGCAGAAATCTGACAGGTTGGGTGAGTGTACAGAAATCTGAAAGGTTGGGTGAGTGTACAGAAATCTGACAGGTTGAGTGAGTGTACAGAAATCTGAAAGGTTGAGTGAATGTACAGAAATCTGACAGGTTGAGTGAGTGTACAGAAATCTGACAGGTTGGGTGAGTGTACAGAAATCTGACAGGTTGGGTGAGTGTACAGAAATCTGACAGGTTGAGTGAGTGTACAGAAATCTGACAGGTTGAGTGAGTGTACAGAAATCTGAAAGGTTGCGTGAGTGTACAGAAATCTGACAGGTTGAGTGAGTGTACAGAAATCTGACAGGTTGAGTGAGTGTACAGAAATCTGAAAGGTTGGGTGAGTGTACAGAAATCTGACAGGTTGGGTGAGTGTACAGAAATTTGACAGGTTGGGTGAGTGTACAGAAATCTGAAAGGTTGGGTGAGTGTGCAGAAATCTGAAAGGTTGGGTGAGTGTGCAGAAATCTGACAGGTTGGGTGAGTGTACAGAAATCTGAAAGGTTGGGTGAGTGTACAGAAATCTGACAGGTTGGGTGAGTGTACAGAAATCTGAAAGGTTGGGTGAGTGTGCAGAAATCTGACAGGTTGGGTGAGTGTGCAGAAATCTGACAGGTTGGGTGAGTGTACAGAAATCTGAAAGGTTGGGTGAGTGTACAGAAATCTGACAGGTTGGGTGAGTGTACAGAAATCTGACAGGTTGGGTGAGTGTGCAGAAATCTGGCAGGTTGGGTGAGTGTGCAGAAATCTGACAGGTTGGGTGAGTGTGCAGAAATCTGGCAGGTTGGGTGAGTGTGCAAAAATCTGACAGGTTGGGTGAGTGTACAGAAATCTGACAGGTTGGGTGAGTGTACAGAAATCTGACAGGTTGGGTGAGGGTGCAGAAATCTGGCAGGTTGGGTGAGTGTGCAAAAATCTGACAGGTTGGGTGAGTGTGCAGAAATCTGAAAGGTTGGGTGAGTGTGCAGAAATCTGAAAGGTTGGGTGAGTGTACAGAAATCTGACAGGTTGGGTGAGTGTACAGAAATCTGAAAGGTTGAGTGAGTGTGCAGAAATCTGAAAGGTTGGGTGAGTGTGCAGAAATCTGACAGGTTGGGTGAGTGTACAGAAATCTGAAAGGTTGAGTGAGTGTGCAGAAATCTGAAAGGTTGGGTGAGTGTACAGAAATCTGACAGGTTGGGTGAGTGTGCAGAAATCTGACAGGTTGGGTGAGTGTGCAGAAATCTGAAAGGTTGAGTGAATGTGCAGAAATCTGAAAGGTTGAGTGAGTGTGCAGAAATCTGAAAGGTTGGGTGAGTGTGCAGACATCTGACAGGTTGGGTGAGTGTACAGAAATCTGAAAGGTTGGGTGAGTGTACAGAAATTTGACAGGTTGGGTGAGTGTGCAGAAATCTGAAAGGTTGGGTGAGTGTACAGAAATCTGACAGGTTGGGTGAGTGTACAGAAATCTGAAAGGTTGAGTGAGTGTACAGAAATCTGACAGGTTGAGTGAGTGTGCAGAAATCTGACAGGTTGAGTGAGTGTGCAGAAATCTGACAGGTTGGGTGAGTGTACAGAAATCTGACAGGTTGGGTGAGTGTACAGAAATCTGAAAGGTTGGGTGAGTGTGCAGAAATCTGAAAGGTTGGGTGAGTGTACAGAAATCTGACAGGTTGAGTGAGTGTACAGAAATCTGAAAGGTTGGGTGAGTGTACAGAAATCTGACAGGTTGGGTGAGTGTGCAGAAATCTTACAGGTTGGGTGAGTGTGCAGAAATCTGAAAGGTTGGGTGAGTGTACAGAAATCTGACAGGTTGGGTGAGTGTACAGAAATCTGACAGGTTGAGTGAGTGTGCAGAAATTTGACTGGTTGGGTGAGTGTGCAGAAATCTGACAGGTTGGGTGAGTGTGCAGAAATCTGACAGGTTGAGTGAGTGTGCAGAAATCTGACAGGTTGGGTGAGTGTGCAGAAATCTGACAGGTTGGGTGAGTGTGCAGAAATCTGAAAGGTTGGGTGAGTGTACAGAAATCTGACAGGTTGAGTCAGTGTACAGAAATCTGACAGGTTGGGTGAGTGTACAGAAATCTGACAGGTTGGGTGAGTGTACAGAAATCTGACAGGTTGGGTGAGTGTACAGAAATCTGACAGGTTGGGTGAGTGTACAGAAATCTGACAGGTTGGGTGAGTGTACAGAAATCTGACAGGTTGGGTACAATGTGGGAAGAATAGCAAAGCTGCGTACTCTTCACATGGAGAACTCTGTGGTACGGAGGGATCGGGGTGCCCTGACAGGTAAATCACAAAAAGTTTGTTTCCACCTTTGGCAAGTAATTAAGAATGTTGTTCTTTGTTGCATGCGGAGTAGAATACAAAGGTAAAGAACCATCATTGCAGATTTACAGGGCCTTGGTGGGACTACACCTGAAGGAACTGTGTGCAGATTGGTATCCTCATTTGAAAATGGATGTAATTGCATGAGAAGCAGTTCAGAGAAGGTTCACGCAATCCATTCCAGGGATGAAGGGTTTATCTTATGAAGAAAGGCTGAACAAGTTGAGCTGAAAGTTTAAACATTGAAAGGTGAGCTTTCTAAAATACAAGATCTGTAGTGGAGGTGATAGGGCGGGTGCTGGGATGATGTTTCCTCTTAACAGGGCTGATGAGAACAAGGAGATACAGAGGAAGAATAAGAGATTTCTTTTTAAGACAGAGATAGGGATTAATTTATCTTCCCTTTGGGTAGTTGGAGACTGGATTATTGCATTTGTTCAAGAATGCATTGTATAGATTTTTGATGAAAAGGGGAAGTCAAGGGTAATGGAGGCTGGACAGGAAAATGGAGTTGAGAACACAACCATCATGAATGGTATAGCTGGCTCAAAGGGCTGAATGGCCTACTCCTTATGCCCTGTAAGCTACAATATAGTGTTCAGTTGGTTAAGTTTGGAACTTGTGGAGTTAGGGGACAGATGGTAGAATTAATGTAAAGTTGGCTATGAAACTTTGGGACCACTTTTCACCATTTAGAAGAAAGATCCTTGGAAAATAGGCATGTCAATGAGATAGAACAATGGAAGGATCTGAGCTTCAGAAACATAGATCACAATAAATAACCACATAGGTTAATAGTCTGTACAAACTAACTAAGCATATACAGCTAGAAATGAAGAACAGAGAGGTTTTGTTTAACATGTATTGAGCCTTGGGCTAGATTACACTTGGTAATCTGAACAGTTCTTGTCTCTATGTTGTAAGAAAGGATGTGCTGGTAAGCCAGTGTCACTCAGATCCCACAGGTGAATACAAAACAATTATTAGAATTCTACCAGAAGTTGAAGATTAAACTTAATCTGAGATTCTTTTCTCCATAAAATTGCAAACTGCCAAAAATGGTGTTCTCATTTGTGAGCAAGACCAATTCAAAGAGTCCGAAATAACAGTCTCTAAAATCCAAGAATGAATTGAAGGGAAATCTCCGTGCCCAGTGAGTGGTTGGAGTGTGGAACAATTCAGATAAATATCTAAGAGGAAATTAAATCGGTGTATGAAGACAGAAGGATGTATTGGATTAATGGCAATAAGACAGAAAGAGGCTCATGTGCAGTGTATACATTGGCTCAGATCTGTTGGACCACCACATACCTGTTTCTATGCTGTGAATACTTTGTATTTTCTGGCTTTCATTATAACTGTCTTTTATCGAGCCCCGGTGAATGTGCTAATGTGGAATCCTGAATACTCAGATCATAGATTCCCTACAGTATACAGCCTTTCGAGCCAACAAGTCCACACTGACCCTCAGAGCATCCCAACCAGACCCATTCCCTATAACCCTTTAATCTATACATCTGTGAACACTCGAGGCAATTTAGCATGGCCAATCTTCCTAACCCGCACATCTTTGGACTGTGGCAAGAAACCCATGCAGACATGGGGAGAATGTGCAAACTCCACACAGACAGTGCAGAAGTGAATCCGGATTCCTGGCACTGTGAGGCAACAGTGCTAACCACTGAGCCACTCCACCACTCTGCCACTCAACTGAGCATCCCACCCAGACCCACCCCCTGCCCTATCCATGCAACCCTGCATTTCCATCAGCCAATCCACATAGCCTGCACACTATGGGCAATTTAGCATGGTCAGTCTGCCTAACTTGCACATCTTTGAACTGCAGGAGGAAGCCAGAACATGGACGCTGGGAGACATACATGCTCCACACAAACAGACATCCGAGACTGGAATTGAACCTGGATCCCTGGTGCTGTGAGGCGGCAGTGCTAGCCACTGAGCCACCATGCTGCCCACTTTCCTGTGGCTCATTGAATGATTTGATGATGGGAGGGTTGGAGTGTAGGTTCATTTCAAAGTCAAACATCATTCAACATTCACACACAAGAATGGTCCATCATGGGTCACTTCATTTGGAAGGTCGAATTTGAATGCAGAATACAGGGTTAATGGCAGGATTCTCAGCAGTGTGGAGGAGCAGAGGGATTTTGGGGTCCATGTCCTTTGATCCCTCAAAGTTGTTACCCAAGTTGATAGGGTTGTAGAGAAGACATATGGTGTGTTGGCTTTCATTGGCAGGGGAATTGAGTTTATGTGTTGTGAGGTTATGCTGCATCTCTATAAAACCCTGGTTAGACCACACTTGGAATATTGTATTCAGTTCTGGTCACCTCATTATAGAAAAGATATGGAAGCTTTAGAGAGCCTGCAGAGGAGATTTATCAGGAGGCTGCCTGGACTGGAGGGCAGGTCTTATGAGGAAAGGTTGAGGGAGTTAGGGCTTTTTTCATTAGAGGGAAGAAGGATGAGAGGTGACATGATAGAAGCGTACGAGATGATGAGAGACATAGACAGAGTGAATAGTCAGAGCCTTTTTCCCAGAGTGGAAATGGCTATTGTGAGGGTGCATAATTTTAAGATGATTGGAGGAAGCTTTAGGGGAGATGCCAGAGGTAGGTTCTTCACACACAGAGTGGTGGGCGTGTGGAATGTGTTGCCGACAGTGGTAGTGGAGTCATATATTTTAAGCGACTCTTAGATAGGTACATGGAGGATAGTAAAATGTAGGGTATGCAGGGTAGATTGATCTGAGTAAGATAAGAGGTCGGCACAACATTATCATCCGAAGAGCCTGTACTGTACTGTTCTATGTTCTATGTTCATGGGTGATGAGGAGTAAGAAGGCTACCTAATTTCTTGGCATATCAGCCCAACAATGATAAAGCTAATTGTGGTATCCTGGGCTTATCAAATTCGCCAATGATCTTTGGTTGATGCTGAGACTGGCATGGTCTTCGTGACTGACTATTGCTTCAGCTGGAACAATCTTCTGTGATCTCTGCCCTCTGCCAATAGCAAACAACATCCCAATAATAGCAATGAAGACTTCTCTTCCAGAACTAGCTGCATTCCTAGCCCAGCTGTTGTCAGGCAGATGCTGTACAATGTGGAAGTCTGGTCAGGTACACCTGTAAAAGCAGGGCAAACACAACCCAGCCAATTACCACCCATAAGCATTCCTTTCATTATTAGCAAAACGTTGGAAAGTATTGTTGACAGGGCTATCAAACAGTGATTATGCAAAAATCGCCTATGGTTCTGCCAGAGACATTTTGGATCATATTGCAGCCTTTGTCCAAACATGGATAAGAGAGCAGAACTAATGGGAGGTGCAGGTGACATATTTATGCAGTTTTTCACATTGTCAGTGTTGTAGTTCTACCGGAACAGCCTAGCTAGTTCCCGAAAACAAGCTTTTTGTACTGTTGTTGGGATGTTGTGGGGCCTGTAATCCTTGCAGTGTCCATTACCTTGAACCATTTCTTCATGTTCCTGCATTATTGTGTCAACAGGTTGGCAACCACATTTTCAGGTATGCCTGGTGCTGCTCCTCACATCGGCTTCTGTACTCTTAATTGAATTAGGACTGGATGGTATGGTGGCTCAGTGGTTAGCAATGCTGCCTCACAGTGCTGGGGACCTGGGTTTGATTCCAGCCTCGGATGACCGTGTGGAGTTTGCACATTCTCCCCATGTCTGCGTGGATTTTCTCTGGGTGCCCTGGTTTCCTCCCACAGTCCAATGTCCTGGGTGGAAGGTATGCTTGAGTAGTTCGAGAGGGTTTAAACTAGTATGGCAGGGGGGTGGGAACCTGAGCTGTATACCGGAGGTGAGAGTTGATGCAGGTGAGGCAGTAGTAAGAGGTAGACCAGCTAGTGGGAAGGATTTTCCTGGGAAGGAACCAAGGGATCAGTTAAAGTGTGTTTGCTTTAAGGCAAGGAGTATCAGGAATAAAAGTGATGAACTTAGAGCATGGATCAGTACCTGGTGCTATGATGTTGTGGCCATAACAGAGACATGGGTTTCTCATGGGCAGGAATGGTTGCTGGATCTTCCAGGGTTTAGAACATTTAAAAAGAATAGGGAGGGGGGAAAAAGAGGAGGGGGTGTAGCACTACTAATCAGAGAGGGTATCACAGCTACAGAAGCTTCCATTGTCGAGGAAGATCTGCCTACTGAGTCAGTGTGGGTGGAAATTAGGAACAGCAAGGGAGCAGTCACCTCGTTAGGGGTTTACTACAGGCCCCCCAATAGCAGCAGGGAGACTGCAGAAAGCATAGGTCAGCAGATTCTGGAAAAGTGTGGACGTAGTAGGGTTGTTGTAATGGGTGACTTTAACTTTCCTAATATTGATTGGAACCTCCTTCGAGCAGAAGATTTGAATGGAGCTGTTTTTGTAAGGTGTGTTCAGGAGGGTTTCCTAACGCAGTACGTTGACAGGCCAACGAGGGGAGAGGCCGTTCTAGACTTGGTGCTCGAAAACGAGCCGGGGCAGGTATCAGATCTTGTGGTGGGAGAGCATTTTGGTGATAGTGACCATAACTGCCTCACATTCTACATAGCTATGGAGAAGGAGAGGATTAGGCAAAATGGGAGGATATTTAATTGGGGAAGAGGAAATTATGACGCGATTAGACATGAGTTAGGAAGCATGGACTGGGAGCAATTGTTCCATGGTAAAGGCACTATAGACATGTGGAGACTGTTTAAGGAACAGTTGTTGGGAGTGATGAGTAAATATGTCCCTCTGAGACAGGCAAGAAGGGGTAAGATAAAGGAACCTTGGATGACGAGAGCGGTGGAGCTTCTTGTGAAAAGGAAGAAGGTAGCTTACATAAGGTGGAGGAAGCTAAGGTCAAGCTCAGCTCTAGAGGATTACAGGCAGGCGAAGAAGGAGCTCAAAAATGGTCTGAGGAGAGCCAGGAGGGGGCACGAGAAAGGCTTGGCAGGACGGATTAGGGAGAACACAAAGGCATTTTACACTTATGTGAGGAATAAGAGAATGGTCAAAGAAAGAGTAGGGCCGATCAGGGATAGCATAGGGAACTTGTGTGTGGAGCCTGAGGAGGTAGGGGAAGCCCTAAATGAGTGTTTTGCTTCTGTCTTTACGAAAGAAACGAACTTTGTAGTGAATGAAACCTTTGAAGAGCAGGTGTGCATGCTGGAATGGATAGAGATAGAGGAAGCTGATGTGCTGAAAATTTTGTCAAACATTAAGATTGACAAGTCGCCAGGCCCGGACCAGATTTGTCCTCTGTTGCTTTGGGAAACGAGAAATGCAATTGCTTCGCCACTTGCGAAGATCTTTGCACCCTCGGTCTCCACTGGAGTCGTACCTGGGGACTGGAGAGAGCCAAATGTAATTCCTCTCTTCAAGAAAGGAAATAGGGAAATCCCTGGCAATTACAGACCAGTAAGTCTCATGTCTGTCATCTGCAAGGTGTTAGAAAGGATTCCGAAGGATAAGATTTATGACCATCTGGAAGAGCATGGCTTGATTAAATGCAGTCAACACGGCTTTGTGAGGGGCAGGTCATGCCTCACAGACCTTATCGAGTTCTTTGAGGATGTGACTAGAAAAGTTGATGAGGGTCGAGCTGTGAATGTGGTGTATATGGACTTCAGCAAGGCATTTGATAAGGTTCCCCATGGTAGGCTCATTCAGAAGGTCAGGAGGAATGGCATACAGGGGAACTTAGCTGTCTGGATACAGAATTGGCTGGCCAACAGAAGGCAGCGAGTGGTAGTAGAAGGAAAATATGCTGCCTGGAAGTCAGTGGTGAGTGGGGTTCCACAGGGCTCTGTCCTTGTGCCTCTACTGTTTGTAATTTTTATTAATGACTTGGATGAGGGGATTGAAAGATGGGTCAGCAAGTTTGCAGACGACACGAAGGTTGGAGGTGTCGTTGGCAGTATCGAGGGCTGTTGTAGGCTGCAGCGGGACATTGACAGGATGCAGAGATGGGCTGAGAGGTGGCAGATGGAGTTCAACCTGGATAAATGCGAGGTGATGCATTTTGGAAGGTCGAATTTGAAAGCTGAGTACAGGATTAAGGATAGGATTCTTGGCAGTGTGGAAGAACAGAGGGATCTTGGTGTGCAGATACATAGATCCCTTAAAATGGCCACCCAACTGGACAGGGTTGTTAAGAAAGCATATGGTATTTTGGCTTTCATTAGCAGGGGGATTGAGTTTAAGAATCGTGAGATCTTGTTGCAGCTCTATAAAACTTTGGTTAGACCGCACTTGGAATACCGTGTCCAGTTCTGGTCGCCCTATTATAGGAAAGATGTGGATGCTTTGGAGAGGGTTCAGAGGAGGTTTACCAGGATGCTGCCTGGACTGGAGGGCTTATCTTGTGAAGAGAGGTTGACTGAGCTCGGACTTTTTTCATTGGAGAAAAGGAGGAGGGGAGGTGACCTAATTGAGGTATACAAGATAATGAGAAGCATAGATAGAGTTGATAACCAGAGACTATTTCCCAGGGCAGAAATGGCTAATACGAGGGGTCATAGTTTTACGCTGGTTGGAGGAAAGTATAGAGAGGATGTCAGAGGCGGGTTCTTTACACAGAGAGTTGTGAGAGCATGGAATGCGTTGCCAGCAGCAGTTGTGAAGCAAGGTCATTGGGGACATTTAAGAGACTGCTGGACATGCAAATGGTCACAGAAATTTGAGGGTGCATACATGAGGATCAATGGTCGGCACAACATTGTGGGCTGAAGAGTCTGTTCTGTGCTGTACTGTTCTATGTTCTATGTTTGGTGAATTATCTCTGCTAAATTGCCTGAAGTGTTCAGGAATGTGTAGATTAAGTGGGCTACAAGGGGATGGGTCTGGTGGGATGCTGTGAGGCTCGATGTGGATTTGTTGGGCCAAAGGGTCTGTTTCCACACTGTAGGGATTCTGTGATTCCCTTAGTTTATGGTAATGGTGGAAAGAAGGATATGTCAAGCCGTGAGGTTACTGCCAGTGAGTCAATTCATACCCAAGGTCTATTGATAGAGGTGCCTTGGACTGCAGTATGGTTTGTTGAGTAC
The DNA here is from genome assembly GCF_030684315.1 of Stegostoma tigrinum. Classification (NCBI taxonomy): domain Eukaryota; kingdom Metazoa; phylum Chordata; class Chondrichthyes; order Orectolobiformes; family Stegostomatidae; genus Stegostoma; species Stegostoma tigrinum. Next base: position 131,247,940 of record NC_081357.1, on the reverse strand, counting down.
AATTGTATATGAGCCTGCTGCTTGACTAGGGTGTGGGACATATCGTTCAATTGTGGAACAAGTCCCCAGATGCTAGTAAGAACATTTCAGGGTCCATTTGGCACAATTTGCAAATGTTAGTTTCGGTACCTACATTGGTGCTGGGTGTTCCATGTGATTTTATTCCTTTTAGATCTTTATGAAGTGTTTGGTATAACTAAGAGGTTTGCTAGCTGATTTCCTAAGGCAATTAAGAGTCAGTGACACTGCTGTAGCTGTGGAATGACAGGCCAGAACAGGTAAGGATGACAATCCTACTTTGAAGGACCTTAGTGAAGTCAATGGGTATTTACCATTAAAAAAATGAGACTTTCATTCTAGATTTACTCATTGTTTTTTCTTTATTTGTTTCATGGGACGCGGGCAGTATTTGTTGCCTGAACTTAAATACCCTTGAACTGAATGACGGAATCTGTCATTGGAGTGATTGACTGTGAAAGTGAGAGTGACTGAGTCACAGTACCGGTGAATCTTTACAAAGGGTAAAGGAGACATGAGAGGTGACCAAATATTATTATTGTGTTTGAGAGAGAGAGAGCGAAATAAAAAAGATCCAGCATTTACCATCTATAACATCTCCATGCGTAGAGGTTGTGGAGGTTACGAGGACAGTGCATGTGAAGAGCTGTTTGTCTGTTTCTCTATGCTGGTTGCCATGTCAGCTCCTGGTCTGGTAGAGGGCCATTGCTGTCTTTCCCTCTCTCTCTCTTGACACTGCTAGACCACAACCGAGGGAATTGCTTCCTCTTTCACCCATCTACACCGATGAACCCGGTCATCAAACACCGGTGACACTGAGGCACCCCAGCAGTGAATAGCAATGCAGAGCACTGGACTGTGTAGTGAGGCCATCCTGGCCTTATTCATGGTCACCTGGGTAGGGCCTTGGGTAGTGTTGTAGAACATAGAGACCCAAAGGTTCAGGTACATTCATCTTTGAAATTTGCCTCACAGATAGATAGGGTGATTAAGAAGGTGTTTAACACACTTGCCTTCATTGCTCAGAACTTTGAGTAGAGGAGTTGGGACATCATGTTAATGTTGTACAGGATATTGGTGAGGCCTCTTCTGGAGTACCTATATACAGCTCTAATTGCCCTGCTATAGGAAGGATATCACTAAACTGGAGAGATCCAGAGGAGATTTACCAGGATGTTGCTGAGAATGGAAGGGTTTAGTTAGGCTGGATAGGCTGGGACATTTTCACTGGAGCAGTTTAGAAAATCCTGAGGGGCATTGATAAGCTGAAGAGCAGGGGCCTTTTAACTAAGGTAGGTGAGTTCAACACTAGGTGCATATTTTGAAGGTGCGAGAAGAAAGATTTAAAAAGAACATGATGGACACCTTTGTTACACAAAGAGTAGTTCGTGAGTGGAATGATCTGCCAGAGGAAATGATGGGTACAGGTACAGTTACAACATTTAAAAGACATTTGGATGGATACATGAATAGGAAAGGTTGGAGGGATATGGGCCAGTAGCAGGCAGGTGGGACTAGTTTAGTTTGGGATTATGTTCAGCATGGACTGGATGGGCCAAAAGCTCTGTTCCCTTCCTGTATGACTGTAAGACCCTTTGACTCTATGACTGTATGAATCCAAGAACTTCTTTGACAGGCTCCTTCTGAGGATTCGCCATCCCTTCTGCTGTCACTGCAGCCTCAAAACCTAAAGATGACAGTGAGCCTGAGCCGTTTCACACATCTACTTACTCCTCAATAACATAGTTTTTAAACTGTACACTTGTTTAACTGCACATTTTTAATTCAGCTGGACAGACTCCTGATATCTCCTCCTCCTCGTCCCTTCCATCCTTCTCTCCCCTTCTCCTCTCTCTTGTCCCCATCTCTCTCTCTCTCTCTCTCTCTCTCTCTCTCTCTCTCTGCCCTCTTTCCATCCATCTCTCTTGCTATATTTCTGCTGTTTTTCTCAGCCCTTCTCTTCCACCCCATTTCCTTTCTGCCTGAGGACCATTTGGTCTTTTGCCCTTATCTCCAGTATCACTGAAATGATACTTTGCTAAGATTCATGTTCACTTTGTTTGTAAAGAAGTCTGGAAAGTCAGTGTGCCCACCAGATGAGGTAGCTGCCAGTTTTAAAGTTCAAAAGTGCGCTTAACGTCTCCTGTCTCTTTGTGCCATTCATGGAGTGATCTCCTTCACAATGTGACAGCCAAAACTTGACCACTGTGCTATCAACTTGCTCTTTGTCTGCAACTATGATCTTGCTATCATTCCCTTCCCATTCCCATTCTGGTTTCACCATCTGATTAAAGGATAAGGGTCAATTTTAAGCACAGGTGGATACTTAAGGCAGGAACCTGGGATAACAATTGCATTCTGTGCTGAGTCACCTTGACAGAGGGAGGGACTGAGCAGAGAATCTGACAGAGAGAGGGATTGAACAGAGATGCTGGTACAGAGAGAGGGACTGAGCAGAGGTGCTGACACAGAGAGAGGGACTGAGCAGAGGTGCTGATACAGAGAGGGACTGAGCAGAGGTGCTGGTACAGAGAGGGACTGAGCAGAGGTGCTGGTACAGAGAGGGACTGAGCAGAGGTGCTGACACAGAGAGAGGGACTGAGCAGAGGTGCTGATACAGAGAGGGACTGAGCAGAGGTGCTGGTACAGAGAGGGACTGAGCAGAGGTGCTGGTACAGAGAGAGGGACTAAGCAGAGGTGCTGGTACAGAGAGGAATTGAGCAGAGGTGTTGGCACAGAGAGCGGGATTGAGCAGAGATGCTGGCACAGAGAGGGACTGAGCAGAGGCGCTGGTACAGAGAGAGTGACTGAGCAGAGGCGCTGGTACAGAGAGAGGGACTGAGCAGAGGTGCTGGTACAGAGAGAGGGACTGAACAGAGATGCTGGTACAGAGAGAGGGATTGAACAGAGATGCTGGTACAGAGAGAGGAACTGAGCAGAGGTGTTGGCACAGAGAGAGGGATTGAACAGAGATGCTGGTACAGAGAGAGGGACTGAGCAGAGGTGCTGGCAATGGATTGATTCTGTTGTGAGGATGGTTCCAATGGATGAGCAGTGAACTGCAGATTTCATGTTGTGCTATGAAGACCAATAGAAGTCATCAAAAACAAATGATTCATTTCTTCAGGCTGGTTTTTGAGAAGTCATCCCTGATTCCTTTAAGGATCACTGGTTAGCATTCTAAATACCTGGTACAAATGGAGGAAATTAAAATTGGCTTTGGTATCCCCTCCTTCGCCTGGACTCTCTGCAGACAGAAGAAAAATAACTATCAAAACCTGTAAACGACTGTAATGGTGCAAACTGGAGATCCATCTTCAGGTGTACAAGAATTGATTCTGGTCCATGCATTAGGTTTAGAAACTAGAGACATGAATGAACATTCTTTATTTTCCCTGCAACAAGGAAGGTGGGAATAAAACTACAGAGGCTGGAAATCTGAAACAGAAACAGCAATTGCTGGAGAAACTCAGCAGGTCCAGCAGTTTTTGTGGAAAGAAGACTGAATTAACATTTCAAGCCTGGTGACTGTTCATGAAAGCTGTGAATGTGGTTTGGATCTGTCAGTGTTTGGGGAAGGGGAGTCTGATTGACATCATTCTCTTGATTCTCAATGGGAGCACTGCACTGAACACTGCCCTTCTGTGCTTTGGCCTGTTTTTCTTTGTTTTGAAACTTTCAAACCTGTTAGTGTTTGTCAGGCATTTTCAGTTTCTTGTTTTCCAACATGACCAAGTTTCTATGTATTGTTGTCTTTTCCTCCTTAGAACATAGAACATAGAACATTACAGCACAGTACAGGCCCTTCGGCCCTCGATGTTGTGCCGACCTGTCATACCGATCTCAAGCCCATCTAACCTACACTATTCCATATACGTCCATATGCTTATCCAATGACGACTTAAATGTACCCAAAGTTGGCGAATCTACTACCGTTGCAGGCAAAGCGTTCCATTCCCTTACTACTCTGAGTAAAGAAACTACCTCTGACATCTGTCCTATATCTTTCACCCCTCAATTTAAAGCTATGCCCCCTCGTGCTCGCCGTCACCATCCTAGGAAAAAGGCTGTCCCTATCCACCCTATCTAACCCTCTGATTATTTTATATGTGGGTGTCTCACTGCTGCTTTCCATGATCTGGCTCAGTGGATCTTCTACATTGTTTAGCAATTATTCTGTCTTTGTTTCTCTTTCCTCTTTCTGTAAGGTTCTCTGTTCTTTCATAGAAACAGAAAATTAGTGAATTGATGTGTGATGACTGTTTTGATGTGTATTTCCATTTGTTATGGCTTTTATTTTGCATAAGTATCATTTATCATGCTTGATTACATTTCCTTATCCTGACTAGAGTCTTTAATACCTCTGACAGTTCAGCACATCCATTATTCAAAGTAGCACCTTTTCACAATGGAATGCAAAGGATAAGAGAGAAATCTGATCTATATCTCCAGTGGAATTTTTCACCTGAAATCATCTTCTACATTACAGTCAGAAAGATTGTGTATCTTACCAAAATGCATACATGTAATGCTGCATCTGGAGGCTGTTTATTTTGAAGTTTGGAAGTAAAGGATTTGGAAATCACAAAACCCATAGTTGGTAGCTACTGATAATATATTTGATATTTTGTAAAATCAAATTCTTTTTAACTGTCTGTATAAAGTGAAGAATGAAAGGTAAATGGTAAAAACCAGCATGAAGGTCCTTACTGACCAGCAGGTCAATCACCTTAATGTTGGTTAATTGCGGAGTAAGTGGACATAGTTTCATCTGGGATGTTGCCACGTGAGCAGTGTAAGACACGATTGTGACCAGAATTGATCAAGGATCTTGCCACTTTCCAATGCACTATGCATCGAAATCCCATCAATAGGGGTCAGGAAAAATGGACAACTGGACAGTTTGGCTTTTCCATCATTCATCTGCTAATCACCATTCTGCCATGATAAATGGATCTTCAGCCAATGTTTATCTGCATCCCTGCTGTTGTCTCAATTGTCTACATAAATATAGCCGCACCTTGTCAAACACTCTGGTGAATCATATGACAGCTTTCACATCCCTATAGTGTAGGAGCAGGCTGCCCATCGAATACACACTGACCCTCCTACGAGAATCTCATCCAACCCACACCCCTATCCTGCCCATTGTAACCCTGCCAATCCACCTAACCCATACATCCCTGGGCACTATGGGTAATTTAGCATGGCCAATCCATCTAATCCGCACCCATCTTTGGACTGTAGGAGGAAACCAGAGTGCCTGGAGGGTACCCACACAGACACGGGGAGCATGTGCAAACACCACACAGACAGTCGCCCGAGGGTGGAATTGAACCCGGGTCCCTGGTGCTGTGAGGGAGCAGTGATAACCACTGAGCCACCGTGTTGGCCTTTCAATGCATACCCATGGTGACACTGGCATTGTTCAGTACACAGTTCAAGTGGCTTGTCAACCTTTGTCAGCATTGTGACTAAATTACCACCGTATATCCACAAATTCCTGTAAAAATATTCTCCCATTGAAGTGTTTGTGTTCAATACCTTTCACACCCAATTGGAACAGTCTCAGTGTTGTTGGCCCAATACCTATGCGTCAGTCAGTGTACTTTATTCCACATACGTTCATAAGTGCTCAGAGAAAACCCTGAAGAAAAATGTGGTCTTTTTGACTTGAGTGCTCCCAAAACTGCAGGAGACAAATAGGGGATCACCTTTTGTAGTTACTGTCATACGTATCACCTCCCAAATGAATTTCTTGGTCGTCAGCTTAATTGCATTATAAACTTTTAGATTCACATTTATGTAACTTTATAAAAGGGAATCGAAAACTAAGAGAACAGAGTAAGGGAATGGGATTAATCAGATGGATCATCCAAAGAGCTAGCAATAGTACTTGCTAAGGGACTTGGAGCAGAGGATTCGGAATCTGCTTCTGCTGTAATTCTACCAACCTGCCAGCTGTAGCACTGCAGCTCACACTTCCTCATCTCTTAGCTCTGCAGCTTATACTACAGAGCAACTCTTATGTAAAACCTCTACTTCCCAAATTAACTCAAGTTTTGCTGCTTTACTATAAAGAAGTTTGAACTTAGGTGTTATGTAATGCATGATTTCAAGACATTATTTTTACTCACACTGACCAATTTGTTGTTTGCCTTCTAATTCCTCAGCTACTGAAGTAGTTTATTGTCCATATACCAGAAGATCTGGATAAGCTTTAGGCTAAGGGTGATAAATGGCAAGCAACATTCATGGCAAACCAATACAGGATAATGACCATCTCCACCAAAGGGAATGTAACCATTTCACCTTGACATAGAACATATAACATAGAACAGTACAGCACAGAACAGGCCCTTCAGCCCACAATGTTGTGCCGACCATTGATCCTCATGTATGCACCCTCAAATTTCTGTGACCATATACATGTCCAGCAGTCTCTTAAATGACCCCAATGACCTTGCTTCCACAACTGCTGCTGGCAACGCATTCCATGCTCTCACAACTCTCTGCGTAAAGAACCTGCCTCTGACATCCCCTCGATACTTTCCACCAACCAGCTTAAAACTATGACCCCTCGTGCTAGCCATTTCTGCCCTGGGAAATAGTCTCTGGCTATCAACTCTATCTATGCCTCTCATTATCTTGTATACCTCAATTAGGTCCCCTCTCCTCCTCCTTTTCTCCAATGAAAAGAGACCGAGCTCAGTCAACCTCTCTTCATAAGATAAGCCCTCCAGTCCAGGCAGCATCCTGGTAAACCTCCTCTGAACCCTCTCCAAAGCATCCACATCTTTCCTATAATAGGGCGCCCAGAACTGGACGCAGTATTCCAAGTGCGGTCTAACCAAAGTTTTATAGAGCTGCAACAAGATCTCACGACTCTTAAACTCAATCCCCCTGTTAATGAAAGCCAAAACACCATATGCTTTCTTAACAACCCTGTCCACTTGGGTGGCCATTTTAAGGGATCTATGTATCTGCACACCAAGATCCCTCTGTTCCTCCACGCGGCCAAGAATCCTATCCTTAATCCTGTACTCAGCTTTCAAATTCGACCTTCCAAAATGCATCACCTCGCATTTATCCAGGTTGAACTCCATCTGCCACCTCTCAGCCCATCTCTGCATCCTGTCAATGTCCCGCTGCAGCCTACAACAGCCCTCTACACTGTCAACGACACCTCCTACCTTTGTGTCGTCTGCAAACTTGCTGACCCATCCTTCAATCCCCTCATCCAAGTCATTAATAAAAATTACAAACAGTAGAGGCCCAAGGACAGAGCCCTGTGGAACCCCACTCACCACTGACTTCCAGGCAGAATATTTTCCTTCTACTACCAGTCGCTGTCTTCTGTTGGCCAGCCAATTCTGTATCCAAGCAGCTAAGTTCCCCTGTATCCCATTCCTCCTGACCTTCTGAATGAGCCTACCATGGGGAACCTTATCAAATGCCTTACTGAAGTCCATATACACCACATCCACAGCTCGACCCTCATCAACTTTTCTAGTCACATCCTCAAAAAACTCGATAAGGTTTGTAAGGCATGACCTACCCCTCACAAAGCCGTGTTGACTGTATTTGATCAAGCCATGCTCTTCCAGATGGTCATAAATCTTATCCCTCAGAATCCTTTCTAACACCTTGCAGACGACAGACGTGAGACTTACTGGTCAATAATTGCTGGGGATTTCCCTATTTCCTTTCTTGAAGAGAGGAATTACATTTGCCTCTCTCCAGTCCTCAGGTACGACTCCAGTGGAGACCGAGGATGCAAAGATCTTCGCAAGTGGCGAAGCAATTGCATTTCTCGCTTCCCAAAGCAACAGAGGACAAATCTGGTCCGGGCCTGGCGACTTGTCAATCTTAATGTTTGACAAAATTTTCAGCACATCAGCTTCCTCTATCTCTATCCATCCCAGCATGCACACCTGCTCTTCAAAGGTTTCATTCACTACAAAGTTGGTTTCTTTCGTAAAGACAGAAGCAAAAAACTCATTTAGGGCTTCCCCTACCTCCTCAGGCTCCACACACAAGTTCCCTATGCTATCCCTGATCGGCCCTACTCTTTCTTTGATCATTCTCTTATTCCTCACATAAGTGTAAAATGCCTTTGTGTTTTCCCGGATTCCTTCTGCCAAGCCTTTCTCGTGCCCCCTCCTGGCTCTCCTCAGACCATTTTTGAGCTCCTTCCTTGCCTGCATGTAATCCTCTAGAGCTGAACTTGACCCTAGCTTCCTCCACCTTATGTAAGCTACCTTCTTCCTTTTCACAAGAAGCTCCACCGCTCTCGTCATCCAAGGTTCCTTTATCTTACCCCTTCTTGCCTGTCTCAGAGGGACATATTTACTCATCACTCCCAACAACTGTTCCTTAAACAGTCTCCATATGTCTATAGTTCCCTTACCATGGAACAACTGCTCCCAGTCCATGCTTCCTAACTCATGTCTAATCGCATCATAGTTTCCTCTTCCCCAATTAAATATCCTCCCATTTTGCCTAATCCTCTCCTTCTCCATAGCTATGTAGAATGTGAGGCAGTTATGGTCACTATCACCAAAATGCTCTCCCACCACAAGATCTGATACCTGCCCCGGCTCGTTTCCGAGCACCAAGTCTAGAACGGCCTCTCCCCTCGTCGGCCTGTCAACGTACTGCGTTAGGAAACCCTCCTGAACACACCTTACAAAAACAGCTCCATTCAAATCTTCTGCTCGAAGGAGGTTCCAATCAATATTAGGAAAGTTAAAGTCACCCATTACAACAACCCTACTGCGTCCACACTTTTCCAGAATCTGCCGACCTATGCTTTCTTTAGTCTCCCTGCTGCTACTGGGGGGCCTGTAGTAAACCCCTAACGAGGTGACTGCTCCCTTGCTGTTCCTAATTTCCACCCATACTGACTCAGTAGGCAGATCTTCCTCGACAATGGAAGCTTCTGTAGCTGTGATACCCTCTCTGATTAGTAGTGCTACACCCCCTCCTCTTTTTCCCCCCTCCCTATTCTTTTTAAATGTTCTAAACCCTGGAAGATCCAGCAACCATTCCTGCCCATGAGAAACCCATGTCTCTGTTATGGCCACAACATCATAGCACCAGGTACTGATCCATGCTCTAAGTTCATCACTTTTATTCCTGATACTCCTTGCATTAAAGCAAACACACTTTAACCGATCCCTTGGTTCCTTCCCAGGAAAATCCTTCCCACTAGCTGGTCTACCTCTTACTACTGCCTCACCTGCATCAACGCTCACCTGTGGTATACAGCTCAGGTTCCCACCCCCCTGCCATACTAGTTTAAACCCTCTCGAACTACTCGAGCAAACCTTCCACCCAGGACATTGGTCCCCTTCCAGTTCAGATGCAACCCGTCCTTCTTGTACAGGTCCCACCTTCCCCAGGAGGCATCCCAATTGTCTACATATCTGAAGCCCTCCCTCCTACACCAGCTGCGTAGCCACGTGTTCAGCTGTGCCCGCTCCCTGTTCCTCACCTCGCTATCTCGTGGCACCGGTAGTAAACCAGAGAACACTACTCTGTTCGTCCTGCTCTGCAGCTTCCATCCTAACTCCCTGAAATCACTTTTTATATCCTCAATCCTTTTTCTGGCTATATCATTTGTGCCAATATGTAACACGATTTCTGGCTGTTCGCCCTCCCCTTTTAGAACCTTATACACCCGATCGGAGACGTCCCGGACCCTGGCACCAGAGAGGCAACATACCTTCCGGGAATCCCGATCTTGACCACAAAATCTCCTGTCGATTCCCCTAACTATCGAGTCCCCTACCACGAGTACTTTTCTATTCTGCCCCCTTCCCTTCTTTGCCACAGTGTCAGGCTCAGTGCCAGAGAACTGACTACTATGGCTTTCCTCTGGTAGGTCACCCCCCCCCCCCAGCAGTATCCAAAACGGTATACTTATTGCTGAGGGGAATGCCCACAGGGGATCTCTGCACTGTCTGTCTGTCCCCTTTCCTCCCCCTAATTGTAACTCATCTATCCTCGTCCTGAGCCTTAGGAGTGACCAACTCCCGATAACTCCTCTCAATTACCCCCTCTGCCTCCCCAATGATCCGTAGTTCATCCAGCTCCAGCTCCATTTCCCTAACACGGTTTTCAAGGAGCTGTAGTTGGGTGCACTTCCCGCAGATGTAGCCAGCGGAGACGTGTGCCACATCTCCCACCTGCCACATTCTGCAGGAGGAGCAAGCAACTGCCCTAGCATCCAAACCCCACTTATCTGAACACCCACTCAATACTAAAGTAGAAAGCTTACGTCAAGTAATAATAACATTCAATGAAATTAACATTGTTGAATTTCCCACGATCAACATTCTTGGGTTACCATTGATCAGACTCTTAATTGATCAGTCATATCTATTTTGGGTGGCACGGTGGCTCAGTGGTTAGCACTGCAGCCTCACAGAACCAGGGACCCGGGTTTGATTCCAGCCTCCGGTAACTGTGCGGAGTTTGCACATCCTCCTTGTGTCTGCGTGGGTTTCCTCTGGGTGCTCCGGTTTCCTCCCACAGTCCAAAGATGTGCAGGCTAGGTGGATTGGCCATGCTAAATTGCCCGTAGTGTTCGGGGCTGCGTGGGTTATAGGGGGATGGGTCTGGTTGGGATGCTGCAAAGGGGCATTGTGGGCTTGTTGGGCTGAAGGGCCTGTTTCCACACTGCAGGGAATCTAATCTAATCTATACTTTATTTACAATAGCAGTTAAAAAGCAAAGAATTTTGAGATGAGTAACTCGCCTCATAGATTCCCAAAGCCTGTCTCCACTGACAAGGCTTCTTTGCCCTTAGTACAATTACTGCCCCATTCAACATTAAACACAATAGATTATCGTCAACCCAGCAGATTCTGTCAGCGAACCTTCAAGACATTTTTCTCTTTCTAGAACAGTAGTGTTTTCCTTAATCAAAACCACCCCCCCCAATATCCTTTCATTTCTAAACAATGTTTCCTGAATCCATTACACCCAGGAATATTAAACAGCTAATCCTTGCTTTCCTTTGAGCCAGATGAGAATAGAAAAATTGCAGTGTAGCTTAGATCCAGTTAACATCAAGTATATATTCAATCACCATGAATGTAAGGAAATTCATTCAGAACTGAACAGGCATTGCCAGGTTCCTTAAACAGCATTCCCCCCTCCTGTATTCTCTATCACCAAAAAGGATACAGGCAGTAATAACATGGATCTACTAGCACCTTCAAATTCCTCTGCACATGACTCACTGCCCTGGCTTGCATATATATCACTGTCCATGCCTTATTATGAACTCCCTTTCTAAAACCACTGTGGAAAATTTATTGCTACAAAGATTGCAGCAGCTCAAGGACAAGGCCCACCATTACCTTCTCTGGGCAGCAAGGGATGATCATTAAAGGTGGTGTTACTAATTTCACCTCATCCTAACGTATTGAAAAATTAAAAGGTACTGGGACTATACTTGGCACCTTAACAACACAAAGGCAACAAATCTGATGTTCATGGAGGCTCTGGAGCTTGAACAATTCCAGTTACTTTCAAATTTAAAATTATTCATTTTTATTTGAATGGGGAAAATGCTTTAATATTTTGGCACTGTTTTCTTTTTCGGGGGGGGGGCGCGGTTGCAGAAAGGACTGACAATGACAGTTCTAAAAGGAAGAACGTTGAGTTAATCAGAACTCCCTTAAAATGTTGAAGAATTCTGTAATTATCTAAAGTAACAAAAATGAGATGCTGGATGTGAACATGTTTGGGTAGTGCTGTCTATCACTAATCTTAAAATACCTTTTTAGAAAACAAGAGAAGTTTATTCTTTTGACATTTATTTTCTGTTGTTTTGTAAATCCCTCTCAGCATTGTTTACCTTCATATCAGATTTGACTGAACAGATTTCCCCCAGCTCTGGTATATGTAAATATATATCTTCAGGTCATCTATAGAACTGATGAAAAGCTTTTCACTCAGGTACAGACAAAGGTGAGTCAAGTCCTCATCTCCCCTATTATGCTGTATTAACGTTCCATGATGAGGATCACTCTTAGCAGGAAAAGGACAGACTCCCATGCCTGTGAAGTGTTGGTTCACCCATCAGCTTCAGGAAGACCAGTGCTGTTCCACCATCTTCATCACTGACAATGTAACACTGGAAGTTGTTGACAGCTTCATATTCTTTGACTGCACAATCGCCAGCAGTTGATACTCAAGTCAACTCATGCTTCACAAAAGCTGCAGCTGTCGTGTCTGCGCTAAGAACCACAGCTAGCCGACTGAGAACACCAAACTGAGTCTGCCAAGCCCGAGTCCTCAGTGAACTCCTCGATGGTGTATGTATATAGTACATGCCTTGCAGGCGAAGAAACTAAACTCCTCCGCCCTTCACTTTCTCAGAGATGCCCTAAGCATCTCTCGGCAGAACAAGGCTTTCAATTATGAAACCCTAGAGTGTCCCAATTCCGTCAGTAGGTACTGATTGCTGATTCCGTGAAGTCTAAGCTGGCTCAATCCCATTTATCAGATTGATCAGTACTTTGTAGCAGCAACCCTTTTGTATCATATATTAGTCACTGGGTCACAAACTGATAGGTGTCTGTATATTTGCTACAGGTGAGGTCTGAAGATGGCAGATATTGACAATGACAATGAAGAGACAGGGGCTGAAAGCTAATAGCTTGGAAGGGCATTGGCAGAGGTGAGCAGAAACACAAAGCTCAGCTGGCCGAGACAGGGCACAGAGAAGCAGAACACCATTGAGTCTTGAACTTCTCAGCCCACTTCTTTCTTCTGGAAGAGATTACCATGCCAGAGTGAGGGTCTTGAGCCACACCAAGTGAGTTCACCGATATTGTCTTACAAGAGTGAAGAGTGCCATCGCATTGTTTGAGTAGCATCTTTGTTGTTCAGAAATTAGGCCTTTTGGCCTATCAAGTTCGTTCTGCCATTCAGCCATGGCTTATAGATTTCTCAGCTGCATTCTCCTACCTTCTCCCCTTTGATTCCCTTAACAATCAAGAACCTATCTGTGTCTTAAATGCACTCAGTGACCTGGCCTCCACAGCCTTATGTGACAGTGAAATACATAGACTCACCACTCTCTGGCTGTAGAAGTTGCGGGTGTTTGTGAAGGTGGGATTGGGCTGACGGAATTATTAAATGGTAGGGCCTTAATGCCTAACTCATGTTGACAGGATGAATATCTGTGCAGAGTTTGAATTAAATTTGGAAAACTGATTATAGCATATTGTATAACACTGAAGCAATTCAAGACTAATTAAAGCACTCCTCAATGACTGCGAAGTTTGTGGCTGTGGGAATTAAATTTTTACCACCATCGACTATATATTCAGATCTCCACCTCTGCCACTTCATCCCCATGATCCTTGCGTTGGACTCAAGCTTTTTTTTAATTCATTCTCAGGATGTGGGCATCTCTGGCTAGGATAGCATTTATTGCCCATCCCTAATTACCTAGAGGGTAGTTTAGAGTCAACCACATTGCAGTGGGTCTGGAGTCGCACCAGACCTGATAAAGATGTGGTTTTCTTCCCAAAAGGACACTAGCGAACCAGGTAGGTTTTCCCCTAACAATCGACAATAGTTTCATGTTCATCATTGTATCTTAATAGCAGGTTCCATTGTTCATTGAAATCAAATCCCGCCAGATGCTGAGCAACTTCAGAGTGACATTGACAAGTTGGCCAAATGGGCAGACACCTGGCAGGTGAATTTCAATGCAGAGAAATGTGTGATAATGCATATTGATAGAAGAAACATGGAGAGACAAATACAATAAGACATTGCAGCAGAAATTACGCCATTCAGCCCATCATTCTGCTCTGCCGTTCAGTCATGGCTTGTAAGTTTCTCAACCCCATCCTCCCGCCTTTTCCCCTTTGATCTCCTTAACAATCAAGAACCTATCTCTGTCTTAAATGTACTAAATGACCTGGCCTCTACAGCCTTATGTGACTATGAATTCCCTACATTCACCATTTTCTGGCTGAAGAAGTTTCTCCTCATCTCTATTCCTTACTCTAAGGCTGTGCCCTCAGGTTCTAGCCTCTTCTGCAAATGGAAACTTCTTACCAACATCCACTCTATCCAGGCTTTTCAGTATTCTACATTTTAATTAGGTCTCCCCTCATCCTCCTAAACTCCATCAAGTGTAGAATCAGAATCCTCAAATACTCCTCATATGTTAAGCCTTTTCATTCCTGGGATCATTCCCTTGAACCTTCTTTGGACCCACTCCAGGGCCAGTACATTTTTCCGGAAATACGGGGCCCAAATTGTTCACAATACTCTAAATGTGGCCTGACCAGGGCTTTAGAAAGCCTCAGAAGTACACCCAGCTTTTATATTCTAATCCTCTGAATTTGCCAACATTGCACCTGCCCTCCTAATTACTGACTCAACCTACACGTTAACCTTAACAGAATCCCAGAGTAGGATTCCCAAGTCCCTTTGCACTTTAGATGTCTGAATTTTCTCCCCATTTAGAAAACAGCCAGTGTTTCTATTCATCCTGCCAAAGTGCATGACCTCACACTTTCCCACGTTGTACTCCATCTGCCCCTTCTTTGCCCATTCTTCTAACCTGTCCAAATCTTTCTGCAGCCTCCCCACCACCTCAGTACTACCTGTCCCTCCACCCATCTTTGCATCTGCAAACTTAGACATACCGCCCACAGTTCCTTCATCTAGATCATTAATGTACAAAGTGAAAAGTTGTGGTCCCAACACTGACCCTAGCGGACACCACTTGTCACTGGGTGCCATCCTGAGAAAGACCCCTAACCCCACTCTCTGCTTTTTGCCAGACAGCCAATCTTCTATCCATGCTAGCACCTTGCCTCTAATACAATTGGCCCTTAACTTACTCCTGTGTGGCACTTAGTCAAAGATCTTCTTTAAGTCTAGGTAGATAACGTCCATTCGTTCTCCATTGTCTAACTTGCTCGATACCTCCTCAAGGAATTCTAACAGATTTTTCAGGCCTGACCTCCCATTGACAAAATCATGCCGACATTGCCTTATTTTATTATGCGCTTCCAAATATTCAGAAATCTCATTTTTCACAATAGACTCCAGATTCTTACCAACAACTGAAGTGAAGCTAATTGGCCAATAATTTTCCATCTTTTGCCTTTCTTCTTTTGAAAACAGGGGAGTTACATTAACAATTTTCCAGTCCTCTGGGACCCTGCCTACCGCCAGTGATTCCTGAAAGATCACTGGGCCCCTTGCTGTGATATTTGTATCATTGATAGCTACAGGTAAGGTGCTGGAAAACTGGAGATTTGCTAATGTGGTGTCACTATTTAAGAAAGGCGGTAAGGAAAAGCCAGGGAACTATAGACCAGTGAGCTTGACATCAGTGGTTGGCAAGTAGTTGGAGGAATCCTTAGGGACAGGATTTACATGTATTTGGCCAGGCAAGGACTGATTAGGGATAGTCAACGTGGCTTTGTATATGGGAAATCATGTTTCACTAACTTGATTGAGTTTTTTGAAGAAGTAATGGAGAGGATTGATGACGGTAGAATGGCAGACGTGATCTATATGGAGAGAGAGATAATGGACTTCAGTAAGGTGTTTGACAGGTTCCTCATGATAGACAGATTAGCAGGGCTAGATCACATGGAATATCGGGAGACCTCGCCATTTGGACACCGAACAGGCTCAAAGGTAGGACACAGAGGGTAGTGATGGAGAGTTGCCTTTCAGACTAGAGATCTATGACCAGCGGTGTGCCATGAAGATCAATGCTGGGTCCAAGATAACAAAGTGTGGGGCTGGATGAACACAGCAGGCCGAGCAGCATCTCAGGAGCACAAAAGCTGACGTTTCAGGCCTAGACCCTGTCCACTGCTTTTTGTCATTTATATAAATGATTTGGATATGAACATTGGAGGTATAGTTAGTAAGTTTGCAGATGACGCCAAAATTAGAGGTGTACTGAACAGTGAAGAAGGTTACCTCAGATACAACAGGATCTTGATCATTTGGGTCAATAGATCGAGGAGTGGCAGATTGAGTTGAATTTAGACAAATGTGAGATACTGCATTTTGGAAAGGCAAATCAGGGCAGGACTTATATACTTAGTGTTAAGGTCCTGGGGAGTGCTGTTGAACAAAGAGACCTTGCAGTGCAGGTTCATAGTTCCTTGAAAGTGGATGGCAGGATAGTGAAGAATTTGGTCTGCTTTCCTTTATTGGTCAGTGCATTGAGTATAGTAGTTGCGAGGTCATGTTGCATCTGTACAGGACATTGGTTAGAACACTTTTGGAATAATGTGTGCAATTCTGGTCTCATTGCTATAGGAAGGATATTGTGAAACTTGAAAGGGTTTAGAAAAGATTTACAAGGATGTTGCCAGGGTTGGAGAGTTAGAGCTATAGGGAGAGATTGACTAAGCTGAGGTTATTTTCCTTGGAGCATTGGAAGCTGAGGGATGACCTGTCAGAGGTTTATAAAATCATGCGGTGTATGAATAAGGTAAATACATAAGGTCTTTTCCCTGGGTGGGTAAGTCCAAAACTGGAGGTCATTGGTTTAAGGTGACAGGGGAAGGATTTGAAGGGACCTAAAGAGGGTGTGAGTGTGTGTGTGTGTGTGTGAGTGTGTGTGTGTGTAAGTAAGCGGTGGATGCTGCTACAATTAAGACATTTGAAAGACATCTGGATGGGTAAATGAATAGGAAGGGTTTAGAGGGATATGGGCCAGATGCTGGAAACTGGGACTAGAGTTATTCAGGCTACCATATAATACCTGCCAAGTTCAGTCTGTACCACAAGCTCATTTGCATGCCCCATGTTGAGGGGAGTACAGGAGCAAAGGGACTTTGGGATTCATATACATAATTCCCTGAAGGTGGCCACGCAATTTGAAGCAGTTGCTAAGAAGGCTTATAAGATCCTTGGGTTAATAAATAGAGACAGAGTATAAAAGCAAGGAAGTGGTTTTATACCTGTATAAATCAATGGTCAGACCATGTTTGGAGTATTTTGTTCAGTTCAGAGCTCCTTATTTAACAAAGGATGTTAAAGCCCTGGAGAGAGTGCAAAATAGATTTACTGGAATGATGCTGGGAATGAAGGATTTTAGATAGAAGGAAAGATTAGAAAAATTGGTCTTAATTCCCTAGGAGCAGAGAAGAGTAAGGGAAGACCTTATTCAGATGCTCAAAATTATGAACAACTTTAACAGGGTAAAGAAGGATAGTTTGTTTCCATGAGTTGGTATGTTAGTCTCTCAGGATCACAATTTCAGGATTGTCAACTAGAGGGTTAGGAGTGAGATAAGGAGAAACTTCTTTACTCAGAGAATTGTTGGATTTGGAATGTGCTGTATGGGAGAGTGGTGGAGGCGAATTCCATCGAGGGTTTCAAAAGACAGCTGGGTATATATTAGACAGGGGTGAATTTAGATGGCTATGAGATAGGGCTGGAGAGTGGGACTAGCTGGGTTGCTCATTCAGAAGTTGGTGCAAACATGATGGGCTGAATGACCTCCTATACTGTAAAATTCTATGATGCTATCTACAATGTCCCTCTGTCTTGCCATATTGCTCCTGATTTGGGTGCAGATATCGAGATATCATGTCCCTCACCTTGTGCCAGTACCCCAATCCAGTGAAAATAATTACTTGATCAGAAAATAATGGCCATCTGTTTAATTCTGTTTTAGCCAAAGTGAATAACCTCATCCTTCCTTGCATTGTGCCACATTTGCTAGCAAGTTGACCAAACAATTAACTTCTCTTGAAGTTTGCTGCCTCCTTGTGTTCTCACCACGGCTTACCTTTCTGCTTAGCTTTGTATCAACAAAATTAAATCCTCTACATTCTGTCTCCTTATCAATATCATTAATATAGGTTGCAGAGCGCTTAGGCTCCAGCACTGATCCTTGAGATACTCTCATATTCAGATCCTACCAATTTGAAAATGCTGTGTTCATTCTTATTTTATGTCTCCTGTTTATTAACCAAGCTAATACATTACCCACAGTCCACTGGTCCTTATTATGTACAACAATTTATCAAATGTGTTTTTGAAATATATTACAACTACAGATTCCCCATTATCCACCTTACTGTTGACTTTTATATTATTGGTTCAAACATAAACAAAGCAAAAATGGCAACAATGATTAATAAATTAAATTGAGAGTTCTTTAGAAGAAGAAGTAAAAGACTTGGGAGAGTTCTTCCAAATGCATACCACCTACTGACTAACAACACTCCAACTGCTTGCATCACCTCCTGTCATGATCTTTAATAAACTATTAATATATTCGGTATTATGTTAATCAGTTTTCAAGCAACTAAAGCAATATCCCAATGGTTACATCCTCAAAAACGTTGTGGAAGCGGAGTCATTAGCGACATTTAAGTGACTGCTGGACATGCACATGGACAGCAGTGAATTGAGAGGAATGTAGGTTAGGTTATTTTAGTTTTGGATTAGGATTATTCCACGGCACAACATCGTGGGCCGAAGGGTCTGTACTGTGCTGTACTTTTCTATGTTCTATGTTCTAAAAACAACTTTAATAAGTGTCAAACTCAGTTCTCTTTTCTGAAAACATGGTGTTTTGTTGTATTTAGACACTTTATCAACTATGTTGTTATGACTTCCTTAGTAATGATTGATATTATGCCAAATAGCCTGTAGTTCCTTGTTTCCTCTCTCCATCCCTTCTTGAAAAGTGATGTTACATTTCCTGGGTTCATTCACTGAGACCATTCCTCGTGCTTAATAATCTCATGGCTGTAAAATGAAATACTGCATTTTCTCAACAGTGGTCTGCATTTGGTCAGATTTTAATGCTTTTCTCAAGAGCTTGCCATTTTCAGTCTATTTCCATAGCTTGATGTTTCCTGGTTTGTTTGGTGGAAAGCCTTGTAGCAACATGCACATTTTATTTTCACTGAAAGGATTAGCATTTAAAATTACAGTGCTGTGGTCATAATGGGTATTAGACAAGGTGGTTGGGTAGAGCATCACAGGTTGAACTTTCACTCCCACATCAGGAACGCAGAATTCTCAGCTCCAAACACTTGACCTTAGAGAAAGTGACCTGGAATTTTGGATTTTGCATAGGAAGCTGCATATCACTCCTTAAATAAAACAGCTGTTCATTCCTCACCTATAAGACTCCCATCACCTCCTACACACTCACCAAGCTCATCCATGCCGTACGGTCCTCCTCCAACTTCAGGTTCCTCCATCCATGACACAGCCCTTTATAGCCCATACCCCCATCCATCACACTTTCCTCCTATATCTATAATAGCAAATCATCCACTATCCATCATGGCCTAACACAGGATCCATACTGAGATGAAATAAGATAACGTTTTTAACTCGTTCTCTCCATTTAACTTACGTTAATGCCTTACAAAACTAAGCATTAGAACTCATGGCCCCACTTCAAACAGTTAATCACCACTTGGAGCTGTCAGTCATATTTTGAAATAGCAGGCATCCCACTGTGATAAAGAATGGTTGTGAAATCTGTCATATAGCTGTAGTCAAGTATTAAAATATCAAAGTAAAGCAGCAAGCACCAATTTGTTTCTAACACTGTGGACAGGTCTCTTTGGTATTTTGTATGATCTCTGTTTACACTTCCTTATAACCACACTGTTGGAAGTCCATTTTGATAGCTCTCTCAATAGTCCCAAAGCAGTTAAGCACTTTCTGTGCACAATTGTGAGTCAAAATAGCCGATCTCAAATGGTACATCACCTCTCCCAAAGGGCAGCTGAATCCCCTCCCCCTTCCAGAGGTTTCTCAGGATCATACTCAAGAGGGTTCCTTTTTTACCCAAGCAGCTTCACAAAGTCTAGACCTACAGCATCCAGGTCTAAAGTGCAGACATCATGTTTTCCATTCCCAGCTGACAAAACAAATACAAACATGACTGTGGGAGGCTGCTGTTTTATTCAGGCAGCTGCCCATGTGAACCTTGGGTGTGCAATTTGAACGCACCCCTATTGACCTCCTCTCTGTCATTGTGAAACTTCAGTCCGCAGCATGAAATGAAAAAAACAATACAGTGCATTCTGTTCAAGACATCTTTTGGTCGAGGCTTCAAATGCCACCAAAGGGCACAGCCTCTGGGTGAAAGGACAACCCTTTAGAACTGAGATGAGGAGGAATTTCTTCAGCCAGAGGGTGGTGATTCTGTGGGATTCATTGTCGCAGACTGCTGTGGAGACCAAGTCATTAAGTGTCTTTAAGACAGAGATATGTAGGTTCTAGATTAGTATGGGGATCAAGGGTTACAGGGAGAAGGCAGGAGAATGGAGTTGAGAAACATTTCAGCCATAATGGAATGGCAGAGAAGACTTGATGGGCTGAATGGCCTAATTTTGCTCATATATCTTACAGTCTTCCTGGAGTGGGAGTTGGGACCCAGTGTAACAAGCTTTAAGGCTGGAATTATGAGATCTAAGGCAGCAAAGGCTACTGTCAAGTTCTGATGAATTTACAACAGCTATGCTCCTGCTCCAACACATCTTCACTTTTACTGTTCCCACTAAGGGTTGTAATGGTTTATAAGCCTTGAGACCTCGGTGGGAAAAGTATGGGATATGCTGGACTAAGCCAACAAGTTTTGCAGTTAATGAGAAAATAAAAAACAAACTTATTGGCACAGTCAAACTAGTTCAATATGAATGCCTTGTGTCAAAGTCACAAAAGGTAGCAGTGCGCAAACTTTGCACTGCAGTTGTAGTTGTGGGATAATTGGGGATCTCTTAATGATGCCTGGGTGAGATGGTCAGTTGTCCTGAATGTGACCTTTCTTCTCCATCATACTCCTCGGCCAGTGTAGTTTTCTCCATTTTACCGGATTTCCTGTGTACCCTCTCGTGTGCTACTCTGTTACAATGATTTATACATTGTCTGCACCTAAGATGCATATTTTTAGTTCTGTAATTATTGCCTCCTTTTGTCAATCATTAGTATTTCTGTTGTTTAATCATCTCCCGTGCTCCATCCAAAAACAGATCATTTATTTTCTTTGGACCCCGTTTCCTACTTCTGTTCCACCTTATAAACTGCCCATCTGCAACATCTCCCAGCTCTGATGAGTGGTCATTGATCAGAATTGTTGACATAAATTCCACAGATGCTGTCTGATCTGCTGAGTCTTTCCTGCCTTTTCTGTTTTTATTTCAGATTTACAGCATCTGCAGTATTTTGCTTTCTTTCCTGATGTATAACACACTTGTTTCAGAATGATACGCCATTAAGCTGCATCTTCTTGTATCATAATGAGTGCTGCACGATGTGAGCAGAACTGGATTTATTCATGTAAGTTAACAGTCATTGTGCAATAAACATCGTCTGTGGTATTTTCAATGAACTCTTCTGTCAAACGAGAAGTTGTGGAAATCAACTGTTGTTTTATATGTTTATTTGTTTGAAGGGGTGTCAAAAAAATGCAAAATCTGTATTCAAGCATGTGGAGAATGGAAGGATTGTCTAATAACCTTAGTTAATAGCAACATTTTGTGCAGGAGAAGACTTTGTCCATTCATATTGTCCTTACAAACTTGCCATGTTTGATTTTTAGCTATGATTGCTGAGCGACTAGCCTATATTCCATTTCAGAATTGGAATTCATAGTGTCTTTTAACAGTATCTATTGTCTTCGGCTCCTGCACTGCCATTAATCTGCTCCTCAATTCTGTCAGCTGCTTAGTAAATAAACTATAACTGAGGTTTCTTATTTCCTTTCAGCACTCTCAAAGTTCAAGTGCCCTGGTCTTCGTATCCTGTGGCTCATGGAAAAGCTTTAGTAAATTCCCATTCTCTATAAAGCTTAAAGATCTGTGTGCTCCTATCACTGGGTAAAAGTTCCACTGACTCCAGCTACCAGCCTTGTTATCCTGTTCTGTACAGCTGGTTAAAATGTGAGGAGGGAAGCAGTCATTCTGTTTTTCTCACTCCCAGTTTGATTGTAACGGGAGGTTAGAATTCCAAAAGGATGAATTCCCATTCAGTGTGTGCTTGACTATATTTGGAAATGTGTAAAGATTTAACCAGGCAGGTTTTTTTGGAACTAATCACGTGAGGGATAAATTATATTATGCTATATAAATAGTAAATATGTAGATATATTAGAATGGTAAAAATAGGCCCTGACTTGTTGTCTCATACCTGGACATAAGCACATTTGAACTAAAAATACACATGTACATATCACTGAGAACAGCAGGTTAACTTTGGTCAGATTAAAGTTCAGTGATTAGAAAGGTAAGAAAGAGTTTCCTGGTTGGAGATGATTTGTAGATGTCTGGACTGGCTGTGTGGCTATTTCATTCTTAGCTGGCTGTGTAGGGTTATAGTCTGATGTCTCATCCTCCTTCTGGAAACACTGCTGTGGAAACTGGTGTCTTCGTTTAAAAGTGTTCTATCTGTTTGTGGGAACATGGACGTGATCAAATTCATCAAACAGGGTAAAAGTCAAAGAACTGCAGATGCTGCAGATCAGAAACAACAACAAAAGCTAAGTGGCTCTGGCAGAATCTGTGAAGAGAAATCAGAGTTAATGTTTCGGGTCCAGTGACCCTTCCTTAGACCCTTCATCAAACAGGGTGCCATTGTAGGTGGAGGCAGAGAGAGAGAGAGAGAGAGAGAGAGAGAGAGCAGCGTCACCTTCCCTAAAATATCTGTGAAGAGAAATCAGAGTTAATGTTTCGGGTCCAGTGACCCTTCCTTAGACCCTTCATCAAACAGGGTGCCATTGTAGGTGGAGGCAGAGAGAGAGAGAGAGAGAGAGAGAGCAGCGTCACCTTCCCTAAAATATCTGTGAAGAGAAATCAGAGTTAATGTTTCGGGTCCAGTGACCCTTCCTTAGACCCTTCATCAAACAGGGTGCCATTGTAGGTGGAGGCAGAGAGAGAGAGAGAGAGAGAGAGAGCAGCGTCACCTTCCCTAAAATATCTCTTCAGTCAGCACGGACAAAGTTGATTGGTCACATGGTTTCATTCCAACTGCCATCAGGAGTTTAACAATCCATTTTGTTTTCAAAGAGGTAGCTTTCAAAGCTCACATCTGTACAGACATCTTAAACGAAGTCCCAGCTTTTTAGTCCGCTGCACAGTTCATTCTTCCCTGCTTGAATTAGAAACTTCACATTTGACGAGGCGGGGAGAATATTGTTCAAAACTCTTTAAATGTTAATTGTCTTTAGTGGAGTCTTCATGGGCCTGGTGTCTCCAGCCCAACCACCTGGAACGTGGGCTACAACAGTAATGTGAATTGATAACCTTTTTAAATTTAATGTGAGTATTTTCATGAAAAACTTTTTTGTTGAAAAGGTATAAAGTCAGCTGAGGAATTAAAAATTGATGCAAAAAACACATTGCTGGAAAAAAACCCATCATATCTGGCAGTATCTGTGGAGCGAGTCCAATATGACTTCTTTCTCTCTTTCTCACTCTCTCTCTGTCTGCACAGATGCTGCCAGACCTGCTGAATTCCTTCAGAATTTTCTGTTTTTGATGCAGATTTCCTGCACCTGCAGTATGTTGCTTTTGTTTGAGAATTAAAAGTTAATATTTAACCTGGGCATGTCTTTGTAACATACCTCAAACAATTATACATCTTTCCTGCAATACTGAGACTAAATATTACACACCAAATGTAATCTCGCCAAAGCTAGCTACAAAGCAAACATCAGAGATAATGGGAACTGCAGATGCTGGAGAATGCCAAGATAATAAAATGTGAGGCTGGATGAACACAGCAGGCCAAGCAGCATCTCAGGAGCACAAAAGCTGACATTTCGGGCCTAGACCCTTCATCAGAGAGGGTCTAGGCCCGAAACGTCAGCTTTTGTGCTCCTGAGATGCTGCTTGGCCTGCTGTGTTCATCCAGCCTCACATTTTATTATCTCTACAAAGCAAACATTACATTCTCATACTCTTCAATCTACAGATCAGCATTTTATTCATTGGTAAATCTGAATGTACAGTTATATTGACCTAATTATTAAATTGTTTGGTCTCTTTCCTTCTTTGCTATGGTTACCATTTCATATGTAATCTGCCAAATCTACCCTCTGGGCAATTAGGGATGGGCAGTCAAAGTTTGCCTGACCAGGGACACCTGCATCCTGTGAATGAATAAGAAAGATTCCTGTGAATTCACATTCATCTTGAACTTCATGTTTCTACTTTCTGCCAACAGCGTGGTCTGTCTCACCCCTTTGGATTGTCTCACATTACAGCTGGACAAAATCACAAACCACATGCCGTATCAAAATTTAGATACCTTGAATAAATTTACACTGTCGAAGTTGGCCTTAAAATTATTAAAAGCCCTTGTAGAACATAGAACATTACAGCACAGTACAGGCCCTTCAGCCCTCGATGTTGTGCCGACCTGTCATACCGAACTCAAGCCCATCTAACCTACACTATTCCATGCACGTCCATATGCTTATCCAATGACGACTTAAATGCACCTAAAGTTGGTGAATCTACTACCGTTGCAGGCAAAGCGTTCCATTCCCTCACTACTCTCTGAGTAAAGAAACTACCTCTGACATCTGTCCTATATCTTTCACCCCTCAATTTAAAGCTATGCCCCCTCGTGCTCGCTGTCACCATCCTAGGAAAAAGGCTCTCCCTATCCACCCTATCTAACCCTCTGATTATTTTATGTTTCAATTAAGTCACCTCTCAACCTTCTCTCTAATGAAAACAGCCTCAAGTCCGTTAGCCTTTCCTCGTAAGACCTTCCCTCCATACCAGGCAACATCCTAGTAAATCTCTCTGTACACTTTCCAAAGCTTCCACATCCTTCTCATAATGCAGTGACCAGAACTGTACGCAATACTCCAAGTGCGGCCACACCAGAGTTTTGTACAGCTGCAGCATAACCTCGTGGTTCCGGAAACGCGATCCCTCTATTAATAAAAGCTAAAACACTGTATGCCTTCTTAACAGCCCTGTCAACCTGGGTGGCAACTTTCGAGGATCTGTGTACATGGACACCGAGATCTCTCTGCTCATCTACACTACCAAGAATCTTACCATTAGCCCTGTACTTTGCTTTCCGGTTACTCCTACCAAAGTGCATCACCTCACACTTGTCCACATTAAACTCCATTTGCCACCTCTCAGCCCAGCTGTGCAGCTTGTCTATGTCTCTCTGCAACCTACAGCATCCTTCGTCACTATCCACGACTCCACCGACCTTAGTGTCATCTGCAAATTTACTAACCTATCCTTCTACGCCCTCATCCAGGTCATTTATAAAAATGACAAACAGCAGTGGACCCAACACCGACCCTTGCGGTACACGACTAGTAACTGGTCTCCAGGATGAACATTTCCCATCAACTACCACCCTCTGTCTTCTTGCAGTAACCCAATTTCCGATCCAAACTGCTATATCTCCCACAATCCCGTTCCTCCGCATTTTGTACAGTAGCCTACTGTGCGAAACCTTGTCGAACGCCTTGCTGAAATCCATATACACCACATCAACCAGTTTACTCTCATCTACCTGTTTGGCCACCTTCACAAAGAGCTCAATAAGGTTTGTGAGGCACGACCTACCCTTCACAAAACCGTGCTGACTATCCATAATCAATTTATTCTTTTCTAGATGATTATAAATCCTATCTCTTATAACCTTTTCCAACACTTTACCAACAACTGAAGTAAGGCTCGCTGGTCTATAATTACCTTCTTGAACAGGGGAACCACATTTGCTATCCTCCAGTCTTCTGGCACTATTCCTGTAGACAATGACGAGTTAAAGATCAATGCCAAAGGCTCAGCAATCTCCTCCCTGGCCCCAGAGAATCCTAGGATAAATCCCATCCGGCCCAGGGGACTTATCTATCTTCACCCTCTGTAGCAGACCAAACCCTTTCAGATGCATCAAGGACATAGTCTCGACCCTAACTTTTTCTTATTTAAAGGCAAGTGTCAGGTGCTGTGTTTCAGATGTAATTAGATTGGTTATGCTACTCGGCTGTAAGCAAAACACACTTAATTCTTATTCTACAGTTAAAATACAAACAAAGCAATGAAGAAAAACTCAGCAGAACAATATATTATTTAACTAATAAACAGAAACTGTTCCAATATAGTAACAATGCATAAACACACCCTTGACATGGGCAAATTCAGTAAAATAGGTTGCCTCACTTGCAATTCTCCAGTCCAGGTGGGAACATCATCAGGAGAAAATTCTTGCAGAGAGAGAGAACTCAAATGTTTTGCTGTAATGGGAAGAGATGTATAGCTGCTTCAGAAAACCCCAACAACTACCAAAATGCTATCAGGTTTTTGTACAAAGTCAGTAATCATCATACTGTTTTGTGTTATGAACGTGAAGCTTCTGTTCTGTGTCAGAATCCCTATTTCCGATGCAGATCAGATTAAATGTTGCTCTTTTCCCTTTGGCGGACTTTTCTAAGTGAACATATGGACCCAATTGAAGCAGCTCAGTCCAACAGAGTGGTTTGGTGATGAAACCACAACTCTCTTAGATGGCAGCAGTAGCCATAGGTTGTAGTTTAAAGGGCCAAAGGCCACTGTGGAAGCTACAGAGAGGAGGTAAATGAGGGGATAGGGTGGCAGGTGCGTGTGGGTGCAGGTTGCCACTTGAATGGGGTATTAAAGTGCAGGTGGGTAGGGGGTTAGGGTGGCAGCTGTGTTTAGAGTGTGGTGGAATGCCAGGCAGATGAGAGGATGGGGTGGTGTTTAGGTGGAGTGGTAGAGTGCCAAGTGGGTAGGTGTTATGATGCCAGGTACCTGACAAGTACAAGGGCCAGGTAGGTTGTGATGGGGATGGTGGGTGATGGCCAAGGGGTTAGAATGGCAGCAAGTGGGTAAGGGATTAAGGTGGGTCACTGGGGTGTTATAGATTTTCAAGGTTGGTTGTTTGGATCATAGGTATCAGTGGGAGAGGTGAGTTACTTCAGGTCAGGTGGTTCCCTGGGGGAAGTTACTTTGTCGGGAGGTGTTGGATACCTGGGGATGGGGAGGGGAGCTGAATTTGGCTTGGCAGGTGGTGTTCGGTCTGAGGATCATGGGAATTTATGGCTGAGGGAGTTGAGCATTTTGCTGAGGGTCTCAGTAATGGGCAGTTTTGTATAAAGTCATGTCTCAGACTGCAGTGCTAAATTAGCTTTACATAAGCAGACATCAAATAGCAGAACAATGAACTAAATGAAATGTATCTTGTTGCAACCAGGTGAGAAAAAAGTCACATTTTTTTCTGTTCTTCATCTCCTTATTTGACTACTAGAGGCATTTAAATTTTTAAAAGGATGTTAAATTGTTGATTCCTTATTTACTCACTGTGTGCAGTTGCAAGAATTAAGCCACACAAATATTCATGAAATTAGATCATAGACTGGAAGATAAAAGAGCATAATTAGGCTATTCAGCCCATTGAGTGTGCTCCACCATTCAGTCATAGCTGCTATGTTTCTCACCCCATTCTCCTACCTTCTCCCTATAATGCTTGATCCCCTTATCACTAAATACACTCAATTACTGGCTCCCACAGCCCTCTGTGACAATGAGTCACAGATTCACCACCCTCTGGCTGAAGAAATTCCTCCTCTTCTCTGTTCTAATGGGTTATCGATTCGCCCTGAGGCTGTGCCCTCGGGTCCTAATGTCTGCTGCTAGTGGAAACATCTTCTCCATGTCTGCTCTGTCTAGACCTCTCAGTATTCTGTAAGTTTCAACGTGAGTACAGACCCAGGGTCCCTAACCACTCCTCACATGACAAGCCCTACATGCTCACAATCATCTTTTAAAGCTCCTCTGGAACACCCACAGCGGCAGTACGTCCTTTCCTAGATATGAGATTGAAAACAGCTCACAATATTCCAAATGCAGTCTGACCAGAACCGTATACAGCCGCAGCAGTACATCTCTGCTCTTGTATTCTAGCCCTCTAGAAATGAATGCTAACATTGTATTTATTACCTAGCTGCCAACTGAACCTTGAATGTTAATCTTAAGAGAATCTCGAATTCGGACTCCCAAGTACTTTTGAGCTTCAAATTTCTGAAGCCTTTCCCCGTTTAGAAAATAGTTTGATTTCAGCTGAGAAGGAACAGCGTTCTGAAAGCTTGTGATTTCACATAAACCTGTTGGACTGTAACCTGGCATCACGTGATTTCTGACCTTGCCCATCCCAGTCCAACACCGGCACCTCTGCATCATGGCTACCAGTTCCCCCAGATTTATGCTGAAAGGACCAGCCATTAACTCTGAAATGATCCACCTTGATAAGACAGGATGGCAGATTTCCTTCATGAAAGAACATTAGTGGATCTGATTGGGCTTTATTTTCCCCCAGTGTTCAACACACAGTTACCTTTTAGCTAAACCTTAATTCACCTTCTGATGTGGTGGGATTCACACCCACATCCCAATGCATCAGTTTAACCTCTGGGTCACTAGTCCAGTGACATTACTGCACCCTCCCATTGGATCCCTACTTCGGATTGTTGGCAGTACCATCAGGAGCCTTTGTAGGAGTGTTGTGATATCATGGGATGAGATGGATCAAGTGGTCATAATTGAAGGGAGTACCCTATCTCTAATGTTGGGAATACACATGGTGTTTAGGATCTCCATAAACAAATTTACTCAGAAATTAACATTAGGTGACCAAAAAGTTAACAAGATTATGTACATTTTCCTCTGCAGGATATATTAAGAGGGAGTGACTCAGTTTAAAATAAACCTGGTCATACCTCTGTTAAAATGACAGAAGAATGTCAGGCAAAAACAATTTGTTTTGTCAATAGCGTTAAAAAAAGACATTTTCCAAGATAGTATGCTCAGCGGCACAACATGGAATGATTTAATTCTGGTCATCATAAAGGAAAGAACAAAAAACTTGGAGAATTTTTACACAAGTTTAGGCCAATATTAGTGCGGGGGAGATGCCATGTGAGCATTTTACAGGATACTAAGGTTCATGCAGAGATCCCACTGACTGCAAGGTTCACTTGAATCTCGAAACATGCGGTTATGGCTCAGTAAGTTACTGGAATGTTTTGATGAAGCAGCTAAGATTATGGAGAAAGGCTGAACAATGGGGATAATTGTATAGGATTTTCAACAACTACTGAAAAATTTCCATATCTGAAGATTGTGAAGATGAAATTAGTGGAATTATTCAGCTGGATTGAAAGCTTGCAACAATTAAAAGCTACTTTGCAGTGTTTGTTAAATATTTAGAAGACATTGGAAGATGTACGAGAGTGAATAATGAAATATCATATACTGTATGGATAGTTAGAGCGCAAGTTACATTAACATTTGTGAAACAACAATTTTTTTAGTAAAGTACATGTTATATTTATCATTTTCAACATCTCTATTTTCCTGCTTCAGAGATAGTAGGAACTGCAGATGCTGAAGAATCTGAGATAACAAGGTGTAGAGCTGGATGAACACAGCAGGCCAAGCAGCATCACAGGAGCAGGAAAGCTGTGTTCATCCAGCTCTACACCTTGTTATCTCTATTTTTCTGCTATTTCATTTCCACCCTCAGAACCATGTATTTACAAACAGAGTACAAAGTACAGAATGTTAAAAAATAGTCTTCCTATAAGTTAGATGTTGATTGTAGTTCAGACCAGGATAGCAAATAGGAGCTTGTCAAGTTGAAAGGTAAATGATGATAGAGGTGTCAACGTGAAAAACAGTATTGGCAGAAATGGGCTATAAGACAAATGAGCAGAAATAGGCCATTCAGTCCCTCAGCATCTGCCCCACTATTCGAAGACATCATAGCTGATCTGATAATCCTCAGATCTACTTTCCTCCTTTTACCCATAGCCCTCGATTCCCTTACTGATTAAAAATCTGTCTGTCTCATCCTTCAACATGCTTAATGACCCAGCCTTTTTAGCCCTCTGTGTAAAGAATTCCACAAATTTACTAGCCTTTGAAAGAAGAAATTCCTCCTCATCTCTATCTTAAAAGACCATTATTCTGAGATTATTCTGACTGGTCCTAGATTCTCCGACTAGTTGAAACTAAAAATGAAAAACAGAAGTTGCTGGAAAAGCTTAGCAGGTCTGGTAGCATCTATGAAGAGAAAATCAGAGTTAACGTTTCGGGTCCGGTGACCCTTCCTCAGAAGTTCCTTTTCCCTCATTCTGCCTCATTATCCGACCCACCTTCCCCCTGCCAATCCTCATGGTCCCTCATACACTCCATGTCAAATTTATACAAATACATGCCATTCCCTGTGGCCTCAAGATCCTTCTATGCCAACTCATTCCCATTCCACATCCATTCACCCAGTACATAATATACACAAAACCTGCAACCTGATGGTAAATGTGGAAGTACAAAGAGAATTACTTATTCAGAAATGTATTTTGAAAAGATGCTGCTGCGTCTACAATGAATCAATGTCAAACAGACAGACAATTAGGGTATCAATAACAGTCCTTAAACACTTCACCCTTCTTCTCATGTCTAAATAAAAGATGGTTAAGAAGTTATTTGGGATATTTGCCTTGAATAGCTGAGGTGCAGAGTACAAAAGCAAAGAGATTATGCTGGAACTGATCAAGACTTTGGTTAGGCCAAAGCTGGAGTACTATGTGATGTTCCGGGCACCATGATAGAAATGATGTGATTGCACTGGAGAAGGTACAGAGGAGATTCACCTGGATACTACCTAGGCCCACGAGTCTGAACGATGAGGGAAGATTGGATAGACTGGGGTTATTTTGCCTTGGAGCAGTGATGGTTGAGTGGGGATCTGGTAGAGGTGTATAAGATTAAGTGAAGCATAGATAGAGTGGATAGAAAGACACTTTTCCCTGTAGTAGAGAGGTCAGTAATCAGGGGCATAGGTTTAAGCTAAGAGTTAGACGGTGAGTGGAAAGTTGAGGAGAAATGCTTTCACCCAGAATATGATAGGGGCGATTTGAAATCCACTGCCTGAAAAAGTGGTTGATTAGAACCTCTTGTAACATTTAAGCAGTATTGAGATATTGATTTTTGTTGCTCTGACCTCTGGGACATCAGGCCAATAGCTGGAATGTGGGATTCTTGCAGGCAGCTTTTTTTCTTGCCCAGCACAGATAAGTTGAGCTAAATGGCCTCCTCCTGTACCATTAAGTCTATGAGTCTATAAATGTTGAGATATTGACTAAATTGATCCCAGAAATTACAGCATATTATGACCACTTAAAAATATCTATCAAGCAAAGTCAACAGTTTGCTTCAGTACCAAATTTCCTGCTAAATTGGTTGGGTTGTCATCCAAACGTGCATAAGGAGGACAGGATAAGCAAACCCAAGGTTTCTGGCTTCAAGCTTAGACCAATAAAATCATTCTTTCAGGAAGGAATCTAAGAAAATTGGGTCCTTCTGGACAGCTCTGTGAATCCGTGCCTGAAATATTAACCTGCCAATCCTACTGCTATGTGTGGATGCGCCAACGCTACATCAGAGGGTTGTGGGAGACCAGCAGATGGATGAGCTGCAAATATTAACATTCTTGGTGTGGGGAAGAGTGAAATGTAAAATTTCTGCCTGGAACTCATGAGAAGTCTTGTTCTCCTGTTTACAGTGATCCTTCCGGTTCTGGTTGGGGATGGACAGTAGAACTCTGCACTTCTCCTCTCCCTCTGCACAATTTAACTATGTGTCCAACTTCAACCCTTTGCAAATATCGAGCTAGCTGACAGCTGGGGTGAGGATGACTAAATACCCAGGGGTTTCTGGGAAAAGTGATCCAACATTGTTTCCTTGGCATCCACAGGATTAAGTGTTCTCTTAAATTTTTTTAGTCCTGTTCTTTGAGCCTTCTGTTCAAATGACTGCTGCAGATGGGATGGTCTCCTTGAGTGTTCTTGAAGATACTTTCTTGGAAGACAGCCCATCTTCAGGATTTGGGACAGGTTTTCTTTCCTCTGGTATGTGTGGACGGGGATGCTGTTCCAGTACTTTTGTGTCAGTAGAGTTGTTCAACACAGCATTTACCTATTATAGGGAAATTCCCACTGATAAACTGCATTGCCAAGTGAATGAAATATGTGACCCCTTCAGTATGGAGGAAGTAAGTATAGAAATGTTGGCTCAACTATGGTTAAATGGTAGAGTGTCAGTACAAGGAGGCTGGTAGCTGGGATGATGGAAGATAGCAGAGATAAATGAGTTGGTTAGTGACTAGAGGATAGAGGCTGGGATAACAGATGGCATTTTCAAATGGCAACATGTAATCAATGGAATATCGTTGCATCAGTGCTGGCACCACGATAACTTACAATGTGTATTCATGACCTGGGCAAGGAAAGTGAATGTGCTTTAGTTAAGTTTATTGATGACACAAAAATAGGTGACATGGTAAGCACTGAGAATGGTACAATGAATCTACAAGGGATATAGACAGGCTAAACAAGTGGCTATAAAACTGTAAAAAGGTAAGATTTTGTACTTTTTGCAAGAAGAATCAAGGAATTGAATAATATTTAAATGGAGAAAGACTGCAGGAAGTATTATAGAGAGATTGATTACACTGAGGAGAGACAGCACTTCTTGGAAATATAATCAAATTATACATGACATATCTTCTAAATTTGTTCATGGGATGTGGGTATCACTGGCTAAACAGCATTGATTGCCCGTCACTAATTGCCCTGAGAGTAGTTAAGAATCATCCACAGATCTGTGCATCTGGAGTTACATGTAGGCCACATTGCTGAACCAGATGGGCTTTTATGATGATTGTTAAAAGTTACCTGATTGCCATTAATCCAGCTTTATTATTTCTAAATTTTTAAAATTGCATTCATATTTCACCATTTGCCATGGTAGGATTCAAAACCATAACCCCAGGCCACTATAAGATTGCAAAGTGTGAAGCTGGATGAACACAGCAGGCCAAGCAGCATCTCAGGAGCACAAAAGCTGACGTTTCGGGCCTAGACCCTTCATCAGAGGTCTGATGAAGGGTCTAGGCCCGAAACGTCAGCTTTTGTGCTCCTGAGATGCTGCTTGGCCTGCTGTGTTCATCCAGCTCCACACTTTGTTATCTCGGATTCTCCAGCATCTGCAGTTCCCATTATTTCTGATATAATTTTAACCCCAAGCCACTAGCCTGGGCCACTGTAGTACGAGCCCAGCGATAATGCCACTAGGCCATTGCTGTTAGACATTAAATGCATAAGCTCAAAGGACAAAGGTGAGCAGAAGGGAGTTTTGTGTGAGAACTGGGGTCCACAAAAGCAGTGGATACAGT
The DNA here is from genome assembly GCF_030684315.1 of Stegostoma tigrinum. Lineage (NCBI taxonomy): Eukaryota > Metazoa > Chordata > Chondrichthyes > Orectolobiformes > Stegostomatidae > Stegostoma > Stegostoma tigrinum. The sequence continues at coordinate 131,214,649 of NC_081357.1, read as the reverse complement.
GAAGTGTTGCCACGAAAGGAGGACGTTTACAAACCACTAGTATGTAAGGTGGAGCCATAACACTAAATGTAACAAAAGATTGTAGAAACCGGAAGAAAGGCTTAAATTCATCTAAGTAGTAAGGGAGGAAATGAGCCTCTGATAGATATCTGCTCACTCAGAAGTGAGTTGACATTTTCCATGTTGGCTCATAGCACTGGCAGGAGACAGAGAAACAGAACAAGAAAGGGCGAGCAGGAAAATGAATATCTGACATGGACTATATATAGATTGAGAATCATTGGAAATTAGAACATAGTTAAGAATGTTTTCAGTTTAAACAGGAAGCAAAAATCCGCATTAGTCATCAGTGTACAGGAAGAAATGAAACCTGAGTAGTATTGAACAAAGAATGTTCTGCATAGCCTAAAAAAGGATAAGTACAGCTTGGTGTCCCATAGCAACATCTTTTATCTGGAATAAGTGAATAGCGTTAAAAGCATTTACTTAAGGTAATGCCAAGAAGAGGAGAATAGTGGCTGTTAGTCAAGGAAAGAAAACAGAACTTCTATCAGAGCAAGTCGTTTTCTATGACGTACAAAATGAATTTGTAAAGGAACCAGGGAAAGAAAATTAGGACTGGAGAAAGTGAAATAGACTTGGTAATAGTGAGTCTGAATGGAACTATGCATGATACTGGACATAGAGGCAGGGAGAGGAACAATAGTCAACTTGTAAGAAAACTAATTCATTAGAATAGCAGGAACCTAAAGTGAAATTTGTGGTGTCGCGGCAGAATGGGAATGTCACGAGGCTAGTAACGCATAACCCGCAATAAATGCTGTTACAGGCATAGGTTCAAAGCCCACTATGACAGATGGATTAGGATTTATGGAATTAAAATCTAGTCTAGTAATGACTAGAATGAATGCCAAGCATCATAAGACCATAAGACATAGGAGTGGAAGTAAGGCCGTTCGGCCCATCGAGTCCACTCTGCCATTTAATCATGGCTGATGGGCATTTCAACTCCACTTCCCTGTACTCTCCCTGTAGCCCTTGATTCCTTGTGAGATCAAGAATTTATCGATCTCTGCCTTGAAGGCATCCAACGCCCCAGCCTCCACTGCGCTCTGAGGCAATGAATTCCACAAGCCCACCACTCTCTGGCTGAAGAAATGTCGTCCCATTTCAGTTTTAAATTTACCCCCTCTAATTTTAAGGCTGTGCCCACGGGTCCTAGTCTCCCCGCCTAACGGAGACAACTTCCCAGCATCCACCCTTTCTGAGCCATACATTATATTGTAAGTTTCTATTAGATCTCCCCTCAACCTTCCAAACTCTAATGAATACGATCCCAGGATCCTTAGCTGTTCATCGTACGTTAAACCTACCATTCCAGGGATCATCTGTGTGAATCTCTGCTGGACACGCTCCAGGGTTAGTATGTCCTTCCTGAGGTGTGGGGTCCAAGATTGGACACAGTATCCTAAGTGGGGCCTAACTAGAGCTTTATAAAAGCCTCAACCTCATGCCAACCTCATAACCGTTATCGATGGTCATAAAAGTTCATCTGGATTACCGCTTCCTTTAGGAAAAACAAACTGCTATCCTCACCTGGTCAGACCTACACATAATTACAGATCCACAGAAATGTGACTGACTCTTAATCTCCCTTTTGGGAAATAAATGTCCACATCCCATGAATAAATAAATGCAAATGTCTCGCAGCAATCTGGTGAAATACCATGAGGGTCCTTAGTGGTAATGCCGCTGAGTTTGTCATCCAGACACCCAAAGTAATGCTCTGAGGTCATGACTTCAAGTCCCACCACAGCAGCTAGAGGAATTCCATATCTGTGAATAAGTCTGGAAAGTAAATCTAGATAAGTCACCACGACAATGATCATCAATCATTATAAATACCTATCAAACTCACAAGTCTTTCAGGAAAGGAAATCTATCCATCTTAATTGATCTGGTCTACCATGAGAAAGGGCCACATCAGGAAAGAATGCAGAAAAATGGGGTAGGGTGGGATTGGGTTGTGGGATAAAAACTTGAATAAATGACTGACTAGTTTAAATTCCGATCAGAGATAATGGGAACTGCAGATGCTGGAGAATCCAAGATAACAAAGTGTGGGGCCAGATGAACACAGCAGGCCAAGCAGCATCTCAGGAGCACAAAAGCTGACGTTTCGGGCCTAGACCCTTCATAGGCCCAAAACGTCAGCTTTTGTGCTCCTAAGATGCTGCTTGGCTTGCTGCGTTCATCCAGCCCCACATTTTGTTATCTTAGCTTAAATTCTGATGTTGATTCAGATATTTTTGCCTTGATTTGTAGAATACAGCAGAGATCTCTGATCTTGAACAATGCTGTTTTCTCAAAGTCAACAGAAAGAAAATTATATCAGAGATAATAGGAACTGCAGATGCTGGAGAATCTGAGATAACAAGGTGTAGAGGTGGATGAACACAGCAGGCCAAGCAGCATCTTAGGAGCAGGAAAACTGATGTTTCGTGCCTAGACCCTTCATCAGAAATGGGGGAGGGGAAGACGGTTTTGAAATAAATAGGGACAGAGGGAAAGACAGATTGAAGATGGATAGAGGAGAAGATAGGTGGAGAGGAGACAGACAAATTAAAGGGGAAGAGATGGTGCTTCAGGACATGTTCGAACAGTTTCAAGGCCGAAGAGATTACAAGAGAGTTGCAGTGGGACAGAGATCCTGTGGGGAACTTCTACCCTCTCTTTGAATAATGAAAGCCACCTTTAGTGACTGTAACTACATCAGCCAGCTAGACCTCATAGAATATGAGTTCCCTGATTGGGGCTGCTAACTTGGCCCAGTTGAGATGCCCTGGCTGACATAAAAGGGCGTATGTCAGGGATATTGAGCCCCTAAGTGCTTGATTTGGTAACAGGCAGTGTTGTTGTTAAAGGCTATGCATTTGTAAATAATGGGTGCATAATGATGGGATGTTGATTTCTGAAGAGTTACATCATCACAAGTCATTATCACTTCCTTGTATTTTTCACTAACTCGTCTATATATCTCTTTCTCAACTCCTTTCAACTGATTTAAAATATGCTTTTATAATCTATAATCTTACAGCCAAATCATTTAGTAGACACACTTGTGACTGTAAACCATCTTTAGACAAGGCCAACAAAAGTTGTTTTCTTTGTATGTAATAAAAGCTCTAATTCACCAAGGCTCCTTAGACCATACCTTTCAAGCCTACATCCACTTCCATCTGGAGGGACCAAGGCAGCAGATACATGGGAACACCACCCCCTGCAAGTTCCCCTCTGAGCCACTCGCCATCGTGACTAAAAAATATTGCTGTTTTGTTGTTGTCACTGTGTCATAATTTGGAACTCTCTCCCTAATGACTCCAAACTAACTGAAGCAATTTGAGGAGGTGGCTGTGGCACCTAGGGATAGGCAATAATTACTAGCCAGCAACATCCACGATCCCATGAACGGAGAAACAAAATAAACCTAATTCTGCTGCCAGGTCAGTGATGTGGATTGTGATGTGTTGTAATAATTTATTGTGCTTCCCTGATAGCAAGTCTCTTTGAAGAGGTGTATCAGTTGGTGCTGGTCAGTAGGCCGTGGGAAGGATACGGAGTGAGGGGCTCTGTAATACACCTTTAAAGTGCTGCGAGAGCAGAGCTCCAACATGATGATGCTTAGATTCTGCCATGTTAACCTGGCTGGAATTTGTCTCTTGGACACTGTTGTGAACAACCCAAGAGAAAAAAAAATCACCTTGGAACTTGAGAAAAGTACTTTCAGTACTTTTATTTATCAGGCATGGAAATATTGGCACTAGTGGAATAAAGGATATTTGACAGGGAAGGGTCTTTGGAGGTAGGAGGACATTGCCAAATGCATCGTTACCTTTCTCTTTGCTGTATTATGGGTGGGGTTCACTTATGTCGTACTTTGTGCTGGATTTGGGAACATCTGGAGCCATTAATTACCCATTGGAACAGCCAGGCTTTCATTTCTAATGCATGGGGAATATGGGTTCTGGCACTTAATTGAATTCACTGTAACGTTACGGTCCCTCGATAATTTACTGCAAAGAGGTACTGCTGCTGTCTTCAGTGTGGTTTTACATCTTAACCATCGAAGATGTGTGTTTGTGTTTGTACTTGTCCTTTGAGTCGGCTGTGTGCAGTTGATGACTTTTTTTTAATGGAATATAAAATACAAACAGAAAATGCTGGAAAACTCATTTCTTCAGAAGAGTCATACCAGACTTGAAGCGCTAACTCTGTTTTGTTGCTCCACATGTGCTGCTAGACCCGATGAGTTTCTGCAGTATTTCCTGTTTTTATATTTCAGATATCCAGCATCTGCAGTGTTTTCTTTTTGCTGATTATTTTTAAAATTCCGCTTTTACCTTCTTCTGTGATTTCCTTTTTCCTTCTGCCTTCTGTCCTATTACCTATTTTAGGAGGTAACTGAACTTAATTTTTTTTTAAACAGACTGCCCAATGGCTTTAGAGGCAATTTTGGAATTGTATTCTGTAGATGTACATACTAGAGTTACCTCCAGTTTGCTCTTTGACATAAGATTAATACGAGATAAAGGAGGCTTTGTCCTGCAGCCAGAACCATTTCTGTTTCAAGGCCAGAAGCTCTGATATGGCCAGATATGTGTCGATTTGTAAATCTTTCTGACATGCGACATGGGCCAAACAGGGAGATTGTGAATGGTTCATGGTCAGACTTGCGCTATAAAGCCATGATCTCATGAATTGGGGTGGGCTTGAGGGGCCAGATGGCCTACTCCTGCTCCTAGTTCTTATTAAGAGATTAAATGAAAGAACAAGGAACAGGCCCTTTGACCCTGCAAGCCTGCAACAACAAATGATGCCTTTCTAACTAACGGCCTTTATGCAGTCCATGTCCCTGTATTCCCTGTCTATTCATGTATCCGTCAAGATGCTTCTTAAACATTGCCATTGTATCTGTATCTATCGCCTCCACTGGCAGCACATTCTAGGCTATACTGCCTTCTGTATAAAAAACCTGCCTCACACGTCTTCTTTTGACTTTCCTATTTTTCACTTAAAACTATGTCCCCTGATTAGTCCCCTGATGCCACCCGAAGGTTGCAGGAACAGCAACTCATATTCCGCCTGGGAACCCTGCAGCCATATGGTATCAATGTGGACTTCACCAGTTTCAAAATCTCCCCTTCCCCCACTGCATCCCTAAACCAGCCCAGTTCATCCCCTCCCCCCACTGCACCACACAACCAGCCCAGCTCTTCCCCCCCACCCACTGCATCCCAAAACCAGTCCAACCTGTCTCTGCCTCCCTAACCGGTTCTTCCTCTCACCCATCCCTTCCTCCCACCCCAAGCCGCACCCCCAGCTACCTACTAACCTCATCCCACCTCCTTGACCTGTCCGTCTTCCCTGGACTGACCTATCCCCTCCCTACCTCCCCACCCACACCTTCTCCACCTATCTTCTTTACTCTCCATCTTCGGTCCGCCTCCCCCTCTCTCCCTATTTATTCCAGTTCCCTCCCCCCATCCCCCTCTCTGATGAAGGGTCTAGGCCCGAAACGTCAGCTTTTGTGCTCCTGAGATGCTGCTTGGCCTGCTGTGTTCATCCAGCCTCACATTTTATTATCCCCTGATTAGTTGACATTTCTATCCTGGGAAGAAGACTCTGACTGGCAATACCTTTCATTATTATGTAAACGTCTATCAGGTCTTCTATCAGACTATGATTTTCAAAAGAAAAGAAACCAAATTTGTCCAGTCTCTCCTCATAGCTCATAGGGGCAACACCCTGGTTAACTGTTTCTGTCCCCTCTCCAAAGCCTCCACATCCTTCTGGACGTGTGGTGACCAGAACTGTACGTAACATTCCAAATGTGGCCGAACTGAAATTTTATGCATGTGCAACTTGACTTGCCAATTATTGCACTCTATGACACAAAAACAGAAATTCTTTTATATTTCATTCTCCTTGTAAAATACAGCAACACTCCCCTTGTCGTCTTAATCAATTGCTGTTCTGCAGAGTGACTTTTTATGAGGATTTTATAAACCCGCTCCATTTCAATAAAATGCTGGTTTTCTCTTCTTCCTACTAAAAATCACATTTTTATCATTGACTCCAAAGATTTACCCACACACTTCCTATAATTTGCAGACCCTTTGCACCATCTTCACTATTTACTTTTTAACCTATTGTTGCAAAATGTAATTACTTGTTAAATCTAAGACTGGCCAGACTGTTGACTTTTGGAAATCCACATATCCTCTGTCTCACTGTATTCCTTGGGTCAATGTATGTGTCTGTTTCTCTCTCCTCTCAGAATATCTCATCTGATGGCATTTGGAGCCCCTAATATTCCTTGTTCCAGGTCCACAACATATATGGACAAAATAAAAGTGTATGTTGTCAGAGCAGCCCAAACTCCTTGGAGTGTTGGTTAGCTGACTGGTGTACATGTGATTGGTACCAATATCATTAGGTTCAAACCGTGTTCTGGCAGAACTGGGCTCACAGGCATCTTTCCCCTACCCACCACGTCACAGGGGAGCTCCTGATGCTAGAAGAACACCAGATAAATGCAGGTTCTTAGATCTTGCTGCTATTACCGGAAACATTTCATTTTTAAGTTTGCGCGTGGCTACACTTACCATTTCTATTGATGATCCTTTGAAGCCAGCTGCTAGGAAGTTAATCAGCAAGAACCACAATTGGATGGGTCCGTTGTACTTATCCTTGGCTTCCTTATTTTCATTTTTCTTGAAAAGGCTGGGAGTAGCCATCCAAGATTTGTGTACTGAACTGTCCTTTTCCCAAAATTAGATACTGAGTGGAGTAGGATATTGGGCTCTGTGCTCATACCTTGTTTCACAACAGCATGGCTGAGTTCAGGAATATTTCTTAAGTGGTTACAACAACCTCTGTTCTTGTGTCTATGTCACACTGTTGCTGTACCTTGCCTGTCTTGTAACTACTCCATTGATGTTTCTGATGCTGTATTGACATTTGGTGAATGGAACGTCCCCTGGGCCTATGAGTTCTATTTATCTGGATCTTGAGCAAACTTTGACATTGGCTGCGGCACAGTGTAATGAAGTAGAAAAGCTGCCAGTTTCAGCATTTCTTATTGTGTATGGAATTCCAGAACTCATCTGACAATGATTAATGTAAAGTTTGCTGGTTTAATTTGTAAGATTTTATTACTTTACCTCTATGAAAAAATCTTTGGGATGGCACGATGGCTCATGGTTAGCACTGCTGCCTCACAGCACCAGGGACCCAGGTTTGATTCCAGCCTCTGGCAACTGTCTGTGTGGAGTTTGTACATTCTCCCTGTATCTGTGTGGATTTCCCCCGGGTGCTGTGGTTCCTTTCCACAGGCCAAAGATGTGCAGGGTAGGTGGATTGGTTATACTAAATTGCCCATAGTGTTCAGGGATGTTTAGATTAGGTAGGTTATACGTGGATGGGTCTGGTGGGATGCTCTGAGGGTCGGTGTGGACTTGTTGGGCCGAAGGGCCTGTTTCCACACTGTTGGGATTCTATGATCTATGAGACTGGCAGTATCTCTGTGTGATAAACAGAGGAAATGCTTGGTTTTCCTAGCACTGTATTCTTGAATCAGTGCTTCAGAACTGGGAATATTGGCCTGGTGGAGGATGCTGGTGTTGGTGCATCTTTCTTCTCGGCAGATTCATAGGATCTTGTGCAGCCAGCATTAGTGATTCTGCTGCATCCTTGATTGGCTGCAATCGGCTGCACACATCATCCATGTGACCGAAATGAGACTTCCCAAGCAGGTGCTTTACTCGCAGCTTTGAAACAGCGGGAGCGTCACAGGTGGACGGAAGAAGTGCTTCAGTGATACCCTCAAGGCCTCACTGGCAAAGTGTGGCATTCCCACAGACACCTGGAAATCACTGGCGCAAGACTATGCAAAGTGGAGGAGGAGCATCCAGGAAGACATTGACCACCTTGAGACTTGCCATCAGGGAAAGAGCAGAAGCTGGGCAAAAACAGTAAAAGGAGCACGCTGTCAGACCCATGCCCCATCCACCCCATCTTGCAACCACCTTCTACCCCAAGTGTAACAGCGATATCCGTATTGGTCTGTACAGCCACCCATGGACTCAACCTGATAGTGGAAGAGAATCATCCCCATCTATGAGGGACCGCTAATGAATAAATTAATTATTGAATCACAAGCTGAAATGGTGTGTGGTATCATCCTGTATTCCAAAAATTAGCACAAGCTAAGTGACCTTTCGGGCAAAGTCTGCTCAGTTGAATGGTAGACTTTGCAAATTATATGCAATACCCTTTTAACCTGATGAGAACATGTTCAAAAGGGATTGCTCTTCACTGTGAAAACAATAATTAGACATTATCTCTCCATTTCTCCCCTTTCTCTGGATTTTGCTGATGTAGTGATCTCAATCTTTACAGGGAGGTGGTAAGTGTGCACAGGGCCCTGTAACAAGAAACAAATCTGACAAGATTGAGAATATTTGGTGGGCTGGTGTGGAACTGCTAATCTTAACACATGATTATTACTAGAGCTCCATTCAATATCTGGGCAGATTAATGGCCTAGTCAGCAGATGGAGCTGAGAATCTAGCGATGAAAAGCTGGAAATGGGGAGTCAGTGGATGAAGGGAATTTCCAGGCTTTGTAATTGAATGGGAGAGATGGGAGATAGGTGAAGGGATTTACAGGTGTTCCCACGTCATTGGCAATTGTAGAGATGGTTGGGTTACTCTTTCCCTGAAGATTGTTGTGACTGGGGAAATGTTGAGGGAGTAATCCTCATCCTTGTGGGTCACAAGGAATTGAGAAAAAGGTCGGGCGATGAAACATATCTGAGCGCTTTTTTGGAATGTTAACCCTTGTTTGACATTTTCCTACCCATTGGGGAAGGTGTGGTTGATAGGTACTGGAAAGGAATGGGAATAAAATGGAGGAAATTGGTTCTACAGATACAGCTAACACTTCAGAGCTTTGCCTTGATGACTGGTCCTCATGTGTAACTCTTGATAAAGGGTCAGCAGAATTTTCAACTGTGCAGTGCATCTCTGTTGAGCCTTATTATCTTCACCTATCAACAATACCCACTTACTTTCCACCAGGAATTCAATGGATTGTATCAGAAGCAGAAACAACAGCCATTCCCTTCCCTGACCTGACGATCACGAGGCAGTTGCATTGTCCAACTACCGTCCTTTGGGATTTTTTGGTGAAAGGTCAAAAGTAGACACTAAATGAGTACTGTGCTAATAAGACCTATTTGTTTGAAAGTCTGGTTCAGCATGCAATTTTGCCTTTCATTGTTGATTACCATAATTTGAACATGAAACCAAATGCCTGTGTATTTAGTACTCAAGCTCTGTTCAGAACCATTTTTCATGGAGCAATATAATTGGATTCTGAGCTTTACAGAGACATTGAACCTCTCATGAGAGTTTATGAAAGTTGATATATTTGATGCCTTCTTTGCAATGCCTAAATCCTCTGCAGTGTGGAGTAGCACAATCCTTCTCAGAGCATGTTCAGAATAATTGTTCACAACATTCTATGAAGTCTTGACCAAATGTCCCAGAAGGTCTGCTAGTGAGTTTCAAATGTCTTTTTTCATATGATTGCAAGTCATAGGGTCATTAGAATCAGGGAGATGTACAGCACTGAAACAGACCCTTCGGTCCAGTTTGTCCATGCAGACCAGATATCATAGATAAATCTAGTCACATTTTCCAGCATTCGGCCCATATCCCTCTAAACTCTTCCTATTTGTACACTCATCCAGATGCCTTTTAAATGTTGTAATTGTACCCAGTCTCCACCACTTCCTCTGGCAGCTCATTCCATACACACACCAACCTCTGAGTGAAAAAAATTGTCTCTTAGATTTCATTTAAATCTTTGTCCTCTAGTTTTTGGCACTCCCACCCTGGGGGAAAGACCTTGTCTATCTACCCTATCCATGCCCCTCATGATTTTATAAATGTCAATAAGGCCACCCCTCAGACTCCAGTGCTCCAGGGAAATAGCCCCAGCCTATTCAGACTGTCCTTATAACTTGACCCCTCTAACTCTGGAGTTGATGGCCTAGTGGTGTTATTGCTCGACTGTTAATCCAGAGAATCAGATAATGTTCAGGAGACCCGGGTTCAAATCCTGCCATGAGAGATGGTGGAATTTGAATTCAATAAAATATCTGGAATTAAGAGTCTAATGCTGACAATGAATCCATTGTCGATTGTTGGAAAAATCCATCTATTTCACTAATGTCCTTTAGGGAAGCAAACTGCCATCCTTACCTGGACTGGCCTACAGGTGACCCCAGACCCACAGCAATATGATTGACTCTTAACAGCCCCTGGGCAATTAGGGATGGGCAATAAATGCTGGGTTAGCCGGTGGCGCGCTCATCCAGTGAATGAATAAAGGGAAAAAAAAATTTGTAAATATTTTCTGAACACTTTCAAGTTTCACAACATCCTTCCTATAGCAATGAGGTCAGAATTATATGCAGTATTCCAAAAGTGGCCTAACCCATGCTCTGCACAGCCGCAGCATTACCTCCCAACTCCTTTACTGGATGCACTGACCAACAAAGGCAAGCATACCAAATACCTTCTTCACTATCCCATCTACCTGAGGCTCCACTTTCAAGGAACTGCGAACCTGCACTTCAAGGTCTCTTTGATCAACAACACTCCTCAGGACCTTGACACTAAGCGTGTAAATCCTGCCCTGATTTTCCTTTCCAAAATGCAGTATCTCACATTTGACTAAATTCAGCCGAATCTGCCACTCCTCGATCTATGGACCCATATGATCAAGATCCTGATGTACTCTGAGGTAACCTTCTTTGCTGTCCACTACACCTCTTAATTTTGTGTCATCTACAAACTTACTAAAGAAATCATTTCTATAAATGACAAAAAGCAGTGGACCCAGCACCAATCCTTGTGGCACACCGCTGGTCGTAGGCCTCCAGTATGAAAGGCAACCCTCCACCATCATCCTCTGCCTTTTAACTTTGAGCCTGTTCTGTGTCCAAATGGCTAGTTCTCCCTATATTCCACATGATCTAACCTTGCTAACCCATCTATCATGAAGAACCTTGTTGAACGCCTTTACCGGAGTCCACATAGATCACATCCACCACTCTGCCCTCACCAGTCCTCTTCATTACTTCTCCAAAAAACTCAGTCAAGTTAGCGAGACAATTTTTCCCAAGCACTAAGCCATGTTGACTATCCCTAATCAGGCCCTGCCTTGCCAAATACATGTAAATCTTGCCTTTCAACTTGCCCACTAGACCAGGCTAACTGGCCTATAGTTCCCCGGCTTTTCCTTAACTCCTTTCTTAAATAGTGACACCACATTAGCTAACCTCCAGTCTTCCAGCCCCTTACCTGTGGCTCTCGATGATACAAATATCTCAGCAATGGGCTCAGCAATCACTTCTCCAGCTTCCCACAGAGTTCTAGAGAATTCTCCAGGGATTTATCCATCTATATGCATTCTAAGGCATCCAGCAACACCACCACCTCTGTAACATTGACAATTTTTAAGATGTTGCTACTTATTTCCCCACATTCTCTATTTTCCATAGCCTTCTCCACAGTAAACTGATGCAAAATATGTGTTTAGTCTCTTCTCCAGTTCCCCACTTAAGCAGCCTTGCTGATCGTCAAGTCATCCTATTCACCTCCTAGTTATCCTTTTGTCCCGAGTGATCAATAGAAAGTAATATGTCCTTCAGCAGTGCTCAGAATTCTCAGCAACAGCTGGTTTTCTCTTATTCAGCTGCTCTCTGTTATGGGAGAGCAGTAGGTCAAGTGCTATCCAGCATAATGCTGTGCAACTTGATTAATGAGGGCTGACAGCCAATCAAAGCAGTAAACTGGGCCTTCATAATAATCCTCACGGCTGCTCCCCTGTACCCACTTTTCCTCCTTTCCCAGGCTGGCACTTTGTGTTAAACAGATTGTTGCAGCTCAAGACCACAACTTGGTCACCTTGTAGAGGCTGAAGCAGCTTTACCCAATGTTTCTAAAATAGTTGTAACACCTCCCATTCCAATCGCAGAGCTAGGCAAATTGTGTTGCCATAGTTCATGCTGCTAACCAATTTGGTTGTCTGATTTAAAATAAAAACATTTTCCTCCATTCTATTTTCCATAGCCTTCTCCACAGTAAACTGATGCAAAATATGTTGTGCCTCAGTGGGCAGCGTCCCTGCTTCTAAGCTAGAAGGCCTGGTCTTGTGTCTCACATGTTGACCACAGAAGATGAATTAAAAATGTGGCCACTCAGAGTGATTGCCAGTTTGTCAATCCTTTCAAAACTGACAGGTAGTGAGGCTAACATTTCCCTGGTTAACCATATGCAGAAGGCAACTGTAGACTACTGCAGTACCTTACCAAGCATTAACAATAAAAAAAATCAAACGAAAGTCCATCGTTGCCAAAGGTCTGCTAGGGAATGGTAACTGAAGAGCGAGTGTGTGTAGGGAATTGACGAACATACCCATTTCCACTCCTCCAGCAACCAGTCTGTTGGACCGTCAACTCCTGAGCACTTTCAAGCTTTGATTTGAAAGTCAACCATGAATTAGATTACAGGTCAAGTGAATCTTTTCATAATCCATCAACAACAGATTCTGTCTTTGTTACAGTACCGTTTTGACAAAATACCGTTTACAAATATGGCATTGTTTACTGGACCCAGTGGCTTGTTCTGCTCTGCTGAACAACAGTGGGTTAAACATCTGGAAGAAGATGCATGAACCACACACAAGTTGAATTGTAATTTCCCCTAATAGCAGCTGCAAAATTCCTTTCAAATGCAGCCTTTTAAAGTTGGATATCTCTTAAGTCTGTGGTGGATAGCTTTCAGTCCTACATTACGGAGGCTGTTTTAGGAACTGGTCTCTGTAATTTGAGAGAGAAGTTTGTTTTTCCAACTACTCCACAGATGTAGCTGGCTTTGAAGGATGCACTGTACATTCTTTTCCTGAAACTACGCAACCAAAAACGCCTTAGTTCCTCAATCATTTGCCTGGTTCCGAGGAAGTTGAGATGTTTGAAGGACATCAGCTTTTGCTTTCAGTGATTTTTTTTGGGAGAATTAAAAAAGCAGTATAACAACAGGCACCTGGAAAGCAGCCAACTGCAACACTATATCATTTGGAAATGCAGAAGGACTTTGAGGACGCACTGTACTGCTGGTGTAATGCTGCAGATTTGGAAAGGTTGGTATTGTGAGTAGCACTTTCCCACAGGTTGGTAAATATGGTTTTAAAGGATTGATATGTAACTCTGTATAATTTGATGATATAGCTGGTTCCACTTAACCTTCTGTGAACTGCTTCAGTCTATCCATTTAGCAAAATGCATTTAATGGTGATAAGCTGCACATTTAGAATTTTATGTTTTATTTGACTTGTCTATGAAATAGAGATTTTTCACATACCTACAAAGAAGTTTTTATTTTCGTCTTTAACAATGTGCCTTTTTCAAGAACCATTGAATTCCACATAAAAATAGGATGAGCAACGACAATAGAGTGCACCGATTCCGTTGCCAGATAATGTTCTTCTTCAGGTTAAACATAATTGCTGGAAGCTGAACCAATTCAAATTCTTATTATACCTTGGAAGAAAATATGTCCCATGAACTGTCCAATGCCCATCTATTTCAGCTGTGTTTGTGCTCCACAAACAGGTAAAATTGAGTCCATGAGCGAAATAGACCCAAACTGAGAAAACTGTGAAATTTAAATTTAAATGTATTTCAGAGAAATTACGATTCATAAGTCACTTTGCACCTCCTTTGTGATTTATTTATTTACTTATCTTTTCATTCAAATTTATTGGGACCGATTGTATTCATTCCTGTAAATAAACTTTTTTTACTAAATAAATGCATAATGTTCCTCAGATTGTACATTTTGACCTATTTATTACCTAATTAATAGTGCACACTCTTGCATTATGTCATTATTAACTATTGTTGATTGCTTTTTCTCAAAATTCAACCATCAAAATTGACTCCTCTTTTCACATCAGTGCCATTTTTGCCTTTAATTGAAATGACTGCATTAGGTTGTTCAATTAGTGCACAATTCAAAACTGAATCAGAATAAAACAATAACTGAATATAATTCAGCAAACATGCATCATGATGTAAGATACTCTTGTGATTATAATGGTGAAACAGGAGGTCCTTTCATCCAGGTTGTAGGAGAACAGCATGAACACTTAGGTACCATTTTTCCCACAGTGTCACTGCAAGTGGTCACAGGAAAATGTCGCTATTGAATGTGTATCAAGGAGTTTCCATATTATTTATTAATGTACAGATTGTTAGTTTAGTGACACATGTTTTGAAAGCTGCCTTGGGAGATGGCATTAGGTGTTAACTAAATTTTGCTTTGTTTTAAACAAAATCAGATTTGGAAAATATCTGTCGATGCAATGCAGGTCATTATATATTTCAAAATCACATTTAACTGTGAAGTGTCATATTCCAATATAATGTCAGAGTTACCTAAGAATTAATGACAGCATTTTTCCGATGTGTATTAGTTCAAAGTGTGATCAGTTACTGTTGCTTAAATAAATGGAAGTAGTTTTTAGCTAAAAATGTAATTAGATTGTTTAAGCAGTAAAAAGCGTCAAGTTACAATGGCTTTGTTTCAATTTCACTGCATGAGCTTAAATTTCCCATTTTTTACTTTCAAATTATTGTGAGATGTCAAACATTTATTAATAGATTCTCAGAACTTGCTGGACTTTCTAAAGTATGCAGCCAAAATTGAAAGTTTTTTTTTAAAACATGCTTTTACTTTAAAATAAACCAAGGAGTTAATTCCTGAAGCAGACAGGAAGCGATGAGCAATATTCTTGGGAAGAATTGCAGTGTTCTGCGAAACACATTGAGTTTCCATCAGTTTTTGGCAGGAGTTGTTGTATTCAGCCTCACACAAATTGAACCTTAACCTCAGTCTTGATCAGGGATCCAAACAGAAAAAGCCTGTAGTCACTGCACTGTGTTTGATTTGTGATTCAGTCTGTGACTCCTCATAATAGTTGTTATGTTTTTGTTTAGTTTTCTAGAAAATGCATTCATTCTTCTTGACCCTGCTGAGAGCTGTGTGTATACGTGAATCATAAAACGGATGAACTGGTCATTCATCTCATTGTGGGTTCAGAATAGCTGCCATTTTCACCAACATCCCTCCTTGTGAAAGTAGTACATTATATGGAGTCTTTTTAGACATTTTACATGATTCATGCACTTAAGAAGTGTGAGTATTTGCAGTTTTTTTGACAAGAGTAACTATCGATCACTAATTGTCATTGAATCATCTTAGATCAAATGGGAACCACTTTAGCCATTATTTCTAGTACTGGCAAAGGCTTTCAAGGCCTTGGAGAGGGGACAGATGAGTATTACTAGAATGAAATCAGGGTTTTTTGAAGACTAAACAAACTTTTTCATTTCCAAAGAGTAAAGAAGGCAAATGGGAGAATTATTAGAGTTGTTTAAAATGGTGAAGAGTTTTTATAGATTAAATGTGGAGAAATTAGCACTCTTGCCTCCATTACTCAGACCTTTAAGTGTAGGAGTTGGAAGTCATGTTGAGGTTCAGTAGGACATTGCTGAGGCCTCCCCTGGAATACTGAGTCCAGTTCTGGTTGCCCAGTTATAGGAAGGATATTATTAACCTGGAGGGGGTTCAAAAGAGACTTAGCAGGATGTGGCTGGGTGTGAAGGGTTTGAGTTATAAAGAGAGGGTGCAATATTGTTCACTGGAGCATAGGAGGTTGAGAGGCGACCTTGTGCAAGCTTATCAAATCATGAGGGGTATGGATAGAGTTAATGATTGTTGTCTTTTCCTGAGATTAGGGGATTTCAAGATGAAGGGGGACATTTTCAAGGTGAGAGGAAAGAGATTTGAAAAAGACTTGAGGGGTACATTATTTACACAGAGGGTGATGTGCATGTGGAATGAACTTCCTGAGGAAACGATGGATGTGGGTACAAATACAATGTTTAAAAAACATTTGGAGAAATAAAAGAATAGGAAAGGTTTGGAGGGATATGGGCCAAGAGCAGGCAGGTGGGACTAGTTTAGTGTGGGATTACGTTCGGTATGGACTGGTTCGAACGACAGGTCTGTTACTGTGCTGTATGAATCTATGAGTAGGGTTGATAACCAGTGGTCAAACATTATTATAATTGACAATTAAATGTGAAGGCTTAAAATGTTCTAAGACCCTTTACTACTTTTCTAACGAATATTGTTTTATTAAGTTTTATTAAAAATAAAGGTAGTTAGAGTGCTACAGGTTGCTGTCAGTGTGGACTACTTCCTGATCTCACTTCAGGATGCTTTTTGATATATTTGTGATATTTCCTTGGGGACTGAATTTACCTTTTTACACAGAACATATACTAAAATTGCATTCCAAGCGACGTTAGCTTTCTGTCCTTGCCCTTTTTAACCACTGTATTTTCATTAGGTGAATTTAAAATTATACATATATACATTCACACAGAAAAGAAAAGAAATGAATCAGCAAAATCGGTCTGACGCCTAGGGTGGTGGGACTGAAGTATGAAGAGAGTCTGGCTAGGCCATTTAGGACTGAGATGAGGAGAAATGTCTTCACCCAGAGTGTGGTGAGCTTGTGGAATTCACCACCATAGAAAGTGATTCAGGCCAAAACATTGAATGTTTTCAAAAGGAGGTAGATATGGTTCTTAGGGCTGAAGGGATCAAAGGGTATGGGGAGAAAGTGGGAATAGTTGACTGAGTCGGATGATGAGCCATGATCATAACGAATGGTGGGACAGGATCAAAGGAATGATTGATTGGCCCACTCCTGTATCCATTTTCTAAGTTTCTAGATTGAAGGCTTTGTTTAACATTTACCTGAAAATTAACCTTCTTTTGGATAATGGAATATTTTACCTGCATTTTATCTAAGCATCTTTAGCATACACAAACCAAAAGAGGATCATGGGATAACAAAGTGTGGCGCTGGATGAACACAGCAGGCCAAGCAGCATCTCAGGAGCACAAAAGCTGATGTTTCGGGCCTAGACCCTTCATCAGAGAGGGGGATGGGGAGAGGGAACTGGAATAAATAGGGAGAGAGGGGGAGGCGGACCGAAGATGGAGAGTAAAGAAGATAGGCGGAGAGGAGAGTATAGGTGGGGAGGTAGGGAGGGGATAGGTCAGTCCAGGGAAGACGGACAGGTCAAGGAGGTGGGATGAGGTTAGTAGGTAGATGGGGGTGCGGCTTGGGGTGGGAGGAAGGGATGGGTGAGAGGAAGAACAGGTTAGGGAGGCAGAGGATCATGGGAGCTATGTTCCAGAAGACTACAGTCAAATAAAATATAAGGAGACATTTGGACAGGTTACTGCTTGGTTAACAAGGTATTCTTAAGGAGTGTGACAAAGAACGAGAGAATGATAAAGAGGCAGAGAGTTTCAGACTTTAAGACTGAAGCAGTTAAGGCCACGAATGCACGGAGCATCCGGATTGCAGGTTGCACAAGAATCAGAATTTCTCGAGGGGCAGAAATATCAAAGGATTGTAGGACTGGACATAGTTACAGTGATGGTGAGGAGTGACACCGAGGAAGAATTTGTAAACACAAATGAAAATTTTAAAATTGAGGCAATCAGTTTTAGATTTGGGGACAACTTATTTAATTTTGTACTGCTACCTCTCTGACTCCAATCTTGTTTTAAATAATATTGAAACCTGACTCTTATCATATTTGCAAGATGATCAGAAGATCACAAGAAGCAGAATTAGGCTATTCAGCCCATCGGGTTCTGCTGCACTATTCTAACATGGTTGATATGTTTCTCGACCTCATTCTGCTGTCTCTTCCTGTAGCCCTTGATCCCCTTACTGGAAGTATCAGAAATAAGGCAGATGAACTTAGAGCATGAGTCAGTACTTGAAACTATGTTGTTGTGGCCATTTCAGAAACTTGGGTAACTCAGGGAGAGGAATGGTTGTTGGAAATTCCATGATTTAGATGTTTTAAAAGATATACGGAGGGCGGAAAAAGAGGCGGGGGAGTGGCATTGCTAGCCAGGGCTAGTATAGCAGCTACTGAAAGGCAGTTCGAGAATGATATATCGACAGAGTCAGTTCAGGTTGAGGTCCGGAACAAGAAAGGAGCAGTCACTTTGTCGGGGTTTTTTTTACAGACCCCCTAATAGTTGCAGAGAAGTGGAGGAGCGGATTGGAGGCAGAAGTTGGAAAGGTGCAGAAGTCACAGGGATGTCGCCATGGGTGGCTTCAGCTTTTCAAATATTGATTGGAAATTTTAGTCGGAATAGTTTAGATGGAGCAGATTTTGTCCAGTGGGTTCAGGAAGGATTCGGTATTCAGATTCAGGAAGGACACAGTACTTAGATAGACCAACACGAGGAGAGGCCACTTTGGATTTGGTGCTTGGCAATGAACCGGGCCTAGTGTTAGACCTGTTGGTAGGAGAGCATTTTGGTGGTAGTGATCATAACTCTGTTACTTTTACAAAAGTCATGGAAAAGGATAGGCACATACAGCAGGGTAAGGTTTATAATTGGGGTAAGGTTAATTACAATGCTGTTCGGCAAGAACTGGGTAACATTAAATGGGAACAGATGCTGTCAGGGAAGTGCACTATTGAAATGTGGAGATTGTTTAAGGAATGCATACTGTGTGTGGTTGATATGTTTATCCCCAGCAGGCAGGGAAGATGCGGTCGAATGAGGGAGCCATGGTTCTTGAGAGAGGTTGAACTACTGGTTAAGAGGAAGAAGGATGCTTATGTAAGGTTTAGGAAACAAGGAATGGGAAAGGCTCTGGAGGGATACAAGTTATCCAGGAAGGAGCTGAAGAAATGACTTAGGAGAGCTATAAGGTGGCATGAGAAAACCTTGGCAGATAGGATCAAGGAAAACTCCAAGGCTTTTTACACGTACGTGAGGAATAAGAGAATGACCAGAGAAAGGGTAGGGCCAATCAAGGATTGTAAAGGGAATATTGCACGAAGCCTAAAGAGATAGGAGAGATCCTTAATGAATACTTTTCTTCGGTATTCACAACTGAGAGGGACCTAGCTGTGGGGGAGGACAGTGTGAATCAGGCTGGTAGGCTAGAGGAGGTTGATGTTAATAAGGTAGATGTGCTAGGAATTTTGAGGAACTTGAAGATAGATAAGTCCCCCGGGCCTGATGGGATTTATCCAAGGATTCAATGGGAAGCGAGGGAAGAGATTGCAGGGCCTTTGATGATGATCTTTTTGTCCTCGCTGTCCACCTGTGTTGGAAGATTGGAGAGGGGCAAACGTCATTCCCTTGTTCAAAAAAAGGGAATAGGGATAATTCTGGAAATTACAGGTCAGTTAGTCTTATGTCAGTGGTGGGCAAATTATTGGGAAGGGTTCTCAGAAATAGAATTAATATCACTTGGAAAGGCACAGTTTGATTGGTGATAGTCAGCATGGATTTGTGAGGGTTAGATCATGCCTCACAAACCTGATTGAATTCTTTGAAGAGATGACCAAACGTGTGGATGAAGGTGGAGCAGTGGATGTGGTATACATGGATTGAAGTAAGGCATTTGATAAGGTTCCCCATAGTGGGCTCATGCAGAAAGTAAGGAGGCCTGGTATAGGGGGAAATGTGGCAGATTCAGATTGGCTGACCCTTAGAAGACAAAGAGTAGTAGTGGATGGAGAATATTCAACATGGTGCTCAGTTACAAGTGGTGTACCACAAGGATCTGTCCTGGGTCCTCTTCTACTTGTGACTTTTTTGTAAATGATTTGGATTAAGGAGTAGAAGGGTGGATTGGGAAGTTTGTGGATGATACGAAGGTGGGTCAAGTTGTGGTTAGTGCAGAGGGCTGTTCTAGGTTACAAAGGGACATTGCTAGAATTCAGAACTGGGCTGAGAACTGCCTATGGAGTTTAACCCTGAAAAGTGTGAGGTGATTCATTTTGGAAGGAAAAACTTGAAAGCAGAATACAGGGTTAATGGAAAGATTATTGGCAGTGCGGAGGAGCAGAGGGATCTTGGGGTTCATACCCACAGTTCCCTGAAAGTTGCCGCCCAGGTGGATAGAGTTGTTATGAAGGCGTATGGTGTGTTAGCTTTCATTGATAGAGGTTCACGAGTTCATGAGCCGTGAAGTTATGCTCCAGCTGAACAAAACCCTGGTTCGGCCACATCTGGAGTATTGTGATCAGAGATAATGGGAACTGCAGATGCTGGAGAATCCAAGATAACAAAGTTTGGGGTTGGATGAACACAGCAGGCCAAGCAGCATCTTAGGAGCACAAAAGTTGACGTTTTGTCACCTAGACCCTTCATCAGAAAAGGGGGCTGGGTAGTGGATTCTGAAATAAATGGGGAGAGAGGGGGAGGTGGACTGAAGATGGATAGAGGAGAAGATGGGTGGGGAGGTAGAGAGGGGATAGGTCAGTCCAGGGAGGACGGACAGGTCAAGGGGGCGGGATGAGGTTAGTACGTAGGAAATGGAGGTGCAACTTGAGGTGGGAGGAGGGGCTAGGTGAGAGGAAGAACAGGTTAGGCAGGCTGGGACAACCTGGGCTGGTTTTGGGATGCATTGGTGGGGGGGAAGATTTTGAAGCTGGTGAAATCCACATTGATACCATTGGGCTGCAGGGTTCCCAAGTGGAATATGAGTTGCTGTTCCTGCAACCTTCGGATGGCATCATTGTGGCACTGCAGGAGGCCCAGGATGGACATGTCGTCTAAGGAATGGATGGGGGAGTTAAAATGGTTCGCGACTGGGAGGTGCAGTTGTTTACTGCAAACTGAGCGTAGGTGTTCTGCAAAGCGGTCCCCAAGCCTCCGCTTGGTTTCCCCAATGTAGAGGAAGCCACACTGGGTACAATGGATACAGTATACCACATTGGCGGGTGTGCAGGTGAATGTCTGCTTGATATGGAAAGTCATCTTGGGGCCTGGGATGGGGGTGAGGGGGGAGGTGTGGGGGCAAGTGTAGCACTTCCTGCGGTTGCAGAGGAAGGTGCCGGGTGTTGTGGGGTTGGAGGGGAGTGTGGAGCGGACAAGGGAGTCACGGAGAGAGTAATCTCTCCGGAAAGCAGACAAGGGTGGGGAGGGAAAAGTCTTTAGAACGACAAAGGTTGCGAGGCGACTTGATAGAGGTGTACAAAATGATCAGAGGTGTAATCAGAGTAGACAGCCGGAGACTTTTTCCTCGGGTGGGGGTAGCTATTCCAAGGGGTCGTAGTTTCATCATGAGCAGAGGTAGATACAGGGGAGATGTCAGACGTCTGTTCTTTACTCAGAGAGTGGTGGGGCGTGGAATGCATTGCCGGAGAGGGTAGTGGAGTCGGCCTCATTAGGGGAATTTAAGCGGCTATTACATAGGCATGTGGATGGTAGTATAAAGTAGGGGTGGAGGTTAGATAGACATTAGGTTTCGGGTAAAAGTTCAGTAGAACATTGTGGGCCAAAGGGCCTGTGCTGTGCTGTACTGTTCTATGTTCTATGCTGTCTCAGCAGGAACCTATCTATTTCTGTCTTAAATACACTCAATGACTTGGCTTCCACGGCCCTCTGTGGCAGTGAGTTCCACAGATTAACCACCCTCCAGCTGAAGAAATTCCTTCTCATCTCAGTCCTAAAGTGTCGTAGAGTCATGGAAGCAGACTCTTCGGTCCAACCAGTCCATGCTGACCGGAATCCAAAACTAACTCGTCTCACCTACGGGTGCTTAGCCCATATTCCTCCAAACCTTTCATGTTCATCTCTGTACCCAAATGTCTTTTAAATGTTGTAGCTGCACTCACATCTACCACTTATTCTGGAAGTTCATTCCACATATGAACCATCTCAGTGTAAACAAATTACCTCATGTCCTTTTTAAATCTTTCTCCTCTCACCTTAAAAAAACGCCTAGTCTTGAAATCCCCCACCCTAGGGAAAAGACACCTGCCATTTACCTTATCTCTACCCCTCACAATTTTATAAACCTCTGTAAGGTGAAAAAGACCCAGCTCTTTCAGGCTCTCCTTATCTCTCAAACCCTCCATACCCAGCAACATCCTGCTAAATCTTTTCCAAACCCTCTCCAGCTTAATAACAGCCTTCCCATAACAGGGCAACCAGATCTGGATACAGTGCTCCAGAAGAGGCTTCACCAATATCCTGTACAAACTCAGGATGACATCCCAACTCCTACACATTTAAGGTTTGAACAATGAATGCAAGCCTGCCACATGCCTTTTTAGCTACCCTGACTACATTTGATACAAATTTCAAAAATTAAATACCTGAACCCCTCGGCCTCTCTGTTCTACAACACTACCCAAGGCCCTACTCTTAATTGTATAAGCCCTGCCCTTGTTTGTTTCACTAAAATGCAATATCTCGCACTTATTCAAATTAAACTCCATCTGCCACTCCTCCACCCATTGACCCAATTGTTCAAAATCTCTTTGTAATCTTAGATAGCCACCTTCACTGCCCACTATGACCATTTGGTGTGATCCACAAACTTACTAACCATGCTTTTGATATTCTTATTCTGTAAATGACAAACAAAAGTGGTCCCAGCACTGATCACTGAAAAACATCCCTCTACCACCACCTGCTGTCTCCTGCCATTAAGCCAATTGTAGATCCAACCAGTAAGCTCACCCTCAATCTCATATGATCTGTCTTTACTGATTGGTCTAACATGCAGAACCTTGTCAAATGCTTCACTAAGGTCCATGTAAACACAGTCTACAGCGCTACCCTCTTTTTGGTTACATATTAAAAAAACTCATTGAAGTTTGTGAGACACAACTTCCCTTGCACAAAATTATGCTGACTGTCCTTAATCATTCCTTGCTCCCCAAATGCATGTAAATCCTATCTTTCAGAACAACCTCCAACAATTTACCCACCACTGATGTCCGATACACAGGTCTGCAGTTCTCAGGCTTCTCTTTACAACCTTTCTTAAATAAGGGCACAACATTAACTAGTCTCCATCTGGCACTTCACCGTTAATTGCAGATGATAAAAATATTTCTGCATGGGAGCCTGTAATTTTGCCGTTAACTTGCCACAATCTCCCAGGTTACACTCCCTCTTCTCTAAAGTACACTGATTCAAACAACAATATTTATTTCAATAAGTTCTCTAGCCTCTATTTCTTTCTCCACAGTAAGAACTGATGTGCAATATTTCATTGATATCCCTCCCATCTCCTGAGATTCAACACAACGACAACCTCACTGATAGTTAAAGGGCCCTACTCTCTCTCTCGTTGCTCTCTTGCTCTTACTCTCTTCTACTTGTAGAATTTCTTGTCCCTTCATTCTGAGGCTGTGCCTTCAGGTTCTTGTGTGGACAGAGGGGTTTCTTCAAAGTTTCTTGTTTTCCTGTTGATGTTACTGCTGTATAATAGCCCGAGTAGAGTCTGCACTTGTGTCGATATTATTGTCACCAATATAACAAGGTGCAGAAGGATGTCTGCTACATTGTGTGCTGTATGTTTGTCAGGGACAGGAGTGATGGGAGATTTTACAGGAAGTTGGGACATATATTGTAATTAAGCCACTGTAATTTACTGTATTTATACCTGTGCTATTACGGCATGGTGTGACTGCCAGATTTGCTTCAAGAGAACAATTCCTGCTGTAGAATTATTTCAGTATTTCACAGTGTGTGCAACACTCGGCAGTGTTGTTGGATTATATCAGAATCGGATTCTCTAATCAGCCCTGGGTGGATGTCACTGAAGTAAAATGATTTGAGGCATCATAATGTCATAGACCTGTGCCCATTAAAGCATAAATATGGAGGACATCTTTTTGCATAATTAGGTAAAAATGTGTTTTATGATGTATTTGACACCAAGTTGTATTTTCTGCTTTAATATTATCAGAGAATGCAAATCAATTTGCTTTAGAGTGGAAGACTAATATTTTAGTGTAAATATGTATCAACAAAATTATAGCTAGAGAAGAACTGAAATGATCTTTTTAGACATCTTCCTTTTCTCTCAGAGGTGTGTTGTTCAACCTTACATTATGCAGTATCATAGCTGATGTTATTTATGGCACAGCCTCAGTGAAAGTGTGCTATTCATTAGTTATTTATCCATCTGGGCTCGTTACTCATTGCTTTCTTCATGGTCCTATCAGGAACTCGAGTGATTTATTTACCCAAAGCACGACAAATATATGAACATAAGAAAAAACACCTTTTAACTCACTACAGCTCATTGCTGCATTTCAAATATTGGAAATCCTCTTTTGTGACATTTGAATTATTAGAATTTTTTGCCTCTGCATATTAATTGTAAGATTATTTTTAAAAAATCACTGAGTAAGTAAGCTTTTATTGATGTTGATTCCATGTTTACCTTACACTGAATACCATGACTTCTATGGAGGTGGGCTGGACAGAGCAGGATGGGGACTCTGTTCCCTTTCCAACTCCTCTTGATTGAATCTAAAGTTGGGAGGTTTAAGAACAAGCTTCCTGCCCAAAAAGCCAATGGTATTTAGTTTTCAGAACTCACTTGGAGACCACACTCTGAACAAGTATGCCAGGGGAATCCAGGCGAGTGTTCCAACATCCCCATGGGGTGTTTCTCCAACCTGTGTATGACAAAGTGAATCACAGGAGACCACTACATGCCACCGCCCCTGCTAGCTCTGTCATCAAGCCTCACTGACTAACTCCAGCAATTCTGCCTTGACAAATGTTTCTCCATGCTCCAGCAACAAACCCTGCAGCCTAGCCCTCCTGATGGAGCTGTCAAAGTGAGGTTCCCATTTGTGAAACAGCTAAGGACCTGATTGTCACTAACTGGGGTTGGGGGTTCTCGAATGAATGCAGCCTGTGGATGAGCCCAGCATCACATGCAGGAAGTTCTGATGTTGGTAAGGAGCTGTTTTCTCTTGGTCTTTGTAGCTGCATTTGTTCTGGTTCCAAATGAATCCTGACATGAAGGAGTAGATGGAAATATTGCAGCTATCTCTAGGGAATGTAATTTCAGATTAACAGCAAAAGTGGAATATGTTTTGTTGACTAAGTATGTAAGCTTCAAAATAATTTGTGCCATGATAGAAGCATGCACAAAACTTCTCAGGTTAATAAAATGTAGAAGCATCGATGTTGATCATATCTGCTGCTGTTGTTTTATTACATCTAAAATTAGTTTGTTTTCTTAAGAATATCTTACTGTCTGTTGTGATGTTAAGTGTTAGTGAGACCATTTAGAAATGGATGTTAATGACAGGTTAATTTACAGTTTAAGTAACAATCTGATCAAGTTATACAAATTCCTCAATCAGATTTAGAAGAAGGATGGAAGTGCAGAACGTTTGCTTAGTGGTGCAAAGTGGTTCAAAGTAAGGGCATGTGGAATCTGCTTTCAGTTGTGTAGTTAGCACATTGAGTGCTGAGTGTAGTGTGCCCCCTGAGAGCAGGTTGGAGGGACCCAAACTGTTCATAATGAAAACCCAGCGTGACCCCCTGAATGGACACTGCCAAGGGACATGTGTGTGTCTTGTAGCATTGCCCTGTCTCCCTGTGAGAATGAGGCATTTGAACTGGTGCCAAGGCTCCACATTGTTTACAACTTACATAGATGATTTGGAGTTGGGGACTAAGTGTGGTGTGTCAAAATTTGCAGGTGACACTAAGGTGAGCAGTAGAACAAAGTGTGCAGAAGACACGGAAAGTCTGTAGGGGGATATAGATAGTCTGTGAGTGGGCAAAGGTCTGGCAGATGGAGTACAATGTTGATCAGTGTGAGGTCATCCATTTTGGTAGGAATATCAGGAAAATGGACTATGTTTTAAATGGTGAAAAATTGCAGCACGCTGCTGTGCAGAGGGACTTGGGTGCCCTTGTGCATGAATCACTGAAGGTGAGATTGCAGGTGCAGCAGACAGTTAAAAAGGCAAATGGAATTTTGTCTGCCATTGCTAGAGGGATGGAGTTTAAAAACAGGGAGGCTATGCTGCAGCTGTATAGGGTCCTGGTGAGGCCACACCTGCAGTACTGTGTGCAGACTTGGTCTCCTTACTTGAGAAGAGATATACTAGCACGGGTCGGGGTGCAGAGGAGATTCACTCGGTTGATTCCAGAGTTGAGAGGGTTGGATTATGACGAGAGACTGAGTAGACTGGGATTATACTCATTGGAATTCAGAAGAATGAGGGGAGATCTTATAGAAATATGTAAGATTATGAAGGAAACAGATAAGGTGGAGGCAGGGAAGTTGTTTCCGGTGAAACTAGGACTAGAGGGCATCGCCTCAAAATAAAGGGAAGCAAATGTAGGACTGAGGTCGGGAGGAACTTCTTCACTCAAAGGGTTGTGAATCTGTGGAATTCCCTGCCCAGTGAAGCGGTTGAAGATGAATGTTTTTAAGGCAAGGCTAGATAAATTTTTGTACAGTAAAGGAATTAAGGGTTATGGTGAGTGGGCGGGTAAGTGGAGCTGAGTCTCAAAGATCAACCATGATCTTATTAAATGATGAGGCAGGCTCGCGGTGCCAGATGGCCTACTTCTGCGCCTAGATCTTCTGTTCTTATGTTCATTCTCTCCCTGCCTTAGGCCCTGGGGCAATGGGGTACAGGTGTTTGCCTCTCTGGCTGCTGGGCCTGTATGCCATGGCAGCTGCTCGCAGAGGCAGATGGACAGTGATAGTACATTATTGCAGTGATGGGGCCCAGGGTGTCTTGTATGCCTGTCAGATACTGCTCCTTCCTGTCCACCGTGGGGTCCTCTCCTGCCTGGTCTCTGACCCTCCACCCAGTGCGAGTGACCGTGGCTGTTTCTTACTTCCCTGTCTGCGCTTCAGCTGATGTCAGGTCCTCAGCAGATTTTGATCTGACACACATTTTGCCTGTCAACCCCAGCGACATTTGAGTTTCAGAGTGGTAGTAGGACATAAGAGGAAGCCTTGTCAATGTTCCCTTTGAAGCCTGGACACTGGCATCAGCAGAGCAGAAGGATGTGCCCTCTGGGGGAAGAGATTTGTAGTTCTGTGCTTATGTACTCACAATGCTGCCTGCACCCTGTAAGACACCGTGAGGCACTTACTGTCCTGCCCATGTGTTCCAGATGGCGCTGATATCGCACACCAACTGCCTGGTGAATGTCAGCATCTCAAATGTAATACCAAGCAGTATATCCTCCATTTCTGGGGCAGTCTCAACCCCATCCCACAAAGGCCAGTATCCTCTCCTTGTATGGGGTGAGCTCCTGGTTCAATCCCACTACCCTCACACCGCACACACCCTCACAGAGTGCTGCTTTGCTCTGTTAGGGGGTGCCTTCTCCTGTAATGATGTTAAGAGTAAGAACTGAATGGATGGTTCAGCTGTTAGTGCTGATGTGAATGGTGGGGTGAAAGGTATTGTGGTGTTTGAGGGAGTGAGGGAAGGTAGAGGTGAAGGACGGTTAGTGAATGTGGGAGGATGGGGAACATGGGAGGAATGGCGATGTATGCCACAGAGGCAGGGTCTGAACCTTGGTTGGAGATGAGTGTAAGCTGGCAGAAGTAAGAAGGTCACTAATCATCTTTCAGCGCTGCAGCCTGATTTCCCCCAGACCCTTGAGACCTCACTGACCCAAGAGGCGATTGCTGTCCAGGCTGGCATGGGATGGCATTGCGGATCGCTCCTCTGACAGTCCTCCAGGAAAAAGATAGCCTCCTCCACACCACCGCATGTACCTTACCGAAGAAAGGATATACCTGCCTTGGAGGGATTGTAGATATTGGAGATTGCTGATGAGGACAGTTCGGTTCAACTGGTCCTGAATTTGCTACAGTTCAGAAGGATGAAAGGGACTCTGACTGAAACAGATAAAATTTGAAAAGGCAGGACTGAGTAGATCAGGGATGACATTTTTCCTGTTTGGGGAGTCTAGAACACTGGTGTGATGGGGTGGTAGTAGGGAAGAAGCAAAGAACTGTGGATGCTGCAACATCAGAAACTATTACAGAAATTGCTGGAAAAACTCAGCAGGTCTGACAGCATCTTTGGAGAAACATCAGAGTTAACGTTTCGGATTGAGTGACCCTTCCTCAGAACTGATTGTACAAATTACACTGCAATGGATGCTGCCAGACCTGCAGAGCTTTTCTAGCAATTTCTGTTGGTGTTTCTAGAACCAGGGGACATAATCTCACAATACAGGATTGAGATGAGGAAACAGTGCAGAATAGAGAGTTAACGGAAAGATTCTTGGCAGTGTGGAGGAGCAGAGGGATCTTGGGATTCATTTACACAGTTCCTCGAAAGCTGCCACCCAGGTGGATAGACTTGCTAAGAAGGTGTATGGTGTGTTAGCTTTCATTAATAGAGGGATTGAGTTCAAGAGCCATGAAGTTTTGCTCCAGCTATACAAAAGGCTGGTTCGGCCACGTCTAGAGTATTGTGTCCAGTTTTGGTCGCCTCAATAGAGGAAAAATGTGGAAGCATTGGAAAAGGTGCAGAGGAGATTTACCAGGATGTTGCCTGGAATGGAGGGAAGGTCTAACGACGAAAGGTTGAGAGAGCTAGGGCTTTTCTCTTTAGAACGATGATGGATGAGAGGTGACTTGATAGAGGTGTACAAAATGATCAGAGATATAGATAGAGTGGACAGCCAGAGAGTCTTTCCTCAGGTGGAGGTAGCTATTACGAGGGGACATAGTTTCATTGTGAGCAGAGGTAGATACGGGGGGAGATGTCAGAGGTCTGTTCTTTAGTCAGAGAGTGGTCAGGGCATGGAATGCAATGCTGGAGAGGGTAGTGGAGTTGGCCTCATTAGGGGCATTTAAGTGGGTATTAGATAGGCATGTGGATGATAATATAAGGTAGGGGTGGAGGTTAGATAGACCTTAGGATTAAAGTAAAAGTTTGGCACAACATTGAGGGTCATACTGTACTGTGCTGTACTGTTCTGTGTTCTAAGTTCTAAACATTTCTTCACTCAGAGACTGGTGAACCTGTGGAATTCTCTACCACAGAAGGCTACGAAGGTATAAATATATCTCGTCAAATATGGAAGACATGGAGGATCAGTCATGATGACACTGAATGGCGAAGCAGGCTTGAAGGGCCGAATAGCCCACTCCTGCTCCTGTTAACTATATTTCTCTGTTACTATAACTTGCTCTGCCTCATGGCAAGAATCATTCCATCTGAATCAATGCGATTTGCACTTACCCAGAAAATAACATTCAGCCAATTGATTTCACAGCAGTATCTAGTTAAAACAACAACTACATTTTGGATGACAGAAAATTGCTATTACCTTTTAAAGCTGTTTTGTCATTTCAAACTCTCTCACCAGGCAGGGGGTGGTCGCGGTGAAAGGAAGGAATTTAGAAATTGGAATGTTTCACTTTACATTCCCTTTTATAGCCTCTGATTTTTCATACTGTTAATTGTTACTACTTTAGTTTTATTGCCAAAGTGGGGATGGAACAAAATGTGCAGTTGGAGAATTTAATTGTTTTTGAATATGCACCACCTCCCTGGGAATGTATATGGTGAACAGCCTCTGTGTCAGTCCAACAAATAATATTTGAATGCAGTATCCCAGATCTCTATCTGATCTGTTTTGTTGTGCTTCATTGTTCCTAATAATCTTCTGAACAGTTGTTCAGAGCACAGGACATCAGTAAATCATTACAGCTCTCTGTATCCCAGTGTGACTTCACAGTTCTACAATTGGAGGTGGCAGTCAAATAGACACATGAAGCTTGGGGTCAGGACAACTTTGAACATAAGTAATTAACCTGGTATTATGATGCTAATTTACTGATCATAAATAACATTGCGCAAAAGTGAAGATGGGATAATTAAGTTGTTGAATTCTCTATGAATGAACCCTCAATTTGCTGCTTGATTATTTGAAAAACAACTCCGACAACAGTGGATAGCAATTTTCACACACAGAGCTCTGATTCAAATTATTTTAGTGTGGTTGACTTATTTTTTGATTGAGTTCCAAATAGACTTTTTGATTTAAATGTTTGTCTTTATCAAGAGGCCGAGAATAAGGTTTAATGTACATGGGGAAGTGCATCTTGACGGTGTGCTCTCTCAAACTGTCACTATCCTAGCACACGTCCAGAAAGCAAGGCCCGCCCATGGCTGGCTCCTTGGTTGTGTCAGGAAGCAACATAGCATTAAGTTGAAGACCAAGATTAAATTTTGCCAGGCCATGTTTCCTGCCACCCAGCTATATGTTGCAGAATCCTGGGTTTGCTTATAGATGCCACGTCAAAGCTATGCAGCTTCCAGCACATACACCTGAAGTCCAACGTGAAATTTCAATGGCAGAAAGAAAATCTCAAATAATGAGGTCCTTCACTGTGTTGAGATCAGCATGTTTTGAACCATCACGGGACAAACAATATAAATGAGGTCAAGAACAAAGAACCAGTACAGCACAGGAACAAGGCCTTCACCTCCTCTAGCAGTGCATTCCAGGCACTTACCACCCTCTGTAAAAAACTTGCCCCTAACATCTCCTTTAAACTTTCCTGATTGTATCTTAAACCTATGTCCCTTATTCTACCCTGGGCAACAGCTCCAACTATTCATTCTATCTGTGCCTCTGATAATTTTGTAAACTTCTATCACGTTGCCACTCAAACTTTGGCATTCAAATGAAAATAAACCAAGTTTATCCAATGCTCCTCATGACTAACACCTTCCAAACTAGGTAACATCGTGCTAAACCATTTCTGGACCTCTCCAAAGCCTTCACATTCTTCTGATAGTGTGGCGACCAGAAATAAACATAATATTCCATATGTGGCTGAACTAAAGTTCTATACAGCTGCAACATGTCTTGCCAAATTTTATACTCAATACCCTGACCTGATGAAGGCATTCTTTACCATCTTAATCACTTGTCACTTTCAGGCAACTATGGACCTGAATCCTAAATACCTCTGGATGTTGATAGTTCTAAGGGTTCTGCCTTTTACTAAATACTCCATTCCTGCATTTGGCCTTCGAAAATGCATCACCTCGCAGTTGCCCCGATTAAATTCTACTTGCTGTTTTTCAGCCCAAGTCTCTAACCTATCTATTATGCTGTATCCTACACTAATCTCCCTCATTGTCGTGATTCCATTAAACCCTGATGTTCAGGTGAAAACAAACCATTCCAATTCCCACCGTTCTTCATCAGTAAATTGCTGATTACAAAAATCAGTTATGGCCCAGAGTGGAATTTGCTTCCAGACAGCATAAAGATTTATTTTCCACTGACTTTAGGAGCACTGTTTTACCTTGCTTTGGAACTGATGAGGAAAGTGGTAGGGAAGACAAACAATTGGGCCATCTGGCCACAGAGAGTTACATTCTCCTGTATGACCATTAAATTCTGGCTGAGAAGGTGCGTGCAGAATCATCTGGAACCTTCTTGAGTTACCAGGCCCTTTCGTTCGGTTCAGCCAACTGACCTCTGACCCACATACCTGCCTTCTGAGCAGGTGAGATAAATGGCCAGCAAACTAGGGTAACCTGTCTCCTGGATTGGGGAATGGCCCACCATTTACCTCATTCTGGGGTTGATTGGGTTAGGGATGGGAGGCAAGGGGCTGGAGACTTCTGAAAATCAACCCCAGCCTTTGTCTGCAACCCCTGTAACTCTCTTCTCCCTGTGACCTCCACCCAATGAGCCTGGAAAGAAAAAGACCTACCCCTTCTTGTAGTTGGATCCCTGAAAGACAAGGTTTTTAGCAATGATCTTTAGGAGGCAGCTTCTGGAGAGGGGGCATTTGAAGTTAAGTCCTCTGATTTAACTCGCTGAACAACTCTTAACTCACTAATGGTAGTCGTCGCCAAACACACCTGCCCCAACCCTTAAGCACCGGACAACTAAATCTCGTCACAAGTTGGATTGTCTCATGAAAGTTGTATGCTTCCGGCTATTATTTGACTCTGAGATCTGTTCTATTAATTCTGACTTAATTGCTTTTTACAATTTCTGCCTAAGAAGTACAAATTCCTGTTTCTGGTTGTGTTAATATTGCTCTCTTGCTGCTGTTGCTCAGTACATGTTGTGGGATCCATCACTGCTCATTGAAATGTTTTCTTTCCACAATAACTATCTGACTGCTGTGTGCTTCAATCCAGCATTGAAAATAGAATGTAATTTTTGTATAACTGTCTGTCCATAATGAATAAGCTTGCATTTTTAAGAAGTGCAAGGTTGTGGTGGTGATCTTTTTGGTATTCTGTATAATTCAGCACTCTGTTAGAATTGTATAACTACCTGTGATAGCAGCTAAACTTGGTGGAAAAGGCCTGCAACATGGAGTCTCCATGAAAATATGCTGTGTAATATTACTTTGTTTTCAAGGCTCATTAAATTAGTAGCAGAGCTAGAAAGCCGATCCCATGTGCAATTTCATATTGTCTACATTCTAAAGAGTGAGATGATAAGTGTTTATGGACGGATTTTCCTGATGAGCCAAGTGTTATATAGTTCTAATTGTTTGTTAAGATGAGTCAAAGTTCTTAAACTGAAATAATACTTAATAATATATTAAACCAGTTAATTATTCCCTGCCAACACGACAGTCCTTCAGTCAGATATTTCTGTAATGTTACTTACAAAGAAAATATGGTTCAATGGATTTTCTTACTGCTTAAAACTCACTATGTTTGTCAAATGCCTGTTGCTATGATCGGTGTGGTTGTAAATATGGAAAATAAAAGTTTTGGAGCTGTAGTGCAAATAAGAACAAACAAAAGAGAAATACAGCACAGGAACAGACCCTTTGGCCCTCCAAGCCTCTGCCAATCATCATACCGTAACTAAACTAAAAAGCAAATGTTCTGCTCTTATTCAGTCTGTATCCCTCCATTCCCTCCCTATTCATGTAACCATCCAGATGCCTCCTAAATGTCGCCAATGTGCCTGCTTCCTCCACGTCTTCTGGCAATATGTTCCAGGCTCCTACCACTCTCAGGGTGAAAAATGTCCCTCATACATCTCCCTTCAACTTGCCTCCTATGACCTTGAACCTGTAGCCCCTTGTAATTGAAACTTCAACCCTGGGAAAAAGCCTCTGACTATCCATCCCATTTTGCCTTGCATAATTTTGCACACCTCTGTCAGGTCCCCTCTCAGCTCCGCCTGTCCAGTGAAAACAATTCAAGACTTTTTAACCTTTCTTCATAGCCAATTCCCTCGAAACCAGGCAACATCCTGGTGAACCTTCTCTGCACTCTCTCCAAAGCTTCCACTTCCTTCTGGTAGCAAAGCGACCAAAATTGCACACAATACTCCAAATGCTGCCTAACAAGGGTTTAATAGAGCTGCACCATGGTTTGCCAACTCTTGTAGTCCATCCCCCAGCTGCAGAAGGCAAGCATGCCAAATGCCTTCTTATTCACCTTGGCCACTTGCATTGCTACTCTTAGGGAACTGTGGACCTGCACGCCCAGCCCCATCTGTATGTGAATGTTCCTAAGGGTCTGCCATTTACAGTACAATTCACACCTAAATTTGCTCCTCCAAAATGCATCACTTTGCATTTTTCCTGATTAAACTCCATCAGCCATTTCTTTGCCCAAGTCACCAATCTATCTATTTCCTGTTGTATCCTTTCACAATCATCGGCACTATCAGCAACTCCACCTATCTTCATGTCATCTGCAAACTTACTAATCAGATCACCCACATTTTCCTCCTGATCGTTTATATATGCGACAAACAACAGAGGATCTAAGACAGGCCCCTGTGGAACATGACAAGTTACTGGTCTCCATTCTGAAAAACACCCTTCCACCACTACCCTCTGTCTTCCAAGACCAAGCCAATTTTGTATCCATCTGGCCAACCTACCCTGAATCCCATGTGATTTTAGTTTGTTGACTGATCTGCTGTGTGGAACTTTCTCAAATGCCTTATGAGAGTCCAGATAAACCACATCCACAGCTCTTCCTTCGTCGGTTATCTTTGTCACCCCTTCAAAATGTTTGATCAGGTAGCTGAGCCATATGAAACCATGCTGCCTGTTGCTCACTAGTCCATTTTCTTCCAAATGTGCAAATAACGTGTCCCTCAGTATCTTCTCCAAGAGCCTTCCCACCAGAGATGTCAGACTCACCAGCGTCTAATTTCTTGGATTATCCCTGCTTCCTTTCTTAAACACGGGTGCACTGGCTAATCTCCAGTCCTCTGGAACTTTGCCTGTGGTCAAAGAGGATGTAAAGATATCTGCTAATGCCCTAGCCATTTCTTCCCTTGTCTCTCGCAGCAACTTCCGATGGATCCCATCTGACCCTGGGGACCTGTCTACCTGTTAGCCTTCCTAATTCTGTGCTTAAGTTCCTTCCTAATTTCTCTACACTAGAGCTTTGTTAGTTTGTAGCTCCCTAAGCCTATTGTATGCTTTTTCCCCCTTTATCATTAAGTTTACAATTTCCCTTGTTATCCATTGTTCCTGGATCCTGCCATTCCTATCCTTCAGTTTTGCAGGGACATGCATGTCCTGCGCTTTAATCAATGGTCTTTTAAAGCCTCCCACATGCTAGATGTAGATTTGCCCTCAAATAACTGCTTCCAATCCACATTCCCCAGTTCCTGTCTAACTTGGATGTAATTTGGACTTGCTGGGCCGAAGGGCCTGTTTCCACACTGCAGGGAATCTAATCTAATCTAAACTGGTTTACCTGTTATACTTCTTGTATTGAAGTAAATGCACTGCAGACCTCCAGTCCCTCTGAGCCCCCTGAATTCCCTCTGCCTGCTCTTACTCTGTGCTATGCATATCCCAGTCTCTCCTTTGTCCCAAGTGCCTGTACTTACTGGCCTGTTGTGCTGGTTCCCACATGCCCCCCCCTCCCCCTCCACACTGGTTTAAAGCGTCCTGAGGAGCTCTAGCATACCTCCTGCCAAGGATATTGGTGCCCCTCCAATTCAGGTACAACCCGTCCATCCTGTAAAGGTCCCCCGTTCCCCAGAAGACATCCCAGTGATCCATATATCTAAAGCCCTCCCTCGTACACCGGGTCTGTAGCCACATGTTCATCTGTACTCTCTCTCTGTTCCTAGTCTCTAATCCTGAGGCTACTACCCTGGTACTTCTGCATTTTAGCTCTCTACCTAACTCCCTGAATTTCCACGCAAGACCTCTTTCTTCTTCCTAATTATGTCATTTATGTCCATGTGAACAATGACTTCTGTCTATTCTCCCTCCCATTTCAGGATGTCCCGTACTCACTTGGAGACATCCAGGACCCTGGCACCAGGGAGGCAACACACCATTTTAGAGATAATAAAATGTGAGGCTGGATGAACACAGCAGGCCAAGCAGCATCTCAGGAGCACAAAAGCAGACGTTTCGGGCCTAGACCCTTCATCGGAGAGGGGGATGGGGAGAGGGAACTGGAATAAATAGAGAGGGGGAGGCGGACCGAAGATGGAGAGTAAAGAAGATAGGTACAGGCCAAGGAGGTGGGATGAGGTTAGTAGGTAGCTGGGGGTGCGGCTTGGGGTGGGAGGAAGGGATGGGTGAGAGGAAGAACCGGTTAGGGAGGCAGAGACAGGTTGGACTGGTTTTGGGATGCAGTGGGTGGGGGGGGAAGAGCTGGGCTGGTTTAGGGATGCAGTAGGGGAAGGGGAGATTTTGAAACTGGTGAAGTCCACATTGATACCATATGGCTGCAGGGTTCCCAGGCGGAATATGAGTTGCTGTTCCTGCAACCTTCGGGTGGCATCATTGTGGCAGTGCAGGAGGCCCATGATGGATATGTCATCTAAAGAATGGGAGGGGGAGTGGAAATGGTTTGCGACTGGGAGGTGCAGTTGTTTGTTGCGAACTGAGCGGAGGTGTTCTGCAAAGCAGTCTCCAAGCCTCCGCTTGGTTTCCCCAATGTAGAGGTAGTCGCACCGGGTACAGTGGATGCAGTATACCACATTGGCAGATGTGCAGGTGAACCTCTGCTTAATGTGGAATGTCATCTTGGGGCCTGGGATGGGGGTGAGGGAGGAGGTGTGGGGACAAGTGCAGCATTTCCTGCAGTTGCAGGGGAAGGTGCCGGGTGTGGTGGGGTTGGAGGGCAGTGTGGAGCGAACAAGGGAGTCACGGAGAGAGTGGTCTCTCTGGAAAGCAGACAGGGGAGGGGATGGAAAAATGTCTTGGGTGGTGGGGTCGGATTGTAAATGGCGGAAGTGTCGGAGGATGATGCGTTGTATCCGGAGGTTGGTAGGGTGGTGTGTGAGAACGAGGGGGATCCTCTTGGGGCGGTTGTGGCGGGGGCGGGGTGTGAGGGATGTGTTGCGGGAAATACGGGGGACGTGGTCAAGGGCGTTCTCGATCACTGTGGGGGGAAAGTTGCGGTCCTTAAAGAACTTGGACATCTGGGATGTGCAGGAGTGGATTGTCTTATCGTGGGACCAGATGCGGCGGAGGAATTGGGAATAGGGGATGGAATTTTTGCAGGAGGGTGGGTGGGAGGAGGTGTATTCTAGGTAGCTGTGGGAGTCGGTGGGCTTGAAATGGACATCAGTTACAAGCTGGTTGCCTGTGATGGAGACTGAGAGGTCCAGGAAGGTGAGGGATGTGCTGGAGATGGCCCAGTTGAACTGAAGGTTGGGGTGGAAGGTGTTGGTGAAGTGGATGAACTGTTCGAGCTCCTCTGGGGAGCAAGAGGCGGCGCCGATACAGTCATCAATGTACCGGAGGAAGAGGTGGGGTTTGGGGCCTGTGTAGGTGCGGAAGAGGGACTGTTCCACGTAACCTACAAAGAAGCAGGCATAGCTGGGGCCCATGCGGGTGCCCATGGCCACCCCCTTAGTCTGTAGGAAGTGGGAGGAGTCAAAAGAGAAGTTGTTGAGTGTGAGGACGAGTTCAGCTAGGCGGATGAGAGTGTCGGTGGAGGGGGACTGGTCGGGCCTGCGGGACAGGAAGAAGCGGAGGGCCTTGGGGCCATCTCCATGCGGAATGCAGGTGTATAGGGACTGGACGTCCATGGTGAATATGAGGTGTTGGGGGCCAGGGAATTGGAAGTCCTGGAGGAGGTGGAGGGCGTGGGTGGTGTCACGGACATAGGTGGGGAGTTCCTGGACCAAAGGGGAGAAAATGGAGTCCAGATAGGTGGAGATGAGTTCGGTGGGGCAGGAGCAGGCTGAGACGATGGGTCGACCAGGGCAGGCAGGTTTGTGGATTCCCCTTCCCTACTGCATCCCTAAACCAGCCCAGTTCGTCCCCTCCCCCCACTGCATCACACAACCAGCCCAGCTCTTCCCCCCCACCCACTGCATCCCAAAACCAGTCCAACCTGTCTCTGCCTCCCTAACCGGTTCTTCCTCTCACCCATCCCTTCCTCCCAACCCAAGCCGCACCCCCAGCTACCTACTAACCTCATCCCACCTCCTTGACCTGTCCGTCTTCCCTGGACTGACCTATCCCCTCCCTACCTCCCCACCTATACTCTCCTCTCCACCTATCTTCTTTTCTCTCTATCTTCAGTCCACCTCCCCCTCTCTCCCTATTTATTCCAGAACCCTCACCCCATCCCCCTCTCTGATGAAGGGTCTAGGCCCGAAACGTCAGCTTTTGTGCTCCTGAGATGCTGCTTGGCCTGCTGTGTTCATCCAGCCTCACATTTTATTATCTTGGAATTCTCCAGCATCTGCAGTTCCCATTATCACTGACACCATTTTAGAGTCTCGTTCAGAAACACCTGTCTGTGCCCCTGACTGTTGAATTACCTTGTACTATCACTTGCCTGGGCTTTGCCCTACCCTGCTCTACCGCAGAACCAGTTGTGGTACCACTGGTCTGGCTGCTGCTATTCCCCCCGCCCAAAGCGGTATACCTGTTTGAGAGGAGAATAGCTACAGGAGACTCCTGCACTACATGCCTGCCTCTCCTGGTGGTCACCCACCTATCTGCTATCTATCTCTCTGCCCCCTGTATGCACTGCAGCATGTCCAGCTGCTTCTCCAACCAAACCACACGGCCTGTGAGGAGCTACAGCTGGTCACACTTTGTGTGGATGTAGCTCTCAGGGACACTAGACTGCTCCCTGATTTCCCCACATCTGACAGGAGGAGCATACCACTGCCACCTGCGCCCTTGTACATTCCAAAGAAAGACAAGTCTTACCATGCGTCTTTGCAGTCCCTTTTTTTTCAGCTAGAGAAGGTGGGAGGAACACAACGCTGATGTAGTATCAGAGATAATGGGAACTGCAGATGCTGGAGAATTCCAAGATAATAAAATGTGAGGCTGGATGAACACAGCAGGCTAAGCAGCATCTCAGGAGCATGTAGTATTTTGGGTTTAACCACTCCTTGACACCAGTGCCTGTGCGATATTCAGACTGGTCATGGTGACTGCACTGCTATCTCCCAGAATTTTTTTAAGCCTGTGTTTTTCCCCATACTAATTTCGCTGTCACTGAGGCACAAAGCCACAGCACGTGATCATTGAGGGTGTCCTGTTCTGATCAACTCTTTGGTTATGGTGACTGCAGTGCCATCTACCAGAATTCCTCTCAGTGACGCCTCCATCACCCTTTGATTCAGTGAGATATTTATTTTATTTGTTGTTTTGGAGCATTTGGTTTTAGGTCATGAAGTAACCACTTCAGGGTAAGCATGATTTCAGAGCCAAGTCAAACAATATTTTTGTTCTGAAAAGCCAATTAAAATGTAAAAGCTAGAGCGTTTTCAGTATTAGCGCAGCATGTGTAGTGCCCATTTGGCATATTTCTGGGAGGAGAGCTATTTTCATTGAGAGGGCTGCAGGAGAGGGCTGCGAAGTAAAATTGATAAATTAATGATTCTGAAAGTTTCACTGTGCATTTCAATGATGTTACGTGAGAGACAGACTCTGAGGATGTTATTTTATTCCTGTCATTGTTGTTACATTCTCGGTCTCTACCACCCCTCACTCTGAAGTTCTTCAGCTGGTGCAACATGGTATGTTAACAAGGCAATTAAATAATATATACAGCTGCCAAAGAAAATTTAAAAAAAACAATTTCTGAACAGAATTGACCATCTTCTGAGCTGCTAGAGAGTTGTCCACCAATTGGTGCTCCCTCTGGACCTTGTTTTTGTTCTGATTCTGTTTTCAATGTAAATGTCCTGTCTCAGAGTAAACCTCATCAATCCTAATGTGAATCCCAGACTTCATCAGTTGCATGTACATGAACTTGGATTGGTGAAGCTGGGAGCATTTGTGAAGAACACTCATTAACGTCAAATAAGCATTTCGTCTGGGACTACAGAAACGTGTTTGAAAACCCAACGGTTCAATTGACAAAAGTAGCTAAAATTGGCAGACAAGGAGGGTCTGTGGCATGCAGCCTCCATGAAAACGTACCATGCGTTTTGTGTTTTAAATGAAGCTGTAACACAGTGGACTTTAGGTAATTTTTAGAGTAATCTGGCCAAAAGTTACTGAAATTATCATCCTACTGTTAACATATTCAAACAGATATCATCTTTCACACCCACAAAATTCTGCAAATGCTGCTGCAGTGTTACTTTCAGAATTTCAGATAATGCTGGAACACTCAGTTCCCGTTCCTTCTGCTCATATTTTACGATGTCCCTTTTGATCCCAGCTCTCATTCATTGAGTACGTGCTGGGAACTATCAACGATGGAATCAGTGTATGGTGCTGTGGAGCTTTCAGACCGTATAGGGATCCTGACTTCTGTAAAATCCCACAGCCTATCAAGAACACAAGGACCGTTCTTTTCAGGACAGTGCATCCTTACCTTAGTATAATATTTGATTTTCAGTTAATCAGATTGTCTGAAGAAGGAAGTGTTTGTAGTCTTATAGATGAGTCATTCCATTTTGAGCCTAAACCTGGCAAGTTATTCTCCAAACTCTGGCAGTTTGTGGGAGAGATGTGAACCTCCCTTCTCATCCTTCTGGATGAACTAATAATTTTCCCACTTCCACCCACAGCATCTCATTCCCACAACTGTGGATGACCTTTTCCTTTCTAAAGAATAAGAAGATAGAGAAAATCTTGAGTTAAGTACAAGATTGAACATCACAAAGTGCCTGCAGACATTGTGATTATGCTTTCAGATGTAGCTGTGTAATAATTGTTATTTTTTTAAACATTAAGATCCCATAAATCTTCTTTTAACCTGAGAGGCTGAGAAATTCTACACGCATTAGATATTTATTTTTTTCTTCAGTTATACTGTGTGGGTATGGATTGTGTGGAAATGACTTGTGTTTCCAGCATATCCGTGCAGGTTGTGTGATAAGCATTTAATTAGACGCATTATTGCATTTCAGGATTGTTTAGCCACTTTAGGCGTTGATTACCTCTCGATGTTTTTATAGCATTTCATGTATAAGTTCCAAGTAGTCTTACCCTCCCTGCCTTTAGCCGTTTGCATAATCTACTGAGAATCATGATTCCTTGACCCTAGCAGACACTCTGAATGCTGGTCACTTTCTGCCATTCTCCCCTCACTGTATTGTTAGGAGCTGGTTACAAACTAACTCTTTTACTAACATTTCACATCAGCCCATTGACTGATATCCACTTAGCGGTCGCATTACCAACCTTAGCCTGCCTTGCTCATTAAGTAAAACTTTTTGGATTTGTGAGTCATGAGATTTAATGGTAGTTTATTAAGAAGCAATAATTAAGATATAATGCACAAGTGAAATAGACAGGAAAAGCAAATGATCTGTAACAATAGAGAACAGTTGACTGACCCTGGATCTAGTTTACTGAGATGGATGGAAATTGGCAAACAGGCAGGAAACACAGATGAGGAATAAATAAATCTCATGACTCACAAATCCAAAAAGTTTTACTTAATGAGCAAGGCAGGCTAATTAAATGCTTATTGTGACTGCCAGCCAGTGACCAGTGGGGTACTGCAGTGATCAGTGTTTGGACCCCAGCTGTTCATACTGTATGTTCTTAATTTAGGTGAGGGAATGAAATATAATGTCTACAAAGTTTCAGTTGATGCAAAGCTGGTGGAAGGATGAGCTATGAGGAGGATAGAGAAATGTTTCAGTGTGATTCAGGCTGGCTGAGTGAATGGGCAAATGTATGGCAGATACAGTATAATGTGGATAAATGTGAGGTTATCCACTTTGGGAGCCAAAGCAGGAACGTAGATTATCATTTGATTGGCTGTAAGTTGAGAGAGGGTAATGTTCAATGAGACCTGGGTGTCCTGGAGCATTGTGTGCAGTTTTGGTCTCCTTTTCTGAGAAACGTTGTTATTGCTACAGAGACAGTACAGAAAAACATTACCAGATTGATTCCTGGGATGGCAGGACTGACATAGGAGGAGCGATTGAGTTGGTTAGGATTATATTCACTGGAGTTTAGAAGAACTGGGGACGATCCCACAGAAATCTATAAAATTCTAACAGGAATAGACAGGGTAGATGCAGGGAGGTGTTCCCAATGGTGAGATAGTCCAGAACCAGGATTGCAGTTTAAATACAATGGGTAAATCTTTTAGGACTGAGATGAGGAGAAATTTCTTCATTCAGAGAATGGTGAGCCTGTGGAATTCACTGCCACAGGAAGAGTTTGAGGTCAAAACATTATGCTTTCGAGAACAAGGTAGATATTGCTGTTTTGGCTAAAGGGACCAAGGGATATGGTTGAGGATGGGATTATGATATTGAGCTCAATGATTGGCCATGATCATATTGATTGGTGGAACAGGCTTGAGGGGTGGAATGGCCTCCTCCTGCTCCTATCTTCTATGTTTCTGAGTTCAGAATCATTTTCTTGCATGTTCATGCATAATATTGAGAAAATATTCCAGTCCGTGACCGAAGTAAACTTTCTAGTCTTTTCAGATTTTTTAACACCTCTCTCTCTCTCTCTCTCTCTGCTCCACCACCCATGTTTTTACTGCTTGTCTGTCACTGATGTTCCACAAAACAATATGTTCTGCTTCCCATGACTGTGTTGTGCACACTACAACAGTGTAACATAATTGGACCCTATCTGAGAAATGAGTCTCAGGTTTGTTTGCTATTTTAGTCGCTCCCTTCCCTTTACTGTTCTAGATAATATAAAGTACAGTTAAATATTTACATAAGAAAATAGCTGCTGAAGGATGATTTATTTTCAGGGTAATGAAACTGTAAGCCTACACTTTATAAATATATTTACAGTTTTAACAGATGAATAATTTTTTTTTCAGATTATAATGCCATAATTTCAAATTAGTTCAGATACATAGAATTCCCTCACACTGTTTGATACTGCAGTTGGAACAGAATCTCAAAGAATACATGGTGCAATTTACTTTTTTTATATGAAAAGTTAAAAGGAGATGGTTTGATAACATGAAAATCTTTTGGTAAAATAGATCATAGGCCTTGCTTCTTCCAGATTTAACTTATCCTGATGGAAAAAATGTACATTGTTATGTATCAAATGGAGTCCACGTAATATTAGCTGAACACAAATAATAAAATTTAATAGTTTACTTCCATGATTGACAAGAGCAGTAGAAACTATGAAAAATACTCTGGCTGCAAAAAAGTTCGAATATATTTGGGAAAAAGAAAAGCTTGAGGGAGAATAAAACCAAAAAAGTAGGAGATAAAAATAAACATGTAAAATAGTAGAACCTCTGAATTTGGAGTGGTGATGGCTTGGCAGTGTTGTCCTAACTTGCCTTACAAACGTAGGCTTACTGTCACCAGCAGAGATTATCTCCAGAGGTGGAGCCATTTTAATAGCAGGTTTGCTGCAGACTTCAAAGTCATATCCCTGTCTTTTTGCCAGAAATCATTACAATCTAGGTGGTGCACTTGTCAATGGATTGTGTCAAATTATTTCCAGTCATCTATGAATGGTTTCCACAGTGAACTCTTTACCAAATATTGAGGTAGGAAATCTTGTAACACTCGAGCAGGTATTTCATGCTGTCCGTTGGAATAATTGGATTACATTTGTGATAGATTTATGGATCCAGATTCGATTAGTATCATCTTGCCTGATGCATGCTCCTAGACCTTTCTGAGATTCATCTACTTCCAGAATTGTCTGCTATTAGTTTCTACGAGCAATGCTTGTCACAGTGATTTGAACACATGTTGATAGTAATTGTGCTACATAGATAGTACGTCATTCCTTAGGAATTCTCTTAACAACATTGTTTGCTTGGAAGTGTATGTTGTGGATGCCATTAGGAAGATAAAATATTCAAGTCATCTCTGCAGAATTTCTTTATCTTGGAGAGTGGGTGCTTCACTTACTTCTTCAACTTTGCCTCGGTCAGGACAGACTCTAAAACATGAAAAAATGGATCAGAAATGTTGGCACCTTGCCCCTGTTGAAGATAGTTCTTCAT
Source organism: Stegostoma tigrinum (assembly GCF_030684315.1). Lineage (NCBI taxonomy): Eukaryota > Metazoa > Chordata > Chondrichthyes > Orectolobiformes > Stegostomatidae > Stegostoma > Stegostoma tigrinum. The sequence continues at coordinate 131,171,265 of NC_081357.1, read as the reverse complement.
GACGAACTGCGCCCATCAGTGAGTATAGATTTCAGTCATGCTCTTCATTAATTTTTCCCTGAAAGCAATAACACTGACAGTACATACATATCCAGGAATAACTTCTGTATTCCAGCCCTTATACTGCTAGAATGCATTCTAACTGCCAGATAAACCTGCAGGCAGTCTCTGGAAACAATATCTTCCAAATGGTGTTCTGAAAGCAGTCATTGTTGGTGATCCCAGATAACGAAGTGTGAAGCTGGATGAACACAGCAGGCCAAGCAGCATCTCAGGAGCACTCCTGAGATGCTGCTTGGCCTGCTGTGTTCATCCAGCTTCACACTTTGTTATCTTGGCTTCTCCAGCATCTGCAGTTCCCATTATCATTGTTGGTGATTCCTTTGTTATTTGAACAGACCAATATCCTTGTTTGGCATCCATCTTGAAGAAGAACATGTGAACTTGGGATTCAGTACCTAAAACATTGGAATTTTTTGGAGGCTTCTCCTTTGAGAAAGGTGCAGGTGTTTTGAACCCAAGCGTAGCTTGAATGTGCCATTGTACTTCAGCATGTACATTATTGAACAATAGTCTATGTATGGGTGTACATGACGGACTACCAATATTGACCATCTCACTCTTAAACTTCTCTTGTTTGTGAATACTGTACTGGAGTGCCGATTGACAGGACTGCATCTTACCTGAGGTGCAACAAGTTTCCTACAGTGCTGTATCAGTTTGGAAAAAATTTTTGTAAGCCCTGGCCTAACTTAGTATGAGTATTCTAGGTCTCTTCTGCCAAAATTGAGAACTTGGTGATTTTGTGATTGATTTTGTGATTAGGATGTGGAAGCTTTGGAAAGGGTGCAGAGGAGATTTACTAGGATGTTGCCTGGTATGGAGGGAAGGTCTTACGAGGAAAGGCTGAGGGACTTGAGGCTGTTTTCATTAGAGAGAAGAAGGTTGAGAGGTGACTTAATTGAAACATATAAAATAATCAGAGGGTTAGATAGGGTGGATAGGGAGAGCCTTTTTCCTAGGATGGTGACGGCGAGCACGAGGGGGCATAGCTTTAAATTGAGGGGTGAAAGATATAGGACAGATGTCAGAGGTAGTTTCTTTACTCAGAGTGTAGTAAGGGAATGGAACGCTTTGCCTGCAACGGTAGTAGATTTGCCAACTTTAGGTACATTTAATTCGTCGTTGGACAAGCATATGGACATACATGGAATAGTGTAGGTTAGATGGGCTTGTGATCGGTATGACAGGTTGGCACAACTTCGAGGGCCGAAGGGCCTGTGCTGTGCTGTAATGTTCTATAATCTGTGCAGAAGGGTAATCCCACTAATGTTCTAGTTGTGTCTATCAGGGAGAATGTGTGCAGTTTTTCTGTGTTTTACACAGCTACATTTAGCTACATTTCATCATCAATGCACCAAGCAACCAAGACCATACACAGGAGGGGAGAGCAAAGGTTTCAATTAGGATTTGGATTATCAAGAGTTCATTAGATCCTGCAGAAAAAGCCTAATTTGTTTATCATTCTGGTTCATTTCTTCTCATAAAACGTGCAGTGAAAAGCTGCAGAATGGGGCAGGTTGAGTTGCTCCTACAAAGAATGTGGACATTTCCAAGTGAAGTGGTCTTCCTTTGAGAGGTAACTATTCGATCATCCAGTCAACTTTCTTTCGTTTCAGTCTTTTGGAGGTGCTAGGTGGAGAGCAGATTCCCAAGAAGTGTTAAGGACTTGGGAAATGATCAGACATTGGAAGAGCCTTAGTATCCAGGGAATGTGGTAACACGTAGGCCATTCAGCCCTTTAAACCTGTCCAGCTGCTTTCTAATTGGGCCAAGGCTGATCTACGTCCTGACTTCATTACTTGCTTTGACCTTGCAATATTTCATACTCTTGCCAGACAAAAGTCTATTGTCCTCTCTAATTGAGTTTTTCAGTGACCCAGGCTCAGCAGTTTTTTTTTGGAGGACAGCGTTGCAGTGATCCCCTGGAACAATGCACCCTCCCCAGTGGAAAGAAGTGTTTTCTGTTGTTACCTGAAGAATATCATTCTAGTTATTTTTAATCAACTTGTTTGCACATTCTATGACACACTTCCAGCGCAGGATCTTGAGCTTCTTGGCCTCCTGGCCCAGAGCTCGTGACATTACCACTGCGGCATAAACTTTGAGGTAAAGTCAACTGGTACTGAACCCCACCACAAGTTAGGTTTCTATTTAACATATCAACTTCAATCATCTTAAATTAGATCACCTTTTAATCTTCTATGTTCAAGGCAACGTGGACCTAATCTGTGCAACCTGGGCTCATCATTTAAATCAAGCTCTTAAGTGTTGCAAATGTAACAAGTATGGATCAGCAAGGTGGTCATCAAAAGTCAGAAAATACTTTGTGGATGATCCATTTGGTACGCACGCAGACTCGCACAGAGTGCGACATTTCTCTCTGAACTATCAGTCCTAACATAAATGACTACAGCTCTCTGATGAATGGTCTAGGCCCGAAACGTCAGCTTTTGTGCTCCTGGGATGCTGCTGGGCCTGCTGTGTTCATCCAGCCTCACATTTTATTATCACAGCTCCACCAGTCTCTTAGTTTACAGTCTGTGTTGTCTGTCTGTGCAGTTTGTGGGTGGAGAAAATCACTTCTGAGTCAACATGTGTCAATGTTGTGCTGATATTCTACTTTGGGATCAATTTTCCACCAGGATGTTACTGTAATTTCTTTTATAGTTTCCAATACTCTCTCTAGTTACCATCAAACTTTGAAAATGCAAAGTATGTTGCTGGCTGACATGTAATTAGATACTGTAAGAAAAAAATTTACACTAAGATATTTTACTAAAATCCACAATGATATTTTAATTCTTATAAAAACACGGGAGCCATTATGTTTTTGAAGAATAGAGTGAAAATAATTCAGGTTCTTTCATCACATTTTTTGTCTGTCATTGTAACAGCAGAGGGCAGAATGGTACAGCATACAAATTTGTAAAACCACTTATTAGAAGCTCTTAAACTATAACTGTGTTTTGGGTTTTCTGGCTAAATCTCTCAGTGGACAGAACAACTCTTCTGCCTTAATAGAACAAATTGAGATTATTGTTAATTATTGTTATGAGGAATTATTTCTTCAGTTGTGTTGTGGTAACAAAAACATAGATTTTGGACATGATACACTCTAGGAAGCTATGGATACTGTACAAGTTGAAATACCTTTCAACATTTAGAGATTTCAATCAGAAATTAAAATTGTCTTCCTTGTACAGTAAACGAGAAAGGACTGTAAGCTGACATCAGAGAAGATGAGACACTCTTGGCTGTAGAAAGTTGAAACTTGTCATGTTTTTAGCATCTAGTGGTCCTCAATATATCTTTGCTCAGTATATCTTACTTCTGTAGAAATGTTAGGTCTACCATCACTGCCATTTAACATTTTAGAGCAACAAAATATAGCGTAGTTAGATGATAAAGTGTGAAGCTGGATGAACACAACAGGCCAAGCAGCATCTCAGAAGCACAGAGCTGACGTTTCGGGCCTAGACCCTTCATCAGAGTCTAGGCCCGAAACGTCAGCTTTTGTGCTCCTGGGATGCTGCTTGGCCTGCTGTGTTCATCCAGCTTCACACTTTATTATCTTGGATTCTCCAGCAACTGCAGTTCCCGTTATCTCAGATAATGTAGTTAAAGTTGTCTGGAAACTTTCTCATTACTACTTGCATTCAATGGCACTGAATTCAAACTAAAAATATGGATTTGTTCCCTTTTGAGTATTATAAATATTTCATTAGCATTTCTAAAAAAGAATATTATTTTCTCTTGGAAAATACAGTGTGGAGCTGGAGGAGCAAAGCAGGCCTGGCAGCATCACAGGAGCAGGAAAGTTGACGTTTCAGGTCAGGACCCTTCTCCAGAAATGGGGAGGGGGAAGGGAGCTAAGAAATAAATAGGAGAGGTGGGGTTGGGGAGGGTAGATGGGATGGTGATGGGTGAGTGCAAGTAGGCAGTGGTGGGAATTGGTGACTGAGGTGGGAGGAGCAGATAGGTGGGAGAGAAGACAGGTTGTGTCGGGTCAGTGAGAGTGAGGGTTCAACGTAGGATGAGATTGGGGTGGAGAGATTTTAAAACTGGTAAAACCCATATTCAGGCCAGCGGGCTGTAGGATCCCATGATTGAATATGAGGGGTTGCTCTTCCAGTTTGCACGTGGTGTCACTGTGATGCTGGAGGAGGCCCAGGATGGATATGCCACCCAGGGAGTGGGAAGGGGAGTTAAAATGTTTGGTGACTCTAAGGTATTGTTCATTGCAGATAGTATGCAGATGGTCCACGAAACGGTCTCCGAATCTATGCTTGGTCTCACCCATGTAGAGGCCACATCAGGAGCAGCGGATACAATATCTCATTTTCTCTTGGAATTACTTTCAGATTTCCCAGAATTGTTTGATCCCCTTCCACTTTCTAATTTCTCAACAGGATTGCAAATGTGTGTCACATTTTTATAAAGATCCTTCCGATTACCCATGTCTCTTCTAGACTCTTGCTTCAATTGTTGGAAGAATAATCTGACATTAAGATGTATAGTAATTCACAAGTCAAGGTGTTACCAAATTTCATATGACTGCTGAACTCGGAATATTGGGTGGAATTCAAATGCTCAGTCCCAAGCGGGTGTATGAGGGGTTGGGAGGTTGCTAGATGGAAATGCCACTTGAGGCCATTCAGTCCATTTAAAGGGCTCATCCACTGCCATTGGTTTTAACCCAAGCTCAGGAAAGATAGTCACTACATGGGAAACTGGAGAAGCAGAGTAGTGTGCTGCAGGGGTAAGGGTGGGAAGGCGATTCCATTGTCACTCAGCCCCTGATTAAAGGAATCAGCATCAGGAAGTTGGGGGCGGGGGTTTGCTAAGATCTACATCCCTGACCCATCAAGTCCCCTAACCCCAACCCCACTCGGCCGCCAAACCCCCCTTGCCAGTGACCTTCAACCTTGTGACCTCTGCCCAACTTTCCCTCCAAAGGCTGCTGGCTTCTGATTGGTCGCAGTTGTAGTACTGGTAACCTTGGAAGTCCATCCGTGCTCCAGGATAAGGCCAGTCGCTGGCCACATTAAAGAACAAAGAAAATTACAGCCCAGGAACAAGTCATTCGGCCCTCCAAGCCTGTGCTGATCCAGATCCTCTATCTAAACCTGTCGCCTATTTTCCAAGGACCTGTATCCCTCTGCACCCTGCCCATTCATGTGTCTGTCCAGATGTATCTTAAATGATGCTATTGTGCCCGCCTCTACCACCTCCACTGGCAACGTGTTCAAAGCACGCACCACCCTCTGCGGAAAGAATTTTCCACACATATCTCCCTTAAACCAACCCCCCCTCACCTTGAAATCATGACCCATAGTAATTGAGTCCTCCACTCTGGGAAAAAGCTTCTTGCTATCCAGCCTGTCTATTCCTCACATGATTTTGTAGACCTCAATCAGGTCCCCCCTCAATCTCCGTCTTTCTAATGTGAATAATCCTAATCTACTCAACCTTTCTTCATAGCTAGCACCCTCCATACCAGGCAACATCCTGGTGAACCTCCTCTGCACCCTCTCCAAAGCATCCACATCCTTTTGGTAATGTGGCGACCAGAACTGTACACAGTACTCCAAATGTGGCTGAACCAAAGTCTTATACAACTGTAACATGACCTGCCAACTCTTGTACTCAGTACCCCGTCCGATGAAGGAAAGCATGCCATTTGCCTTCTTGACCACTTTATCAATCTGCGTTGCTGCTTTCAGGGTACAATGGACCTAAACATCCAGATCTCTTTGTGCATCAATTTTCCCCAGGGCTTTTCCATTTACTGTATAGTGCGCTCTTGAATTGGATCTTCCAAAATGTATCACCTCGCATTTGCTTGGATTGAACTCCATCTGCCATTTCTCCTCTCAACTTTCCAATCCATACATATTCTGCTTCATTCTCTGAAATTCCCCTTCACCGTCCGCAACTCCACAAATCTTAGTGTCATCTGCAAACTTGCTAATCAGACCATCTATATCTTCCTCCAGGTCATTTATGTTCATCACAAACAACAGTGGTCCCAGCACAGATCCCTGTGGAACACCCACTGGTTACAATTCTCCATTTTGAGAAACTCCCGTCCACTACAACTCTGTCTCCTGTTGCCTAGCCACTTTTTTATCCATCTAGCTATTACACCCTGGACCCCATGCGACTTCACTTTCTTTGTCAAACTACCATGGGGAATCTTATCAAATGCCTTTCTGAAGTCCATGTATATGACATCTACAGCCCTTCCCTCATCTATTAACTTTGCCACTTGCTTAAAGAATTCTATCAAGTTGATAAGACATGACCTTCCCAGCACAAAACCATGTTGCCTATCACTGATAAACCCATTTTCTTCCAAATGGGAATAAATCCTATCCCTCAGTATCTTTTCCAGCAGCTTCCCTACCACTGATGTCAGGCTCACCGGTCGATAATTACCTGGATTATCCTTGCTACCCTTCTTAAACAAGAGGACAACAGTAGCAATCCTCCAGTCCTCCGGGAGTGCTCACCCATGCTCAAGGATGCTGCAAAGATATCTGTTAAGCCCTCAGCTATTTTGTCTCTCACTTCCCTCAGTAACCTGGGATAGATCCCATCCGGACCTGGGGGCTTGTCCACCCTAATGCCTTTTAGAATATTCAACACTTCCCCCCACCTTATACCAACTTGACTTCGAGTAATCAAATATCTATCCCTAACCTCAACATCCGTCATGTCCCTCTCCTCAGTGAATACCGATGCAAAGTACTCATTAAGAATCTCACTCATTTTCTCTGACTCCCTTGCATAACTTCTCTCCTTTGTCCTTGAGCAGGCCAATCCTTTCTCCAGTTACCCTCTTGCTCCTTATGTATGAATAAAAGGCTTTGGGATATTCCTTAACCATGTTTGCTAAAGATATTTCACGACCCCTTTTAGCCCTCTTAATTCCTCGTTTCAGATTCACCCTACATTCCTGATATTCTTCCAACACTTCGTCTGTTTTCAGTCGCCTAAACCTTATGTATGCTTCCCTTTTCCTCTTAGCTAGTGTCACAATTTCAACTGTCGTCCATGGTTCCCTAATCTTGCCCTTTCTGTCCCTCTGTCCCTCATTTTCACAGGGACAAATGCCCAATTGGCTGGCAATTAATTATCTTCCTTTAAAATCTTTCCGTAAAGGAGCCCAGGGGAAATCCTGAGAATCGCACAGCTTGGATTAAATCGTGCCCTGTTCTCTCTGCACAGATGATGTTTGATTTGCTGAATATCTCCTTCCTTCAGCGAGTGGCACGGTGGCTCTAAGGAAAGAGCTCCTCCATCATTAGTGTTCTACCTTTAAGAAAGCAGGGTTTCAGTTGGGAATTGTCGTCTTGATATATTCAATGAATCTGGACCCTGACTTATGTTTGGGACCCACAATGGGTCCAATTTGAGGATGAGAAAGTGCAAATCCCAAGCATAGCCCTGCTAGTTACCCCCCACCCACTGATTGGGATTGTGTGCTGAGCAGAAAAATCCTGGCTCCAAATAAGGCCAAAATAAACTGTTAGTGAAGATCAGAAGCTGAAGATCTGGTCTAATGCATTGTTCTTCCACTCTACTGTAGCTAGATTTATGCGCAGCAGATGTTCAGGCCCTGGAGTCAATGGAAGATGGTTTATAGGACAGTATATCTGTTGGAAGTGAATGCATATACCATCCTGTAAATGATTCTGTAAATGGCCTCTTAAAAGTCAAAAAATTCAAATCATTTAGCTAACTAATTCATTGTTGCATTGCTGAGGTAGAGGTTTCACTGCTTAGATTATAGTCTTCAAGGGCAGGAATTGGAATCATGCCCTTAATTAAATAAAAAGAGGCCACACCTGAGATTTCCATTCATTCTGCGTACAGCTGAGCATGTATATATACTATCTACAAACTTTGTTCTTTTCCGGAAACGCATAAAACCAGATGGGAGAAGATCATTTACTGAAAAATGCTTCTGTGTGTGGTAAGCATGTCAAACAATATGATCTATAGGATAAAGAAAATGAGTTATACAGTAACAGTTACAATGCTTTCCTTAACTGTGTTCCACCATAGAGTTAATTGGCATTGACAACTGTGGAAATATAACTGTGCTTCAGGTCAGTATTTAGTCAAGTGGATAGGGAGGATTGTGACCATGCAGGACGGTCTGTGAGGTATTGGGAAATATTTTGCGGGTCTTTGGCTCATGAAGTGGTGACTCATTTAAAACAGGGAAAGCCTTGTATTTGTTGGATGTCTCAACACTTCACTCAGAAAACATGTTGCTACTCACTTGTTGAACATACGTAGAACTCAATTTATACACAACTAGCTCCCACAAATAACAGTAAGTTGACCAGTGTAGCTATTAGGTTGATGCAGGTGAGGAAAGCCACTCAGACCACCTCAGTTGCACAGAAAATCTTTGTAATCCTTCAGTCAGCACTGAACTTGTTCTGAAGTGATTCTAGAATTTCAACTTCACTTCATTACCCAGAAGTCTTTTCCATATATTGCCCACATTGTTTTGTGAAGACCTCACTGGCATCAGTTCGGAATAACAAAGGGTTAGGTAGTTTATACATGGATGGTCTGGGTGGGAAACTCCAAGGGTTGGTGTGGACTTGTTGGGCCGAAGGCCCTGTTTCCATGCTGTAGGGATTCTGTAACAAAGTTTATAATTCAAACTCTTTGTCCTGGCATTGCGGTTTAGATTGAGGCCAGGTGTCATACCTTATTTTTCTGTGCTGTTTCCTGTGATTATTCATTGACTGAGATAAGCGTTTGGGCTGCTCCTCTCAAATCGGGAAATGTCAAGTTGCTCAGGTTATGTGAAGATTCTTAAGCAAGACATAAGGCGAACTCACTGTTCTTCAGATATAAGATCTTTAACTTCCAAGTTAGTTACTGGAATAGGTGGATGAACACTCCCTGCTTTTACACTCTATACTTTTACCTACAAATGCCAGAATTCCATTTACCTTCCTCATTTCCTTCTGCACCTGCATATTAGCTTTCTGTGATTCAAGAATGACAACACCCACATCCCAAAACAGTGAAACAGCTGAAGTTTCTCACTATTTAAAGAACAGATGCCTTTTTATTCTTCTAACCAAGACTGCTAACCTCATATTTTCTGTGTTACCTCCATCTGCAATGTTTTGACCTATTCAATGAACCTTTCCGTAGCCATTTGTAAATTTCTTATTTTCTCATTGCACCTTGTTTTCACACCTTATTTTAGTGTTATCTGTAAATGTGGCTAAAGTGCCCTGTCTTCCTGTTTCAAGTCATTAAGATAAATTGTAAATAGTTTCAGCCTGAGGACCAGTTGCTGTGGCATCCTTCTGGTTAGAGTTTGCCAACCAGAAAAAGACCCATTTATTCCAACTCGCTGTCTTCTGCTTCTTGTGATAAGCTGGACCGCAAGATGTCAGCACTCCACTCCAAACACACACGCTCACACACAGATGCACACACTTCAGAAAGGATGACAAACAGTCTGTTGATGTTTCTTTGCTAAAGAGAATATCAGTGTGGTGGTACTGATAGTTCCAATATACCAAGTGGCTTGACACAGCATGGTAAGGTAAGGTAAGGCATGGATGCTGCAGCGTTCAGGTCGGCGTTCACTGAGGAAGTACTAAGATAACATGAGCAGTCCTGAGATACAGTCTAGTATAATCAGGAAACTGCCCCTGTGCACAAGGTGTCCTTGCACCAGCCTTTCAACAGTTAGTCTTTGGTGTACCCGGCAATGTAGTTCTGTGCCCTCAGCAGGCCGCAAGTGATTCGAAGAAGTGCACGATAGTCGTGTGAGGTTGGAAAATGTTGAACGTCAATGTCTGTCCACAAGGAGTGCAGCTCGCTGGTGTCCGTGAATTGTGCCATAGAGTCATTTTTCTTAGAATCATACAGCATGGAAATGGGCCCTTCAATCCAATTCATACTCGCCAACCTGGTTTCCCCAAACTAAACCAGCCCCATTTGCCTGCGCCTGGCCCATATCCCTCTCAACCTTTCCTATTTATGTACTTATCCAAATGTCTTTTAAATGTTGTAACTCTACCTGCATCCCCTGGTGGTTCATTCCACATGCATTGTTTCTGAAAAGATTTCCCCTCAGGTCTGTTTTTATTAACCTCTGTAATGTCACCCCTCAACCTCCTGTGGTCCAGGGATAAACAAACTCAGCCTATCCAGACTCTCCTGAAAACTCAAACCTTCCATTCCTGGCAACATCCTGGTAAATCTTTTCTGAACCCTCTCCAGTTTAATGATATCCTTCCTACAGCTGGGCAACCAGAACTGTACTCAGTACTCCAAAATAATAACCAAAATAACTGTGGCTGCTGGAAATCAGAAACAAAAACCAAAATTGCTAGAAAAGCTCAGCAGGCCTGGCACCATCTGTGGAGAGAAATCACTTTGGGTCCAGTGACCGGGAAAATACATTTGCTATTCAGCTTATCTGTGATTTTTAGAAACAGATAGAATGAGTCCTGAGAAAGGGTTACTGGGCCTGATCTGTTAAACCTGAATTCTCTCTGCAGTTGCTCCCAAACCTGCTGAACATTTCCAGCAATTTCCGTTTTGTGACAGTGCTCCAAAAGCGACCTCATCAATGTCCTGTACAACCTCAATATAACATCCCAACTGCTATACTCAAGGATCTGTGCTGCTGATCACTCCAAGTCTCTTCACAGCCAATAGTGAGATGAGGAAGAGATAATGGGAACTGCAGATGCTGGAGAATCCAAGATAATGAAGTGTGAGGCTGGATGAACACAGCAGGCCAAGTAGCACCTTAGGAGCAGATGCTGCTTGGCCTGCTGTGTTCATCCAGCTTCACACTTTATTATCTAGTGAGATGAGGAATCTGCTCTGACACCCATGTCACAATTTCTTGACATTTCACTTGTATGGTGCATTTTGTAAGGTCGCTGCTGGCAGGAACATGAAAGATGTGGCGCATTGCTCTCGACATTGACATAGGCCTCTGTGGATTTTTCATGTGATTCTGACACTAGTCTCAGCGTAGCATAGATTGTTTAGGCCTCAAAATATCCCACCTCTTGTTAGTATTTCACTAGAACTGAAATTATCTACAGTTCAAATCAGCCCTTCATGCTCCTGATAGAATTGTCAATGTTGCAATATTGAAATACTGCCCCAGAAGTTAAGACACAGCTTTTCTTGACACAAGTATCTCATTTAATCTCACAGTCTAGTTTACTCCTCTTGCCTTCAATACTCGTATTGAAGGAGTTGCATATTCCCTTTGTTGAAGGCTGGTAGTTTTCCAGCATTTCATTACAGGGAAGCTTTCAGAAACCAGAACTGCACTCACCATATCACCTTTCGCCATTTTCAATACAGTCAATGTTCTTTTTCAGAGATCAAAGAACACTTAGTTATCACATATATCTGAGATAACAAATAAATCACTTTGTGCACCTCAGTGTAGTTAATTATATGTAAAATATCTGAAGATAAATAAATTATATTTGATTAAGAGCATTTGAAATTCAACCAAACTGACTGCCGCAGTGAACAGTTTTCTAACCAAAGTGGAAGAAAAGTCAGAACTGGATGGGGTACTAACAATGCAACTAATTCCCCCATGCCTTTTCATTGAGAAGTGGAACTCAGAATTGTTCTTCCTGAGAGATTGCCTGTTTAATGAATCAAGTTTTTACTTGCATTGAGAACTCTTAAGGAAAAGACGATCTGAGCCAGTTGTCTTGCTTTCAGACAGAAGGAAATCGCATTTGACACACCTTCTGTAAGCAGTTTCCAGGATTTGGCAACTATTTCAAATAAAGGAAGACAACATTCACACAGTTACTTGTAAACTTTAAATTAATTTTCATGAAATGGAAATGCATTCTTGTCATGCAATCTTTCTTGTTTTAAATTAATGAAACAAATAACTCGTCTTTGCGATGAATGTAATCCATCCTGTTGTGCTGGTGACGAATACTTAAAGCTTTGTTCTTCGTATTTTCACTAATGGATGAACAGGTGGCACAATGGTTAGTATTGCTACCTCACAGTGCCAGGGACCCGGGCTCGATTCCACCTTTGGGCGACTGTCTGTGTGGAGTTTGCACATTCTCCCTGTGTCTGTGTGGGTTTCCTCCGGGTGCTCAGGTTTCCTCCCACAGTCCAAAGATGTGCAGGTTACGGTGGATTGTCCATAGTGTACAGGGCTGTGTGGGGTGTGGGAGGTGATGATCTAGTGGAATTGATCCAGAGACCCAAGCATGTTCTGGGGGACCTGAGTTTGAATTCCACCACAGCTTTTGGTGGAATTTGAATTTAATGAAAAGAAACAAGATCTGATGACTATGAATCCATTGTCAATTGTTAGGAAAACCTTCCATTAGGGAAGGTAACTACCATCTTAACTAAATTAGCAAAGGGAGATGGAGGGTTATGGGGATTGGGTGGGGTCTAGGTCTGGGTGGGATGCTTGAAGTCAGTTGAGGGTTTGATGGGCTGAATGGCCTCTTTCAATACTGAAGGGATTCTATGGAACAACTATCTGGAGTGAATATTAGGAAGTAACATTTGCAGACTAATATCTTCACGCTTAAGCTTCTTTCCAATTCATTTTCCAAACACTGATCTAACAGTCTTCCTTGAACTGAAAGGGGCTTTCTGATTCAGACAGTGCCAGGAGCTATCTCATAGGGATACAACGCATCATCCTCCGACACTTCCGCCATCTACAATCCGACCCCACCACCCAAGACATTTTTCCATCCCCACCCCTGTCTGCTTTCCGGAGAGACCACTCTCTCCGTGACTCCCTTGTTTGCTCCACACTGCCCTCCAACCCCACCACACCCGGCACCTTCCCCTGCAACCGCAGGAAATGCTACACTTGCCCCCACACCTCCTCCCTCACCCCTATCCCAGGTCCCAAGATGACATTCCACATTAAGCAGAGGTTCACCTGCACATCTGCCAATGTGGTATACTGCATCCACTGTACCCGGTGTGGCTTCCTCTACATTGGGGAAACCAAGTGGAGGCTTGGGGACTGCTTTGCAGAACACCTGTGCTCGGTTCGCAACAAACAACTGCACCTCCCAGTCGCAAACCATTTCCACTCCCCCTCCCATTCTTTAGATGACATGTCCATCATGGGCCTCCTGCACTGCCACAATGATGCCACCCGAAGGTTGCAGGAACAGCAACTCATATTCCGCTTGGGAACCCTGCAGCCTAATGGTATCAATGTGGAATTCTTGAGCTTCAAAATCTCCCCTTCCCCCACCGCATCCCTAAACCAGCCCAGTTCGTCCCCTCCACCGACTGCACCACACAACCAGCCCAGCTCTTCCCTTCCACCCACTGCATCCCAAAACCAGTCTAACCTGTCTCTGCCTCTCTAACCTGTCCTTCCTCCCACCCCAAGCCGCACCCCCATCTCCTACCTACTAACCTCATCCCACCTCCTTGACCTGCCTGTCTTCCCTGGACTGATGCATCCCCTCCCTACCTCCCCACCTCCCCACCTATACTCCCCTCTCCACCTATCTTCTTTTCTCTCCATCTTCGGTCCGCCTCCCCCTCTCTCCCTATTTATTCCAGAACCCTCACCCCATCCCCCTCTCTGATGAAGGGTCTAGGCCCGAAACGTCAGCTTTTGTGCTCCTGAGATGCTGCTTGGCCTGCTGTGTTCTCCAGCCTCACATTTTATTATCTTGGATTCTCCAGCATCTGCAGTTCCCATTATCTTTGGTTTGTTCTGGATTTAGTTAATATCCAATTAATTTAGATTCATGCATTTTAGATTAAAAAGAAGGCCGTTTTACACCTCGTGCACTGAATTGTAAAAACAGGTTCACCACTGAGACATTCAGAGATAGTAGGAACTGCCGATGCTGGAGTCAGAGATAAGTGTGGAGCTGGAGGAACACAACAGGCCAGGCAGCATCAAAGGAGCAGGAAAGTTGATGTTTTAGGCTGGGACCCTTCTTCAGAAGTCAGGGAGGGGGAAGGGAACTGGGAAATAAATAGAGAGGAGGGGTGGGGCTGGGGAAAGCGGGTGGGATGGTGACAGGTTGATGCAGGTAGGAAGTGGTGGGGATTGGTCAGTGGGATGGGTGGTGTGGATTGGTGGGGAAGAAGAATGACAGGTTATGTCAGGTCAAGGAGGCAGGCGTGAGAGGGATGGTTGAACATGGGATGAGGCCGGGGGTGGGGAGGTTTTGAAACTAGTAAAGTCCACATTGAGACCATTGGGTTGTAGGCTTCCTAAGGCAGAATATTCGTTAAATTTGAGAATGCTTTCTTCTTTTTCCTGACCAGAACCTCAACATTGCTTGTCAGCCAGGGGCCCATAAACTTTCCAGTTTTTCCCTTCACCCCAACAGGGACATTCTGTCCCTGGACTCTTGGTATCACAGTTATAAAAGCCTTCCATTTGCCAGGTCATTCCTTTCCCTTCAAAAAGACTCACCCAGTCGACTTCTTCTAGATCCTGCCTAATGGGCCCAAAGTTGGCCCTGCTCCAGTTCAGCACCTTAACCTGGGGACCTGTCCTATCATTCTCCATAACTATGCTAAAGCTAGGAGAGTTATGGTCACTGGACCCATACTGCTCTCGGACTGACATTTCAGCCACTTGCCTGACCTTGCTTCCTAAGTGGAGGCCCAGTGTTGCACCCTCCTGAATAGGGCCCTCTACGCAGTGATTTAGGAAACTTTCTTGGACACATTTGACAAATTCCACCCCATCCGGGCCTTTCACACCCTGCGTGGCCCAGTCAATACAGGGGAAATTAAAATCTCCAACTAATACAGAGAACATAGAAAAGTACAGCACATACAGGCCCTTCGGCCCACGATGTTGTGCCGTGGAATAATCCTAATCCAAAACTAAAATAACCTAACCTACATTCCCCTCAATTCACTGCCGTCCATGTGCATGTCCAGCAGTCGCTTAAATGTCACTAATGACTCTGCTTTCACGACTTCCACTGGCAAACTATTCCATGCGTTCACAACTCTCTGGGTGAAGAACCTCCCTCTGACGTCTCCTCTATACCTTCCTCCTAACACCTTAAAACTATGACCCCTCGTGGCAGTCAATCCTGCCCTGGGGAAAAGTCTCTGGCTATCAACTCTATCCATGCCTCTCATTACCTTGTACACCTCGATCAGGTCACCTCTCTCCCTCCTTCTCTCCAGAGAGAAAAGTCCGAGCTCAGTCAACCTCTCCTAGTAAGACAAGCCCTCTAGTCCAGGCAGCTTCCTGGTAAATCTCTTTTGCACCCTCTCCAAAGCCTCCACATCTTTCCTATAATAGAGTGACCAGAACTGGACACAATATTCCAAGTGTGGTCTTACCAGGGTTTTGTAGAGCTGCAGCAAAACCTCGTGGCTCTTAAACGCGATCCCCCTGTTAATGAAAGCCAAAACACCATATGCTTTCTTAACAACCTTATCCACTTGGGTGGCAACTTTGAGGGAGCTATGCACTTGAACACCAAGATCCCGCTGCTCCTCCACACTGTCGAGAATCCTGCCTTTAATCCTATATTCAGCATTTAAGTTCGACCTTCCAAGATGCATCACTTCGCATTTATCCAGGTTGAACTCCATCTGCCATTTCTCAGCCCAGCTCTGCATACTGTCACTGCCTCTCTGAAGCCAGCAGTAGCGCTCGATACTATCAACGGCACCTCCAACTTTTGTGTCATCAGCAAACATACTAATCCACCCCTCAACCTCCTCATCCAAGTCATTTATGAAAACTACAAAGAGCAGAGGCCCAAGAACAAAGCCCTGCGGGACACCACTCAGCACTGACCTCCAGGCAGAACTACCATCTACAACCACTCTCTGCCTCCTGTCATCCAACCAATTCTGAATCCAGACAGCCAAATCACCCTGTATCCCATACCTCCTGACTTTATGAATGAGCCTGCCGTGGGGAACATTATCAAATGCCTTGCTGAAGTCCATGTACACCACATCCACTGCTCAACCCTCGTCAACCTGTCTTGTGACCTCCTCAAAGAACTCAATAAGATTTGTAAGGCATGACCTGCCCCTCACAAAGCCATGCTGACTCCCTTTAATCATGCTATGCTTTTCCAAATAGTCATAAATCCTATCCCTCAGAATTCTTTCCAAAACCTTGCTGACCACAGACATAAGACTGACTAGTCTGTAATTTCCAGGGATTTCCCTATTACCTTTCTTGAAAAGAGGAACAACATTTGCCTCCCTCCAATCTTCCGGGACGACTCCCGTGGAGAGTGAGGAAGCAAAGATCTTCGCCAGCGGTTTAGCAAACTCCTTTCTCGCTTTCCGGAGCAACCAAGGATAAATCTGGTCTGGCCCTGGGGACTTATCAATCTTAATGTTTGCCAAAATTTCCAGCACATCAACTTCCTCAATCTTGATCTGTTCAAGCCTGTTTTCCTGCTCCTCAAAGCTCTCAAAGACAACAAGGTCGCTTTCCTTCGTGAAAACTGAAGAAAAAAACTCATTTAGGGCTTCCCCTATCTGCTCAGACTCCACGCACAAGTTCCCTACGTTATCCCTGATCGGCCCTACCTTCTCCCTGATCATTCTCTTATTCCTCATGTATGAGTAAAATGCCTTCGGGTTCTCCCTAATCTTTCCTACCAAGCCTTTCTTGTGCCCCCTCCTGGCCCTCCTCAGTCCACTTTTGAGCTCCTTCCGAGCAAGCCTGTAATCCTGTAAAGCTGTGCTAGACCCTTGCTTCCTCCACCTTACGTATGCTGCCTTTTTCTGTTTTACGAGAAGCACCTCTGTTCCCTTCATCCAAGGCTCCTTAATCTTACCCCTTCTTGCCTGTCTCAGAGGAACAAATTTATACATCGCTCGCAAAAACTGCTCCTTAAACAGCCTCCACATGTCTGTTGTGCCCTTTCTGTGGAACAATTGCTCCCAATCTATACTTCCCAACTCCTGTCTGATAGAGTCATAATTTCCTTTTCCCCAGTTAAATATCTTCCCCTGGTAACTGCTCCTTTCCCTCTCCATGGCTATGGTAAATATGAGGCTGTTGTGGTCACTGTCGCCAAAGTGCTCTCCCACCGCGAGATCTGACACCTGTCCTGGCTCATTGCCGAGCACCAAATCCAAAATGGCCTCTCCCCTCATCGGCCTGTCCACACTTTTCCCCAGTTAAATATCTTCCCCTGGTAACTGCTCCTTTCCCTCTCCATGGCTATGGTAAATGTGAGGCTGTTGTGGTCACTGTCGCCAAAGTGCTCTCCCACCGCGAGATCTGACACCTGTCCTGGCTCATTGCCGAGCACCAAATCCAAAATGGCCTCTCCCCTCATCGGCCTGTCCACACTTTTCCCCAGTTAAATATCTTCCCCTGGTAACTGCTCCTTTCCCTCTCCATGGCTATGGTAAATGTGAGGCTGTTGTGGTCACTGTCGCCAAAGTGTTCTCCCACCATGAGATCTGACACCTGTCCTGGCTCATTGCCGAGCACCAAATCCAAAATGGCCTCTCCCCTCATCGGCCTGTCCACATACTGAGTAAAGAAACCCTCCTGAACACACCTGACAAAAACGGCTCCATCCAAACCATCTGCACTCAGGAGGTTTCAATCTATATTGGGAAAGTTGAAGTCACCCATAACAACAACCCTGATACGTTTGCACTTTTCAACAATCTGCCAGCCTATGAGTTCTTTGATCTCCCTACTGCCATTTGGGGGTCTGTAGAAAACCCCCAATGAGGTGACTGCTCCCTTGCTGTTCCTAACTTCCACTCATACTGACTCAGTCGACAAACCTTCCTCAGCAACCTCAGCCCATACCACCTCAGTAGACGAGTCTTCATACTACTCTGTTATTCCTACAGGTGTCTGGAATCTCTCTACACACCTGCCCCTCTAGTACCCACTAGTTATTTGGGGACCTATATTATAGCCCCAACAGAGTGGCCACCCCCTTCTTGTTTCTAAATTCTTACAATCTGGCCTAATTTGATGACCTCTTAAGAATATTCCCTTTAAGCTCTGTTGTTACATCCTCCTTTATCAAAAGGGCAACTCCCCCCTCCTCACTTATTTGTACTTCTATCACGCCTGTAGCTTCAGTATCCTGGAACACTGAGCTGCCAGTCCTGCCCATTTCTCAGTTATGTTTCTGTTATGGTTATAATATCCCTGTCCCCAGAGCCAATCCCCATGCTCTGAACTCATCTGCCTTCTCAGTCAGGTCTGCGTGATACATTGAAATGAATGCATTTTAAACCCGAAGTGTGTTCCCTCCCTTTACTGGGCCTCTGGCTATCCTGAATAGTAAACTTGCTCTCAATTGCTGTTGGTGGAGGTGGGTACAGGTACAGTTTGAAAGGCATCTGGATGGGTATATGAATATAAAGGGTTTGGAGGGCCAAATGCGGCAAATGGGATTAAATCGGTTTATGGTATCTGTAGCAATGCTGGTGTTAGGGCTGTTTTCATTGACTATTGCTCCATCCTTCATTACTCTTTGTGCTACAACATGGGTTGTATCCTGCTCTGGATGGGGCCTATGCAATTGATCCATCTCCTTCGTGTCCCAGAGCTGGTGCCAGTGGCCCCGCCCCCCCGTCTCTCTCTCAGCCACTCTTAAACCACTTTGAATTCTCCTGATTGGTCTGCTTATTTGCCAGTTTGTTTCAGGCAGTAATCCAGAGATTATTATCCTTCAGGTCCTGCATTCCAATTGGGAGCCTGACTCCTGATACTCTTTCAGCAGAACCTCATATCTCTTTCTGTCAGTGTTGTTTGCTTCAACATAAACCATGACAACTGGATTTAGGCCCTCCCTTTTCAACTTCCACTCCAAGTTAAGGGATTCATGGCTGCACAGCATTCTATGTATTCCTCAAATTCAAGAATCCCCAAATACTGGCACATTCTATTCTGCTTTAACTACATCCTCTGGCCAACTTTCTACACCATGAAGCCTTGGTCTGTGTGGTGTCTGATGTCCCTGTCAGCTCTCAGCCTCAGGTAGTAAATGTACAATCATTGAAAAAAATGATTGTAGCATTTCAAGTCAGTTCAGTTTTTGATTTGTGCATGTTATGTCTTTGCCTGTACCAAGAAGGATATCATATGACAGTTTGTCTTTCCATGTGACAAATTGATAACTAATAAAAGAAATCTTGATTGTTATTTGTTGATTTCTCAATAATTTTTATGATTTGTTGGTGTTCAAGAAGGGAAGTTTGGAGAATTGCTTTCTTTTTAAGCAGTTTACACCTTCCACGTTCTGCTTTTGTGAATTAAGTGCTTGTTTCTTTCTGTTCTGTTGTCACCAGTAAAATTCTACCTCGAAAGCAAACTTTAGATTTTGCTTATTATTCCTGAATGTTTATTTTCTTTCATATCTAACCAAAAAAGTGTGTGTGTACTTCAGTTTAAAAAACCACTGACAAGGTAAATTTTTCTTTTACCTTTCAGGACTGGCTTCTTAAGGCTTACCACAGGTACAAGAACATGTGAAACAGGAGCAAAAATGGACCATTTAGCCCCATTGTGCTGCTGCTCTTCTCAATAGGGTCATGGCCAATGTGTTACTAATTTCAAATTTCACATTCCCATTGCCCCATAATCTTTGATTCTATTGCTTAATTACATCTGTTCTAACATTAATCACTATCTTCTGAGACAGACAGTCTCAAAGCTCCAAAAGAGAAAAAAAAAATCAACTTGAATTTGTCTCCCAACTTCTCTCAGTTCCTTCTTCCAGGATCAACATGCAGCAACATGAACTGTTACCAGTGACTGATAGACAATTTACATTCTCTTGTCTTCCAATGAATAGTTTTCAACAGCAACTTCAGTATTATTTTGTTCATGGGGTCCTAGTCTACCATAGCAATGTTCAAGCTTTAATCTTTCAATTTTAAAAAAGATCTTAGTTACAATTAATTAAATGAATACTTTACTTTAAATGAGGAACAGTCTGGGCAGAAAAGTTTAGCTGAACAGTGTTCTTTCTGACTCATAGGGACAATTCGTCAAGTTTCTCTGTGCCACACTCAGATCCCTCCCTGGTGTTCGTTCCAAAACTACTCACTTAATTGACATTTTTTCAGCGCCACTGTGAGGGCAAAGGGTGTGTGTTGTGTCAGGAGTGAACTTCAAAGCACTTACTAATGGACTCTGGACTCCAAATGTGAAAATTCACATTCTTGTGTTATGTAGTCAGCTCTGTAGGTACACAACCTGATTTGCATGCTGGACGAAGCCAAAAACAATTACTTCTGTGTGATCTTTGAGATTCTTTCAAAGAATAAGGAAGTTGATACCCATGATAGGTAATTAGCATTTTCAATCAGCATAAAATTGCAAATGAGTCTTTTGTCTTACTGTGTTTGCAATGTTTTTCACACTTCTGCTGAAATGATATGTCTACCTTTGCCAGAACCGTTGGATTTTTTTAATATTAAGTATAAAGGATACAGTCTTAGTGATAAGTGAACACCATTGAAGGGTCTAGGCCCGAAACGTCAGCTTTTGTGCTCCTGAGATTCTGCTTGGCCTGCTGTGTTCATCCAGCCTCACATTTTATTACCATTGATATGTATTAAACATCTATGTTATTCTTACTGAGTTTGTTTGAAAGGCAGTTTTCATTAACTGAACAAATTAAAAAAAAACTTTCACGAAACGTATTATCCATTATCATATTGTCTATATTAATCATGTTTCATTGTTTACCACTCATATTTTTTAAAAGTCTTACCATAGTAAGCAAAGCACAATATTTCTAAGTTAGGTTTTGGGCTATTTTGATATGTGCTAGATACACCCTATTAGTGTGGTTGCCAGCCAGGGATACACAGCTGAAGCTGACATTGCTGTACATCTTTATCAGGTACTGGAGAAGTACCCAAACACACCAATGAGCCACAAGGAGATCCTACAAGTCATCCAGCGTGAAGGACTCAAGGAGATCAGGTGAGTGCTTTTACAGTTTCTTTGTAAATAATAGTCTCTGTAAAAAAGCGTAGAGACCATTAGTTCACTGAGTGAAAGAACTATGTAATTACATGCATTTCACACTCCTGAGAAAAAGCACTTAATTTCTCAAGAGAAGGTTAAATTTTCGTTCAAAATTGTTCTGAGTCTAACAACCACACATAGATGAGTTTGAAACCCAGCAGGTGACTTTCTCCTCTGTCCAAGCCACAAATAATATCCACTGTGACAATGATCACTCTCACTGTCCCTTTTCACTCCTTCGTAGCTGCTTCATTCTAACATTCTGCCTTCCACAATGATCACTCCTTGACAATCCATTACGCTACTGCTTTTGTGATAATGAGAACTGCAGATGCTGGAGAACCCGAGATAACAAACTGTAGAGCTGGATGAACACAGCAAGCCAAGCAGCAAGCATGCTCCTAAAATGCTGCTTGGCCTGCTGTGTTCATCCAGCTCTACACTTCGTTATCCCAAAATGGATGTTGTTCTGCAAGGATTTATTTAGATGTAACCAATAGATTCACTCTTATGCCTTTCTCTTTATTGTCTGTATACTAAACCAAACTCAACTGAGTGAGCAGTCCCAGCATTGAGCTTGATTTATTGAATTTCTTTTTCTACATCTTCCTGTGAAGAGGAACACCACTTCTCTACATCGTAGTGCTGTGGCTGCCTGCCCTTGCCCTGCTGCTTCAGAACCTCTAACCAATCCCTTTATCATCATAAGGCTTGATGATTCTCATCCTTCAACCCTTAACAAAGCCAAGCCTGATGATGGCTATTGGACATTCAAAAACTTGCAGGCCCCACCCATTTTCTTTAAAACTTGGCCTGAGGCACCTTAACCTTGTCTTCAGATGCCACCATAACTTCATCCATTGCACTCCAATGACACTCTTCATTCGCTCTTTTTCTGCTTGTTACTTGTACTCCTCAGCTATTGGTCTATTCTTTGTTGTCTTTGCTTCACTGTGTTTGACTGCTCTAGCTACCGTACCCCTGATTTCTGGAGCTGCTTTCCTTCATCCTTTTTCCTTATGACTTCTGTTTCTTTTATTTACTGAAGCTAAAGATTTGCCCCCTTAATTCTTCATTAGATTCTGCCCCCACTTCTGTGTGCATGTTCTACCTCTCCGTCTTGCTGCCTATGTTCTTCTCACAGTATTATACTCTGGAACCTCTTTCTGATCGTCAAATTGCTATACTTTTGAATGTTACGCTCAGGTAGTTGGGTTAAGAAAATAGTTTTTGCTATTTGCTATTTGTACTTGTCTGGATTTTTTTTAAAATGAGTAACTTTACTGAAAAATAGGAATTTTGTAGCAATAAACACAGTCTGTAGAGTATGCAACATAGAAGGGGGACATTTGACCAATTATAACCCTGCAGTCCTTTACTAGATCATTCTAAACCCTTCTCTTTCACCACAGCTGCCTTAATTTTTCTCATTTTGCATTAACCTATTCTGTTTTGAATGTCATTATTGAACCTACTTCCATACCTTTTAAGGTAGTGTACTCTCGATTAGAACACCTCATTGTCTAGGAGATAAAGCTACTTCATGCTTCCTTTCATTCTGTTATGAATTGTCCTATATCGTTAAGATCTGCCCCTGGAAGAGTTTGTCTTTATTACTCTGTCAACCCAATTCTGATTTTGAACATCTCTATTGAATCTCCTCTTAACATTCTTGGCCTAAAGGAGAACAATTTCAGCTGCTTTTATCTGATTTCACTAAAACCTTTGTCAAAATGGATGCTGTTCTGCAAGGAGTTTTTGGAGTAACCAATGGCCTTTCCCTTTATTGTCTGTACACTAAACAGAACTCACTTCAGTGAGCAATCTTCACAGAACTCCAATTTCTCAACACTGGTATCATTTTAGTAAACCTTTTCTGTGCGAACTGCAAGAACTTGCCGTGTTTCTGAAAGTGTAGTGCCAGAATTAAATGATCACCTCCAGGTGAGGTCTAATCAATATTTTTTAAAGTTTCAGTATATCTTCCTTTATTTGCTGTAATTCCTCCTAATAAAGCCAAGGGCTCTTTACACTTTTTTTAACAGCCGTATCAACTAGTCGTCCCACTTCAACTATTTTTGTACATTGTTACGACCAGGTGAGGAAGGGGGGTTGGGTCCCCCCTTTTCAATATCCTGTTGGTCAGTTGCAATAAATATTTTAAATTCTATTTTAGCACTCCGTAACCATATTTCATCTAATACCTGGCTAACTATATCAAAACAAAGTAATTTTCTTGAAAGAAATAAAGGGGAATTTAATTATCTATTCATCCCCAACAAACATCAAGCACAAACCCCATCACATGTTGTAAGTTTAAATTGGTGGGATGGGGGCTGGGAGTGGTTGGTGTGGAAAAGCTGTATAATACCGACAGGAAGTAAAGGGCATTTGGAGTTTGAAGTTCTTAAAATTGTACAGTTGTTGAGAATGGCTTTAGCCCTAACTGTTGAGCTATTGTCTTGCTTCTGCAGCAGTGGTGAAATTTTGTACATATGTTTGAGTTCTTGGTGAATGGTTGTAGTTTGAATTGTTTTTTCACAAGGCACTGACATTGAGTTTGGGAGAGAGACCGGGAGAAAGAGGTCTCCAGCTTTGATGCTTTCAATTCATATTTCATTTTCACTTTCTGCTGTGCTGTTCTAAGCAGCTTTTGATATAGGTCCGTTTTGTATATTCCTGAGCCTGCACATTGTTTCTTCCAAGCTGAATACCCCACAAGCAATATTTAATCTCGCAGTATGTGAACTTTTCTTGCAAGTGTGTATTAAATAAGATACAGATTTCTTGATACTGAATCAGTTGTCCTGATTCACTGCCTTTGGATGAAATGATAATCTCAGTGCTGTTTAGTTTCACAAAGCACACCTCAATCTATGGTCCGGTGATCACATCAACCATTTCAGATCAATATTTGTACTTGTTTAAAAATGTATCAGCCTTGACAGTCTCCTGTATTAACAATCAGGTGATGAAAGTTCAATATTGAAAGTCCATTTTTTACCATTATCATAAGTACATGATTAGAATTATGCTCCAGGGTCAGTTTTGGGTATCAGAAAGTCTCTCACCTTGGGATAAATGTACCTGAATAGCTGGGTTTTCATTCTGGGGGTAGGATATGAATGCAGGATGCAGTCAGGCTGCTGACACACCTCAGAGTAGATTGGACATGACCACAGCAGCACTGAGTATTTGTTTAACAGATCTACCCTAGTTCTTTGGAATTTCATCCCAGATGTTTTGTTAAATGGTAGGTCATCTAGTGCTCACCTCCTGTTCACCCCCAGGCTCCACCCATTCCAACTCATGGCAACCCATGCCCGACCTACCTACAACAGCCCTGACCCTCCAAACCCCCACCAACATCCAGGAGTCCTTATAGCCCCCATTTAAACGAACCCAGTACCTACCATGGGTGGACTGCAGGAGCTGAAATAAAATAGAGCTCTAATTACCTATTTGCAGCTTTCATTAGATTAAAATAAAACACCCCAATTCATGAAAGTTCATTCAAGGCATTGAAATCCTTTGAAGTATTTACTCTCTTGTAAATCAGTTATATGCATAACCGTACAAAAATACTTTAAATTCTTTAATAACCTCTTTCAGTGTAAATGAAACTGTGAACTTACAACTCCCCCGCTGTGATAATTGTTGGTCATGGAGAGTAGGCAAGCATTGATCCAGGACCCACCTTCAGCTTTTAGAAATATGCAGAGACACCATGGAAATAGACTGCTGGGTCACTCTGCTCCCAAACCCTTTAAAATCACATTTTTATTTGTATTTTATTACCACATTTCAAAATCTATAATTTCATAATTGTTGTGTTAAATATCATATGCTGTGTTCAGAGCTAATAGGAACTGCAGATGCTGGAGAATCCAAGATAACAAAGTGTGGGGCTGGATGAACACAGCAGGCCAAGCAGCAAGCATGCTCCTAAGATGCTGCTTGGCCTGCTGTGTTCATCCAGCTCCCTGCTTTGTTATCATATGCTGTGTGTCTGTTCGTTTGAGCAGTCTATGTCCACCTAAAATCTGTTTTCGTCCACCTGTTTATTATATTTTGAACTTATTTTAGTATCTTTAAACGTTTAAATTTACCTGGTGTCCACATGTTCATATCATTAAATTATACCAAAAAAGCAATAATCCTGACATCGACCCTATATAACACTGCAAGCTTCCATTAATTTAAAAAATTACCATTCTGCTTTCTGCTTCTCAGCCAATTGTGTATCTATGCTATCATTGTCCCTTTAATTACACCATCTTTAATTTTATGAACAATTCTATTGTGCGAATCTTGGTGAAATGCCTTATACACATCAACTGGGCTACACTCATTAATCCTTTTGTTAAAGAACTTGATCAAAGTTTTCAATCAGTTTAGTCAAACACAATTTAACTTCAGCAAACTTGAGGGTAGCAGATACATGGGAAGACCATCATCTGAAAGTCACTCTCCATCCTGATACGGAGAGCGATCACTGTCCTTCACTGTCGCTAGGTCAAAATCCTGGAATTCCTTGGCAATAAATTCTGTCCTAGCCAGCAACACGTACGTCCCATGAGTAAATTTTTAAGAAAGTGGTCTAGACATATATATCCTACAAGAATAGATCAGATTCTTGGAATTCTGCAGTAAATAACTCATCTTCTAACTCTACAAAGCTTCTTCATATCTAAAAAGCACAAGTCAGAAGTCTGATAGAATATTTTCCCTTGCCTGGATGAATGTAGCTGCAGTACCCAGAAGGGGAATGTGCATCTATCTCTTGCCCTTGTTCTTCCGCATGTTGGAGATCATGAAATCCATTTGATTGGCATTATGTCCATCATCCTGAACTTTCACTTGCTCCAGCTGCAGCATATGAGAATGTACCATCTACAATATGCATTGCAATAACCTAGCAAGGCTGCTTCACCAAAACCATTCACATCTGCAACTCTCCCACGCTGAAGTGCAAAGTCAGCAATCTAACGGGAACATAACACCTGTAAGTGCCCCTCAAGCCACACACCATCCTTATTGGAAGCACAGCACAGCTTCTCTACCATTACTCATGACAATCCAGGAATTGCCTCTGCAATAGCACTGTGGGTGTACTTTCCCAAGGACAGGTAGAGATGGCATCAAATGGTGGCTGAACCAACAAAACTCATCTCCCTTCAATAAATTAAACAAAATACTAAGCTGCATCACATCTGGACTGGGTGATGTTTCTTGTTTGAGAACTTACGTCCTTTGAAATATCTCATTTTTAACTTGTCTTATCCTATCTAATTTGCTGCCATCTCCTCATTTCCCTCTCACTAAGCACTGGTGTAGTACCTTAGTCATATCTTCAAAAAGGTGATTTTTTTTATTGTCTACTTGCCCCCACGCTTCTTGAACTTTTTTTCTTCTTTTGAAGCACGTGGGTGAAGCTGGCTAGGCCAGTATTCCTTGTTTCTCCTTCACTGCTCTTGAGAAGGTGATAGTGAGCTATTGATTTGTTATTGAGTAACATTGTTCATTGCATTTTAATAAATTGCTGCTCAAATTCAATGAAATTAAAATTTAGGAAGAAAAGCCAGCAACGTAGTAATAGCATATGTCATAGTAAGTATGAAATGTAGTTTAGGATGATCTTTGGTTAGCTCAGTTGGGTAGATGGCTGTATTGCAATGCAGAGTGAAGCGAATAGTGAAGGTTCAATTTCTACAACAGTTGGGATCTCCATTTCACCCTCTTCCCTTGCCTGATGCATGCTGACCCTAGGTTAAACCACCGTCAATCATCCCTCTCACTAATGAGAGAGCAGCCCTTTGGCTTTCTAAAACCATGGTGAGTTTAATTCGTAAGAATAAGTGACATCTTTCAGAAAGAATTACTTTGAATTACAATAAACCATCTTAATTTCTGAGTAAAAATGTGATGTATCTCAGATTCCATACATAATTCTAGTTTAGTATTTTGGGCACAATTTTGTGGCACCAACAGCCAACACAAAATCTTTCTGTAATGACTCGTCATGGTTGAAAATTATAGGAAAAGAGAAAACATCTGGGGTGAAATTTTCCCTTCCTTGGTGTAGCATAAGCACTACGAAGAAAGTATGAAAATGTCAGAATTTTGACTTTAAGAAGTGTTTTTGTGATTTTTTTTGTTATCGCCTCAAACTTTAAATGGTGACTTCAGAGTCACACTATTAAGCAGACACCACTGTATTTCTGTGCATCTCTTTAAAGCCTGGTGCATCTCATTTACAAACTACTTCTAATGCACCTCTCCTTTCCTGAGAAACTAGCTAGTTTAAATTCTTGCTGCATAAATTGGAGCAGATACCTTGTGGCTGCATCTCACCTCATCTCAGCCAGCTGCTTTTTTTGCAACAATGCCCCGCTGTGCTCCATGGCCACCATCCTCCTCAACCCTTCTTCCAACACAAGTCAGCATTGTCAAGTCACCGGCCTCACTGCATCATTATTTCCGCTCTCAGACCAGCTCAGACATCACCTCAGCACTTTAGCACAATGGAGTTTAGGCACACCAAGGACTTGCATGTTTCTGCCAAGTTACTGTGTATGCAAGGGTCTAAACAGGATGCTTTTTGTGCTGACATGTTACAGCAGTTTATGCAGCAAACACACTGCATGTGTGTTCAAACAAATGGCGATGTGTGAAAGTCAATGAGGAACAATCCTTAGAGGGGTGACCATAGAACGATACAGCACAGTACAGGCCTTTTGGCCCACGATGTTGTGCCAAACTTTGACCCTAAACCTAAGGTCTATCTAACCTCCACCCTTACCTAATACTATCATCTACATGCCTGTCTAATAGCCACTGAAATGCCCCTAATGAGGCCAACTCCACTACACTCTCCGGCAATGCATTCCAAGCCCCTACCACTCTCTGAGTATAGAACCTACCTCTGACGTCTCCCCTGTATCTACCTCCACTCACTTTAAAACTATGCCCCCTCATAATAGCCACCTCCACCCTAGGAAAAAGTCTCTGGCTGTCTACTCTGTACCTCTGATCATTTTGTACACCTCTATCAAAACACTTCTCATCTTTCGTCATTCAAAACAGAAAAGCCCTAGGTCTCTCAATCTTTCCTCCTAAGACCTTCCCTCCATTCCAGGCAACATCCTGGTAAATCTCCTCCACACCTTTTCCAATGCCTCCACATCTTTCCTGTAATGAGGCGACCAGAGCTGGACACAATACTCCAGATGTGGCCGAACCAGGCTTTTGTATAGCTGGAGCATAGCTTCGTGGCCCTTGAACTCAATCCCTCTATTAATGAAAGCTAACACACCGCACGCCTTGGGTGGCAGCTTTCAGGGAATTGTGGACATGAGCCCAGAGATCCCTCTGCTCCACCACACTGCCAAGAATCTTTCTGTTAACCCTGTATTCTGCTTTCAAGTTTGTCCTTCCAAAGTGAATCACCTCACACTTTTCAGGGTTAAACTCTATCTGCCACTTCTCAGCTCACCTCTGCAACCTATCAATGTTCCTTTGTAACCAAAAACGAGAGCAATAGTCAGTCACGAGCTCCCAGTCAGGAGGCCTATGTTTGACCATGGTTAGTCAGGCACTTAGTCCTCCTGGAGTCCAGGGACCCATAAGATATACGATATAAGATTTAGGAACAGAACATTTGGAACATGTCCTTGCAGGTGAAGATTCGGCTACTGCCAAATACATTGGTCAAGTGCAACCAGTTTCAGGAAGCTCAGTCAGGCACTCTGGAGACATCAGTCCCAGGGCTTAACTAGTGATTGAGCTACAATGAGACAAAGGGGGAAATTGATTATGACAGAAGTGGGAGGAAGAGCAGACAGTGGTGAAGCAGAGACAGGAGAGATGGTGAGGTGTCTCCTCAGAGAGCAGGAGCTGTCAGTGGATGAGGTGGGTGAGAGTCGCTGCGTCAATGATGTATGCAGCAGTGAGAGATATGGTCCATGAGACTTGGTGAGATGAGTGAGCAGTGACAGAGTTAGAGAGAGTGCGCGCCCTGTCAGTGTGAGCTAGCAGACAGAATGTGTTGGCAATTGGCCGTACAGAGCACAGGAAGTCACTGAGTGTCTACCTGCTGCTTGGTGTTCCTTTTTACCAGGACACAGCCCTGACCCAGGCTGCTGGCTGTGACCAGATTCGCACAGCTCCGGTGACAGTCAGGTGGAAGAGGACTTCCTCCATTCACCAACATGGCCAGGTCCTGCTCCATGCAGCAGGAATAAAGTTTTACTTTGCTTTTTCGAGTCTTTTTCCCAGGGTGGAAAAGTAAAATACTAGGGGCATAGGTTTAAGCTGTGAAGGAGTAAGTTTTTTTACACAAATGATGGTCTGGAATGCGCTGCCATGGGAGGTGGTGGACGCAAATATGATTGGAAAGTTTTTAAGAGGTATTTAGGCAGACAAATTGAGGCAGGGAATAGAGGGGGTCAGACAATGGGATTTGGTTTCGAATGCCATCATGGTTGGCACACGCTTGGTGGGTCGAAGGTCCGTTCCTGTGCTGTTCTGTTCTGTGTTCCTCTCAGTCATTGAATGTTAAGGCTTGAGCAGCACACATAGAGAGAGAGAGGAGTAGCTCCTGTCTTGCAGTATCTGAAGTAAGTAGCCAGAGTTTAAATATGGTGCTTATATTGTGAAAGCCTAAGGCATTGGCAGTGGGAAACACTTCTACCTTTCCAACCGTACAATTCCCCAAGAATGGTGATGGGGAGCTTTGCTGCGTAATTAAAGATGTGAAAAAAACAGAAGTTTGTGACAGAAGTCGCTCTGCGTCTATGGTGGACTAGGGTCTATCAATCCCACGAAATAAAATGCTACATGGGAAAGTATGAAAATTCCACCCCCTAATGATTAGGTGACGCCAAACTTGCAGTCAAAACGCGGGAGTCCAGAGACACAGGTAACATTCTGGTGACCTGGGTTCAAATCCCACCACTGCAGATGGTGGAATTTTGAATTCAATAAAAATCTGGAATTAAGAGTGAATAAATCCATTGTTGTGGGAAAAACCTGTCTGTTTCACTAATACCCTTTAGGGAAGTGAACTGAAGGATCCTGACCCGAAACACCAGCTTTCCTGCTCTTTTGATACTGCGTGGCCTGCTGTGCTCCTCCAGCTCCACACCTTGTTAACTGCCATCCTTACCTGGCCTGGGCTACATGTGATTCCAGACCCACTGAAAAGTGGATGACTCTTAACTGCCCTCTGGGCAATTCAGGACGGACAATAAATGCTACTCTAGCCATCAATGAATGAAAATGTCACTGTGGAGTCAAGGAGGAAGATAAATCAGAGAAAGCTGTGAGATTCTGCCATTGCCAAATCTGAGAAGTGTGCATTAGGACAGTGAGTGCTCTAGTTAGTAGCTTGAGGATGCAGGGATGAGATTTGAACCAGGTGGAAGCACTAAAAGGAATACTTATCTTTGTAGTGACAAAATCAAGAGACCAGAGATAGTAGGAACTGCAGACGCTGGAGACTCTGAGATAACACAATATGAAGCTGGATGAACACAGCAGGCCAAGCAGCATCTGAGGAGCAGGAAAGCTAGACGATTTTTGAAGAAAAAGATATCTGATGAAGGGTCCCGACCCGAACCGTCAAGCTTACCTGCTCCTCTGATGCTGCTTGGCCTGCTGTGTTCATCCAGCTCCACACCTTGTTAAATCAAGAGACCAGAAAGTTTGCATTAGATAAAGCAGTTAAAGGCCAATAAAACGAGAAGCATCATTAACATTTTTTTCAAATGTCAACTCAGGCACCTCCCAGCCTGCTCAATTAATGGTTACTTTCCAACTTATTTCAGACTCAATCACTTCAACTGCAGTTTACACTGGATTGGCAATGTGTTGCTTTGTCAAAAAATATGAATTACTCAGCACCTGTAAGCGTTTTAATGTGAGGCTTTTATGTCTTTTTAACTTTCTTATTCTTTACATTCTTTGAAAAGAGGAGTCTTGATGCCAGCTGCCACAGGAAGTGGTTGAATCAGGATGAGGGGTAGGAAGGGACATTTGATGGTCCGCGGTCAATGGCATCCATTGGACAGAGACGGAGATGGGTTTGCATGGCAATTCAGACTTGGACAGGGACAACAGGAGAGAAATAAGAAAAGGATAAATTCTTGGAGAAAGGCCTGTAGGCAGTTGAATAGAGTCCCCCAATTCTCGTGACAAAAACACAGAGCACATTGCACGTAATATAGACGTACAACATAGAACTTGGCCCTTTGGCCCACCATGTCTGTACCATCCAACAAATACCAAGCTGCACTCATCCCATTTACCTGCATTTGGCCCACAGCTTACTGTGCCCCAACAGGTTAAATGCTTGTCTAGAAACTTCTTCAGTGTTACCAGTGTATCACCTTCTCTGCCAGTGCAGTCCATGTTTCTACCGCCTTCTGGAGCATTTTTTAAAAATCTCAGATCTCCACTAAATCTCTTACTCCTCACTTTAAACATTTATCCTCTGGTCTTAGACAGGTCTACCATGAAGAAGAGATCCTCACAGCTTATCCTGACCACACCTCAGTCAGACTCGCCCCGTACCTCGGTCAGACTCCCCCTGTACGTCAGTCAGACTCCCCCGCCGTACTTCAGTCAGACTCTCCCCCCCCCCCCCGTGCCTCAGTCAGACTCCCCCTGTATGTCAGTCAGAGTCCCTCCCCCATACCTCAGTCAGACTCCCCCTGTACATTAGTCAGACTCCCCCGTACCTCAGTTAGACTCCCCCTGTATGTCAGTCAGAGTCCCTCCCCCATACCTCAGTCAGACTGCCCCTGTACATTAGTCAGACTGCCCCTGTACATTAGTCAGACTCCCCCGTACCTCAGTCAGACTCCCCCCACCCCCGGTACCTCAGTCAGACTCCCCCTGTACGTTAGTCAGACTCCCCCGTACCTCAGTCAGACTCCCCCCCCACCCGCCGTACCTCAGTCGGAGTTTGGAGGTAAATGTGGATGTAGCTGGTGCAAAGCCCTTAGAGGTCGTTGTTAGAACCTGAAGTTGTGGAGAAGTGAGCAGCTGCGCTGTGGCAGCGTGATAGCTAGTAGAGCTAATGGTGAAGAAAAGAAGTTTATTTTATTTGTATTTCATATACATTTGGAGTAACGAACAGTTTTGCCCAAAAAGAGAAGAGTCTGATAATTCTTGCTGGAATTTGATAAAGAATATGCCAGGTACATTCAAACCTGCTACCCTTGGACTGGAGTTAGTGGGACTCAGGGCTTGTCGGAGTGACTATCAGAATAAACAAAGAACTGCAGGTGCTGAAGGTGGAAAACAAAACAGAAAGTTTTGGAGAAATTCACCAAAGATCCTCAGGCAGCACCTTCCAACCCCATGATCACTTCCATTTAGAAAGACAAGGGCAGCAGACACATGGGAACTCTATAACCTTCAAATTCCCCTCCAAACCACTCACCTCCTCACCTGGGAAATATATCGATGACAGACAGTGAGACTGTTGATTGTAAACCACGTTAGAAGAGGAGCTGGGTAGGCGATAATTGGCACTATAAAGAGGTGAAAATGGGTTGGCTGTGCTGAAAGCAGTCTATATCATAACCGGGGCTGAGGTGTGTGGTAAAAGATATTGAAAGAGGTGTTCATGTTCTAAAATTATTGAATGCAACATTCAGTCCTGAAAGCTGCAGGATCTCCTAGTGAATAATGAGGTTCTGTTCTTCCAGCTTACACTGAGTCTAGCTGGAGCATTGAAGAGACAATAGCCTCATGGTATTATCGCTGGACTCTTAATCCAGAGACCTTTATAACATTCCGGGGACCTGGGTTCGAATCCCACCACGGCAGATGGTGGAATTTGAATTCAATAAATATCTGGAACTAAGGATCTAATGACGACTCTGAAACCATTGTCGATTGTTGGGAAAAGTCCACCTGGTTCACTAATGCCCTTTAGGGAAGGAAACTGCCAGCATTACCTGGCCTGGCCTACATGTGACTCCAGACCCACAGCAATGGGGTTGACTCTGAACTGCCCTCGGGATAATTAGGGATGGACAATAAATACTGCCTAGCCAGCGATGCCCTCATCCCATTAATGAATAAAGAAAAGCTTGAGACAGAAAGTGCTATCTGAGCCGTAAATGCTCACGCTTATTCAACTCTATCTGGGAAACTGTGGCCTGTTCATCTAACTTATCAATAACCATTTGTAAATTTCGTTTTTCTTCATTGCACCTTACTTTCCCATCTATTTTAATGTCATCTGCAAATTTGACTGTGGAACATTCCACCGCTGCATCCAAGTCGTTAATATCGATTGCTTTTCCTTCGAACGAAGGGTTTCTTCTTTGTTTTATCGCCCTTCTCCAGTGCAGCAAGATTAAAAATAGTGAAGTAATCTTCTATGGTTATGGCTCCTCTCTGTTTCAGTTACAAACTATTAGTGCCGTATTAATTTGCACAATTGACCAACCTCTCTGCCCACACAGCCATAGTGCTCAATGCTGTTCTCTGTTTCTTCTTTTTCTTAATTAGTTGGAACTTTCACAACAACAGTTAACTCTGAGCTACAAGGCATTGATTCAGGAAATATACAATGCAGCACACAGACTTTGAGCTCATTTCATGGTCCATTGCTGAGCCCCTAATTTTAAAAGTAGTCACATTCCAATCATAGTTATCTTTTACTGTGCACTGACTGAATGGATAGGAAAACATGTCTCCTGCAGGAATGGACATGTGGGAATTTACCGATGAAGATAGGGTTCACTGAGCATGCCTTGGATTACAGACATCTGACATGGATTATGCATATCTATGAATTAAGTGGCCCTATTAATGTGACCATTTATTTGAGTTCTGTGGAACTGTAAATTCCAACTAATATATTAATAAACTTATTCTTCACTGAGCAGATTATTCCAATAAAATAGGTTGTGTAGAGATGTCATTGTGATAGAATGAATATTGCAGGAGCTGGAGGGTTGGAAGGGCAAAGAACATGAAATGTTGCCTCCAGTTTTAAAGAAGCATTGCCTGAGACATTATACTCGAATTTCGTTTGAATTGGATCAGGCAGTCAGAAACTCAAAGGTCAAGTGGTTTGTGTTTTTATTATAGTCTGTGGTTTAATCAGTTCTGGAAAAAGCAATTACATGCTTGGCTGGGTCTGGGTTTGTGTATGTACATATATAAAACATCCCTTGTAAGATGTTGCAAAATGTGCAATTTGTGGTTGAAATGCTTCGAGCTATGTTCATTTACTGTGTATCTTCCAGTATGAGAAGAAAAATGTTGTTAAAATATGCTTGCTCAGCTGGTTTCCTTAAGATTATATTTGGCCCAGCATGGTTTTATTAAAGCAAATACACTTTACAGCCATAGAATGTCTGCTTTAAGAACATTCAAACTTTTAAGGCCAGTGATAATGGTAATAAATAAAATTATCTCATGCCTCATTCTGTTGCAACTTTGGCGCATCTGGAAACAGTTAAATGTTTTTCGTCAGTTGGTGAGTCAGGTTGTGCATCAGAGTGCATTGTTGTACCGTGGGCCCCCAAGCTGAATACAAATACTATCAGAGATAATGGGAACTGCAGATGCTGGAGATTCCAAGATAATAAAATGTGGGGCTGGATGAACACAGCAGGCCAAGCAGCATCTCAGGAGCACAAAAGCTGACGTTTCGGGCCTAGAGAGTGAAGGTCTAGGCCCGAAACGTCAGCTTTTGTGCTCCTGAGATGCTGCTTGGCCTGCTGTGTTCATCCAGCCCCACATTTTATTATCTTGAATACAAATACTGTCTGGTACATCTCTTGACCAGGACAGTGATCAAGACTATTACACTTTTGCCTCTGAATCAGAACATTGTGAAGTTCAGTATTTGAGTGCAAAATCAAAAAGCTGTAACTCCAGTGTGGTGCAAAGGGAGTGTTGCACTCTCAGAGAAACCTTCTCCTGATGTGCCTCACCAAAGTATTGTCTGTGCTCGCAGACTAGGGGAAGTGTCTCCAATGACCTAGCCAATATTTATCTTTAAGTCAACATCACAAAAGCAGCCCACCTGATTGTTTTTACTGTGCTGTTTATGGGAGCTTGCTGTGCACCAATTAGCTGCTGTGCTTGCAACTTTACAAGAGCGACAGCACTTCACAGCATTCCATTGATTGCTAAGCGTTTCAGGATGCCCTGTGATTAGGAAAAGTGCTGTGTAAGCGCAAGTCTATCATTACCACAAATTGTAGTGACAGTAAAGAACTGCACTAGTTTAGCAATATCATTTAATCATAATTTATTGATGATACAAAATTGGGTTGGAGGGCAAATTGTGGTGAGGGCAGAAGGAAGCTGGAAGTAGATATTGATAGGTTAAGTGATTAGGCATAAACTGGCCAAAGGAGTTTAATGCAGGTAAGTTGTGATCAGTGATAATGGGAACTGCAGATGCAGGACAATCCGAGATAACAAAGTGTGGAGCTGGATGAACACAGCAGGCCAAGCAGCATCTCAGGAGCACAAAAGCTGACGTTTTGGGCTGAGACGCTTCATCAGAAAAATGATCATCATCCTTTTTCTGATGAAGGGTCTAGGCCCGAAACGTCAGCTTTTGTGCTCCTAAGATGCTGCTTGGCCTGCTGTGTACATCCAGCTCCAAACTTTGTTATCTTTAATGCAGGAAAGTACGAGGTTATGCACTTTGGAGGAAGAATTAAAAAGCAAACTATTATTTAAGTTGAGAGAATCCAAAAATTTGCAGCATATAGGGATCTAGCTGTTGTGCACAAAACGCAAAACATTAGCATTCAAGTGCAGCAAATAATTAAGAAAATGAATAGAATTTTGGTCTTTGTTTGCTAGGAGGTCGGATTAAAAATAGATCTTGTTGTATTTGTATGGGTGTTGGTGAAGTCTGGAATACTATGTGCAGATTGGATTATTGTACATTAAAATGTAACTACTGGTGTTGTAGGCAGTTCAGAAGAGATTCACTCCGTCGATTCCTAGGATGAAGTGGTTGACTGATTGAGTGGCAAAACAGATGAGGCATTTACTCATTAGAGTTTAGAAAACTGAGGGGTGATCCAACTGAAACATGCAAGGTTCTCAGCTTACAGATATAGAGAAGATTTCTCCACCACCCAGAATGCCTCAAAATAGGGAACCTAGTTGCAGAATAAGGGGACGCTGACCTGAGACAGAGATGCAAAGACATTTCTTCCAGAGATTAGTGAATTTCTGGAATTCTCCACCATGGAGATTTGTGGAGACTAGATCACTGAAAGTGGAGCTAAGTGCATTTCTGAAACATCACACAAAATTTAAACTTTATTCTACAGTAACGCCAGAAAATGAAATCTACAATAGATACAGAACTTTGATAAAGTCCTTCATAAGTTTCAATAAAATAGGTCACATGAGGGCCATTTTTATGAATTGTTTTTTCCCTTAGTTCCTTTACAATGTGATACAGGATTTCCCAACCTTACTTAATGCATACTAATTCCCAGATCTACTAACTACTGCATTGCTTCATGTCCATAATTATTTGAACTTTGCGTCACATGTGGACAGTGTGGTTAACAAGGTTTTTAGCATGGTTGCCATCATTGGTCAAACCTTTGAGTATAAGAGTTGAGAAGTTTTTTTGAGATCATGCAGGACTTTGATGCCGCTTTTGGCGTACTGTGTACAGTTCTGGTCGTCATGTTTTAGAATGATTATTATTAAGTTGGGGAGGGTTCAGGGATGTTGCCGGGAATAGCAGGATTGAATTATAAAGATAGATTGGAACTTTTTTCACTGGAATGTAGGAAGTTGAAGGGTGTCCTTAGAGGTTTGTAAAATCATGAGTGACATAGACATGGTAAATGGCTAAGATCCTTTCCTTAGGGTGAGAGAGTTCAAAACTAGGGTGCATGTCTTGAAGGTGAGAGAAAAAAGATTTTAAAAGGGCATGAGGGGCAACTTTTCTACACAGAGAGTGGGTCATATGTCGAATGAATTGCCAGAGGAAGTGGGTGGTACAGGCAATGTTCCAAAATTTAAATATCATTTTGATAAGTACACGAACAGGAAAGGGTAGATGGATAGGGACCAAATGCAGGCCAGTGGAACTGGTTTGCTTTAGAAACATGGCCAGTGTGGACTAGTTGAACCGAAGGGCCTGTTTCGGTGTTTATGACTATCAAGAAGTTGAGGGTTAAGAGTCCTGATGAAGGATCCCAACCCAAAATGTCGACTCTCCTGCTCCTCTGATACTGTGTGACCTGCTGTGTTCCTCCAGCTCCACACTGTATTGAAGGCTTTGAGGAGCTGGTTTGAAAGAGGAATTGAGGTCTGGGGCAGAACAATGGCCTTTTTGAATAATGGGCATGTTTGGGAGACTGAATATCCCACTCATTTTCCTGTTTCTTGTAGTGTGTCGTATATTGTTTAGTGAATGAATACAGAAGCCTTAGCAAACCCTGAAATCATGTATTAGCTGTTCTGCAATGGGAAGGCATTTAATAGCAGCTAGGAGGGTTTAAGATGGACTATTCACGAATTACCTTGGATTAGTTGTATCCCATGATCAAAGTTAATGTGAAAGGTGTTTGGAGAAATTGTAGGCTTGAAGAAATGTAGAGCTAAAACATCTTTAAATGTGGACAATACAAATGTAGAACCTGTTAATGATCATACTATAACACAACTGTAATTGTTGGTTTGTAAAATTGTTACAAGTTGGAAATGTTTGAAAACCCAGTAAGTGAAAATAACCATGGAAATTGGCAGCGTTACATTTTGATAAGGCAACTCAGGGCAGGACCTATACAGTTAATGGTTGGGCGGTGGGGAGTGTTGCTGAACAGAGACCTAAGACCGTTATTGCGTAGTCCCTTGAAAGTGGAATCACAGGTAGACAGGGTAGTGAAGACGGTGTTTGGTACGCTTGCCTTCACTGGTCATAATATTAAGGAAAGGAGTTGGGATGTCATTTCACATTGGTACAGGATGTTGGTGAGGCCACTTTCAGAATACTGCATATAATTTTGGCCTCCCTTCTACAGGAAGGATATTGTTAAACTTGAGAGGGTGCAGAAAAGATCTACAAGGATTTTGTCAAAACTAGGAGGGTTTGAGCTACAGGGAGAGGCTGAATAGGGTGGGGCTATTCTCTGTGGAATGCCAGCTACTGAGGGTGACCTTTATGGAGGTTTTTAAAATCATGAGGGGCGTTGGTATGGTGAATAACGAAGATCTTTTTCCTAGGGTGTGAGAGTCTAAAACTAGATGGCCTGGGTTTAAGATGAGAAGGGAAAGATTTAAAAAGGACCTGATGGC
Organism: Stegostoma tigrinum; assembly: GCF_030684315.1. Classification (NCBI taxonomy): domain Eukaryota; kingdom Metazoa; phylum Chordata; class Chondrichthyes; order Orectolobiformes; family Stegostomatidae; genus Stegostoma; species Stegostoma tigrinum. The sequence goes on along the minus strand of NC_081357.1, from coordinate 131,132,882 downwards.
TAACATTTTCGTGCAAAGGTTTGTGTGTGTGTGGAACAAGCTGCCAGAGGAAGTGGTGGAGGTGGGTACAATTACAACAGTTAGAAGACACCTGAATATGAAGTATTTGGAGGGATATGGGCCAAATGCTGGCAACTAGGACTAGGTCAGTTTGGGACGCTGGGTTGGTGCAGATGAGATGGACTGAAGGGTCTGTTTCCATGCTGTGTGGCTGTTTGACTATATCATTTCTGACCACCTGGAGGAGCACTTGAGCACAATAGGAAGAGCTGTCTGTCCCTGTTGATTTTCACTACTCAAACAAATTGAATAGTTGTGGCAAACACAGTTTCCATTGCCAATGATGATATCAGTCTAAATTAAAATTTGGATCTGAATTGAATTTACGAGTGTTGCCCAATGGATTTCTTCTTCCCATGTCTCTCTTGAGTTGTTCTTCCTGGTTCTAGTAGGAGTTTGGAAATAGAAGTGATCTGTAAATGTAATACTTATGTAATACCTCTGAACGGACAAGAGGTGTGGCTTCAGTAGGGCGAGTTGGCTATACTTTAACATTTTTGATTGCTGCTTGACTGTCTTGCTATTTGAATGTCTAGAAAATCTCCGGATAAAACTTAGAAATGCTGTCATGTGAAGACTTAACTACTACAGTCTGTACAGAAGGAACCTAGAAATGTAGAAAAGATCATCTGTAAGTGTCTTTATTTTGGAAACAGCTTCGAGAGTTTTTTGATCCTGTGCTGTCATTTGGCAAAAATCCAATCCACTGTTTGCACTTAATTGTATTTGAAAGTAATCACAATTAACAGAGTACTAAACTCATTTGTATTTCTGGAAATTGTAGAATAAATTTGAACATGTTTAGTGGTAACATCTGCATTTCTCAATCAGTTCCGTCAGGGGCATGGATTCTTTATATTTGACCGGCTTCCTTCTCACAGGTGTGGAAGTTGTGCATGCTTGACTCCTACGCACAAGTTGTATTCAAGTTAAACAAGACAAAGGAATCTATACAAGCAGTAAAAAGCCAGAATGTAATGACGCAGTGTGAAATATTATCACTACTGATCTTGGCTGCTCAGTATCTATGCAGTGTTAGAGAATCCAAAGATTTTATTCCTCCTAAAGAGATTCTGACTACATTGAAGAGTTTTATGAGACTTTTATTCAGGTTTGGACATGTAAGAATGAGAGTTTCATTGTACATGTTGCCAACAAAGTAACTATTCAGCTGTGTGCTTACTGGTTCTGTAAGCAAGTCTAGACACACATCTGACGTTCTTTAATTGTAACTGCAACAACAAAAATGCCAGCTAACATCATGTCTGGATTTGTTGCTTGTGAAGTATTAACATTTGTAATGTGTGAAATACCAGGTTCCAAATATAGGTAAATAAAATCCCTCATGTTTCAGACCTGGAGAGGTAAGTTTTTATTTTAATCTCTAATGTGTAACTTTCAATTTTTGCACATATATGTGATATTTTTCCTGTTGACTGCTCCTGTCTCAGTTATATCTGAAGAGAAGTGGGTATCTCACTGAAAGCAGTACCTCTGGGTATTTTTGAGCCATTCCCAGTGTCAGTAGAAGTCTGTGAATGGTAAGTGCAATTGTGATGAAATCAATATTCCGACTCTTTTCACTGTCATGCTTTCATTTTCTGACTCATTTTGTTTCCTACCTGATTTTATCATCGGTTTATTGATGCTTGTTCACAATGATTAAGCTTGCTATTTACTGAGTAAAGGAGTCCTGTTTCACTTATGATAATTAGTGGTCAGCAGTTGCACAACTGGTGCCTATCTGAATGTGGAGAAAGAGATAAAAGGTGCTGGAAGTTGCCAAAATGCATTGATGTTGGTATTAGACATAATCATTTTACATGACAAATATTACAAGTTGATTTGCAGGCTACTTTTGTAACTTCTGATATACTTAAGTAAACTCACCAGGTGAATGATGTCCCCACTTTAATCGTGTGCATCTTGAGTGTTTTCTCCAAGCCAACACCTCAAAAGTGCATTAAAATGCATATCAGATTTTAGATTCTGTTCTCAAACCTAATTATGGAGAATGAGAAATGGGAAACATAATGTTATAAAGAAGCTGAGCTTATTGTATGGTCCTTTGATTCTGTTATGTTGTTTTCTGAAGTGAGTTCTGTTCCTGGTGATATCAATTCCAAAACTATGTGTTAATTTGTTTAAAGATTGTCCTGTTAAGGTCTGCTATTAATACAGAATCTGGTTTATTTCTTTTTTGTATTAGCTGCACGTGATGCAAAATAGCTCAAAAGCTTCTTGTACCATGTGAGATAAAATACAGTTTACAATGATTAATTTGACTGGTTCCTGCTCTGAAGAAGAGCCACCTAGACTCAAAGTTCGCTTGCTTTTTCTCCATGGATGCTGCCTGACCTGCTGTGATCCCCAGCATTATTTGTTTTCAGTACAGATTTCAGCATCTGCAGTAATTTGCTCAATACTCCTAGTTATTACTTCTTGTTCTGGCATTTGTATTAAACAGAGAACTTTAGTGGGAAAGTGTCTGCTAAAAACCTGTTCAGAAATCTTTAAATCTACAAGGCTAAAAGTTTCTACAAAACTAGGAGATCATGAGACTGCGAAAAAAAGAGAGGAAAGTGAAATAACAGAGTAAAAAGTTGCAAGGATGCAAGAATAAATTCTGAGCTGAAGTAAATAGCAAAACAATCAAGTTGAAAGACTAGGAAAGAAGAAGCAAATAAGTTCAACTAAAATACTGGGAAACAGAATGAAAATCTATTAAATAAGACAATGCTATTGTTATACCGCAGTCCAAAAGCACTGCAAAATTCATCCATCCAATGGCAATAATGGACTTACATTTTTTGATTTGTGTTGGTCCTTGATTATGCTTGCCAAGATACTGCAGAGCATCTTGAACAAAGAACAGTGCAGTACAGGAACAGGCCCTTCAGCCCATAAAGTCTGTACTGACACAGAATGCCTTTGCCACTTCCTCTGTGCCCATCTGACCTGGAGACTGCAAGAAAACAAAGTGTGGGGCTGGATGAAAACAGCAGGCCAAGCAGCATCTCAGGAGCACAAAAGCTGATGTTTCGGGCCTAGACCCTTCATCAGACCTCTGATGAAGGGTCTGGGCCCAAAATGTCAGCTTTTGTGCTCCTGAGATGCTGCTTGGCCGGCTGTGTTCATCCAGCTTCACACTTTATTATCTTGGATTCTCCAGCATCTGCAGTTCCCTTTATCACTGACCTGGAGACTGTCCCAGTCTGACTAGCTGCCAAGAGTTTCCAGTTTGATTGTCAAGCCATCTTGCCGTTCAGCCCACTTGAAAGGAGTGGATACCAGTTCAGTCCTGCAGGTTTCTTTATCATCTTATGTTACTCCTTCTTCGTGTCCTTTCTGACCTTACTCTAGTAATCCCACCTTCTTTTAGCCTTCTCAATCCAAATAGAGTGTCAAACCTCAGTCACATAGTGATAGATGCAGTACCTGAACCTCTTCTGGACTCTCTCAGCTTATTAGTTACAGAGATACATATTTATTTCTCATTGTGTAACTTTACCAAAACTGTCTTCGAGAGTCTCTGTGTAAATCAATGCAGTTGAATTCCCAAATAATTCTCATGGTACATTACACCTAGTTGATATGCAATTAACATATTAGACATTGTATTCATTGCCTATATGTAGCATCACAGGAAATCAGTTTGTTTTCCTGAAAACGTGAGCTCTGTAGAAGTCTGTAGAGATGGGTAGCCGAAACAAAATTAAAAGAACTGTTCAAAAGTATTATATGCTGAAATTTCCTCTTGTCTACAATGGAATAATAATTGATTTTACACAATTTTAAAAAATCCATTATTAAATGTTTATAAATAAAGGCCACTGACTTGTGTGGAATAGATGTACCAAGAATGGAAAGGTTATGCATTGGTGAGGTGCTGATAATAGTCATTAAGCCTCAAGAAGTGGTAGGGACAGCTAGGGGAATGAATGTTGCTGTGACCTTTGAGAATCCAATGTTAGGACTAAGGGGGAGATCTCAGAGTGTGAACATGCACGAAGCAGACCCTTGGACGCAGTCTTTCTAGACACAGCCTCCTGACAAGCTACAAAAACAGAACTTTCTGGAAAAGCTCAGCAGGTCTGGCTGTATCTGTGGAGAAAACTCAGAGTGAATATTTTGGGTGCGGTGACCCTTCCTCAGAACTGTCTCTAACTGGCTACCTTTGTCAGGGTAGTGGCTGGGCTGTAAATACAGTCGGCCCTGTCAGAGGACCTCTGCTTAGAAGTGGCACCATTGGAGGAGGGAGTTGCTGCTGAGGCAGGTCGGAAGTTGAAGGACATTTCAACAAACCAAAAATAATAATTGCCCAAGCTGTTAAACCCCTGGGAATAGAAGGGAAACTCCCCTAGGTGTGGTCTTTACTGCCTCATTCGCAAATAACGTTATCAGTTCGATCAGACTTCAGACCTTGCAGGTGGTCATGAGCTGGTGGTAAAGTTGTGGGGCTACTCTGCCAATGATAAATGTCAGCAAGCTCACAAAATCATCTTTAATTAGAAAGTTAATAATCCCAATTGGCTTCCTGCCTGTTTGTGGGGAGCAGCCTGCTTCTCGTCAATTTTCCTGCTCCTTTCTCCAAGCCCACAAAATTCACCCACCATTTATTTGATCAGACATTCCTCAATATTGTTTATTCTGCTGTTTGTTGCTTCATTTTACACATTTACAGTGATGTTTTTTGAAATATTCCTATACTTTTTCACCATGAAACCTCTAGGTAAGCTGTGTTTACTGCTAACATGGTTTTATTGCTGTCATTCAGCAATGAGGAAATTGAGAAGTAACTGTTTAAAAAGGAATGTGACTCATAGACGTTACTCACCAGGATGTGTAGGCTGCTCGGTAAATGTTGATTGCAAATTACTGTTGATGTCAAAGCTGCCAACTTATACAATAAAAGACTAAGGATGAGGCAGATTCTTTGTCAGTAATTAATACTTCAGTCTATTTTCTGCTGGAATGGAAATACAAATCAACTGAGCAGGAAAAAAAAACTGAACATTCCAGTTGGTTTTGAGTGTACTTCATTTCAGCATAAAATACACTGGGGTATTCCACAATGTTATTCTCCTATTCACTTGGTTTAAGACATTTAAGAGAGGGGAAGTCTTACTGCAACTGTACAGGATGCTGGTGAGACCATATCTGGAACATTGTGAGCAGGTTTGGCCCCCTGATTGAAGGAAAGATATAATTTCATTGGAGACAGTTTAGAGAAGGTTCACGAGGATGATTCCTGGTATGGAGGGATTGTCTTGAGTAAAGATGAAACAGTTTGGGACTTTACTCACTGGAGTTTAGAAGAATGAGAGATGATCTCATTGAAACATATCAGATTCTTAAGAGGCTTGACAGGGTAAATGCTGAGAAGATGTTTCCCCTCATAGGGGGAGCCTAGTCTCTAGCCCAGTCTCAGAATAAAGGAGCACCAATTTAAGATTGAAATGTGGAGGAATTTCTTCTCCAAGAGGGGTGAGAGTCTTTGGAGCTTCTTGCCACAGAGAGCTGTGGGGGCAGAGTCTTTGTGTATATAAGTGAGGCTGAGACAGATAGTTTCTTGATCAGTCGGGGAATCAAAGGTGATGTGGAAAATGCAGGCAAGTGTACTTGAAGAGTGTTGGATCAGCCATGATCCTACTGAATGGTGGAGCAGGATTGAGGGGCCGAATGGTCTACTCCTGTTCCTGTTTCTGATGGTCTTACAGATCAAATGTGGTACATCCAAGGATTTTGAAGAAAGTGAGAGTGGAAATTACAGGGGCACTGTCTATAACCTTCCCTGGACTTGGGAGGTGCCTGAAGACTAGAGAACTGCAAATATTACAGCATTATTCAAGAAAAAGTGTAAGGATAATCCCAGCAATTATAGACCAATCAGCTTAACTTGCATCATGGGGAGGCTTCTGGAAACAATTATTCAGATAGAATTAGGAGTAATATGGATAGGTGGTTTGCTTATGAAGACTCAGCAAGGCTTCGTCAAGGAACGCAAACAAAGTTGCTGGTAAAGCTCAGCAGGTCTGGCAGCATCTGTGGAGGAGAAAACAGAGTTAACGTTTCGAGTCCCGTGACCCTCCCTCAGGAAGGGTCAAGGAAGATCATGTCTGACAAATGTGTTAGATCTCTTTGAGACAGCTAAATGAGATAAGAGCTCATGATGTTAAGGGCAAGATTCTGGCATTGATCGAGGATTAGCTGACTGGCAGAAGGCGGAGAGTGGGGATAAAGGGGTCTTTTTCAGGGTGGCGGCCGGTGACTAGTGGAGTTCTGCTGGGACCCATGTAGGGACACAACTATTCATGTTATACCATTGACAATCTGGATGAAGGAACTGAGGACATTGTTGCTAAGTTTGCAGCTGACATAAAGATAGATGGAGGGACAGATAGTGTTGAGGAAACAGGGATGCTACAGAAGGACTTGGACAGACCAGGAGAATGGGTAATGAAGTGGCAGATGGAATACAATGCAGGAAGAATAGAAGTGTGGACTACTTTCAAAATGGAAAAGGTTTCAGAAATCTGAAACACAAAGGGATTTAGGAATCCTAGTTCAGGTTTCTCTTAAGGGGAGCATGCAAGTTCAGGTAACACTTAGGAAGGCAGATTTAACGTTAGTATTCATTTCAAGAGGCCCTGAAAACAAGAGAAGAGAGGTACTGCAGAAGCTGTATAAAGTGCTGGTCAGACACCACATTTGGAATATTGTGAGCAGTTATGGGCCCCATATTGTGGGAAGGATGTGCTGGCATTGGAGGGGGCCAAAAGGAGCTTGACAAAAATAATTCCAGGAATGAAAGACTTGTCTTATGAGGAGAGGTTGAGTACTCTGTTTCTTTAGTTTTTGGAGTTTAGGTTGAGTTGGGGGTAGGGTGGGGTTCTGATTGAAATTTCATGAATACTGAGAGGCCTGGATAGAGTAGATGTGGAGATGATGTTTCCACTGGGAGGAGAGACTAGGGACCTGAGCGTCTCAGAGTAAAGGGAGGGCGATTCAGAGCTGAGAGTGGTGAATCTGTGGAATTCATAGACCACAAGAGCAAGGAGGTGATGTTGAACTTGTACAAGATACTTACTAGATGTCAGCTGGAATATTATGTACAGCTCTGGGTGCCACATTTTAGGAAGGATGTGAACACTTTGGAGAGAGTACAGAAGGTATTTACAAGAATGGCAGCACAAGGATGACGAACTTCAGTTCTGGAGATAGATTGAAAAAAATATGGACTGTTCTCCTCGAAGAGAAGAAACCCAAGCAGAGATTTGATAGAGGTTTTTAAACCTGAGGAGTCTGGATAAAATAGATAGGGAGAAACATTTTCTGCTTACAAAGGAGCAAAATGAAAGGGCATAGATTTAGAGTGATCTGCAAAACCAGCTAGGGTTAAGTGAGGAAACTTGTTTTCACCTAGTATGTAATTAGGTTGTGGCATGGACTGCCTGGAAGTGGGGTGGAATCAGGTTCAATTGAGGCATTTAGGAGGGGCACTGGATGAAAATAATGTTCAGGGGTGTGGGTAACATCAGGAGAATGGTTCTGGGTACTGATACTCATTTAACAAGCCAGTGCAGGGGCAGTGGGCTGAATGGCCACCTTTTGTGATTCCGCAATGTGGGCATTTCTGTCTTGACAAGCATTTGTTGTCCATCCCTAACTGGTTTTGAGAAAGTGGTCACGAGGTATCTGCTTGTACCACTGTCTATTGGAGTGTCCTGTTGCAACAAATTTTTCAGTGATTCCAGAGGTGTTTAGAGTGGTACCAAAGGATTTCAAGTGGAGTCTTGTAGTTAATTCATGCTTTATATTTGTTTCGCTGGGCGAAATATATCACGTATAGTTTGTAATATTGAAATAAATAAATGTTAGAGAATAACCTTTTTTGGTATTGACTGCTGCAGTGGAATAAAGTAGAAATCATTTAGGCCCAACACAATGAAACTTATCACTGCCTCAAAAACATTACCCTTGTAAAAGTAGACTCCTGGATTTTGACTTGGGGATCAAAAATGATCTTGACATTTGAATTTTACATGAATGAGATTTCTGCCAAAGAGAACTTGAACCTATTTGACTGGGGTGATCTAGATCAGTGAAGAATGTTACCTCAGAGTACAACAGGATCTTGATCAGATGGGCTGATAGGGTTAGGGTTAGGGTTAGAGGAGTGGCAGGTGGTGTTTAATTTAGATAAATATGAGGTGGTGCACTTTGGAAAAATAAGTCAGGGCAGGTTTTATACACTTAATGGTAATGTCCTAGGGAGTATTGCCACACAAAGAGATGTTGGAATGGAGGTTCATAGTTCCTTGAAAGTAGAGTAGTCGGTAGATAGGATAGTGAAGAAGGCATTTGGTACATTTACCTTCATTGGTCAGTGCATTGAGTGTAGGAGTTGGGAGGCCATGTTGCAGCTCTATAGGACATCGATTAGGCCACTATTGAACACCGCGTTCAATTGTGGTCTTCCTACAATAAGAAAGACGATAAACTTGAAAGGGTGCAGGAGAGATTGACAAGAATGTTGCCACGTTTGGAGGGTTTGAGCTATATGGAGAGGTTGAATAGAGATAATGGGAACTGCAGATGCTAGAGAATCCGAGATAACAAAGTGTGGAGCTGGGTGAACACAGCAGGCCAAGAAAGCTTTTCTGATGAAGGGTCTAGGCCCGAAACATCAGCTTTTCTGCAGAGTCTGTCCCTGCTGCTCAGAAGGGAAGGGTGAAGAGGAACTGAGCAGTAGTCATTGGGGACTCCATAGGTAGGGGGACAGATAGGAGGTTCTGTGGGGACGAGAGAGACTCACGGTTGGTGTGTTGCCTCCCAGGTGCCAGGGTGCGTGATGTCTCTGGTGTTTTTGGGATCCTTAAGGGGGAGGGGGAGCAGCCCCAAGTCGTGGCCCACATAGGCGCCAACGACTTAGGTAGGAAGAGAGGTGGGGGTTTAAGGCAGAAATTCAGGGAGCTAGGATGGAAGCTGAGAGCTAGGACGAACAGAGTTGTTGCCTCTGGTTTGTTGCCCATGCCGCATGCTAGTGAGGCGAGGAATAGGGAGAGAGAGCAGTTGAACACGTGGCTACAGGGATGGTGCAGGAGGGAGGGTTTTGGATTCTTGGATAATTGGGGCTCTTTCTGTGGTAGGTGGGACCTCTATAAGCAGGTTGGTCTTCACTTGAACCAGAGGGGTACCGATATCCTGGGGGGGAAATTTGCTAAGGCTATTCGGGTGGGTTTAAACTCATTCAGCAGGGGGATGGGAACCAAAATTGTAGTTCGACTATAGAAAAGGTTGAGAGGAGGGAGGTCTGAAATGAAGTTTCAGGGACGCAAGATGGCACCGGCAAGCAAGAAGTTGGATTGAAGTGTGTCTACTTCAATGCCAGGAGCGTCCGGAATAAGGTGGGTGAACTTGCAGCATGGGTTAGTACCTGGGACTTCGATGTTGTGGCCATTTCGGAGACATGGATAGAGCAGGGGCAGGAATGGTTGTTGCAGGTTCCGGGATTTAGATGTTTCAGTAAGAACAGAGAAGATGGTAAAAGCGGGGGAGGTGTGGCATTGTTGGTCAAGGACAGTATTACAATTGCAGAAAGGATGTTTGGGGACTTGTCAACTGAGGTAGGATGGGCTGAGGTTAGAAACAGGAAAGGAGAGGTCACCCTGTTGGGAGTTTTCTATAGGCCTCCGAATAGTTCCAGAGATGTAGAGGAAAGGATAGCAAAGATGATTCTCAATAGGAGTGAGAGAGACAGGGTAGTTGTCATAGTGGACTTCAACTTTCCAAATATTGACTGGGAACACTATAGTTAGAGTACAATAGATGGGTCAGTTTTTGTCCAGTGTGTGCAGGAGGGCTTCCTGACACTGTATGTAGATAGGCCAAAAGGGGCAAAGCCACATTAGATTTAGTACTGGGTAATGAGCCCGGCCAGGTGTTAGATTTGGAAGTAGGTGAGCACTTTGGTGATAGTGTTCACAATTCTGTTATGTTTACTTCAGTGATGGAAAGGGACAGGTGTATTTCCACTGGTCAAGAGTTCTAGCTGGGGGAAAGGCAATTACGATGAGATTAGGCAAGATTTAGGGAGCATAGGATGGGGAAGGAAACTGCAGAGGATGGGCACATTAGAAATGTGGAGCTTTTCAAGGAAAAGCTCCTGTGTGTCCTAGATAAGTATGGACCTGTCATGCAGGGAGGAAGCTGTAGAGTGCGGGAGCCGTGGTTTACGAAGGAGGTGGAATCTCTGTTCCAGAGGAAGAAGAAAGCTTATGTTAGGATGAGGTGTGAAGGCTCAATTAGGGTGCTTGAGGGCCAGGAAAGACCGAAAGAGAGAGCTCAGAAGAGCCAGGAGGAGACATGAGAAGTTGTTGGTGGATAGGATCAGGGTAAACCCTAAGGCTTTCTATAGGTATTTAAGGAATAAAAGAATGACGAAAGTAAGATTAGGCCCAATCAAGGATAGTAGTGGGAAGTTGTGTGTGGAGTCAGAGGAGATAGGGGAAGCACTAAATGAATATTTTTCAACAGTATTCACTCTAGAAAACAACAATGTTGTCGAGGAGAATACTGAGATACAGGCTATGAGACTAGGTGGGATTGAGTTTCACAAGGAAGAGGTATTAGAAATCCTACAGAGGGTGAAGATAGATAAGTCCCCTGGGCCGGATGGGATTTATCCTAGGATCCTCTGGGAAGCCAGGGAGGAGATTGCCGAGCCTTTGGCATTGATCTTTAACTCGTCATTGTCTACAGGAATAGTGCCAGAAGACTGGAGGATAGCAAATGTGGTTCCCCTGTTCAAGAAGGGGAGTAGAGACAACCCTGGTAATTATAGACCAGTGAGCCTTTCTTCAGTTGTTGGTAAAGTGTTGGAAAAGGTTATAAGAGATAGGATTTATAATTATCTGGAAAAGAATAAGTTGATTAGGGATAGTCAGCACGGTTTTGTGAAGGGAAGGTCGTGCCTCACAAACTTTATTGAGTTCTTTGAGAAGGTGACCAAACAGGTAGATGAGAGTATACCGGTTGATGTGGTATATATGGATTTCAGCAAGGCGTTCGATAAGGTTCCCCACAATAGGCTATTGTACAAAATGCGGAGGAGTGGAATTGTGGGAGATAGAGCAGTTTGGATCAGAAATTGGCTTGCTGAAAGAAGACAGAGGGCGGTGGTTGATGGGAAATGTTCATCCTGGAGATCAGTTACTGGAGGTGTACCGCAAGGGTCGGTGTTGGGTCCACTGCTGTTTATCATTTTTATAAATGACCTGGATGAGGGCGTAGAAGGATGGGTTAGTAAATTTGCAGATGACACTAAGGTCGGTGGAGTTGTGGATAGTGAGGAAGGATGTTGTAGGTTACAGAGAGACATAGATAAGCTGCAGAGCTGGGCTGAGAGATGGCAAATGGAGTTTAATGCAGACAAGTGAGGTGATGCACTTTGGTAGGAGTAACCAGAAGGCAAACTATTGGGCTAATGGTAAGATTCTTGGTTGTGTAGATGAGCAGAGAGATCTCGGTGTCCACGTACACAGATCCTTGAAAGTTGCCACCCAGGTTGACAGGGCTGTTAAGAAGGCATACAGTGTTTTAGCTTTTATTAATAGAGGGATCGAGTTCCGGAACCGAGAGGTTATGGTGAAGCTGTACAAAACTCTGGTGCGGCCGCACTTGGAGTATTGTGTGCAGTTCTGGTCACCGCATTATAAGAAGGATGTGGAAGCTTTGGAAAGGGTGCAGAGGAGATTTACTAGGATGTTGCCTGGTATGGAGGGAAGGTCTTATGAGGAAAGGCTGAGGGACTTGAGGCTGTTTTCATTAGAGAGAGGAAGGTTGAGAGGTGACTTAATTGAAACATATAAAATAATCAGAGGGTTAGATAGGGTGGATAGGGAGAGCCTTTGTCCTAGGATGGTGATGGCGAGCATGAGGGGGCACAGCTTTAAATTGAGGGGCGAAAGATATAGGACAGATGTCAGAGGTAGTTTCTTTACTCAGAGAGTAGTAAGGGAATGGGATGCTTTGCCTGCAACGGTAGTAGATTCGCCAACTTTAGGTACATTTAAGTTGTCATTGGATAAGCATATGGACCTGCGTGGAATAGTGTAGGTTAGATGGGCTTGAGATCGGTATGATAGGTCGGCACAACACCGAGGGCTGAAGGGCCTGTACTGTGCTGTAATGTTCTATGTTCTATGTTCTATTAAGATGCTGCTTGGTCTGCTGTGTTCATCCAGCTCCACATTTTGTTATCTTGGAGAGGTTGAATAGGCTAGGACTATTTTCCCTGGCACTTTGGAGGCTGAGGGGTGACTATATAGAGGTTTTTAAAAAAAGTTACGAGGGGCATGATTTTCTGTCAAGGTACAATTGTGGCTGATCTGATTTTAACTTCAAACCTACATCGCTGCATCACCCCCGCCTCCCCAATAATCTTTCATCCCCTTTGTTATCAAGGATATATCTATCTCTTGGTGTATAGCCAAGGTCTTTTCCCCAGGGTGGGGAAGTCCAACACTAGAGGGTGTAGGGTTAGGGTGAGAGGGAAAAGATATGAAAGGGGCCTGAGGGGCCATTTTATCATGCAGGCGGTGATGTGTGTATGGACTGAGCTGTCAGAGGAAGTGGTGGAGGCTGGTACAATTCTAACATTTAAAATGCATCTAGATGGGTACATGGATAGGAAGGATTTGGAGGGGTATGAGCCAAATGCTGGCATATGGGACTAGATTAGTTTAGGATATCTGGTAGGCTTGGATGAGTTGGACTGAAGAGCCTGTTTCTATGCTGTGCAACTTTATAAATGCAAACTATTGCCGTACTTAACAATAATCACAGTGCATACTGATCACCTCTATTATTGCTTTCACAAAATCGGGATCAATATGAAGTTGATAACGTGAATTCGCTAATTTTTTTCTCACTGAAATTAATAGCAATTATCTTTCAAAGAAACAGAGGTTGGGAAATTTACTTTTCATGATTTCATTTCTCATTCTTCATTTCCATTATATGAATACTTATTTGTGTGTATGAGTTAAAATGTCTGTGCATAACTTGAATGTAATATAACTTTTGTTGTAATTACCAGAAGTACATACTTTATAATATTGTAAGTGAGATATTCACTTGCATTTTAATGGTGGTGATTTAAGTATTGGCCTACAGAGGCTAATTATAAATAAGTTCAAAACATATAGAAAAAAAATGAAGTGTTATTTTTCTTAGTATGTATAATTCCAGGCTTATCCTGAACATATTTTTGTATAAATCAACTAATTTAATTATTCTTTTATTTCCATTGCTATGCACCATTTGTCTTTTTTTTTAAAAAAGCACATCCATATTAAATTACAAAAGGTAAGAAATTAGCTACGAGAAAAAAACTAGTTTCATGCAAGACATTATTGTTGCCTACATTTGGCGAATCTCATTAGTCATATAAATGAAAGGGAAAGAACTTGAAAGCAATCATTGGAGCTGTTGGCTTTGAAGAACCTAGTCATTAGTTTCATTATTTTGATGTATGCTGAAATTTGTGGCTGCCATCTTTGGCTTTTGATACATTGTGAAGTTAATTAGCCTGAGGGTCTAAACGTTGTTGTCAAGTCACTGCAAGCCCAAGTCAGAGAGGCAAGACTCTTCCATTTGTGATTTTTCCTGGAGTTGCTCTCGGTCTTTTCTCCTCGCAATACACTACAGGCCTTTAAAGAAACTGTGAGTTTTACTTTGTGTATGTGTTTGTAAGATTGCTTTATCTCATCTTGTGACGGTGGATATAAGAATTGCTCAGAAGCAAAACATTCTATGAATATGCATTTCGTAGTGTCAGTTCTAGTAGTCTTGGTATGAAATGCGAAGTTTAAAATCCTTCCACATGATTAGGGACAAAATATCTGGAAAAAATTTTTTGCAATGGCAAAATTCATTTTGCTTTATTAAATTAAAGCCAGTATATTGCATTCAAATGAAAATAATTTGGTTTGTTTTGAAAACTACCATGCAGCTACTTTTTGAAATAAGTTATTTATACGCTTTAAACCTGGAGTGTGTATTTTAATTAAGTTTGAATGGTTGTCAGATAAGCAACATGATAATGTGTGAAGAAAGTCTTTGACAAGGTACCACTTAAAACCCTGGTGAGCAAAATCAAAACAGGAGGGTGAGTGTCAGTTTGAATAAAATATTGGCTTTAGGATACAAAACAGCGAGTCTCAACAAATGATTGCTTTTCAGACTGAAGAATGTCAGACAGTGATATTCCCAAGTTTCAGTGCTGGAATTGCTGCTTTTTTGATCTTCAAATGACTGAATTATTGAAAGACAAAGTAAAATTTCAATATTTTTTGATGATACCAGATTTGGAGGTATGGCAAATGGTATGTCTCTAGCAATTGGATTTAACACGACATTGGTAGGCAAACTAGAATGGGCAGTTTACTACAGAGAAATGTGTAGTGTTTTTTGCTCGAAGAGACAAGGTGATGCAGTATAGATGTAATGGCACAATTCTGGAGTGTGCAGAATCAGAGACTTTCGGCTTCATATGCATGGACCTGTGAACATATTAAGAGAGGAATTAGCAAAGCATATGTGATATTTGCTTTGTAAATGGAGGCATTGAGTGTCAAAGCAAGGAGGTTATACTAAATGAACTGAAAACTCTGGTACTGTTACAACTAGAGTATTGTGTCTGTACTTCAAGAAGATGTGAATATGCTTGAGGTGATAAAGGGAGATTTAACAATGTGGTTCCAGAGATGAAGGATCTTAGCGACACTGTTAGGTTAGAGAAATTGGGTGCAAAGCAAGTTGAGGAGAGAGTCAGTAAAGGTGTACAAGATTACGACAGCTTTAGATAATGTAGACAAAGAAAGCTACTCCGATTAGCTGGTGGTACATGCACTTGGGTAATAACATGAATGCAGGAAGGATATTCCCAACGGTGAGGCAGTCTGGAACCAGGGTCACAGTTTAAAGGAGTAAACCTTTTAGGACTGAGATGAGGAGAAATTTCTTCACCCAGAGAGTGGTGACCTTGTGGAATTTGCTACTGCAGAAAGCAGCGAGGTCAAAACATTGTATGATTTCAAGATTGAGTTGAACATAGCACTTGGAGTTAAAAGGATCAAAGGATACGGGGGGAGAAGCAGGAACAAGCTATTTAATTTGATTGTGAGCCGAGATCATACTGAATGGCAGAGCAGTCTTGAAGAAGGGTTGAATGGCCTACTATTGGTCCTATTTTCTGTGTTTCTGAGGTAACTATGTTCTTTTAACTTCAGGTTGAGGCCATTCGTTTCTATCCACTTCCACCATCTTCTGCCTTGCTGAGCTTGTTCTCTAAAAACTTGACTTGATGTTAATTCATTTCCTCCAAGTAAAGGGTGTTGATAATGGTACCCCTATGGGTCATAGCTGTGTCAGCCTTTTTCTTGGGTGGGATAATTGGAATATTCATTATTCCAGTCTGATCAGAACTCATCCGTCATCTCAAGTTGATATATCGATCACGGTATCGATCCTGTCTTCTGCTTCTAATATGAACTTGAAAACTTAATTGACTTGAAGTTCAAATTTCACTACTGTCTTGCCTTCATTTGCTCCACCCATGACTCTTCCTGACCACTCCTCAGTTTCCCTATCTCAATTTCTGGGGATGGGTTAAACATTCATTACAAACCCACTGACTCTCACCGTGACTCTCACTATATGTCCTGGCACCCTTGTTCGTGTATGAACTCTACTGCATTCTTCCAGTTCCTCTCTCTCCATTGGCTTTGTTCTGATGATGCTATCTTCCACTCTTGCGCTTATAACATTGTTTTTTGGTCCAGTGGGGATTCCCACACATGATGACAAATCCCATCACTGTCTCTGACCTGTTTCATACACTGATGCTGTCATCCCTACCATTCCCTCTCAGGATGATAGGATTAACCTCATCCTCACTTTACAGACTCCCAGCCTCCGTATTTAACAGATCATTCTGTTCCATCTTTACCAGTTCAACATAGGAACTTGAGAATAGCCGGAGGCCATTCAGCCCTTTGAGCCAGTTTTGCCATTCAGTATAATCATGGCTCATCTATGGCCTAACTCCATATACTTCCCTTTGACCCAAATCCCTTAATACCTTTGCTTAACCGTAAGACCATGAGACATAGGAGCAGAAGTAGGCCATTCAGCCCATTACATTTGCTCCACCATTCAATCATGGTTGATGTGTTTCTCAACGTCATTCTCCCATTTTCTCCCCACAACCTTGACCCCCTTATCAATCAAGAGCCTATCAATCTTTATCTTAAATACAATCAATGACTTGGTCTCCACAGCCCTCTGCAGCAGTGAGTTCTTACTGGAGGAATTCGTCCTCATCTCAGTTTTAGAAGGTCATTCCTTCACTCTGAGGCTATGCCCTCGGGCATTATCTCTCCTACTATTGGAAACATCTTCTATGTCCACCGTATCTGGGCCCCTCAGTATTCTATAAGTTTCAATCAAATCCCCTCTCATCCTTCTAAACTCTATCGAATACAGACCCAGAGTCCTCAACTGCTCCTCATATGACAGGCCCTTCATCATTCTTGTAAACCTCCTCTGGGCTCCCTGCTCGGCCTTCCTTATGTACGGAGCCCAAAATTGCTCACAATATTTCAAATACGTTTTGACCAGACCCTTATACAAGTTTAGCAGTTTGAAAATTTATCTGTTTTAGATTCAAATTTGTTGATGTTGTGATGCCACAACCAAACATATCTTACCCTGTCCTCTCCGTATGGGACCATTTCCTCCGGATCACCTGGTCTGCTCCTCTGTTACTCCCGTGGCTTCTCCCTTCACTAAGGAACTTCTTTGCATGAATATAGGAGACATAACCTCTGTCCTTTCCCCTCTTCCCTTCACTCTGCCCCAGGCTCCAAGCGCTTATTTCAAGTGCTTTGGGGATATACTTGGATTTGTTTTGGGTTTGTAAAGTAGTGTACTGATTCACCTTTTTGCTGGAATCTTGCTTTAGTCTTGCTTTAATATTGAAAGCTTCAGATGGCAGCCAATTCTAGATTGTTAATATTTGGACTCTTCCAGTCCCTGAATGTTTAGATATTTTCATGTGGTTGAGGAAGGAGTAAGACAATTCAATAAAAATTGTTCCTCTCAATTTAAACTCCATCTACAAACTCCAAAGGACTAGTCAACTTCGATCTGTAAAGTCCCTGCTGTATGAGTAAAATTAATGAAAACACTAATGTTTTATTAAACCAATATTGATGAAATGTTCTTTGGCATCTTAAATTTGTGTAGTTATTTCCACAACAGAAAAACAATCACTGTCTTACTGATGGAATGTTTCAAGCTGGTAAAGATTGTAACATGGATGAAAATCTTTCATAAATCAGTTTAATGCCGGATTTGTGAGTTAATTACAATTTCCTTTGAACTGTCCACAACCTGTTATTTTCAAGTTCACCAGTTGTTTGCTTTGGGTGGTAGCCAAAAGCACTGATTTAATTAAACTTTTACTTTTGATTCTGAAGGTCCACAATTGCACAATTTATTGCTATTGTCTCTGTGCTGAATATCTTTGCTTCAACATTAAATATGAGCAGATACCTCCATTATGAGAGTATATATTACATAATCTACAAAATGAGACGACTGAATATTACTGATAACATTTGTGGGAGGCCTCACCTGCTCCTGAGTAGGTCCAATCCTTTGGAGAGTTGTGGACACTGTCGGATAGATTTTTGGTGATGCAGGAGAAGCGTTGATAATGCTGGGCAGAACCTGATTCTGGGATTCTCACCATTATATCTGGCAATCCCCATTTACAATGGCATGGGATAAAAGTGCAGGAAGTGAGACTGCAGCCTATACTCGCAGGCTGGCTATTTCCCTTGTGGGGTTAGGCTTCTCCTAGGTCATTCCCCAGTGATTTTCAAGGAGTTAAGTCAATGTCTCTTTGACTCATGGTTTACAGCCTCTCAGATGAGTGGTAAACCATAGTTTGCTTCTGAAATCTTTTGAAAGGTAACTTCAAAATGCCAATTCATACTCCAGCGCTCACTAACATGGCATCCTATAGTCTTGATACCAAGTTAGTGCTAACTCATGTCTTCCAGTGGCCCCTCACACCTTCCACACCAATTCATGGTCATTCCAAGCATATTCACCCAATATGTACAGAACCAGTTAACCCTGTGGGAATTAGGGGAATGTGTGAAACCCCTTGGAAAAGACACCCATTCATAATTTTTAAAAAAAGCCAGTTCTCTGACAATCATATAGAACTGTCAGTCAAACAAACCATGAAAGTACCAAACTCTGAAGCTTTGGAATACTCGACAGTTCTTAAGCTTGTGTAAATAGACCTTGAGACATTGACAGAAGAGATATGAAAAAATAAAACTTACTACACCCTTATAAAGATATTGATCAAGCAAAGTCATCAAATCTCAGCACCTGTGTAAACAAACTCACATAATTCTTCTATAAAACTCTGTGCCTCATGGATTTTCTGTGTGATCTCTTCTGTCAATGTCATAATGTTTATTTGCATAGAATTGTGGGATATGAAGTCCTTTAATCTTCTTGCTCTCTGATGAGAGGCTGAGAAAGTTGGCCCTATATTGTTGGTCCTATATTGAATCATTGAATCATTGAATCCCTACAGTGTGGAAACAGGCCACTTGGCCCATTGAGTCCACACCGCCCCTCCAAAGAGCACCCCACCCAAACCGATTATCCCTGTAACCCAGCAAGTCCCATGGCTAAGCTACTTAGCCTGCACATCCCTGAACACTATGTGCAATTTCCCATGGCCATTCCACCTAACCTGCCTTTGGACCGTGGGAGGAAACCAGAGCGCCAGGAGGAAATTCACACAGACATTGAGGGAATGTGCCAAAACCCCGCAAACAGTTGCCCAAGGCTGGAATCGAACATAACAGAGCTTGTCATAGTAGAGGCCATTACTATGAATTCTTTTGCATGTGATCTTTCCAAATTGGAATGGGTAACAGATCTAAGATCTCCCAGTTCCCCATCTACTGCAGCATTAGAGGGATGGAGAGTCTGTAAATGCCAAACATGGGTAGTTCAAGAAAATCATGAAATGTCCTAAGGTATGACCAGGCTGGACAGGTTCTAAATTACATAGCTTTTGGACTGGATCTGTGGCAGATGGTGAGTGAATCAACAACAGGAAAAACATTCTTCACCTCATTTTTACCAGTCTATCAACCACAAAGCACTTGTCCATGACAGCTTCAGTAAAGGTTACCACCGCACAGTTCTGAGATTACCATCTTCACATTGATGATAATCCTACATTGTGTTGTATGGCACTACCATTAAGCTAAATGGGACAGACTTCGAACTGATCTAGCAATTCAAGACCGGGCATCCATGAGGCACCGTGGACTATCAACAGCAGTAGAATTGTGTTCAAACACAATCTGCAACTTCATGGCCCAGCATATCCCCCACTCAACCATTACCATCAAGCTGCGGGATCAGCCTGGGAAAACTGCAGAGTGCAGGAGAGCATGCCAGGAGCAGCACCAGGCATACATAATAATGAAGCATCAACCTGTTGAAGCTATAACAGTATTTGCGTGTCAAACAGCATAAGCAGTAAGCGATAGATAAAGCTAATGATTCCACAAGCAACCGATCAGGTCTAAGCTCTGCAATCCTGCCAGCTCCAACGGCAAGTGATAGTGGACAATTAACAACTCACTGTAGGGGGGAGGCTCCACGAATATCCCCGTCTTCAATGATGGAGTACATCAGTGCAAAAGGCTAACCTGAAGTATTCACAGACACCTTCAGCCCGAAGTACTGAGTGGAAGATCCATCTCAGCCTCTTCTAAAATCCTCTGGATCACAGAAATCATTCGTCAGCCAACTTGTTTCAGTCCCTGTGATATCAAGAAGAGGCTGCAAACGCTGGATTTTGCAAAGGCTACGGGGCTTGTCGGAGCTATAGAATTTAAAATTTGTGCTCTAGAACTTGCCACTAGCCAAGCTGTTCTAGTACAAAAACAATACGGGCATCTACACAACGATGTGTAAAGTTGCCCAGGTATGTGTTGTACACAAAAAGCAGGACAGATCCAACCCAGCCAATTAATTCTTCACCAATCTGCTTTGATCATCAGTAAATTGATGGAAGGTATCATCAACAATGCTATCAAACACCACTGTTTAGCAATAACCTGCTCACTGTGCTCAGTTTGGGTTCTGCCAAGGCCACTCAGCTCCTGACTTCATTACATCTTTGGTGCAAGTATAGACAAAAAAAGGCTGAATTTCAGAGGTGAGGTGATAATGACAGCACTTGATAGCAAGGCTATGTTTGACTGAATGGGACATTAGAGAGCCCCAACAAAACTAGTGTCAATGGAAATCAGAGAGAAGATTCTCCACTGTACAAAATGTCTGTTGAAAGAAAGTTCCTAAAGTCGGGACTTTCGAAGAGTGAGAGGTGTCTCATTGCAAAATGCAAGATTCTGAAGGCGCTTAACAGTAAGAAACTGAGGGCTGGGGAATTGAAAACATGAGGGGCATACTCTCTGAGTAAGACAACAGTCATATAGAACTGAGATAAGGAGAAATGTCTTCATTCAGTGTGTTGTGAGTCTTTGGCATTCCTTACCTTGGTAGGTTATGGATATGCGATCGTTGAATATAATTAAGGTTTGAGATAGAAAAATCATTGTTCTCTCACAATACCAAGGGATAAAGTGAACAACATGGAAAGTCCAAGGTCAGAGGTGATTGTGTTAAGTGATGGTATGGGCTGAATAGCCTGCAGTTATCTTCTTGTGGAAATGTCACCCCAATAAACCTTAGGCAATTAGACCACTCATTTTTCCAAGCCATTTGAAGAAAAGCTAAATACCAAAAAGTGTTAGAAAGTATTCCTTTAATGCAACTGACTGACCTGGACTGGTACATCCTGAAAATCAAGGCGTGCTACAGAATGAACCATCCAATACCACCAGGTCATTGTTCTTTACATCAATATCAAGTTGAGCTCAAGGATTTTTTTTCAAAATGAATGTTCACAGATTATAAGAATTGAGAGAATTGCATCATGCTTAGTAAGTCATGAAACTGAGTTGATTGTAAGGTTCCTGTCAGATAATGACCAGCTTAAGGGGAGTGTATATTGGGAAGGCTATCCACCAAGACAGTGACAAGCTTAGAACCATTTGGTTTGCCTCCCATTTCATGGCTTCTGCAGGCTTTGGTTTTTGACCTCTTACCTAGTTCACAGAGTAACCGGATGTTCTTCGAGAGGAGAAAGTAACAATACTGTGACGTTTAGTCAGATTGTAAGGAGTTAAACTTGTTGCCTTTCAGTACTTCCTGCGAGAATTTGAGTGGGTTGGTAAGCACCTTGGTAGCTATTCAGATCAAATTGCTGAGGCTGTGGAATGGCTGAAGGGACGATGAATTTTAGTCAAAATTGGATGGATTTGGAGAGTTCGCCCTGGACCACCAAGAATGTGGAGGGATTGCTTTTCTTTTAGAACATAGAACATAGAACAGTACAGCACAGAACAGGCCCTTCAGCCCACAATGTTGTGCCGACCATTGATCCTCATGGATGCACCCTCAAATTTCTGTGACCATATACATGTCCAGCAGTCTCTTAAATGACCCCAATGACCTTGCTTCCACAACTGCTGCTGGCAACGCATTCCATGCTCTCACAACTCTCTGCGTAAAGAACCTGCCTCTGACATCCCCTCTATACTTTCCACCAACCAGCTTAAAACTATGACCCCTCGTGCTAGCCATTTCTGCCCTGGGAAATAGTCTCTGGCTATCGACTCTATCTATGCCTCTCATTATCTTGTATACCTCAATTAGGTCCCCTCTCCTCCTCCTTTTCTCCAATGAAAAGAGACCGAGCTCAGTCAACCTCTCTTCATAAGATAAGCCCTCCAGTCCAGGCAGCATCCTGGTAAACCTCCTCTGAACCCTCTCCAAAGCATCCACATCTTTCCTATAATAGGGCGCCTATTATGTGTGGTCGATTAGTCAAAGTGGAGCCAGAGTATCAGTGACCGTGTTAGTCCCTCTGGAGATGGCATGTTTGGCCATCCCCGGCTGTATAAAGCACACGGCATGTTGAACATCCCTGGCCAAGATGGACTGGCACTCATTGTACTGAATCAGGAAGTACTGTGCTCAAAATGTCAATGACGTAGGAGTTCATGATGGGCATGGCCTTGGAGGGAATTCTGGTGGAAGGACGGTCCTGGATTAGCACCTAGTACACATAGGTTGAGGACCTGTGTTTCTGCGTCTCCCCTTGCCCCGTGTCTCCCTCCGCCCTCCGTGTCTCACCCCCGCCCTGCGTGTCTCAGCCCCATCCCATGTCTCCCCCTGCTCCATGTTTCCCACCCCACGTGTCTCCCCCCGGCCCCGCGTGTCTCCCTCTGCCCCGCGTCTCCCCTGCCCCCATGTCTCCCCCTGCTCTTTGGGTGCTTTTCATGGTGACCACATTCAGTGACTGTTTCAGGATCTTTCAAAGACCTGCTGCTATTTGATTTAGCTACTCACTCAGGCATTGTGTCTGATCTCAGCGAATTGTGACTTGTAACAGTTTTGTAAAAGAAAACTGATGACACCAAGCTAAATAAACAACTTGTTTAGACATGCTGTGACATATTTTTTGAACTGGTGGGACCTGAACCTAGGCCTTCAGGATCAGAGGTACGGACACAGCCAGTGTACCACCACAGCCCTCACCAAGCCTGATAACCAAACAAAGATTGTAACCTCAGGGATAATGGGAACTGCAGATGCTGGAGAATCTGAGAATGTGAGGCTGGATGAACACAGCAGGCCAAGCAGCACCAGAGGGCCAGGAAAGCTGATGTTTCGGGTCTGGATCTTTCTGAAGATTGTAGCATTCTGAGTGTTCCGCACTAATTAAGTAAATGTGCTAAGCTGTGCTGAATTAATTTAAGAATATTTAATTGGAAATCTCAAAGGTGGAACTTAGTGAATATATGTTGCACCATTATAAGTAGCTGCTCTATTTAGATGGAGGTCTTGTGGCCCAGTGAGAGACATCTAACCTTCTGACCTAGTTCATGTTTGAGTATCTCACTTTGGACTGGATGGCCAAGGACAAACCAACCAGGCTGATTAGCAGACTTCCAGCAGTGTTGGTAGACAGTAAAATCAGGAGGAGTTCCTGGTCACCCAGGTAATAGAAAGAATGTAGGAGCCTCAATCAGGATTATCCTAAGGCCCGGACTACAACATGTATAATAAAGTGCATGTTTCCATATCAACTTCCATACCGATGCTCCCTGAGTGGTCTGCTACTCACAAATACAATATAAAAGGATCCATCAGTGTGGAATGGTGAGAACTAAGGTGTAATTGTTAATCATTCAATGAAGGTGTTCATCAATTTGATGCTGTTTTCAACAAGACTAATTAAGTAAGTGGCCACATTTCAGGGGCATTCCATTATAAGTAAAGATCTTTTATTTCTGGTTTTCTTCCTTTCTTTACACTACATGTTTCAGCGAACTTTCTCGTAACAATTCTTAATGAAATGTCTGACTGTAACTTCCAACGTTTGAGAGCTGTCTGTTCGAGTCCTTGGTTAATGTTCACATTCATGGACTGCATGACTCACATTGTTGTGTAAGAGCTATAGTTGTTTATTCCCATCTCGAGGTTAGGGATATTTAATATTAAAATTCACTCCCACTCCAGCCTTTCTGTCCTTTCCCTCCTACGCCGTTCCAATGAAGTTATTGGAACAGCACAACATCTTTCATTTAGTTACTTTACATTTTCCAAAATCATCGACTTTGACTTTGACAATTTTAGATCCTAACCACTGGCCCCATTTTTTTGATGCAGCTGTTGGTAAGGATCCTGTTGTTATCATTTTCACATTCTCTAAACCCAACTCATATTTCTTTGTGTGCCTTATAACCATCTTTTCTGCTTCACAAAATCATGCTCTTCTTTTCAGTTAATCTGTCCAACATTCCAATTAAATGCACATATTCTCTATTATCCTTGTTTCCTCACACCCTCACCGCCCACACCTCATTTTCCCAGTATTTATTAAAGTCAGGTACATCTCTCACATTTTACAGTTCTGATGAAATGTTATCAACCTGAAAAAAATGAGCAGAAATTTCTCTCTCAAGTGGGGAACAGGGATCAGGACTGAGTCACTGTCCTGAACCTGTACCTGTGTTGGAGAAAGCAGTCACTTGGTCCAACTGTTATGGCCTGTCCTGTTATTGGTCCAGGTCTGGGCCGCCATCTAATCATGGAAGATCAGCAGGCCATCAAAGACCCTGAATTCGATTTCTAAACATTGAGGGAATCATGAGTTATGGGGAGAAAGTATGACAATGGAGTTGAGGATTAGCAGATCAACCGTGATCTAATTGAATGACATAGTAGACTTGATGGGCTGAATGGCCGACTTTTACTTCTACATCTATGGTCTGATGATTCAGTGGTTTCCAGCTTGTGAGGATCAGTGGTCGAGATGAGTAACAGGCCACCTCCACATAGAGGTCCCATCCCCCTATTTCTTTGAAAATTAAATTGAAAAATAGATTTATGTATTCATTTGGTCATCAGCAGAATAGGGAAGCCTGCCTCCAATTTGGCCTTGCCAGGAAGGGGCAGTCTGTAGGTGTGCCCTGGATCATTATTCTGTTACTGGGTGACCATCTCGAGACATTTAAACTGGCCCCAGTTACCTGTGGGGATGGTGAGGTTGACTCCTTTCAGTGGCTTCAACAGGCTCTTTACAAGCTTTATTGGCCATTCAGCCATGAGGGTAGGTGTGTCCCTCCCTCCTGCCCCCCACAGCCCCCTCCTGCCTCTGGCAAAACAGGGCCAAGGTGAGTCTGAACCAGGAAACCATCTTGCTAGCCAATAGGTCTACCTCTAGTTCCCACTGCATCTCCTCCCTGCCCCAATGTGGACTGAAATTCCAAGCTCAATCATCCTGTTTGTATCTCTTCAGATGTTGACTGATTTGCTGAGCTGTTTCACAATTTTCAGTTTTGTTAACAATTCTGCAGTTCAGCAAGAGATTCAAAGGTTTTATATTTCCTCGCTGCATGTTTGATTGGCTCCCAGCAGGAGTTGGGCTCAGTCTATTTTTATGAAAAGCTACATAATTGTATTGAGGACGCTAGTGTGAGATATAGGGTCGAGACACATTGTTAATAACAGAATGTATCATTGTAGATCCACTGAGCACTGGCACCAATACACTAAAACCCGATGTGAATGGAACCTTAAAATGGGAAAAATAAGGAAGGGGAAATTGACAGAACAAAAAGTGTCGGCAAAAAATTAGATAATATTAGAAAATGCTGGAAACATAATATTGGTGGCCAGCAACTGAAAGAGAAGGCTAGTGTTTGCAGCCTAACCTTTCAGGAAAACATGAAAGCAAAAGAGAATTTCCTTGCTTCTTCTACTTTCTCTGTACAAAAACAAAATGAAAAGAATTCCTGCAGCCTATGCCAACAGAACTAATTATATTCTGTTTTTAAGGCCCACCTACAGACTTTAACAATGCCAAAGAAATGCTAAAAACAAAAACAGAACAATCCCAGCAGGATGTAGCACTTACTGGCACAGAAATTTGACTCCACTGTGGTTCAGAAAGTAATGGCCTTCATAATCCAGCTAGTTAGATTATGAAATATCAGAGACAATGGGAACTGCAGATGCTGGGGAATTCCAAGATAATAAAATGTGAGGCTGGATGAACACAGCAGGCCAAGCAGCATCTCGGGAGAACAAAAGCTGACGTTTCGGGCCCAGACCCTTCATCAGAGAGGGTCATCATCTGATGAAGGGTCTAGGCCCGAAACGTCAGCTTTTGTGCTCCTGAGATGCTGCTTGGCCTGCTGTGTTCATCCAACCTCACATTTTATTATCTTGGATTATGAAATATGCCTTGTTTCTGTATCTGTGTGTCCCCAAGCTGAAGAGAACTCCACAGTGTACTGATGAGGAGACCAGCTGTACCTGAGCCGCACGCTGTTCACTAAAACCTGGTACAAAGCTATTTCAATGTAAAATACAAAATCCATAAACCCCATGTAAAACAACATCTAGCAACAGTTTCTGAACTGTACGATTCAGATAATTTTTAAGATTGTTGAAGAAACAAAATAGCATGAAAATAAATAAACTGCAAATAGCGGAATATATGAACTGATAATAGACACCCTTTCAGTTTATGAAATGAGAAGATATGTTAATGTTCCATATGTAAACTGGCATCAAAACTGGAATTTGGTTAATATATGAATTTATTCACAGTATTGAACCAACATGAGAAAGAGCAAACAGAAAAGGGAATGCTGATTGCTTTCAGGAACATTGTTGCTGTTTCAGAAAAATATATTGTCACTCGCAGATCTGGCATTTGTACGCAAGTCTTAATCCAATATTTTCCTGCATGCTCAAACTTAAAAGTTTTAATGGCTTTGTTTATTTTTAAAAAAGTACATTTCATTAGAAAATGGTGAGCCACAGGATGCATTAGAAGGCGAGAAAAAAGCTTGCTGAATCAGGTGGGGTTGATTTTGAATGAGGACCTTTAGAGGAGGAAAGTATGTTGGAGAATGTGGGTTAAATATCAGAACTGAAGGAAAGAGTGAAGACAAGGTTTAAGTTGAAGGTTTTAATTTGAAATGTCTGAGACCAGGAACCAATATAGGCGACCGTGGAATGGAGATATGGCGATGTGGGGCCCAATATAGTACGTGATACAGATGCCAGAGTTTTAAATGAATTGAAGTTTACAGAGAGTGGACAATCTGCCAGAAATATTGGGCAAGGGTGTTGGTTTCAGCAGCATGTTGGCTCAATACTAGGGAACTTGCAGTGCTATCTAATGACATTTTTTATAGACAAAGCTTTAGCTTTATTCACTCAAGCACCTTGCCCCAATTAGGTTCATTTTCAAACCTATGTTGCTGATACTGTCAACAAATTTTCAAAAAGTAGAAGTACATCCATAAAGCTAAGTAAGTTTTTAATACTTTCGTCCTACACAAGACAAACTCGAGTTTTCCCATAAATAACTTGAATATTTATTCCAGTAATCTACCTATGGTATAAACCCAAAGTGTCCTCGACACTTCAATTTGTGACATCTTCAATTTTCTCAGTGTTAATATTTAAAGAATGAAAGAACTTTGGCAGCGGATTTTTTTTTACTAAGATTTCTAGAATTTATTTGGTTTTTGATGTGTTATAGTGATTTTTGACACGGGATGCTGATGTATATACATTCTGACTGAGTAAGAAGTGACTGGTCAAGCGCTTCAAACTGTTTCTGAAAATTCCAAAGACAGGTTTTTGTAGGTTGCACCCCTCAGGGCAAAAGTATGTATTTGACTGCTTAGAACATCAATTCAGAGTAGACGTGAATTATGCTCAGATTCTGGCTACAGAACAAGGAATTAATTTGCAATGTTGGCACTCATTCGTACTGTACTTTTCTGAAATAGTTCAAAGAATTTTGCAGTCATAGAATCTTGACTTACTGCTGTTCCACAGATTGTTGTTGATTGATATTATTTCTGTTTCACCTAGTGGCACCTCTCCATTGGCTTGTTTGAATGCTATGCTTCACACAAATTCGAGGGGAGAAGAAGGTATTTTCTATAAGGTGCCTGGTCGAATGGGAGTCTATACTTTGAAGGTGAGTTTTTCTCAAAGAAAGATAATAATGCTTGTGTGCTTGGATGGAAAGGGGAGAGTTTCTATTCTAATATAATTGTGGTTTTGTTTTTAAATCACATTTACCAGTGGTGAACAAACTAAAAAGAACAATACTGAGGGTTTAGCTCTTTAATGTTGAGAAGCCTCATGTCAGCACAAGCACAGAGTAAACTCACGTTTCTGCCCAACTGCCAATGTAGCCATATTCCAATATTGGAAGTACAGACTGCTATTTCCTTATTATTGATTTTTACAACCTTTGCAATCTTATGATGCACCTTAGAGATTTAGCACTGAATAACAGGTGGTGTGTGCTCTGAGCTGATAGCTGCTAGGGAATGGATTGAGGTCAATTCTGCTCATTTCCAAATGGACTTCTGAAAAGAGGGGCTACATTGTGTCAGTGATACTGAATGTAAACCTAGATCTCCTGGTTCAAATCCATAGCATCACCTCTTATTTTTATTCTTATTTTATAATTAGCCCAATAATGTTCCTGGAAGAGTTTAAGATTCTTCAGCAGGAGAGTGTCATTTAACTTGCAGTCTTGATCCATGTTTGGACCTGGAATATCACAGTATCAGCAATATCATTTCATGGTGGGAGCAGGGGGAGAGAGAGAGAGAGAGAGAGAGAGAGAGAGAGAGAGAAAACTGCTCAGAAAGAGATCACTTCCTCCACTGCTTCGTATGTTTGATAATAGTTTGCTAAACATGGATAATATCCTTAAATTATCCTGTTAAGATGCCAAGGTTATTTCTTGTTAAGGAATGTTTTTCATTTTCTGGTGCACTGCCTTGTCGAGTTTGTTCTTCTTTATTCATTCACGGGATGAGGGTGTCAGTAGCCAGGCAGTATTTACTGTCTACCCCTAATTGCCCAGAGGGCAGTAAAAAGCCATTGCTGTGGGTCTGGAGTCACATGTAGGCCAGACCAGGTAAGGATGATCGTTCCCTAAAAGGTTTTTCTGAAAATCACCAATGATTTCATGGTCATCATTAGATTCTTAATTCCAGATTTTCATTACATTCAAATTCCACCATTTGCTCTGGTGAGAGTCAAACTCAGGTCCACAGAACGTTACCTGGGTCTCTGAATTTACAGTCCAGCGATAATGGTACATGACCATCACCTTTCCCACAGCTGATGCATTCAATGTAGTGATGCCAAAAGGTGTATTTCTGTTGTCAAAACCTGAATTTTGAAGGACCAACTTGAACTGCATCTTTACTTTGTGCAGAATCACTTTCCCCATGTTCCAGCTCTTGGACGTTTCAGACGCTGCCTGTTTATCTTACAAGTCAGCAGCAGGCCCTAACGTGGCTGCTTTTGAATAAATTCTTATGCTGCTTACTAAGTATCTAATGTCCTCACTGGTGCAGATGGAAGGCACTGAGCGTAAAATCAGCTCATTCTCACTGAAGGAAGAATCACTTTGGAATTAGCCTAGAGCCTTTCCTGAAACCTGACTGAGATTTTACAACATTTACCATGAGGATAAATGGCACCAGATATTTTCCTTCACAACAACCAAGTCCTAACTCATATAATTAAATCTAATACATTATTGATTAAACAAACCTGACAAGGGAAATAGTGAATGTGACCTCCTTATTCCACAGCAAAAGAAGGCATAGCAGCAAGTTCCAGGCCAATTAGCTTATCGTCTTTCATAGGGAAGATGGTTGAAGATATTATTAAAGACGTTAAAACAGGCATTAGGTAAGCTCAAGGAAAGCAGGCAGAGTGAGCATGGTTTTGTGATAGGGAAATTATGTTTACTCAACATGTTGAAGTTCTTTGAGGAAGTAGAATATGCACTGCAGAAAGTGAATTCTTTGCGTGATAAACCGTAGAAAGTCCATGGGAATCTCTAATTAATCTCTTCATAGAGCACATGGAGTGCCCTTTGTAACCAGCAATGGCCCACCTGCTGAAACTCATCACCTGAGCCCTTTGAAAAGCAGACCCAGGGTTGGGTCAGCGGAACTGTCTGTCCTGGGCTGGAATTAGCCCACATACAGGTAGTGGCTGTATTTTGGTATTTAACACCAAGCAATGTTCTTTGCTGTTAGATAACAAAGTGTGAAGCTGGATGAACACAGCAGGCCAAGCAGCATCTCAGGAACTTGAGATGCTGCTTGACCTGCTGTGTTCATCCAGCTTCACACTTTGTTATCTTGGATTCTCTAGCATCTGCAGTCCCCATTTACTCTTCCTTTCTGTTAAGCTTCCTGAGTTATTACATAGTGGGCATATTGTAGTTGGACTTCTGAGGGCATTTCGTAAAGGTTGTTGAGAAAAATAAAAGTTCATGTTGGATAGAATGATAGCACAGAATGAAGATTGGTTGGCGAACAGAAAATAGAGTGTAGGCATAAATGATAATTTTCTGGTTGGCAATATGTAATAAGTGGCGTGCCATAGTGCTATAGTGTCAACTTTTAATGATTATGTAAATGACCGGGGTGAAGGGACCAAAGATATCATTGCCAAATTTGCAGATAACACAAAGACAGATAGGAATCTAGGGTATAAAGGGGATACAAGGAGGCTACAGAGGCTATGAATAGGTGAGGTGAGTAGGTAAAGGTCTGGCAAATGGAGTGTACTTCAGGAAAATGTAATATTGTCCATTTTATTCAGAAGTATAAAAATAAATATGTTATGTAAATGGTGGGAGCAGAGATCTGAGATGCAGAGTCACATAGGCTTCCAAGTGCGTGTATAATAAAGATTTGTGTGTAAATGTAGCAAGTAATTAAGAGGACTTGTAGAATTATTATTTGTTGCGAGGGATATTGAATACAAAACTAAGGAGGTTATATACCCGCATTGTACATTAGAGAGACCACATCTGGAATAGTGTGTAGTATTGGTCTCCTTACTTAGGAAGGATGTAAATGCATTGGAATCTGTTTACCAGAGAAAGTTGAACAGATTAGTACTTGAAATGGGGAGGTTGTACATTGAAGAAAGGCTGGATGGGCTGGGCTTGTATGTGCTGAAGTTTAGAAATGGAGGGGGTCACTTGATTGAAACAAGGGGCCTCGTCAAGGTGGGTGTGAGAAATTGTTTCCTGATACTAGAGAATGTAGAATTATTGGTCACTGTTTAAAGACAAGGGGCGCTCTTTTCAGATGGAGATAAGGAGAATGTGCCTGCTTTCCTTGAGCTTATTGAACTGCCTGCTATAACGTCTTTAGTAATATCTTATAACATCAGAAGGGCCTTCCTTGTAATGTGGGGAGAGTAGGATGTTTGAATATTTTAGAGACATAAGTAGACATACTTTGATAAGCAAGGCGATATGAAAAGTTATTGTATCGTAGATTGCTCAGGTTGGCGGGAATGTGAAGTAGTCAGACTGGCTATGATTTTATGGAATTGCAGAGCATAATGAAGAAGCCACTGGCCGACCTTGTCCCTACGGTTCCGAATTCAGTAGTTTTGAATACAAATGTAAATCAATTTAAATGTTTCAGCAATGTTATTGTGAGATCAGAGGCAGGATTTTTGGATGATGGATTTCCCACAAGACTTCCTGAAGACTGGACAGGGAACATATCCCTACCCATTCCAGCTGCACCACAGCCACTGAACTGTCCACAGAGTGTCTACTGACCGAGGGTGTGACCTCTACCCCATATGGAGGAAAGCCCCACTACTGAGAGCTGCCAGTCAGTCCAACTGGCCAGCAACTCAGTGACTCCAAGTTTGATTGGTGGCCACCGCTGGGATGTTAGGCTGCCCCGAAGAGGCAGTTGTCATGAATATTGACTCAGTTATGTCCAGAGTAGCGACGGGACCTGTCTTGCAGGGCGCAATGAAAGTGATGAGTGGACTGGGTTTGAAAAGAGTTGAAGGAGAGTTGGGGATGACCTGGAGGAGAACCTGCTTCCAGTGGGCACAGGCGACCCCACAGAAGGTCAACACTCCCACCCACACCTAACCTGGCATTGACCTGTCCCGGTAGTGGGTAAGATAGCAGTGGGCTGATATTAACTATTTACTTCAGAGTCTCAGTAGTTGGAAAGTTGGACAAGTAACCCAACCCTTCCGGCAGCGCCATGTGAAATGGGAGACCGTTTACAGCAGGTGAGCCACAAGCTACATTTCATCTTGACACCCCCTCACCCACCCACAAGCTCCAAACCTGTGGGTGGGGGACTTATGAAATGTGTATGAAGAGCTGGTGAGGTATATAACCAGGTTCTATCACCCTGTCAGGTTCGGTGATGAGCAGGCTTATGCATATTCACATTTCTATGTAAATTCTTAGACAGTCATTATCTAGTTTATGTGACAGACTTATTCATTTATCCATAGCCAATTGCAATTAAAACCAACTGTTTTCAGTATGTTCAAACTATTTATATGTAGGAGATCAGGAACTATAGAGGCTGTATTCATCTATTTAAACTCTGTTGTTGGAGCTAAACGAATGTTTCAATAAGTGAAAGCTTTGGTGATCGATCAATCAATATTTGAACAGGAATTACTTCCAGGAAAAATAAAATTTAACAATTTTAACTTTATAGCAGATAATGACGTTTGGGGTGGTGGGAATGGTTCAGTTTTGCAAATTCCTTTTGGAATGGAGGGATAAATTTCTTTAGGGTTTTGCCCACTCTCTGACTATGATGGATTGTCATCGACCATTTACCATATAAATCCAGTGTGAACGCTTAAATCAGATTTCTGCCAAGTTTATTGTGGTAGAAGGAAGAGCAAGTGAGTTGACTGTCAGTAATATTCTGACTGTAACACATTGTCTTTCTGGACTTCCTTTACTCAGTGCCCTTTATTCTCAGCCTAAGGTAAACTCCATGCAATGAACTGTGGTAATGTCACTTCTGTCTTTTATCTCCTCAGAAGGACGTCCCAGATGAAATGAAGGAACTGTCAGAGATGTGGGATGACAGCAGTGATGGTCAATCAGACTCGCAGAGCACAGACAGCCATGAGAAAAGGGAAAGAAAGAGAAGTAGGTGAAATTTGAAAGCCAACTCAGGGTTTGAAAATCTAACCATGGCAGCTAAAATTATTAGCGTCTTCACTGAGATTTTAAGGGACTCATCGATGGTGGGATTTAATGCCTTCCCTTGTGGCAGGGCTCCATTTACCAAAGTGGAGTGGTGGCATGTGGAGATCCTATCTCTTTCCAATTACGTCTGTGGTAGGAAAAGCCAATGTAAGAGCTTTAAATCCTCCGGAGAGGGGTAAGGTTGGTGAGTGCAGGGTGTGGGATCAGGGTAAAGAGGACTG
This sequence comes from Stegostoma tigrinum, assembly GCF_030684315.1. NCBI lineage: Eukaryota > Metazoa > Chordata > Chondrichthyes > Orectolobiformes > Stegostomatidae > Stegostoma > Stegostoma tigrinum. The sequence continues at coordinate 131,099,783 of NC_081357.1, read as the reverse complement.
CAGCTTCCCTTGTTGTTGATCCACCCTCCCCACGATCATTCTGCTGAGATCATTAACCCGCAGGATCCAATGGCAGTACCAGGCTGTGGGGTGGGAGTCAGCTGGCACCTTTATGGTGTTGTATTCATTCAGTAGTGCTTTTCCATAGCTCTTAGTAGATGATGTCTCTGTCCCCAGAAGCCTTGGTGCAAGTAAGACCCACAGCTGCCCATGGAGATGGAGTAGGGCTTCATGTGGCACACCTTCCTTTCCAGCGAGTGGCCAAGACCCCATCAACCACTAAATGCCCCTCCTGGTTTCCATCTGTCACGTCTGGCCATCGAAAATAAGGTTCATGTTGATTGTCTCCATTATCGCAGCGAGAGATACTCCCATGTTTCTGTTAGTAACTTCTGTTCCTATATAGGATGTAGGAACGTGGTGTCCTGTCAGTTTCAGACAAAGCTAAATTCATCCAGATGGAAGATTTAAGCACGTTCTCTGTTTGAAGTTCAAAAGGCAAATAATTTCAAACAGTTCTGTCTGTTTCCCTAAAACTAAGAGAAATTTAATAGATTGAGGGCCTTTGGAGTTAAACATGATGTTCGATACATTCCAGACTTTGGTAACATCCTCTTTTCCAATCTTAATCATTCCTGTTTGATCTCTCCATTGGCAGCAGGAAGATTGGGATGGATTTAAGAGGAACTCTGTACTACTTGGCATCCTCCCCACTCACAGACTGTTCAAACCTCATGATCAATTCTATTTTTAGTATTATGTCGTGTACTTTGACACAAACATATTTCAGAGGAAGAAACAGCAGTTGAATCTAAAGTGTGCCTTTATTGCATGTCATGAATTTTTATTGGTAACCGGGAGCTTGCAATTTCAGGTTAGAATTTTATAAAATGTCAGGGAACTGCATTTAGTACAACTATAAGTAGTTTCTGTTACTTTTTCCTGCTAACTGCAAAAAATTTTGAAAACTAAAATCAAAATGAGAGAATAGTTACATATTATGAATAAATAAATTATTCTTTCTTAACAAGGCTAACCATTAGTGCTAAATATTAGATTGATTAAGTATACTGAATGGTGACATCATATCTCGAGCCATTTCCCAGAGGAAGTAATTTAGATTTTGTCATTCTTTTTGTTAAAAGTACCATTTCTGAGTTTTGTGCAATTTCAGTTGAAATGGTGATGCAAAGGATTTATTTAAAAACAGCTTTCTACTTGAAGTGACTTGCGATTAGTTGTCTCAGTGGAATCAGTTCATTCACTGCATGAAGTCTGTGTGCATAGACTAAATTCACAATGTTAGTTGGAATAGGACCACTTTGCTCCATCTACCAACATTGTTATAATTTTAGGCTATGCCGCTTTACTGTGTTACCTAGAAAAAATTGCAGTTGAGAGAAATTAATTGAAGGAGATGATTGATTGTATTGTGGTGACAGTATGATGTAAGAAAAATGTGTACAATTCACTCTGATCTTGTCCACAAAGGAGTGGTGGCAATATTTGAATAATTGATAGTTGTGAAAATCTACTTTTAATAACTTCATCTTCCTGTCATGCAAGCTGGGTCTTGTTTGCACTAACTACTCATGTGTTTATGGTATTTCCTGTTACTATCATGGCAGAACATTCTGTAACAAGAGTAATTGAACTGAGTAACCCAACAATATTGTTCTCTGTATGGGTTCGATGTATTCTGCTCATGTCTGTTTCCTTGGAGTATGTTTTTCAAGTATGTAAAATGATATCAGGACTCTAATCAAACAGGAAAGTGAGACATGTGTGGCCTCAAAGCATTTCAAACCACTTCATAAGCAGAGAAGTATTTTTGAAATGTGGTCACTATTGTAATTTAAGAACAACAACAACTTGTAGTTATCATGGTACATCAAATGCCCTGAGCCAAGTCACATGGCGTTATCACAAGGTACAAACAGATGAGGAGCAGGAAAGCTGAGCTTTCGGGTCAGCACCCTTTTTCAGGGTCTGAAACGTCAACTATCCTGCTCCTCTGATGCTGCCTGGCGTGCTGTTTTCCTCCAGTTCCATGCTGTGTTCCTCCAGCTTCGCACTGTGTTGACTTTGACTCCAGCATCTACAGTTCTTGCTATCTCAAAGCAAGTGAGGTAGATTTTAAGCATTTCTTCAAATAGGAAAGAAGCAGATCAGTATGGAAAAGTATTTCAGAGCTCAGAGCATCAGTAGCTAAAAGTACCGATGCCATGGTAGAGTGTTTAAAATCTAGCAGTGTGAAAGGCCAAGGTTGAGGGGTGTATATATTTCAGAGGGTTGTCAGACTGCAAGTGGTTATTAGAGATGAAAAGGAGCAAGACAATGGACAGATATGAAAACAAAGATATGAATTCTAAATGCAAATATTGCTCAGTCAGGAGAAAATCTCAGATATGTGTCTGTTAATTTTCACAAAGTAAGATCCCAGTAAGGAATGAGGATATTCTCTGGTTAGGTGATGCTAATTGAAGGACAGACGTTGCCTAATCAGGAGAACTCCCTTGTTCTCCTCCAAAAGGTGTCATGGGATCTTTACATCCATTCAAGAGGGCAGAGAGGCCTTGGTTTAATTTGTTGACTTTCGGTAGTACTACAATGAGGTACCAGCTTGAATTTTGTGGCCCGGCCCCCAGGTTGAGAAATAAGAACTCACTGGGTTTTCACTCGGATGTTAGAACCAAATGATAAATCACTGCTGACACCTAACGTTACTCAATAAAGTTAACCATCAGGTTGCTGTGCAACTATTGAGAGATCTCAGGCTGGAATTTAAAAGCAAGGTCAGCATTTTGCTGCTATGCTGAATGATAGGTCCTGACCACAAGCGTCAATGGTAACCTGTTTTTAACTGCAAATTACCTAATTATGTTAGAATCATTGAATCCCTACAGTGCAGAAACAGGCCATTTGATCCATCAAATCCACACTGACCCTCCAAAGACCCAGATCCACTCCCCTACCCTGTAATCCTGCCTTCCCCATGGCTAACCCACCTAGCCTGCACATCCCTGCACACTGTGGGCAGTTTAGCATAGCCAAACCACCTAACCTGCACGTCTTTGGACTGTGGGAGGAAACCGGAGCACTTGGACGAAACCCACACAGACCCGTGGGATCTCATCACAGCCCTCATTGGTTCTTTGAAAAACCAAAACCACTCCAGAGGCACTGGAGGAAGGACAGCCTTTAATTCGTGCTGGACCCTGATCCTGGGACTCTTCCAAAGTCCAACCCATCAGCATTGACTCAAACAGTGGCAGTTTAGAACTTCTTGTGCATCCCATGAAATAAATCAACTTGCTCTCCAATAGCATACCTTGCAATATTTTAATATTTTTGATTCATTCTACTTTCTGGCATCTAAAGAATGACTGAAAGCCTCCTTTCTGCCCCACCACCCAGAAAATGAATGTTTACTGTGCGTACAAAATTTTACCAAAAACCCTTTACAATTGCTAGTGTTGAAAGCTATTTGGCTCAGGTACCACAGCTGCTGCTTGAAGATGTCCCAGCTGCGTTTCTGCCCTCTCATGTGTTATCTGTTTTGGCCATTTGAGTGCTCAACCAGTCATCTGAGTTGTGCAGTCAATTATCAGAAAGTTAGTGAATTGACTTCCTATGGTGCTTAGTGGTCAAAGTATAAGGCAGTTGTGGTAGAGCACGCAATTGTAATCTGTATAATATGAGTGACAACATCTGAACAAGTTTAAGTTCTTTGCAGTACATAGTTCCTCATGTAATAAAACATAACTTTATGTTCTGCATATATCCTAATCTTCAGTCTCTTGAAACTACAAGTTATATTGTGTAATATTATTTTGAAACTAGGAATATTTTACATTTTTGAGTTGGAACTTTTTCAAGCTGTGTTGCTACTGGATTGAAGCATGGAGCCTGGACTGCATAGCTAAGCAGGCTGTGTTTGCAAAATATATTGTGAAATAAAGTAAGCCGAAAGGGAGGAACTTCAAAATGAAGTATGTCAGGGAAGTTAATTGTTTGAACTACAAACAAACCTCATATTCTCCTCGTCGTTTGGATCTGACACTATCTGAAGCGGTGATCAGCTCATTTTAGCAAATATCTTTCTGAAAACTTCTACTACATAATGTCTGAATTTAGCATCAAAGTATTAATGAGGTTAATGATACTTGCAGTGATTGGAATGATGTCAGCCAGAGGGACCTCAGAATATGAGTTCCCTGATTGGGGCTGTTAATCTGTTTCAATCAGGGAGCTCTGACTGACAGATATAAACAGGAGGGGCAGAGGTTTGAAAACAAAGTTGCTGGCAAAGCTCAGCAGGTCTGACAGCATCTGTGAAAGAGAAAACAAAGTTAATGTTTTGGGTCCAGTGACCCTTCCTCAGAACACACCAGAACATCCGCTCTGGTCCCGCCTCGGTATAATTATCTGATTATGCCTATCAGAAATCTTTACCAGGAGCTAGATACAGATTTCCTTGTGGCCATCCCTATGATGACTCCTTACCCAGCAAATGGAGTTGGGATTATCACAATGTCAAAAATCACAAGCCCACTGTGCGATTATCCAGGAAGGAATGGGAAGGAAACCTGAAATAACAGTTATTTTGGGTCACCAGACCCAAAACATTAACTCTGTTTTCCTCTTCACAAGTGCTGCCAGACCTGCTGAGATTTTCCAGCAACTTTGTTTTTGTTCTTGATTTACAACGTCAGCAGTTCTTTCGGTTTTTATTGGGTCAGAGGTTCAGTTCACTCAGAACTGGCTTTGAGGAAACTGGGCCAGTGTCAGGACCTCTCCACATGTAAATGAAGGGTGAATTGGTGACAGGATACTGGCCTCTGTTATTTCAATACTTGCTAATGTTTACAAGTATGTGACAAATTCAGGTAAGGAGCAATTCCATGGTTTAGCTGAAATATTCAGGACTTGTTCTCCACATTGTGCTGCTTTGCCAATAACTTTACTAAGGCCGGGTTTCATTTTATTTTGGTCCCTATTGAAATGCATGTCTGGGATGAAGTTGCTGTATTTGTGTGGTAGATGTAAACTATAGTAACTGGAGAGTGAGGTCTTGTCATTATAAGCATTAGTACCTTCTAAACAATATGATGACCGTTAACTAATGTAAATCACCCTCTTTAACACGAGCAATTATCAACTGCAAAAATGGAGCCTCATTCATTCTTTGTTGTTGGAAATTTTACAGATGTAAAACTTAAATGCCTTAATATTTATAATAAATTATTTATTTCCTTTTCCTTAATTTAATCTTTTCTTTGGTCTATTTATTCCTTTATTTCAATCGGATTGACAGTGAAACCACCGACTCTAATTTGCATTTCTTTCTCAGACCCTGAGCAAACTACTTATGTTAAAACAGAGACCTGCAAATGCTGGAATTCTCAAAGAAGAACACACAGTTATTGGAAAAGCTCAGCAGGTCTGGCAGCATTTGTGGAGAGAAATCAGAGTTGAAGCTTTAGGCCAAGTGACCCTCCTTCCACACCTGCTGAGTTTCTCCAGCAGTTACAGTTAAATTAACCTTCTCTAGATGTCCTATTACCCTTGCAGTACCACTATTAATGGAAAAAATCTTAGTCTAAAATCTGTTCAAATAATCTAACAATGACAGCTACCATTCAGGTGTCTGCTGTAGCAAAATCGGATCCATTATCTTCATCACTGTGATAGGTGAGCACTTGGAGACTGAAATATAAAGCACTGGCTTTGACAAATTATTGTTTAGGCATCAAATAATCATTAGTTCAGATGAGTGACTTTTAGATACACATTTATATTGAAACATGAAAAATTGGTGCTTTTACGTTATACCGTCAATGTAAATGAGATAAAAGGTATCTTCTCATTAATAAATTTTCTAAGTGTTTGTGCTGTTGATTCAATTTTTCCATAACTCGTGATCTTATAACTAAGCACGTGTTCAAATGTTACTCTAAAGGTTACATTTTCACTGAGTCCAACTGCCCATTATATGGGACAGCAATAGGTTATGCTGAATTCAGCTGGGGCAATATTTTCAATTGATTTTACTCACAGGCTGTAAGGAATGGATACTGTGTTGTTCTAACCATGATTTTGTTTGGTCTTTTCTAAAATGTGTGCCCAATACCTATTGCTTCATTACTTGTTTTAAACCATAGAAGTTTATTTCTTCTGGTTGATTTCAGTTCTCCTTCCCATTCCTTTCTGGATAATTGTACAGCTTCCTATCTCTCCAGTGAGCTTTGATTTTTGACATTGTGATAATCACAACTCCATTTGCTGGAGAAGTAGTCATCATGGGAATGGCCATAAGGAAATCTGTGTCTCGCTCCTGGTGAAGATTTCTGGTGGGCATAATTAGACAATTAGACTGAGGTGGGGCCACAGCTGATATCCTGGTGCATTACTGTTTCAACTCACACACCTTAGTGTGTTGTTAGTACATACATGATCAAAGTTTAGGAGTGTATAAACAATTCCTCACTTTATCCATCGCTGTCATGTCCAAAATATAATTTGAACAATTTTCAGGGTATTTGTATCATTTTGTTTAAAACACAAGAACTAAAGTGTAGAATTTGTCATGTGTGAGAAATGAGCAAATGATGTCGCGGGATGGTCTGCAGTCAATCTGCAACTCTGATAGCATGAGTGAATTCATGGGGCTCATTTGTTACATGTTCTAGTCTCCATTAATATAGAAATGTGAGGTATTATCCTTTTTCAAATATTTCCTTTGGCACATAGTGGAGGATTCTACAGTAACTTCCACAGCTGCCAACAAGGATATGTTTTTGAAACTGTTCTTGATAAACATCTTTGGAAGGAGTTGGAAGTGAAGATCAGTACAACAGACAAATTCCACTTCTCAAAACCCCCTCCAAAAAAGTGACTGAATTGAGCAGTTCCAAACAATTTGATTGGCCTTATCTGGGGTTGGTGGGGTGGTGGGAAAGTATGCTTTACCATCAATGGGCGGTCAGCAGATGGATAAACAAATCACAATAGCTTGGTCCAGATCAATTTCTGCCAATATTTCTTGCTCCAAGTGGAGCTGAGACAGTTTAGTTCTCTGAAAATGGATGCATTTGTTACAAAAGAATAATTAATATCTGTGAGAACGTCATATGAGGTTTAAAAAAATCTATATACAAAAAATCTAAATACAAATTAAAAAGTGTATACATATCCTCTGTGTGGATGAATGGAAAGTAAATTAGTCTAATTATATCTAACCAGAAAGTATCAACATCATTCCTTGGTCAGGGGTTTTGCTGATTTGGAAAAGTTCTGTGCTTCAGCCGAGAATCACAGCTTCTTCCCCACTGTTATCAGGCTTATGAACAGACCTCTCAAATAAAGTGGAACTTTATTGTATCTTCTCTGTTGTTAAAGTCAGAAGTCTCATGACACCAGGTAATAGTCCGACAGGTTTACTTGAAATCACAAGCTTTCAGAGTGCTGCTCCTTCGTCACGCCACAGTGAAGTCACTTCACTGACCATGAAGTAGTGCTCCGAAAGCATGTGATTTCAAATAAAGCTGTGGGACTATAAACTAGTGTCATGTGATTTCTAACTTTGTCCATCCCAGTCCAACACCAACACCTTCACGTCATGGCTTCTCGTTTCTCTGCAGCTGTGAAACTATATTCCACATTCTGTTCTATTACTCTGAAATAATTGTGTAAGGAATGATTTACATTTCGCACGCAAAACAATATTTTTCACTGTATCTCAGTTTATGTGACAATAATAAATCATGTTAAAAATATGATGCTGGAACACCAATTCTGGAAGATTAATGCTCAAACCAAACTCTCACCCTACTTTCCTACAGTGAGGAAAGGGGCAGCAGGAATTTTATATATCTGCAAATCACAGGGGCAGTGGCACGTTTCAAAGTGCAGCTGTCTTGACTCTGAAGCAGTTTCTGCCATCTGTGTATCTGAAAAATATTCCTGGATTTTAGGCATTTGAGCAAAATGTCTAAGCCTTCTCAAATTATTTGGTGAGGCCCAGGTTTCTTTTTTGTAAGGATTAGGTGTTCCTTTGGGATTATTAACTGTGACTGTCATATGTAAATGGTGGATAAACCTTAAAGATCTGTTAAACTGTCAATTAATTTGAAAAGAGAAAGTCTTTCTGTGAATCAGTTGAAAGAAACATGTTTGCAATTTCAGTCAATGTTTGTTGACTTAGCCTGAGGGTTGTCATTATAAAGTGCTGCTAGACTGTTCCCACCATCTTTCAATATCACATGGGGATTGTGGGGGAGAGCAACGTGGGAGGGTGCGGGTGCAGTAAATTCAGTTTGACTGACAGCTCCAATTGGTTATAAACTGGTTAATTATCTTTGATATGCAGCTTTGATTGCAAATGTTTGTTTTATAAGGATTAAGCCCTTGAAATAAATGTTTATTTTTAGAAGAGTTTTTTTCAATTTCAGTCATGGGATGAGGGCCAACTTTGCAAACCTAACACAACAGTGAAAACTCTGCCCTGTAGCCCAGAGATACGGCAATCTGTCGGAGGTTGCTGACGTTTTAAGTAGAACTGGGCCAAAAGGGTTTTTTTTTCTGTGCTGTAGATCTCTATGACTCTGTAACTGAATGTTTTACACCTTGACGGAAGAAACAATGGATAGTGTGAAAATATTTTGCCTATAGATTAGAGGTGAATTCAAGCAGTTATCATAAGACCATAAGATCTACATTTTGTTTAATGATTTTGCCTTACTTAATCAATAATATAATTTGACTGTTTTCTTGATTTTAAGAAAAGCATTCTTATAAAACTAAAACTCAGAGAACATTGTTAATTTATATTTTGCTGTAAATTTAAATACAGAGCTTTCTACTGCTTAAAAAAAGTTAAATGAAAAGAAGAACTACTGCTTAAGATCTTGAAAGTTCAGTGCTTTGGCACCAGTCGTGTAACGTGGTTTTATCTGTGATGCTAATCAGCCGGTGTATCCATTATTAAAGTGTCTGACGTGTGGTACAATTTATGGCAAAATGTTATCTAATTTAAAATGTTGGGAGCATTTTCTTGGGAATTGTTGCTAACATTATAGGGAAAATGACGGGGAAAATGTCTTTGGTTTTCTTTGAACTTAGCTTCAAACGTGAAGGAGTTGTGCAATTAACTGTGATGCTATGCCATGTGGTTGCCATGCATTGGAAGCTGCTCTCCTACCAAGTGTGGGACAGTATTTCACTTCCCAGTTACTTCTCAGCCTTTACTTCACAGTATTTTCACAAGAGTAACTGACAGTAACTTGCAATAACATACATTTAAGCTGCGTCTCTATTAAAATAAAATGTCCAATGTGTTTCACATCAGGAAGAATGTACGACGCAGCAGTAGAGTTAAGACAGGTATCAAGTACACCTTCAGAAAGTATTTGAGGAGACTTTTCAAAACTGGGAAGGTGGTAGCCTGAAACAAAGATTGCAGAAAGGAGATCTAGATGGGGTCATGGATGATTGAATATTTGGTGAATATTTGACCACTTGATGAAAATTACTGGCAGGTAGAATGCAGGAGGTGTCAGATTGGGTGGATTGCAGTTCAGAGATGCTGCCTGACCTGCTGAGTACTTTGAGCATTTTCTATTTTTGGTTCAGATTTCCAGCACACACAATCCACCTATCACTCTTTCCTGAAGGATCCAGAAATGTGCTAGGGCCATACGGCTCGAAGAGGTCACCAAGGTCCTCAAGCATGTCCTGTTTTGATATTGTCTAAAATGCTCATATTTGTAAAACCACCTGCAGAGTTTTAAAAAATATTGTGAAAAGTTTGAAATCTGTCTGTCATGGCCAGGGAGAAATGGTGTCCTGTCACTTTAAGAAAGTGACTTCCTGTTAGTGTCTGGCTTACTTGTTCTGAGTTATAGCCTGTGGTTGGCTGAAGGTGATTGTAACTGTTCAGTGTGGTTACTGGGGCACCAAGACATTACCAGTAACAACATAGGACTGGCGTGTGGTTCATGCTGTGTATGCACGAAGATGTTTCTACTTTAACAAGCTAAGCCATTTTCCGTAGTTGTATTTTATCATTTTATATGCATGGATACATTGTCAGAGATATACAGAAGTGGATAGAAACTGTGAGATAATAAAATGTGAGTCTGGATGAACACAGCAGGCCAAGCAGCATCAGATCTCTGATGAAGGGTCTAGGCCCGAAACGTCAGCTTTTGTGCTCCTGAGATGCTGCTTGGCCTGCTGTGTTCATCCAGCCTCATGTTTTATTATCTTGGAATTCTCCAGCATCTGCAGTTCCCATTATCTTGGATAGAAACTGTCATTAGATCAGAGCTTAATAAAGGTTAAGAAAAAGCAATTGCACATTTGCACTTATTTTCTGGTTGTTTTCACTATTGTACTAGTTCGGACATCTTGACTTTGGCAGGAAGTATGTTCAATAAAGAAAACAATAATGCTAGAAATACAGCAAAGCCAGGTCCATTTAAGAGAACAGTTAGCTCTGTTTCTGCAACATGTCAAGCAGTGATACCAAGAACAAGCGAGCATTGTTTCAGTCATAGGGTCATACAGCATAGAATAGACCCTTTTGGTACACTGAGTCTGCACCAACCTAGCCACAATAGTCCCACTCTCCAGCAGTTGGCTTATAACTGTATGTTGTGATGTTTCATGTACTCAATCATATATTTTACAGATTGAGATTTCCAGCTCTAACATCCCAAGCAGTGCTGATTCCCACCATGCTCTGGGTGAAAAATGTCTTCCTTCAATCCCTTCTGAAACCTCCTGCCTTTCACCTTAAAATGATGCCCCCTTGCCATTGACCCTACAATGAATGGAAACAGCTGCTTCTCATCCACCTTGTCCATGGCCCTCATAATCATCTGTACTCTCTGAAGGCCCCACTCAGCCTCTCTGCTTCAAATAGTTTATGCAGCCTCTGACCATCACTGAAATGCTCCAACCAGGGCAACATTCTGGTGAATCTCCTTTTGCACTCCCTCCACTGCAATCACAGCCTTATAGTGGGAACCAGAACTGCACACAGTACTCCAAATATGGCCTGACCAAAATTTTGTACAGCTGCACCATGACTTCCCTGCTTTAACAATTTACACCATGACTCATAAAGGTAAGTATCCTGTATGGTTTCTTAACTACCATCTTGACCTGTCTATGACAACCACCACAAGATCCCTCTGATCCTCTGAGTTTCCCTGTGTCCTGCCATTCGTTCAGTATTCCCTTGCCTTGTTACACTTTCTAAAGTGCATGACCTCCCATTTATTCGGGTTAAATTTCATCAGCCACTGTCTGACTGACCTTCCCATATCTCTCTTTAATCTAATATTTTCTTCCTCGTTGTCAACCACTTGACCAATCTTACCATTCTGCACTGCGTTTTCTTCTATATTGTTTATATATCTCACAAGCAGTGAGGGACCCAGCACTGATCACTGCACACTGGGCCCCATTCACATAAACAGCCTCCTACCACTCAACAATTTCAGATCCAATTTATCAAGTTACCCTGAATCCCGTTTTTTGACCTTCGTGATCAGTCTCCTATGTGGAAAGGCTTTGCTGAAATCCATGTAAACTACATAACTGCCCTATCCTCATTTGTACACCTGGTCCCCTCCTGGAACAAGTATATCAAATTTATTAGGTGTGACCTCCCTCTGACAAAGTTATACTGACAGTCTGATCAAGCTTTGCTGCTACAAATGGACATTACTTCTCTCCCTCAGAATTTTCTCCCTTCCACTGATTTTGAGATTCTCTAGTCTGCAGTTGCCTGGTTTATCTTTAACACCCTCCTTGAAAAGTGAAACCATATTAATTGTCCATTCTGAGGAAGGGTTATCGGACCCGAAACATTACCTCTGACTTTTTCTTCACCGATACTACCAGACCTGCTGAGCTTTTCCAACAACTTCTGTTTTTGTTAGTTTCCCTCCAGTCTTTTGATACCTCTCCAAGATCACAGAGGAATTTAAAATTTGGGTCTGACTCATGTAATTTCCTCCATCACCTCCCACACATGCCTGGGATGAAAATCATCTGGATCTGGATACTTTCCATTTTTAAAATCTCCAATATCTCCTTACACCCAGTGTCAAACTGCTTGAGAACCTCACTGTCCCTCTTCTGGAACTCTGTACCTACAGTTTCCTTTTCCCAAGTGGAGACAGATGGGAAGTACTGATTTAACACCCTATTAATGCCCTCAGACTCCATTCTCAGATCGCCCTCTTGGTCCCTAATAGGTGTTACACTTTCCCTGGTTATTCTCTTCCCCTTAATATACTGACAGAATATCTTGGGATTCTCCATAATTTTACCCACTAGTGTTTTCTTAGTTCTCTCTTTGTTGACTTTATTGTTTCCCAATAGAGTTGGGTTCCCCACTGCACTTGCCTCCATTGGGCTTCTGTTGTTCCCTTTGTATTTGCTCGAGGCTTGCCTTTACCTTTTTATCCCGTTCTGAATATTCATGGAAACCCATGGCTGTCTGGGCTGAGTACTGCTACATTTCATCTTGGAGGGAACATGTTGAGCCTGTACTTTCATGAATACCATTTTGAACAACTCTCACTGTTCTGCTGCAGATATACCCAGAAGTAGCTGTTTACTTTGGCCAGGCCCTGCCTTATTTTAATAAAATCTGCCAATCCAATCCCCCAATCCAATTCCTTCTTTTTTTTCAGGCCGTCATTTTCCTTTCCCAGATGAAAGTTAAAATGTACCGTGTTGTGGTTACTGGCGCTAAAATGCTCCGCCACTGTTACCTTGAATATCTGCCCAGCTTCATTTCCCCAGAATTAGACCCAGACCCAGTGGCCTATATTGAGATAAAAAGCTGCCTCGATACTTGTGAAGAAATGTGCCCCCTCTAACCCAGCATTCAGTCTATGTGGGGCTCCAAGGTCCCTGTGTGGCAGTAGCTTCTGGAACAAGAGCTCAGTACCATGGCTGGTGCGCTGACACTGATAACCGTGTGCAGAACGTTGCAGGTGGAAATCTTTACGCTATTGCTATATCACAATTAATGCTGTTGAAGTTGAAATTCCTTAATATAATCATCCTATTATTGTATTTCCACACCACAATCAATTATCTATCTATGTGCTCCCCTACTGCCTGCTGATTGTTTGAGGGTCAATAATACGCTCCCGGTGATGTGAATGTCTGGTTTTTGTTGCTGAGCAGTACCCACAAAGCCTCATTTAATGATCCTTCCAAGATATTGTCCCTCCTTACTGCAGCATCTGACTTCATAATTAATAAGTCAACACTGCTTTCTGTTTCTCACCCTGCCTTGTCCTGTCTGAAGATCCTATATTCCAGAATATTTAGTTGCCAGTCCTGCCCCTCGCTCAACCACGTCTGTGATGGTAACAGCATCACAATTCCACGTGTCATTCCACGCCTTTAACTCATCTGTTTAACCCTGGTACTCCTAACATTAAAGTAAGGGTCACCCATCCTGATCTGTCTCCCTTGAAACTGAATATGGTCAAACTACCTCTACCCTGGTTCTTTGACTGTAGTATGCTGTGCCCATTTTGTGTGCCTTTATCATTACCAAAGGTACCACTGTATAATTTTTGTAAGCATTTCCCTGGTATTTCAGTTTTCAGTAGAAAAAGTTGATTATTGGACTTTCACTGTATTAATGATGAAATATGTGCACAATTTTGAATTTAGAATCTGTTCCATATTGGCTGTAATCTATTTTGTTCAGAGTCAAGGATTCGCTGTCAACCATGACCATCATTAAGCCTGGAGCTTTCAGCAAGATCTATGGGCCATTACTTCTAGTTTTTTTTAAAATTGGAAACTGTGCATCCTTTTAAATTCAACTATGAAAGTTGGAATTGTGTTAAGAATGAGGAACAAGCTAAATAAACTGAAATTGCCCTTTCTGGGCCCAGGTCAAAAATACTTGACACCTGGTTATAGTCCAACAGGTTTATTTGAAAACACAAACTTTTGGATAAATCTGTTGGATTGTAACCTGGTGTCATGTGACTTCTCACCCAGTCCAACATCAGCACCTCCACATCGTTTCTGGACCCAGGCATTGGTGTATTTCCTACCAGCGTGTTACAAGTCACATTAAATTGTGCTCACTCTGTTGCTTACTTTTTGAATCCATCTGATGGATAAATTCTTTGCTATTAACTGGAAAATTGATGAGTAAGCCAGAACACTGACATCAAGGGAAGTTATGATACTATTTGCAACAATGGGGATGGTTTAACAAAGCCATAATTTCCCTTTTACTGCTGTTTTCCACAGCCAGCCAGTTGAGTTTGTTATGTTAGTGCAGTGTGAATGGTTAAACATTCACACATATCTGAAAATCTCATTATAATGGTAAACACTTGACCGACATACACAGTGTAAGAAGTGTAACAACTGTTCATCAAATTGTGCAGACTGGAAACACAAGCAGATGATTTTTAGTATGTTTGGCAAGCATGATCTTCAGCATAAAAACCGAAAGAACTGCGAATGCTGTAAATCAGAAACAAAAATCGAAATTTCTGGAAAAACTCAGCAGGCCTGGCATATCTATGGAGAGAAATCAGACTTCGCTGTTCTGAGGAAGGGTCGCTCAACCTGAAACGTTAAGTGATTTCTCTCCACAGATGCTGCCAGACCTGCTGAGCTTTTCCAGCTATTTCTATTGAACTTCAGCATTCTGAGCTTCTTTGGCACTGTGCATTTTGAGTCAAGACAATATGTAATAGAGATTAGTATTCCGGTATAAATTAGTCTTCATTTTAAAGTCAGACCTTCCATCTTTATGGCAAAGTTTCAAGTTTATACTGATGTTTATTGGTCTGCCAGGTAGTTTTTGGTCATTATGGCATCGTTTGGTTGACATTATGGGGTGAACTGCAATTCATTTTGTTTCTGTTCCCTTTTTGCTGGCCATAAATAGAAGCCTATGTTTGGAATTGTCCAACTGCTGGACAATGACAAGATCTGGGTGTCCAGCGAACAGTTTGGCCGGAGCCGCAGTGACTTAGAGAGAGAGGGTGTTTGAGTGGATTGTGTCTAAACAGCAAATAGCAGGAGACAATGGAGCTGCTTGTTCAAGGAAGAATCATCATGTCAGCTCTGCTGTACGATTACAGATTGCCAACACTTCTTAAGGTGCACAGTTACATTTTACAGATGCTGTGAGTGCAACGGATTGTTAGTCTTTTTGCCAATATCCAGTGAATGTGAAGTTGTTCTAGAAATAGCACTTGATAAGCTGAGGCTTAATTATCTCCTGCTATTTGCTGTTTAGCTACAATCCACTCAAACAATAAATGATTTTTGATGCAGAAGATCCAGAGTAACAGTAATCTAACACGTATCACATTGTTAAAAGGGTGCCTGGGCTGGCGTTGACTGTATTTGCTGTATCCCTGTTTATGATTATGCAAGGTATCATCGTATAACTTTTGTAAGTGTATCACTGGTATTTCAGCTGATTATTGGAGTTTAGCTGTGTTAAAAGTGAGAATTTCCTACAATTCTGGATTTAAAATCTGTTTCATATTGGCTGTAATGTCTTTTGCTCAAAGTCAAAAATTAACATTTGGAGGTTAACATATATAGTGTACAATTACAGCAACATCATTTGTTTGGTGCATTGTGAACCTTTAGTCCTGCCATTATTTTGACAGCAGATATTGAGCCACTTCATTCCAATATAGACTTATTGCAATGTAATACCACACTGCCACTATGGAGGCTCTTCAATACCATGGCTGGCCAAAAGGTGTAATTAAAAACTGACATTTACAGGGACAGCTCAAGTAGCTGTTTAGACATAAACAAAATTCCTCTTCTTTTCCACCTATCCCATCTGGGAGAGAGATCAAGTTGCTGTGACAACATGTATATTTCCATGCATTTTGTGGTCAGGTGCAGTAAATTCTGATGGTGGGGCCTTCAGTTTCCTTTCCATCACAACACTGTACAGGAATGTCTGATTCTTAGCACCTGCTGATATTCAATCTGTTTGGCCTCATTAGTGAAGATTTCAACCTGGAGTATCGGACTTCCTCCGTTTGGATGTTTATAATGGAAAGGTTTGATGCCAAGAAGTTACGAACAAAATTAGATTTTGTCGACATGATGTGTCCACAGATGTATGGGTCTGCTAGTTGTTGACCATGTCAGTGCTCAGCGATATTCTTTCTAGGTGAGTGCAGAGCAGGCTTTTTACTAGAAACCGACGCCTATGAGTATAAAGGTTTTTCAAATGCAAGACACAAGAAGTAAATACAATGCAGCGAATGTTAGTTCCTCCCCTGTCCATCACATCTAGTTCCTCATTCACTTGTCTGATTGTTTGTCAAGACTTGGCCAGTTAATATTGACAATTGACTGTCGAGAGCACAAAATTATATAAACTATCAGCAAAAGGGAAATAATTTTAAATGGCACACTTCCCATTTGGGTTGACAGTTTGTTGCATTTCAGATCAAGTAATTTGGTTACAACAACAGCTCTGTGGTTTGTAGATTTCAAGGTGCAAATGTTAATCCAAATTATGCATATTGTGCCTGTAAGGTATTAAACCATTAGCCTCAGTGATATTGAGAAGAAACAGAGGACACCAGTTATCTGCATTGGTTTGTCACCTCTGACTTAGATGTGCAGACAGTGGCTCTGACAACAAACACGGAATTGGATCAAGTCATTATATCCATCAAAGTCAAATAAGAGATTCTAAATTCAGGTGACTCATCAGTTCTATGTGAAGGTGTGGAGGGGAGTTTAGAGTTCAATTCACTTTAAAGCAAGGTCACTTTAGAGATTTGAGGATCAGTTGATATGAATAGAAAGGCCCAAATTAAAAGTTACTGTTTACTTCTAGAGCAATTGGCTCTATTGCATATTAAACCTTTTATTTTGCAAAATGGCAAAGTGATTGTTTTATCTTGCCTTGTAGCATTTTCAACATGACATCATTTATTTCATTTTCTTGCTACAGGAAGCTTACTGATAAAAATCAACACCCGCTTCCTTATATGTACAGAAATAAAGTTACAGAAAGCGGAAATGTGACATTTTTTTCAAAGAAGCACTTTTATTTCGCTGACATAAACTGCATTATTGTGTTATTCAACCAATGAGCTTAGGAGGTGGAAACGACAAAAAAAGCACAGCAGCAGCTTCAACTGTTCAGAGGTTAAGTCAGAAAAAGAAAATGTTACATAAAAACTTTTATTCTGATCAATACAAAGGTAAGCAGCACTGTTATTCAGTTGGAAACTTGTGTATTTTAGAAAATCTAGTGGCTGTTAAAGTGACTAATATTTTCAACATGCAGAATCCCATTTGTCGTG
Organism: Stegostoma tigrinum; assembly: GCF_030684315.1. Lineage (NCBI taxonomy): Eukaryota > Metazoa > Chordata > Chondrichthyes > Orectolobiformes > Stegostomatidae > Stegostoma > Stegostoma tigrinum. The sequence goes on along the minus strand of NC_081357.1, from coordinate 131,082,423 downwards.
GTTGATATGTGGGAGGAACCCAAACTCGAATTTTCTTCAGTCACTCTGTAACCTTCTTTCAGATATGCAAATAAATCTGGCGTTTCTGTGCAGTGTTGCATTCTTTCTTCACTAAAGCTGATTCAAAGCTGAAATTGTCTTCCATCATTCCTGAGGCCTGATTTTGAAATTCACTGGCCATATACTGTAACACTGAATTTACAGCAGACCTAGCGTGACCAATCATTGCAGATGTAATACTGCAGCTTAAAAATGCCTTAAAATAGGACAGAGTGAACATGACGGGGAGAAATTGCTCAATTTTTCAGTTTGTGGTAAATAGCTCTGCACCTCTCGTGTCTACTATTGCAATGTGATTGGTCTTACAGATAGACAGGTCTTCAGAAATCAGATCTACTCCGACCGTGGACGCAGCTGCAATAGTTTGTCTGTTGAGTTGTTGACTGCAGCTACCATAATTTAATTCCTTGATACGAGTAGCAACCGCGAAATGAAAGAAACCTGACACCTTCAGAATTACACTTCCCTTTTACTGACCAGAAAGAGAAATGCAGTAACTATGTAAACATTTGTGAATGTTGATTTCTGAAATGGTTTAAAAAGGCAGCTGGGGAACAACAGGCAGACAAAATGGTATCACAGTTATGGGTGCAGCTCAGTTATGTTTAACATTCCACTAATTTTAACACAATTTCATTTGATTGCACCCACAACACATAATTACTGGGACTGAAACCTGCAGGGTCCACACATAATCTCTGTCTTCTTGCCAGGACCCACCACTTTCCAGGAGTAACTGTACTGGTTATTTCAACTGGCTTATTTTGATTAAGTAACGAGTTAGAGGATTTTTATATTATTGTGTGAAGTTGAACTCTGATGAAACCAGGTATATCTTTATAATACCTGCAGTTTGTTTTAAGCAGTTGTTGAGTTCTGTCAATAGTCTATTGGCTAGTTACACAGTTGGGTGCAATTTGGTCACAAATTTTATTTGCAATCTGTGCTGAACGAGCAAATTCAGCCAGGGGAGCATCTAGAACACTGCTGTTGACATCAATATGTCAAGGAAATGCAGATAATCTGCTTCATAATGTTTCACAGTGGCTTCTATTGGGGAATGTGTACACATGATTGTCAATAGCAACAAGCCTGCATGCTGACTTTTCTGGTGAAGGGTCTAGGCCCGAAACATCAGCTTTTGTGCTCCTGAGATGCTGCTGGCCTGCTGTGTTCATCCAGCTTCACACTTTGTTACCTCAGATTCTGCAGGATCTGCAGTTCCTACTATCTCTGAAACCTGCATGCCATGTGTCTTTAGTGATATGACAATTTTGTCAATACTTAAAGAACTGAGTGAGATAGTACAGGTCCTCCCATCAGCCTGATATAACTTATTCATGAGTCAGCACCTCCAGGAAAGGGGAGTCATTCATAGAGTGACTCCCAGTTGTTACTAGTCTTCTGCAGTTGGCCACATCACAATATATGTGCATAAATAATTGGATGGGGTGATGGAACTGATGTGTACATGCAGTCTGTTTTATCAAATTGAGAAAGTAAATAACACAATTTGGTAATGATGTATCATTTAAAGACACATTCTTTCAAGTGAGCTGCCTTCAACACTGCTGTGTGCCAATTTCCAATGCTTCCTTTCACAAAGCGAGCAATATGTGATAGCCTTGTTGATGCAGTGTATAAATGTACAGTGTGGTTAATACTGAACTACAGAACAGGAAGCATCCAGATTCATTATCATCAGTTTGCTATTTGAGTTGTGTTGACAATGAGAATACTGATTTTGAACTCAGTATCCCATGATTCAAGAAGGGAAAATTGCTCAGGATTCTTCCCAATGAACGTGGGCTTCCTCCGGGTGCTCCGATTTCCTCCCACAGTCCAAAGATGTGCAGGCCAGGTGGATCGGCCATGCTAAATTGCCCGTAGTGTTCAGGGGTGTGAGAGTTATAGGGGGATGGGTCTGGGTGGGATGCTTCAAGGGGCGGTGTGGGCTTGTTGGGCCGAAGGGCCTGTTTCCACACTATAGGAAATCGAATCTAATCTAACTCCACTTAACTTGGGTGTATACTGTTGGGGCTGCACTCAGCTCACTGACATTGATACATCCATGTGATAACTGGGAATCTCTCTAAGGGATAAGAGGGCTATCAATGTGATAATAATGTTTAAATTATTGCATAAAAGGGAACTGAAGATACAATTTGGAGAAAGAATTAATATATTTCATAAAACAGCCCACAAAAACAAAAGCAACCGTGTGAGAATGTTTTATGTTACTCGGAATAGCCGATTTAAATTGAAATTTCCCAGGGTTGTCTAAACTTTATCATCTTCCATTTTAACAATGTAAGGTGGTACTAATCCATGTGAAGTAAAAGTTAATGACCACCTTAAAGAAATACCCATCTTGGGAAGCGATACTTGAAGTAAACATAGTTTCTTCACTGTTGGATTTCCACTGCTAGGACTATGGGACGGCCTTCACCAGATGGACAACTGGATAATTGGATTAAAATGGTTAGGTGTTTATTTCTGAGCAGCACAGATTCAATGGGCCAAATGGCCTTTTACAATGCTGTGGACCTCTATGACTTGATGACCGACTTCCAGGAATTCAGGAAGATGGACTCACCGCGGAAATAACTCCACAAGGTATCCAGTCACCAAGTCACCTTTTACCTGGTGCCTTATACATGACTCTCACCCAGCTAGCTCAGAGCTGGCTCCTGCGGTGAACAGAATCCCTGACACCCCTGTTTATATCTTTTTGTTTCTTTTCTGCACAGGGCTGGTGTCTCATTACCAAGTCACCCTTCATTCACACGTGCACAGTACACTGGCTGTAACCGGCCAGCTCGGAGTCAGTCCCTGAGGTCAGGAGTTGCTGAATCCCCTGTGTATGTTTTTTGTTGTTAATTTGTTTTTCTTTTACTTGTACACAATACACTGGCTGTAACCAGCCTGCTCAGACTAAAGTTATCGCTTGATTCCCCGTTACCACATTGGCATTCCTGTTTATTATGTCAGCCAGGGCTCCCTGACTGGGGCTATTAACCTGGTCCAATCACGGAATTCACATTCTAAGAGGTTCACCTGGCTGACATCATTACAAACACGACATCCCTCCCTGTGTAGGTCCTGGGATGTAGGCCATCCTTCCTCCTATAGCTTCTCTGCTTCAGATACCCACAGCCCACCTCTTGTGCCCAGAGCATTGCGGCTGAACCTCATCTTCAGGTGATAACAGTGCCAAGGCTGCGACATCTCCCGTGTCCATCTCGACCTCCGCAGTTTGTTCGATGCCAGGTGGAGAGGGAGAACTCATGGATTTTGACAGCTTTGATTGATGTTCTGAGGGGCTGGGTATGTGTTGCTCCTGCTCCATTTGCAGGTTTGCAGTTTTCAGGTGGACAATGGATAGTGTGGAGCTGTCCTTCTGTGCTGAATGCCATTCACCTTCAGGAAATACTCAGATTCCATGCTTGTAAATGATGGCTCATTATCATTGACCAACATTTCCGGGAGTCTGTGTATTGCAAAGGATGCCCTCAACTTTTCAATCTTCGTCCCCATGTTTGATGAATGAACTCTCTGCATGTGCAACCACTTTGAATGGGCATCCACAATGACTAAGAATATAGTCCCCATGAAAGGAATTACATTGTTGACATGTAACAGAGTCCAGGGCTTACCCAGCCGTTCCCATGAATTCCAATCCTGGCCACCAGGGATTCCTCCTTGCCAACATTTTCAGTTTGGAAACCCCTGAATGACCCAGGTGGAGCTCAGCCAGTATCTGGGAGTGACCTTTTCTCAGGACAATTACTTCTGCTCCCCACAGTAATATGCCAACCTCTACTGTGATCTGGTCTCTCCGAGTCAAGAAATGTTTCAGTTCTGGTTGTGATGACCCTTTTGTTTCACCCATCACCACCAGCTGTTTTAGTTTTGCCAGGACAGGATTTCTTTGTGTCTCCAGTCTGTCATCAATGGTGATGTAAAGGAAGTCCAGTAAGTTTAAAACCAGAACGGGCTCTTCAAATGGTTTATTCAGCAGTGGGAGGCAGCTTAATGCATCTGCATTTGCTACTTGTTCTCCTGGATATTGTTCCAACCTGTAACTGTACACACGCAGAATGACAGCCCACCGCTGAATGTGACCTGAGGCCATGGGCAGCATGGCCCTGGCCTCTTTACGTAGCCCTAGCGGGGTTTTGTGATCTGTTACTATTGCAATGTCCACATTGGTGAAACTTTCTCACACCAAAAGTAGCTGCCAAACCTTCTGTTTCTACTCCGTCTACGCACTCTGCATCAGCCCAAGTTCGGGCAATATACACTATCGGTGTTCCTCTCCTTTGGGTCACCAGTGAGCTAACACTACCCCAATACTGTATGGAGAGGCGTCACATGCCAGCAGCAGATCTTGTTTGGGATTACAGTGAGCCAACACCACAGATGCTGCTAGCTGTTTCTTCACTTCCCTAAAGGCTACCTCATGGCTACGAGACTATTTCCAATGCTGACCCTTTTTCAATAGCAGGTGTAAGAGTGCCAGGATGGAGACCAGATTACATATGAATTTTCTGTAGGAATTCATTAACCCAAGGAAAGCCCAAAGCTCCGATACAGCGGTGGGAGTGGGGTGGGGCTGAAGGGGGGCCTCTTTGATTGCCCTCACTTTGTCTTCCAACAGGTGTCACCCAGTCGTGTTGACACTGTAACCCAAGTAGGTCACTTGGGGGGCCTGGCACACACATTTTTCCTTCCTGAGGTATACACACGCCTGGGAGAAATGTTTAAGCACTTTGTCCAAATTCTCTAAATGCTGTTTACTGGTCTTTCCGGGTATTAGCACATCATGAAGGACCAATGCAGACCTGGAGTAGCCCTTGTAAAATATTCTCCATTGTCCACTGGAAAATGACACAGGCTGATGATACCCCAAATGGCAGTTTCTTATGTTAGTACACACCCTCATGGGTGTTAATTGGAGTGTACATCTGGGAATCCTCATCTAACACAATTGCAGGTACACATAGCTCATACCTCGCTACACAAATGGCAGCACGCCCCACGGCCAGCTTTGCGTAAAAATCCTCTATGCAAGGGATTGAGTGTTTATCCAGCTATGAGAAGTGGTTTACAGTTTGTTTAAAATATCCACAAAGACGAACACACCCATTGGTTTTCACAATGGGTCTGACCGATGTTGCCCATTGGTTTGATTCCTTCACTCTCAGCTTCCTGATTTCTGCCTCTACTTCCACCCATGAGGAAAATGGCAGTGGGTAGGCCTTACAGAACCAGGGAATTGCTTCTTAGTCAACGTGTAAGGTGGCCTTGGCTCCTCTGATAGTTCCCAAACTTTCCTGAAATACTTCCATCTATTTAATTAGGACTTCACTCAGACAGTTACTTTCTACTGGAAAGTTGTTGAGCCAGTCAAGGTGAGTCGTTTTCAACCAATTTCGCCACTTCAAGCTTAGGCCTGAGCCTAATACTACAATCAGGTGGTAGCTGAACCAGCTGTTTTTCATAAGAGACGGGAACCCAAATTGTACCCTTAACGTGTAAACGTTCTCCGGTGTAGGTTCTCAATCTCGCCGAGGGTTGGAGTCTGGTATCAATCTCCATTAGAATCGGGTGACCATTTAACTAGATGTTTACTTTGGTTCTGATTTTGGAGGTTGCTAAGCAATTTAGCCGTTCCACATCAGATATAGGTGAGCTTTCCAGGGTGTGTACTCTTCTGGATACCAGCCTATGTGTTCCCTTACTCACTTCGGGCCTAGTGGGACTCTTTGCTGTTGGCATACTGGCAGCAACTACAATGACCTGCCAACTTGAATCCTCAAGAAAATTTAAGCATTTGACCAAGACTTGGCTTTGTTTTGGGGTTTTGCTGTGGGCTGACCTGGATTCCGTCTGTTCAGGATATGTCCTGAGTGAGGCTATACAATTACCTTCACTCAAGCCCAGTCAGCCTGGCAATGGTGTCCACTTCCACCGGAATACCCTGCAACTCATGCTGCACTTGATGCATTTTCCAATGATAAAGCCAGTTGTAGTACCTGTGTGAAGTCCAGTGGGCTTCAGCTAGTAGACACTTCTGTATGGTCACACCAGTAATCCTACGCTCGTTGCCACAGAAATAACTTGACAGAGGCTGGATGCTATCACTGAGTCACCCTTTATTTACACTGGAGGGAGCAGGACCCCTGATACTCCTGTTTATATCTGTCAGCTGGGACTGTCTGACTGGGGCTGTTAACCTGGTCCAATGAGGGAACTCATATTCTATGAGATCCATCTGGCTGACTTCATTCCAATCGTTACAGCTACCAACTTCTTGAAGACACTGAGGATGGCGAGTAAATGCTGGCCTCGGGAATAACTCCTACATCCCATGTAAGTCTGTTGAATTTAGTATGTTATAGGCATATGTTGTTGAGCTCACTATATTTGAATTGTTAACTTGTATATCTGTGTTGCTGTTGTACTTGCTGGTCAGAATCTGGGTGTCATTTTTGTCTGTGGTTTGTCTTACATGCTGGCTGAATGGTATTACAAAGCCTAACAAAAACACTTGTTCAGGTGCAGCCGACAACGCTCTGAAATATACAGGTGCTCCTTGTGGTTTGTGGATGACTGAAGAGGCAATTTGTTGAAGTTATTTTATGGGTCATGCATTCTCTGCCTGAAGCTCCAAGGAAGATTCGATTTTAAAGGCTGAAGAAAATAATACACAGCATCAATATTCCAGCAGAATTTAACAGCATCCTGTCAGAATATTTTGGGAGGCGATTGGTTCTATGGGTGTGTGGCTAAACAACAGATTCTGCTCGTATCCTGCTGGAGTTGTGACCAGAGATCTGATTGAATCACCTAGAATTTTCTTCAGCTGCTGCCTCTGAGCTCTTTCAAACAGAACAAAAGTGTGAATTGTAAATATTCCGATAACTAGTGCTCATTTTTGTTGTTAACTTGGATTTTTAACCACTTCTTGTTAGCAGCTGGTTATTGTTTAACAGTTATCTAACTGTTACATCACTGTTAGTAATCTGATATCTGGATCATTTATGCCCGTATACAAGTTTATTCTTTTGAACTTCCTGCTCCTTTTTGTTCTTTTCCATCCATTGTCAGTTGCCAAAGTTGTCCCAGTTTTTTGTAACCAGCCACAAAAATCTGTGAACCTGGTCATGGGTGACGTGGGCCGTAAATTTCCTACCACATTTAGTATGTGACCATGTCAAGGCTTTGAGGGTAAGGCTTGTGTCAGGGTCTTGATCGCTGAGTTACCAGGGGTCCTCACTTGCATTCGTGAGCACTTTATCTTTCTTATACATGAGCGTCTGAAAGAACGATATCAAGCAGCCGTGACCTTTCACTTTGTTTTGTCATCTGACATTCAGTTAGCTGTGACCTACTTTTCTTGTCACATGCATCGGAGTTTGTGCAGGTCAAGAACATGGATTAAAAAGTCATAATTTACAACTAGACCTGGCATTGCTATTTTGTAAGCTATGCTTTTTTCTTGTTAGAATGAAATACCACTTAATCCACCTAATGCTAGACATTTTAAATGGTTTTAGTTATGGCTTGTGCTCAAATTTTACAAGGCAGTGGATTAAAACAATACAGCTATGTATCAAGTGGTGACAACAAAATCTTTACTTTTTATTTTGCTTATATGCTTTTATTGGTGGAACATGGTGGGTGTGATGTTGGATAGACTGGAGGGAAGGGAGCTGGCAATGAGAACAATCAGGAGGAGACATCAAAGGTTGCACATAGTTACAGTGTGGAATGTGAATGTACAGAGTCATAATTCTTGAAAGAACTACACAGTGATGAAGCAGCTTCCACATCTTATAAAGAGAATACTGAGTACAAAGTGTGGTTTGAGTTATATATCTAATTAAGTTTCAGCATAAACCCAAAAAACAAAATTAACTCTCAGATTAGATCACTTAAAAACATTCTCAAGTACCTAATTTTTAGAAAAAAATATAAATTAAACTTGTATGATTCCGTTTTTCTCCAATTTTGGTCAGTCATTGTGAAGTGAATTGCCAGCTTGTCTATGATAACGAGGTGTAGAGCTGGATGAACACAGCAGGCCAAACAGCATCAGAGGAGCAGGAAAGCTGATGTTTCAGGCCTAGACCCTTATTCAGAAAGAAGCCTAGGCCCAAAACATCACCTTCCTGCTCCTGTAATGCTGCTTGGCCTGCTGTGTTCATCCAGCTCTACACCTTGTTACCTCAGATTCTCCAGCATCTGCAGTTCCTGCTGTCTCTGCCAGCTTGTCTATGTTAATGTTAGAACCTATCAACTATATATTGGTGGAAATTGTTCCTCTTTTGTGGTTTGTTTTCTGATGATTTTGTTGGTTGCTATGTAACACATAGATGGTGATATTTTCTCTAAATGGTTAACAATCGTAACGTGATCGCTCTAAGATAATCCTATTTATAATACACGAAAAATAGAAATTGCTGGATAAACTCAGCAGGGCAAGTGGCATATGTGGAGAGAAAGCAGAGTTAAAACTTTAAGCCTTCAGAACCTGCTGAGTTTCTCAAGCAATTCCTGCTTTTTGTGCCAATTAGATCTCCAACATCTGCAGTTGTTTGTTTCAATTTAATTTGTAATGAAAAAATTAACACTAAAATTCCATCACTCTGACTCTTGGAACAATTTTAATGTTGCTGCAATCACTTCATTTTTAAAATACAGTGAATATAATACTAATTTTCTCTTCTTTTTATCGAAGTTTCATCCAGGTTGTCGCCTCAACCAGCTTCACCGCAGTCAGGCTGCCCCTCTCCTTCCATCTCACAGAATAAGATTATGTCTCCATCCCAGAAGCACAGCAAGAAAGCCCTCAAACAGGTCAGTGCCTATTCACTCCAAATTGCTTTCTGCGTCTTTGCAGTGTTTCCATAGACATCGCACACTAGAAAGGTGAAAACCCAGTTATTCCCTTGTTGCTAATGATCGGGATGTGAGTCCGTTTAATTCTTTAAGAGCTACTTATACAGGATTACAATTGGATGCATTAACTTCACCTAATCAAACACAATTAGCCCTCTTGAATTCAGCAAATTCTGTTGCTCCCAAAGGTTTCGTTTCCAATCTGATTTTTTTTGCCAGAATCAAGTAGGTAGTAAAGTGTAAGAGATAATGGGAACTGCAGATGCTGTAGAATTCAATATAACAAAGTGTGAAGCTGGATGAACACAGCAGGCCAAGCAGCATCTCAGGAGCACAAAAGCTGACGTTTTGGGCCTGGACCCTTCATCAGAGAGGGGGATGGGGTGAGGGTTCTGGAATAAATAGGGAGAGGGGGAGGCGGACCGAAGATGGAGAGAAAAGAAGATAGGTGGAGAGGAGAGATTAGGTGGGGACGTGGGGGGGGGGGGGGGGGGGGGGGTCAGTCCAGGGAAGACGGACAGGTCTAGGAGGCGGGATGAGGTGGTAGGTAGGAAATCGAGGTGCGGCTTGAGGTGGGAGGAAGGGATGGGTGAGAGGAAGAACAGGTTAGGGAGGCAGAGACAGGCTGGGCTGGTTTTGGGATGCAGTGGGGGGAGGGGAAGAACTGGGCTGGTTTTGGGATGCGGTGGGGGAAGGGGAGATTTTGAAGCTCGTGAAGTCCACATTGATACCATTGGACGACGCCGATGGAACCCCGCCCACAGCCGACAACACCATCCCCCCAGACCTCCCACTGACTGAGGACGAATGGTCAGTCCGAAGCAAGGGGCTCACCTTTGTCCCCCGACAACCACACATCAACGAATACCAGTCACGTGTGGACATAGAGCAGTTTTTCCACCATCTTCGCCTCCACGCCTACTTGTTCAACCGGGAACCCAACCCTCCCTCCACTGACCCCTTCACCTGCTTCCAACACAAGTCCTCCTCCTGGACGCCACCCTCAGGCCTCCTACCCTCCCTCCATCTCGTCATCTCCAACTGCCGTCGAGACATTAACTGCCTCAATCTCTCCACCCCTCTCACCCACCAACCTCTCCCCTGCAGAACAGGCAGCCCTCCGCTCCCTCCACTTCAACCCCAACCTCACCATCAAACCTGCAGACAAGGGTGGCGCAGTGGTAGTATGGCGCACTGACCTCTACATCGCCGAGGCCAAACGCCAACTCTCCAACACTTCCTCCTACTGTCCCCTTGATCATGACCCCATCCCCAAGCACCAAACAATCATCTCCAACACCATCCATGACCTCATCACCTCAGGGGACCTCCCACCCACATCCTCCAACCTTATTATTCCCCAACCCCGCACGGCCCGTTTCTATCTCCTTCCCAAAATCCACAAACCTGCCTGCCCTGGTCGACCCATTGTCTCAGCCTGTTCATGCCCCACCGAACTCATCTCCACCTATCTGGACTCCATTTTCTCCCCTTTGGTCCAGGAACTCCCCACCTACGTCTGTGACACCACCCACGCCCTCCACCTCCTCCAGAACTTCCAATCCCTGGCCCACAACACCTCATTTTCACCATGGATATCCAGTCCCTATACACCTGTATTCCTCATGCAGATGGCCTCAAGGCCCTCCACTTCTTCCTGTCCCGCAGGCCCGACCAATCCCCCTCCACCGACACCCTCATCCGCCTACCCGAACTCGTCCTCACCCTCAACAACTTCTATTTCGATTCCTCCCACTTCCTACAGACAAAGGGGGTGGCCATGGGCACCCACATGGGCCCAAGCTATGCCTGCCTCTTTGTAGGTTACATGAAACAGTCCCTCTTCCGCACCTACACAGGCCCCAAACTCCACCTCTTCCTCCGTTACATTGACTGTATCGGCGCCGCCTCTTGCTCTCCAGAGGAGCTTGAACAGTTCATCCACTTCACCAACACCTTCCACCACAACCTCAAGTTCACCTGGCCCATCTCCAGCACATCCCTCACCTTCCTGGACCTCTCAGTCTCCATCTCAGGCAACCAGCTTGCAATTGATGTCCATTTCAAGCTCACCGACTCCCACAGCTACCAAGAATACACCTCCTCCCACCCACCCTCCTGAAAAAATTCCATTCCCTATTCCCAATTCCTCCGCCTCTGCCGCATCTGCTCCCAGGATGAGGCATTCCACTCCCGCACATCCCAGATGTCCAAGCTCTTCAAGGACCGCAACTTGCCCCCACAGTGATCGAGAATGCCCTTGACTGCGTCTCCCGCATTTCCCGCAACACATCCCTCACACCCCGCCCCCGCCACAACCACCTCAAGAGGATCCCCCTCGTTCTCACACACCACCCCACCAACCTCCAGATACAACACATCATCCTCTGACACTTCCTCCATCTACAATCCGACCCCACCGCCCAAGGCATTCCATCCCCACCCTTGTCTGCTTTCCAGAGAGACCACTCTCTCCGTGACTCCCTTGTTCGCTCCACACTGCCCTCCAACCCCACCACACCTGGCACCTTCCCCTGCAACCGTAGGAAGTGCTACACTTGCCCCCACACCTCCTCCCTCACCGCTATCCCAGGCCCCAAGATGACATTCCATATTAAGCTTTAGATGACATGCCCATCATGGGTCTCCTGCAGTGCCACAATGATGCCACCCGAAGGTTGCAGGAACAGCAACTCATATTCCGCTTGGGAACCCTGCAGCCCAATGGTATCAATGTGGACTTCACCAGCTTCAATATCTCCCCTTCCCCCACCGCATCCCAAAACCAGCCCAGTTCATCCCCTCCCCCCACTGCATCACACAACCAGCCCAGCTCATCCCCTCCCCCCACTGCATCCTAAAACCAGTCCAACCTGTCTCTGCTTCCCTGACCTGTTCTTCCTCTCACCCATCCCTCCTCCCACCTCAAGCCGCACCACCATTTCCTACCTACTAACTCATCCCACCTCCATGACCTGTCCGTCTTCCCTGGACTGACCTATCCCCTCACTACCTCCCCACCTAGACTCTCCTCTCCACCTATCTTCTTTTCTCTCCATCTTCGGTCCACCTCCCCTTCTCTCCCTATTTATTCCAGAACCCTCTCCACATCCCCCTCTCTGATGAAGGGTCTAGGCCCGAAACGTCAGCTTTTGTGCTCCTGAGATGCTGCTTGGCCTACTGTGTTCATCCAGCTCCACACTTTATTATCTTAGGCAGTAAAGTGTCATTGCCTTTTATAAAAACAAGTTAGCTACTTAGTGATTAGCTATAAAGTTTTTGTCAAAAAAACAAATTTCCAAAAAACTGATGACTTACATTGGTACAAAGTTTTAAGTCCAAGATACTTACGTCACTTTTTTTTTGATTTTATACAATTATCTTTGAATTGAAGTAGATTGTTTAAAATAAAAACTGATATGTTGCATTAAAATAAAGTAAAATTTAATGCTTTATAGTTTTTCCAGTCAGCAGCACAGGAGGGGTTTCCACTTAATAAACTGAACAGTCAGAACGTGACTTTGACGTTACTTGGCTCACTTTTGAACCCGTGCCCCATAATTTATATCAGCCAGCCACTGAAGAAATGTTTTTGAACTGTGAAAAAGATTGAAGGTGTCAATTTCTCCATATTTACAAAACCGTAAAACCATGTCAATAAAATCATTTTAGATTTGGAAGTAAGGTTTTTCAAACTATTATTAATTATGAGCCTGAAATAGTGCTGATGCATTTGAAGTCCAGAATGCCACAATTGTTTTTTGTGTATTAATGCTATCCTTTTTGGGATTGGATAAATGTTGAAGATTTAAAGTGAAAGTAGATAATTTGTCATTCAGAGTTTTTGTGAATTTTGTTCGGAACAACTTCAGTGTCATGTAATCAGACATTGAAATTTCCAGTTTCTTATTGAAGATAGTGTGAGGGGAGAAAGGCATTGGAGTGGATGATCAGACATGATGCATTTAATATTGCGACAGGGCCAATGGGCTGAATGGCCTTTTCCTGCTTCAGTGTTCCATGTGTGTAATCCCATCATATCTTCTCGTGCTAATCTCACCAGAATTTGTGACATTATGAAAATTAAATCTGTTTCCATGGGACAGACAGGGGCAGGTGTGACAGTGGATGTTGGCTCCTTTTTATTGGCCAGTAGCTTCAGGGCCCTCTCCCCTGAAGGAAAAGTGGCTGAGAAGTCGGGTGGAAGAGATAGTAGTGGTTTCAATACTCCTAGCAGACCGTAGTCCTATCTAGCCTGTACACAAAGGGAGCCGACCTACTCCCCTTGTGATGTCTATATTTGCCGCTAATCAGAGCAGTACTGTACACCTCCGCTCGTAGATTCTTGATCTATCGGAGAATCAGAGATTCTCGGGGAAGGGCAGGAAAGTGGACCAGAAGAATATTGGATCCGCCATGATCGTATTGAATGGCAGAGCAGACTTGAGGGGCTGAATGGCCTAACCCTGTTCCTATTTCTAATGGACTTATGGTTTTAATGGGACTGCCAGCCTTCATCGATAAACTGATCTTGCATGGACTGCTGCGCGTGATTTGCCTTTTCATGTTTTTCTGAGGTTCTGGCACTTTAATGTGACCAAGGGAACTCCTGGAATCTTTGGAGACCTGAGAAAACCTTTGATGAGCTCAAATTTTACAGAGAATAGAACATGGGAAGCTAGGCGATAGGTTATCAGAATATCAAGTCTAGAAGTAAATAGGCACTGGTCAGGCTATCAGCAGCAGGTTAGCTAAGGCAGGAAGAGAGTCAAGAGGTGTTGGCACAGTGGGAAACAGTCATACAAATTAAGGGCATAACTATGTCACCCAGCCCTTCAAACTGGGACAAAGATTTAAAAGAGACCCAAGGGACAAATTTTGTCTCAGAGAGTGGCTCGTATGTAGACTGAGAGACAACAAAGTGTGGAGCTGGATGAACACAGCCAGCCAAGCAGCATCTCAGGAGCACAAAAGCTGACGTTTCGGGCCTTGGCCCTTCATCAGAAAAGGGTCTAGGTCTGAAACCTCAGCTTTGGTGCTCCTGAGATGCTGCTTGGCCGGCTGTGTTCATCCAGCTCCACACTTTGTTATCTCGGATTCTCCAGCATCTGCAGTTCCCATTATCTCTCGTATGTGGAATGAGCTGCCAGAGGAAGTGGTAGATGCAGGTACAGTTACAGCATTTAAAGGCATTTGGACAGAATAGAAAAAGCTTCAGAGGGATGTGGGCCAAACGCAGGCAGATGGGACCAGTTTCATTTGGGTAGCTTGGTCAGCATGGTCAAGTTGGACCGAAGGGTCTGATTCCATGCTTTATGACTCAATGCTTCGATTCAATACAATCAGGAAGAAGCTGATTTTAAGATAATAAAGTGTGAAGCTGGATGAACACAGCAGGCCAAGCAGCATCTCAGGAGCACAAAAGCTGATGTTTCGGGCCTCGACCGCTCATCAGAGAGGGGGATGGGGTGAGGGTTCTGGAATAAATAGGGAGAGAGGGGGAGGCAGACCGAAGATGGAGAGAAAAGAAGATAGGTGGAGAGGTAGGGAGGGGATAGGTCAGTCCAGGGAAGACGGACAGGTCGAGGAGGTGGGATGAGGTGGTAGTTCGGAAATAGAGGTGCGGCTTGGGGTGGGAGGAAGGGATGGGTGAGAGGAAGAACAGGTTAGGGAAGCAGAGACAGGCTGGGCTGGTTTTGGGATGCAGTGGGGGGAGGGGACGAGCTGGGCTGGTTTTGGGATGCAGTGTGGGGAGGGGACGAACTGGGCTGGTTTTGGGATGCGGTGGGGGAAGGGGAGATATTGAAGCTGGTGAAGTCCACATTGATACCATTGGGCTGCAGGGTTCCCAAGCGGAATATGAGTTGCTGTTCTTCCAACCTTCGGGTGGCATTCTTAGAGGCAATCTTATTGATGTGCTTATGTGGCTGTGTGTTTATCCGAGAGTCAATACTAAAGTTTACATGTCTTTTGGAAGGAGTTGGACATAGCACCTGGGGCTAAAGGGATCAAAGAATATGAAGGAAAAGCAGGAAGTTATTGAGTCAAATGGTCAGCCATGATCGCAATGAATGGCAAAGAATGGTAGAAGGACTGAATGGCCTACTCCTGCTCACATTTTCTATGTTACTGTATTGGGAATAGCCTGGTTTAACTTCAGACAGTTACCAGAGTAAGGGATGGCTAGGATTGGAGTTCATGACAAGGACCAACGGTGTTGGTCAGGAATTTCTGATGGCCAGATAGTCGTTTCTGCAGGTGTGGATGAGAGTTGAACCTTAGAACCCCATGGAATCCCAACATAACGAACTCTGAGGGAGCTGCCCAAGAAATTGATGTTTTTATTGGGCAAATCCTTTCTGCTAGTAACTCTCTGAAATTATCCATTTTCTTGGCCCATTGGCTTCCTTCTGATTTACCTTCTGGTGCTTTAGAGTGGACAAGGTCAGAAATTGCACGACACCAGGTTATAGTCTAACAGGTTTATTTGAAATCACACAAGCTTTCAGAGCCTCACTCCTCCTTCAGCTATTAGTGAGAGAGGTAGTATCAGACACCGAATTTATAAGTAAAGGCTCACACCATTCATGAGGATATACTAAACAAACACAAGATGTCCTTTCAAGTTCCTGCCCTGTGAGAACTAAACATTTTATCAGTGTAAAGAAGAGGTGATATTTTAGGTCAGACAATGAATGTTGGGTTGTTTAGAATCTGTTTGTTCTATTTTGGAGCCAGACTGGTCTTATTTCTACTTCGAAACAAAGCCTCACACCTAACATGCATTGAAGGGTCCAGACCTGAAATGTAAGCTTTCCTGCTCATCTGATGCTGCTTGGCCAGCTGTGTTCATCCAGTCCCACACCTTATTATCTCAGATTCCAGCATTTGCAGTTCCTACTATCTCTAACATGCATGTTATTTTGTTTAGAATCTGTTTGTTTTAGTTTGGAGTCAGCCTGGTCTTATTTCCACTTCTGAACAAAGCCTCACACCCAAGGTGCATTGTCTGACTTGAAAGGAATTTGGGAATTTAGATATACACATCAATCAGTTAACACCTTCTAACTGATTGAAGATTTAACTGTTTGATCAGAACATCCTCATCAGTGGTGTGACCCATGATCCTTTATTTATAAATTCTGTGTCTAATACTCACTCTCTCTCAAACACCTGAAGAAGACTGAGGCTCCGAAAGCTTGTGTGTTCAAATAACTCCATTGCACTATCTTATTTCCACCTATCTGGACTCCATTTTCTCCCCCTTGGTCCAGGAACTCCCCACCTACATCCATGACACCACCCACACCCTGCACCTCCTCTAGAACTTCCAATTCCCCACTCCCCAACACCTCATTTTTACTATGGATATCCAGTCCCTATACACCTGCATTCCCCATGCAGATGGTCTAAAAGCCCTCCGCTTCTTCCTGTCCCGCAGGCCTGATCAATCCCCCTCCACTGACACCCTCGTCCACTTATCCAAACTCGTCCCCACCCTCAACAAATTATCTTTCAATTCCTCCCACTTCCTACAGACAAAGGGGGTACCCGCATGGGCCCAAGCTATGCCTGCCTCTTTGTAGGTTACGTGGAACAGTCCCTCTTCCGTACCTACACTGGCCCTAAACCCGACCTCTTCGCCCGGTACATTGATGACTGTATCGGCGCCGCCTCTTGCTCCCGAGAGGAGCTCGAACAGTTCATCCATTTCACCAACACCTTCCACCCCAGTCTTAAGTTCACCTGGGCCATCTCTGACACCTCTCTCTCCTTCCTGTACCTCTCAGTCTCCATCTCAGGCAACCACCTAGAAACCGATATCCTTTTCAAGCCCACTGACTCCCACAGCTACCCGAAATACACTTCCTCCCACCCACTTACCTGCAAAAATGCTATCCCCCATTCCCAATTCCTTCACCTCTGATGCATCTGTTCTCAGGATGAGGCATTCCACTCCTGTACATCTCAGATGTCCTCGTTTTTCAAGGACCGCAACTTGCTCCTTGCAGTGGTCGAGAACGCCCTCAACTGTGCCTCCCACATTTCCTGCACCTCATCCCTCACACTCCACCCCCGTAAGAAGCGCCAAAAAAGAATCCCCCTAGTCCTCACATACCACCCCACCAACCTCCGGATCCAACACATCATCCTCCGACACTCTGCCATCTGCAATCTGACCCCACCACCAAAGACTTTTTTCCCTCCCCACCCTTATCTGCTTTCCAGAGGAACCACTCTCTCAGTGACTCCCTTATCCGGTCCACACCCCCCTCCAGCCCCACCACACCCAGCACTTTTCCCTGCAACCGCAGGAAGTGCTACACCTGCCCCCACACCTCCTCCCTCAACCCCATCCCAGGCCCCAAGAAGACTTTCCACATCAAGCAGATGTTCACCTGCACATCTGCCAATGTGGTATACTGAATCCGCTGTACACGGTGTGGCCTCCTCTGCGTCAGGGAAACCAAGCGGAGGCTTGGGGACCACTTTGCAGAACACCTATGCTCGGTTCGCACTAAACAACTGCATCTTCTAGTTGCGAGCTATCTCAACTCCCACTCCCATTCCTCTGATGACATGTTCATCCTGGGCCTCCTGCAGTGCCACAATGATGTCACCCAAAGGTTGCAGGAACAGCAACTCATATTCCACTTGGGAACCCTGCAGCCCAATGGTATCAATGTGGATTTCACAAGCTTCAAAATCTACCCTCCCTCTATCACATCTCAAAACCAGCCCAACTCGTCCCTGCCTCCCTAACCTGTCCTTCTGCCCACCTATCTCCTCCTCCCACCTCAAGCCCCAATCCCATCTCCTACCTACTAGCCTCATCCCGCCCCCTTGACCTGTCCGTCCTTGGACTGACCTATCTCCTCCCTACCTCCCCACCTACACTCATCTTTACTGGCTCCATCCCTGCCTCTTTGACTGGTCTGTCTCCTCTCCACCTATCTTCTCCTCTATCCATCTTCTATCCGGCTCCCCCTGTCTCCCTTTTTATTTCAGAACCTCCTTCCCCACCCCCCATTTCTGAACAAGGGTGTAGGCCCAAAACATCGGCTGTCTTGCTCCTCTGATGCTGCTTGGCCTGCTGTGTTCATCCAGCTCTACACCTTGTTATCTCCCATTGGACTCTAACCTGGTGTTGAGTGATTTCTGACCTTGTCCATCCCAGTCCAACACCGGCACCTCCACATCGCAATTAGAATCAGCACTCTCCCCTGTAAAATTCAGCCAAATGAATGATAGGTAGGCTTGTCTACTCTCCAAAATCTTTGAGTGGAAATTATTATGGTAGTAAGGTACAATAATCCAATGAATATCATGATTTTTCTGTTTTTGTAAGACTGCAATAACCAGGTGAAGATGAGTGATTTGGCTCCCCTCTTTTCATTGCCCTGATAGTCAGTAACAACAAATATTTATCTCCTTTTAGCACATAGCTATCACAGTTCCAGTAAAGATCAAAACAAAGGGGCCGGTAATAAGTGGCTGATACTTAACAAAAAATCATCCGAGTGTAATTTTCAACGAGTTTCATGTGGGGGCTTCACTCTGCAAGTTCTTGCCAGTTTTCTTGTGCTGCAATGCTATCTCATTACTATGCACCATGAGTACGGGGGGGGGGGAAAGTAATCACTTGAATTAAGATTCTATGGGACAGCTACAAAAGAACAGCATCACACTGCAATACAGAACCTTTGTAGACCCACATTTTTAAAGAGTTCAAAGCTGCCCAGTAAAACTGGAATGTATAACTGAACATGGATCAGCAGCTGCATTGAAGTTCTGCCAGAATTTAAGCTATTTAAATAAATGATATATTTTCCAATTTTTCAAATTAAATCAGAACACAGAGATTTGAGTTAATGTCACAGTGGAAACAGTAAATTCATTAGGCAGATGTTGAGGCAAAAGTATGGAATGTGATTTCACCAAAGCTACAGGAGCTGAAAGTCATATACAACTGGTCATTGTCTCTGTCCCCATTAAATCCTTCCAAAAGGCTCTTGTAGGCACATGCAAAGAATATTTCATTGATGCACAATCACATAACGGACGCAAGTTAACAGCCCTGTTATGTGTCAACAGCATCTGCAAGCACTTGACTCTATAACTCGATATAGCACTTGGGGCGAATGGGATCAAGGGTTATGGAGAGAAAGCAGGATGACACTATTGAGTTGGATGATCAGCTATAATTGTGAAGAATGGTGGAGCGGGCTCGAAGGGCTGAATGGCCATCTCTTGCTCCTATCTTCTATGTTTCTAAATGTAGCACTGCAGTCCTGAAGCAAACTAAACATAAGCATGAGATCAAGCTCCATCAGCACACAATAAAAGTAAGGAAATATGGTCCTCTTTTCAACAATCAAAGATTTTAAATCAAACCAATTTCTTCAGATCAATTGATCTGTCAAACAGCATTAGACCTGATCAAACGAGAACAAAATACAGAAGACACTTGCACTACAAGACAAAGGTAATTTACAAAGGTACCTCAGTTCTTTTAACCTTTTGTCCCGATTAAATTCTGAATTTTGCAACCAAATTCCACCCTCTTGGAGGCCTCATCCACAAAATGACACCACTCATGTGACATGGTGACTGTCAGTATAGTTTTCAATTTCTCAAAAGCTCTTTTTATTTCATAAGGTGGGTTTTTAAATATCAGGATCTCTTTGGGCTCACTGCATTGGAATACAGTGCTTATTACAGAATGGCAAGCAATCATGTTTGGTCCTAAAATCCTGGTTAGCTTTTGCTTTAGAGAATACTATTCCACACATACCCATTTTAAATATTTCAATGTTCATAGCGAACACAAACTGTTCGAAATGATCTGTCACAAATGCACCTTGACAACTCCAACAACTCTTTGTGAAGATCCAAGGGTATCATGTAGAAAAACAGCATCAACTAGATTCCCAAGTCACTATTTCCAGAGCTCTCAACTGACTTCCAAATCTGACTGTGAACAAAGATATTCCTTTGGGCCTATAAATAGAAATAATTGAGTTAAGTTAGAAAGTAATCTCCGTGTTGATCTGATCCATTTTGGTCACAACCGAGCAGAGCAGAGCAGAGTTAGTGACTGTGCTGAAATGTGAACCCAAAGCCCTTCAAGAACTCTGCTGGCCAATGCCCAGAGGTGGACTGGTATTTTGACAGCACTGACCCCATCCTTTTATTTCAAAATGTTCTTACTGACTGTTTCAATTCTCCCTTCACCACACACAGGATTCCAAGCCCTTCACACTTCTCGCCCGCTTTTCTCCCTTAGATTCCTCTTCTGCTCCTGCTAGTACTTAACACCTTCCTTTCAACCCCTACCACTACCTTTGGCTTTCCAATTTAGAACCAGCATGCAAACTGCCCAGTCTTCTGCAGTCCGTCCTTGTGCCAGAGGGTTCAACAATTCAAACCCTGACCTCAGACACAACTGTACAAAACCGCTGCTTCATGCATAACTCCTTTAACCGAATGCAGACCAGTTGGCACCAGATTCTCGTGCACTATTGCCTCCATCTTTCAACGGAGGATGGATAAGCAGCAAGAATTTCCACCTCTATCTGGCAGTAGGCTCTTCTGTCAAATGCACTGTTTGTACATGTGATGGGAAAAGATTTGGCCTCTCTTGTAAATATAATGCACCATTGAGTGTTCACGTATCTAAATGTATTACAAATACAAACTTACCTCAGACAGCATGAAGCCTAACATACCACAGCACCCCATGACTGAACTCAGCCATCACCATATGCCATGGGGAAACTGAAACCTAGGCAGGAGGATGAGTTCAAGACTAGGAGGCACTCTTTTAAGGTGAGAGGAGAACGGTTTAAAAAGGACATGAGGGAAATATTTTTACACAGAGCGTCGTTCATGTATCGAATGAATTGCCAGAAAAAGTGGTAGATGCGACCACAGTTACAACATTTAAAAGACATCTGGGTAAGTGCGTGACTAGGAAAGGTTTGGAAGGATATGGGTCTAATGCAGACTAGTTTAGTTTGGGAATACAGTTGGTGTAGACTAGTTGGACCAAAGGCTCTGTTTCCATTCTGTATGATGCTATGACTCTATGAAATCTTGGGTCCTCCAGACTTACTAACCTCACTCCATAAAATCCACCCACTTTTTGGGGAATTGACTCACCTCTGTAGAAGCACTTTGTTCAACTGCAGAAGGGAACCTCTGTCTATTATTTACCTTGCGTGTTGCATGATCTGACAACAATTTTGATGTTATCGTAGGAAACCAAAAAGCACTTAGGGAACTCTTCTTCACCTCACAAGTTAACAGAAATTCACAAAACCTGGGGAACAGAAAAGTGGATTGGGGCAGTACAAAGTAATTTCAGAGTATGTCAATATGTCTGCTTCCAAAATATCAGAGACAATAGGAACTGCAGATGCTGGAGAATCCAAGATAACAAAGTGTAGAGCTGGATGAACACAGCAGGCCAAGCAGCATCTCAGGAGCACAAAAGCTGACGTTTTGGGACTAGACCCTTTTCCGATGAAGGGCCTAGGCCCGAAACGTCAGCTTTTGTGCTCCTAAGATGCTGCTTGGCCTGCTGTGTTCATCCAGCTCCACACTGTGCTATCTCTGCTTCCAGATTATGTTGTAGGAGGTGTTTGTAGATAATAACAGTATCACAAAATCATATTTGTCATTTCAATTACGTAGAATTCTAATCAAAAGTGCACCCTAATAAATTATGCACCTGCATTTTGGGAATTACTGAATCACAACTCTGTTCTATCAGAATTTTTTGAGATCTTACCTGAAAAGAGTATAGAGCCGCAAAAGCAAAAATCTCTGTTTTATTTATTCAGTCGTGGGATCTGGGTTTGTGCCAAACGTGTGTCATTAGTAATGATGATACAATAGTACCTTACGACAATTTACTATCCCCGTGTCCTGTTTATTTCTTTGTTCTGTTTATTACTTCAAAGGGATCTTTTAAACAAAATCTCTTGAGGTTATTTGAATCTCTTGGGCAAATCTGTTACAATCTGATATATTGGAGTCTCAGATGGGGGAGAATCAGCTGGTAGGTTTAAGTGTTTTTTCTGTGTACTTGTTCCTATTAATAGACTTTTCTGAATTGACTACAGAGAACATTTTTCCAACCCACAGGCCCTGAAACAGCAGCAACAGAGAAAGCAGTGTCGGCCTGGCCTACCAGTGTCCTCCAACCCAAGGCTGTTACTGAAGTCTGTCAAAGCTACTGACCAGACAGTTTCCAAGACTGGTATGCTTTAGCAGTTATTTCCCAAAGATGAAAAATAATATTGTGGGTATTTTGTTTTTGAATATGTCAGTTTTCTCCCAGTTGTTTTCGGTGTATCTGTGAAAAGATGCCACATTGAAATATATTACAATGATAGTTGGTTTAAACTAAGTGCTCTCTGAATAGTGGGATGTAAGGTGATGTGAGTACAGAATAACAATGATGTTTTAGTGAATAGATGTAGTTACAGTCTAAGCAGTTCATGTGCTGATGCAATTACAGTCTGCAAGGAATGGTGTACAGTGTACAGGATCTAAACAGTGTTTTAAACAACAGAATATCATTGCAAAGATGAAAATCATATTGCTAACCATTATTAACAAGCCATGATAAACTCCTGATTTGTACAACATTGCATCCAATAGAAGGAGGTTATTCACACATGATATTTGAACAATATCAAATTAAAAGTCTATAATGGTGGAAACATACAGACATTCCAAAGAGTTATCTAGGAATAATTAATTACCAAATCAGTTTTTAAAAGTCAATGAATAAACAAATTGATGTTTCCAAAGCTTCACATAATTTGAATAGTTTAAGGTGTGAAGTTCGTGATTTGGAAACGATGCGAATTAAATTGCCTCCAGAATGTGTTTTTAAAGGACAGAACAGGAGGAGTAAATATCCTGCCTTTGCAATTGGTGCACGTGCTGTTAATGAATTGTAAAGTCCCCAGCGAGTGACTTTCAGTCTATTAAAATTAATGAATGGAAAGTTGTGAATTTGGGCGAAGATCCCAGTGTGTGGCAGCAGTACTGAGACATAAAGTGTCCCTGTACAGTGATCCTGTAAATGGTTCTCAGCTTGATCATACAATCATGTGATGCAGTGCAGAAGAAAGCCAGTTGGGCCCATTTATGTGCTGCTACTGCTTTGTGAAAGCTGTGCCATTAGTGCCCACTCTTCAGTTTCACACCGTAGCTTACAGTTGTTTCAGCTTCAGGGATTTAATCAGTTCTCTTTCAACTTTCTGCCACTCCCATTCTTCCAGATTTTATATTCCAGATCATAATAGGTAGAATTGGTATTGATATAATGCAGTGACTGGAATAAAATATCCCAAGGTTTGTCACGGGAGTGTTATGAAACAAGATTTAATACTGAGCCACATGCCATTTTATGGCAGAGAGCCAAAGAAGTAGGACATTTTAGGGAATGTCCTAAAGACTGAAGCAGAGGTGGAGAGATCCAGGGAATTCATTTGATAACCTCAACAGCTAAAGGCATTGCTGTCAGTAGTGAAGTAATTAAACCACAGATACTCAAGAAGCGGAATTGGAAGGATATGGAATTCCTAAACGGTTATAATGTTAAAAGGATGATTACTGAAATCGGAAGAGGTGTGAATTTTAAAATCAAGGCATTGCTTCTTCTGGAGTACCACATACAGTTCTGGTCACCCTGCTATAGGAATGATATCATTAAACTGGAGAGGATTTAGAAAAGATTTACCAGGATGTTGCCAAGAATGGAGGGTTTAAGATTTAAAAATAGACTGGATAGGCTGGGACTGTTTTCACTGGAGCGGAGGAGGTTGGGAGGTGACCTTATTGAGGTTTATAAAATCATGTGGGGTATAGATAAGTTGAAAAGCAGGTGTGTTTTCTGTTGTTTTCTATAGCATGGGGGATTTCAAAACTGGGTGCGGGGGACAGTGGCATATTTTTAAAATGAGAGGAGAAAGATTTTAAAAAGGACATGAGGGTCAACTTTTTTACACAGAGTGGTTTGTGTGTGGACCAAATTGCCAGAGGAAGTGATGGATGCAGGTACAGTTAGAATGTTTAAAAGACATTTGGATAAGTACATGAACAGGAAAGTTATGGCCCAAATGCAGACAAGCGGGACTAGTTTAGTTTTCGAACATGGTCAGTGTGTTGGTTGCAGCATCTGTTTTCCAAATTGTGTGACTCTATGCTTAACCAGGGGGAACTGGGGTAATGGATGAATAAGGTCTGGGTGCATTTTAGGACACAGAATGAATGCGGGTTTCAGCAGCAGTTAGGTTGACGCAGAGAAGAGGTAGATGCTGTTACAGAGATGTAAATAGACAGCCTAAAAGGTGCATTGGATATGTTTCTCCTCTTGTTCAAACATGGAACACAAGTTTTAGCTTAGTTTGTTCTCTGACAGTTTTCAGAGATCAGAATGGAGCCAATGAAAGAGAATGGTGTTTGTGATGGGGACCAAAGATACCAGCTTGGATCTTCCTATACTGAAGGACCATGCTGCTCTTCCAGTACTGGCTATCAGACAAATGGTGTGAGCACAGAAACTTTGTTTTTGGATAGTTGCCTGAGAGACAGATAGAGATGAGAAATGGGACAGATCCAAGGATAGAGTCTTGTTAGATGCCAGAAGGGAGCTGCAAGAGAAATCCTTGCAGGTAATTCACTGACTACATCTGGACAGGTAGAAATGAAATAAAACAGAATGATAGAAATATTGTAGGCCTGGTAATGTCAGGTGTAGGTGTTTGTCTCACTTTAAAACATGTACCTTGTATGAAATCTTTATATTCTCTTTATTCACAGGCAAGTTCCCACAGAACAGGTGAATAGCTAATATTGTTCCTCTGTTTAAGAAGGCCAGCAGAGATAATCTGGGAAATTAGTCGGTGGGTCTTACATCAGTGGTAGGGAAATTTTTGGAAAGATCCTTAGGGATTGGTTTATTCACATTTGGAAAAGTGTGGACCTATTGGCAATAGGCAGCATGGTTTTGTGTAGGCAAGGTCATGCCTCACAAACTTGATTGAGATTTTTAAGGAAGTGACAAGGATGATTAATGAGGGCAGGGTGGTAGGTGTTGTCTCTTGGGACTTTAGCAAGGCCTTTGACATGATCAGTCATAGCAGGCCAAAATTATATATAATCCACAGTGAGCTGGTAAGGTGGGTCTGGAATTGGCTTAGTCATGGGAGACAGAGTAGTGATGGTAGGATGTTTTTCTGACTGGAGATCTATGATCAGTGGTGTTTTCTAGGGTTCAGTGCTGGGACCCTCGTTTTTAAAACATATTACTGATTTGAAGGAGAAGGTAGGTGGTCTGATCAGTAAGTTTCCAGACAACACGAAGGTTGGGGAACTATAGATAGTGAGGATGATTGCCAGATGATACAGCAGGATATAGGTAGGCTGGAGACTTGGGTGAAGAAATGGCTGATAGAGTTTATTCCAAACAAATATGAGGCGATGCATTTTGGAAATTCTAATGTAAGAGGGAAGTCTAATGAATAGCAGAACCAGTAGAATCGTTAACATAGAGGTGTGCAGGCCCACAGTTCCCTGAAAGTGGTAACGGAAGTGGATAAGGTTGTTAAGAAGGCATATGACATGATTGCCTTGACTGGTCAGGGCATAGAGTATAAAAAATTGGCAAGTCTTTGTTGCAGCTGTATAGAGCTTCAGTGAGGCCACATTTGGAATGTTGTGTAAAGTTCTGGTCACCACACTGCCAAAAGGGTGAGGAGGATTTGGAGAGAGGTTGGAAATGGTTTATCACGATGTTGCCTGAATTGGACAAACTTGATTTGTTTTCGCTTGAAACTCAAAGGATGAAGGGCACCCTGATAGAAGATTACCAAATTGTGAGCAGCATGGATAGAATGGATATTTGGAGCCATTTTCCTGGGGTAGAAATGTCATTACTATGTTACATAAGTTAGAGATGAAGTGGGGTAAATTTAAAGGAGATGTGAGAAGCAAGTTTCTTATACAGAGGGTGGTATGTGCCTGGAATGCACTGCTAGAGATGGTGGAACCAGACAAAATATTTTGGAGACATCTTGACAAATACACAAATAGGCTGTAAATAGAGGGATATGGACCGCTTAGAGGCAAAAGGTATTTAGTTTTGCAAAGTTATTATGCATTGGCACAGGTTTGGTGGGCCAAAAGGCTCATTCCTGTGCTGTAGTGCTCCTTGTTCCTTGTTCTTTGATTTAGAACTGCTGTTAAATGTTGAATAAATCTGTACCAACGTAACAATAAAAGAACCATATTTAATAATGAGTTCAGTGACCGTATAGCTATAAGCAGTGTATAAATGTTTTTCACTGCTGTTTGTTCATATTATTTACATTAGCAACTGGTTATGAAATATATAAAATGAATTGCTGTCCCATTTTGAATGTGGATTGTACATTATTCCTGAGAAACACAAAATAAAAATTCAGCTCATCAAGCTGGTTCCACCATTACATATGAACATGTATCCTGTTCCTGTTTTATCCCCAAACCCTTTGACCCCTTTAGTCCTAAGAACTACATCTAACAACTGTTTGAAAATAGTCAACATCTTGGCCTCAACTGCTTGGTGAATTCCACAGGCTGCCCATTTTCTGTCACTCGTTATCTCAGTCCTAAATGGCTGACTGCATATCCTTGGACTGTGACACAGGTTCTAAATTCCCTGAGCATTGGGAACACTCTTCCTGTATGTACCCTGTCTAGTCCTGTTAGAATTTTATAGGTTTCTATGAAACTCACCCTTCACTCTTCTAAACTCCAGTGAATACAGTCCTAACTGATATAGTCTCTCTTCATACATCAGTCCTGCTGTCCCAGAATCAATCTGGTAAGCATTCAGTGCACTCCCCTCCATTGCTAGAACATCTGTTTTCAGAGAAGGTGACCAAAACTGCACACATTTCTCCAGGTTTAATCTCACCAAGGCCCCCTACAATTGCAGCAAGACATCCCTGCTCCTGTCTCAAATCTACTTGCTATGAAGGTCAACATAGCATTTGACTTCTCCTCTGCCTGCTGCCACTGGATGTCTACTTTCACTGCGTCATATATGAGGGACACAGAGGTCTTGTTGCACCTTCCCCTTTCCCAACCTATCACCATTCAGATAATAACTTGTCTTCCTGTTCCTGCTAGCAAAGTGGATAACCTCGCACTACCTATATTATGCTTTAATACCATGCTTTTGTCACTCAACTTGTCCAAATCACACTGAAGTGTCTCATCCTCTTCAGAGTTCACCCGATACCCCCCAGCACCCAGCTTTGTTCTATCTGCAAACTTGGAGATATTTAATCAAGTTCCTTTACCTAAATCATTGATACATATTGTGAACAGCAGGTGTCTAAGCACTGATCACTGTGGTACCTGACTAGTCACTGCCAACCACTCAGAAGAAGACCCATTTATTCCTAGTCATCTTCTGTCTGCCAACCAGTTGTCTATCCGTGTTGCTGCTCTACCCACGATCCCATGTGCTTTAATTTTACATGCAAATCTTTATGTGGAACCTTATTGAAATCTTCTGAAAGTCTACGTAAACTACATGCACTGGCTCTCCCTTATCAACTCTACTAGTTATATCCTTGAAACTGTCCAATAGATTGTTCAAAACATGATTTCACTTCTGGCAATTCATGCTGACAGTGCCTAATTCTGTAAATGTTTTCCAAATGCTCTGCAATCAGACCTTTCATAATTTTCCCCAATTCAAATTTTGGATTTTTTATGTGAATTGAACATGCATGAAGCTGTATAAATGGAGAATTCTCACTGATGGCTACTAGGTTTAACATTTCCTTCATAACACCTAACTTTCCTTATGAACCACAGTCTGCCAATAAAATCCTCAAGTGAGAAATAAAGTTGCAAGTAATGGCGATGAAACAAATATTAGAACACAGCAATAACCAGCCACATCTCAAGGCAATGAAATGTGAGGCTGGATGAACACAGCAGGCCCAGCAGCATCTCAGGAGCACAAAAGCTGACGTTTCGGGCCTAGACCCTTCATCAGCGAGGGGGATGGGGTGGGGGTTCTGGAATAAATAGGGATCGAGGGGGAGGCGGACCGAAGATGGAGAGAAAAGAAGAGAGGTGGAGAGGAGAGTATAGGTGGGGAGGTAGGGAGGGGATAGGTCAGCCCAGGGAAGATGGACAGGTCGAGGAGGTGGGATGAGGTTAGTAGGTAGATGGAGGTGCGGCTTGGGGTGGGAGGAAGGGATGGGTGAGAGGAAGAACAGGTTAGGGAGGCAGAGACAGGTTGGACTGGTTTTAGGATGCAGTGGGTGGAGGGGAAGAGCTGGGCTGGTTGTGTTGTGCAGTGGGGGGAGGGGATGAACTAGGCTGGTTTTGGGATGCGGTGGGGGAAGTGGAGATTTTGAAGCTGGTGAAGTTCACATTGATACCATTGGGCTGCAGGGTTCCCAGGCGGAATATGAGTTGCTGTTCCTGCAACCTTTGGGTGGCATCATTGTGGCAGTGCAGGAGGCCCATGATGGACATGTCATCTAAAGAATGGGAGGGGGAGTGGAAATGGTTTGTGACTGGGAGGTGCAGTTGTTTATTGCGAACTGAGCGGAGGTGTTCTGCAAAGCGGTCCCCGAGCCTCCGCTTGGTTTCCCCAATGTAGAGGAGGCCACACTGGGTACAGTGGATGCAGTATACCACATTGGCAGATGTGCAGGTGAACCTCTGCTTAATGTGGAAAGTCATCTTGGGGCCTGGGATAGGGGTGAGGGAGGAGGTGTGGGGGCAAGTGTAGCAACAGCAACTCCTATTCCACTTGGGAACCCTGCAGCCCAATGGTATCAATGTGGACTTCTCCAGCTTCAAAATTTCCCCTTGCCCCACCACATCCCAAAACCAGCCCAGTTTGTCTCCTCCCCCCACTGCACCACACAACCAGCTCTTCCCCTCCACCCACTGCGTCCCAAAGCCAGTCCAACCTGTCTCTGCCTCCCTAACCTATTCTTCCTCTCACCCATCCCTTCCTCCCACCCCAAGCCGCACCTCCACCTCCTACCTACTAACCTCATCCTACCTCCTTGACCTGTCCGTCTTCCCTGGACTGACCTATCCCCTCCCTACCTCCCCACCTATACTCTCCTCTCCACCTACCTTCTCTCCATCTTTGGTCGGCCTCCCCCTCTCTCCCTATTTATTCCAGAACCCCCACCCCATCCCCCTCTCTGATGAAGGGTCTAGGCCCGAAACGTCAGCTTTTGTGCTCCTGAGATGCTGCTGGGCCTGCTGTGTTCATCCAGCCTCACATTTCATTATCTTGGATTCTCCAGCATCTGCAGTTCCCATTATCACATATCAAGGCATGGTGGATCAGCTTGGTCTTGAGATGGTTTTATCTTATAGAATCCCTATGCATTGGGAGAAAAGTTCAACCACAGGCATCCTTGTAGGTCACACATCCTACAAACCTGAATAGAAGTCTCTGTTTTAGTGCTTGATGTAGGCTTTTTTTCATTAAATAACATTTCATATGCTTGTTCTCTGCAGAACAGTCTGAATCAGGCATTATAATTTAAAAAGATCATGTCTGTCTATAGGTTGGGAAATTAAACAATCAGACGGCTGTTCAGCAAGTCCTCAGAATTCAACTTCCAGCTCATCATCATCCGGGAAAATGGACCAAGCCCTGCAAGGACTGGGCAGGAAACCCTCTCAGAGGTCTGACAGACTCAATGCAAGTAAGTTTAAACATTTCAATTCCATCAAAACAGGAAACACACAAGAATACCACACAGCTAAACACGTTTTTAGTGAAATCCCCAGAATTAACGTTATCAAATAAGTTGCCAATCTCTGTTGTCTGCAGTACTTTCTTCCGCCTCGCAGTGTGGTGGCTAGGGAACGGTGTCCTATTTATCCGTCTCGTCCAATCAGAACCCCAGTACAGAGCAATGGAACATACTTTCTAATGTTTGAGCATTTAGTGATGTTGCTAGTAAAAGTAATTCCGCTGTCTCAGATGTGCCTTGCTAACATAACTGAAGTAAATGTAAGCTAGGAGAAAGAAATTGGTCATTGCAGAGTTACTGCTGGAGTACAGCTACTAGTCATCCATCAGGAAAAAGCAATATTGAATTGTGACAATAACAGAAGTCAGAAACATGGATTAACATTCTGAAGTTCAAATATAGTTTTTATTACAATGATTAAATTCTTGCATTGGAAATATCCTTTGAGAACTTAGGTCCTACCCTTCAAATATGCATTAAAGTGCAAAAATAATAAGCGTGCAGTTAATAAAGTGCTGGAGGGAGAGTAATAATGCTGTCAAACAGCATTTGGTTCTTCAAATTCGGCATCCTGGTGCCTTGTTTGGGCTCTGTCAGGAATACCCAGCTTCTTCATTACAGCCTTGATTCAATCATGTAGAAAGATACTGCATTTCAGAGATGATGGGAGAGTGACGGCCCCAACATCAAACCCATTTGACTAAGTGTCACATCAAGAAACCCCAGCAAAACTGGAGTCTGTAGGAATTGGGAGAAAACTCATAACTGATCAGTGTCCAATGTGGCACAGAGGAGGAGTTATGGTGCACATCAAATCCAGGACAAACATCCACTCTCTCCACCACCGACACCCAGCAGCAGCAGGGTGTACCATTTGAAAACACACTGCAGAAATTCACCATGATTCCTTAGACATCACCTTCCAAACCAGAACCATTACAATCAGTAAGGACAAGGGCAGCAGATATATGGTACACCACCTGCACTTCCCCTCTGAACCACTCGCCATCTTAACTTCAGAATATATCGCTGTTCCTTCAGTGTTGCTGAGTGAAAATCCTGAATCTCTCTCCCTAACAGCATTGTGATTGTCCCTGCACCAAATGAGCTGCAGCATTTTAAGAAGACAACACACCACCACCTTCTCATGAGCAACTTGGAATGGGCAATAAATGCTGACAAGCCAGTGACACCCACTTCCCATGAATGAATAAGCAAAAGCAAATGCTCCTACAGAAATACTGAAATGGAATTAGAGTAATGTATCAAACCATAAAGTTGTTACTTTGTAATTTTGAGGGGGTGCTGATCTTTATTTATTTAAGCTTGGGATGTGTGTGCTATTAGTCAGGGCAGCATTTCATGTCTTGGCAGTATGGCTTGTGAGAAGGCTCCGGTGAGTTACCTTTCTGAACCATTGCAGTCGATGTGGTCTAGGTAGACTTATGGAGAGCTTTGGGATTTTAACCCTGCTATGGAGGCAGAATGCTGATGTAGTTCCAATCACAATGGTAAGTGACTTAGAGGAAAGTTTTCAGGTTGTGGTGTTCCCATCCATCTGTTACTCTTGTCCTTGTTGTTGATAGAGATTTTGGGTTTGGAAGTCAAAGGATGGCTACAGCAAGGATTTGGCGTACGATAAATTGTCACGAAAAAATTTATTTGAACCCAAGATTCAGGGCAGAGTGCATCAGAAACATAACAAGCATATGTTCTGTGTTTGCTATTTCTAGCAAAATTATACAGGAGTTCTCAAAAAAACCACAAGTAGAGACCATCTGCTTCCATGGTGTCTACTCTGAGAAATGGAAAATTCCTTAGTTGTGGGCGAGAGCTGATCTGGTGAGCCACATTTGAGACC
Organism: Stegostoma tigrinum; assembly: GCF_030684315.1. NCBI lineage: Eukaryota > Metazoa > Chordata > Chondrichthyes > Orectolobiformes > Stegostomatidae > Stegostoma > Stegostoma tigrinum. Next base: position 131,050,785 of record NC_081357.1, on the reverse strand, counting down.
CTCCATGAAACCTAATCATTTGATCAACCTTTTGGCCACCCTTCCTCATATCTTGACTTGGCATTTATTTTTTCCTTATGTTTTTACGAAGCACTCTAGAATTTGTTGTACATTAAAAGTGCCGTATAAATTCAATTTGCTATTATATATGGAGATCAACTTTCTGTTTGCTTAACATTTGGCCTGAAGTACAGTGCACTAGTGCAGGACGCATTACAGTTAGAAACTGACAAGTTTTTAGCAGGTTATATTAACTGAAGGACATTTCTCATTCAGCTCCAAATGTGTGAAATGTTGCATTTTTAGAAGGGCAGTTTATGAACAGTCTCTGTTTTATTCTGCTTATTGAGTTTGGCTTATTTACTTGTTATGGACTGGACCAAGCCATCTAAAAATACGGTAAGTAGATAGCCTAGAACCTAATGTTTTCTCAGTTTAAAGATAAAAGTAAGGTGTTGCATTCCAGATGCAATTCGATTGGTCAAACTACTTGACTTCAAGCCAAACACCCTTTCCTTTTCATTTTGTCAGTATTTTAAATATGTGTATAAGTGTAAAAATAAAGAAATGACTTAACTATAACTCTATTGAAATGCTTACCAAAATAATATATATTAACTACTATTAATTAACTGATCCAGTAGTAGCATCCTATGAACACACCCTTGGCAAAGGCAAATTCAGTAAAATAGATTGTCTCACATGCGATTCTAACAGCAGAAGGAGAACCCCAGTTTTTAGGTGTAACAGAGAGAGGTATAAGAGCTTCCACATCCAGCAACTGCTGCTGAAAGCTAAAACTAAAAATCCTGATTTTGTGGAAGCTTGACCGGACCCATTCATGCTGTTTCTATTGTTCCAACTTTTAAAAAACCCAAGGCTTTACAAGCTGTTTATGTTATTGGCTTGGAACAGGCCACTTGCCACCTCTGCCTCAACCTTTCTCCACAAAAACAAAATACACCTCTTAAAGCCCTAGTATTGTCACACTGGACTGATTTAGAAAGCATCTAAACCATAAAGTCAACTGGATAGCATAATTTAAATCAACAAGATTCCCTGGAGTGCTTCTGTTCTTCCTCATTGTGGCCAGTGTAAATGAGGCTGCTCCCTGAGTTTGTGATAATTTTGTAAAGAGAAGGTCCTGTTGAGGATGTGTGAAAACTTAGACCTAGTTGTAGTTTTGCATTGGAGTGGCTAAACAGTTGTGAAAGGAGAAATATTTAATTTTTAACAGTTTTGTACATTCAGCAGAAAGTCATTAAATGGATATTATGCAGAGTCTGGGAATTATTTGAGAAACTGATGCATATTTAGGAATAAACCTTTATAACACTATTTAAAGTCCCTAATTGTATAAATTAAAATCACGTGCAAGTTTTGGTCACTAATTGGTCAATGACTTGAGCCCAGAATGATACAATTATTCAGACCTGGAGAGTTCAGTCAGATTTTTAAACGTAAGTCCATGAGACATGAGAGACACAGGAGCAAGTAGGCCATTCACTGACATTGTGGTTGATCTGATAATCCTCATCTTGACTTTCCTCCCTTTTCCCCATTACTCTGATTCCCTTACTGATTAAAAATCTGTCTCAACTTGACCACCCAGCCTCCACAGCCCTTTCAAGTGAAAATTTCACAGTTCAGTACCGTCAAAGAAAAAAAATCTTCCTTGCCTCTGTTTTAAATGGATGACTGTTTATTTTGAGATTATACCCTTTGGTCCCAGACTCTCAAAGGGGAAACAACCTTTCAGCATCTACCCATTCAAATCCCACAAGAATCTTGTATGTTTCAATGAGGTCTCCTCTTATCTTTTTGAACCCTAATGAGCACAAACTACTCAACCTTTCCTCATTAGAAAATTCCTTAATTAGTCGTATCAGTCTAGAGAACCTTCTCTGGGCTCCCTTCAATGCCAGTATATATTTTCTTAAATGAGGGGACCAAGACTGGATGCAGTATTCCAGCTGTGATCAGACTTGTGCCTTATATAGTTTTATCAAGACCTCCCTATTTTTGAACATTATCCCGTTTGAAATCAAGGCCAACTTTCATTTTGCATTCACTATTACTGCTGAATGTGGTTGCTAGTTTTGTTTTGTGATTCATGCACTCGGGCCCCCAAGTCTCTCCGCTGCAGTTTTCTGCAGTCTTTCCCCATTTATATAGTGTTCAGTTCTCCTATTCTTCCTGTTAAAGTGCATAACGTCACATTTTTCCACATTTTGTAATCCATCTGTCATGATTTTTTGTCACTCACGCAACCTGCCTATCTTCCTCTATACAGTCGTCTTCACAACTTGCCTTTCCAACTATTTTTGCGTTATTCACATTCTTAGCTATAATAGATTCACTTTATGATTTTAAATCATTAAAGTGTGTTCTAAATAATTGTGGCCCCAACACTGATCCCAGTGGCACTTCATAATTACAGACTGCCATCCTGAAAATGTCCCCTTTATCCCAACTCTGCATGTTCGATCAGTTACCAATTTGCTATCCATACTATTATGCAAAGACCATGGGCTCTTATTAAGTTTTGTTATGTTTAGCGTCTTATCAAACACCTTTTGAAAATCTAAACATATTATATCTACTGGTTCCCCTCAATCTATTCTGTTTGTTACCTCCTCAAAGAATTCTAATATGTTTGTCAGATATGATTTCCCCTTCATGAAACTATACTCGCCCTGCTTCTGTTTGTAAATGTTCTGCTACTAAACCTTTTATGATAAATTCTAATACTTTGCCAACACAGATGTTAAGCTAACTGGCCTAAAATTACTGTTATTTTGTGTCTCTCCCTTTTTTTGAATAAGGATGTTACATTGGTGGTTTTCCAATCAGCTGGGATTTTTCCAGAGTCTCTGGGTTTTTGGAGGATTGCTACCAGGGCCCCACTTTCTGCAACTATTTCATTTAAAATCCTAGGATGCATCCCAACAAATCCAGGCATTTAGTCCCGTTAATATCCCCAGTACTTTTTCTTTGGTGGTATTTGTGCTTATTTCCTATCCCTTGATTATTTCCTTATTTTTGGAATGCTGCTATTAACCTGAGAGCCCAGCGCTCACGTTGTTCATTGGGCACAAAGAATAAGTCTGTAGTCATGGCTGAGTGGTAAACTGATGGATTACAATAAAGGTGAGGAGAAATTCGCCCTCTCAAAGGGTTCTGTGACTTTGGAACTCTGCCTCAGAAGGCGGTAGAAGTGGGGTCACTGAACACTTTTGAGGTGGATGATATTTGTTAGTGTGCACCACTGGGAATATGGAATTCGAAACACAAGTAGATTAACCATGACCATATTGATTAGTGCAGGCTCAAGAGGTTGAATTGCCTACATCTGCTGATATTTTGGAGTAGAGCGCCGTTGGGATCATCTTATAGGTTTGGATCCTGCCAACTGTTTCTGTATAAGGAGTTTGTGGTGCAGTGAGAATGTCCCTACTTCAGTGCCAGAAGGTCTGGGCTCAAGTCCCACCTCAGGATTTGATGGCCATGTCCAAGTTAATTTTAAAAAAACACGCGTACATTAACACTCACTCAGAGATAGTGGGAACTAGTAGGAACTATCGATGCTGGAGAATCTGAGATAACAAGGTTACCCGAAACGTCAGCTTTCTTGCTCTTCTGATAGTGCCTGACCTGCTGTGTTCTTCCAGTACCACACGTTTTTATCACACATTAACACTAGTGTCTGGGAATTGGTAGCTGTATATTTGCAATGCCTCACCTTGTGAGTAACTCTGCTACTCAGTAAATATTTACTTATAGTTTCCTCATTCACTGACTACTATAAAGAGTTTAACAATAATCATATCTACAATTGGGCACTTCCCTTGGCTTGATAATGATTACTTTGGCATCTGAGTAAGAATTTTAAATAATATGTAGAGCGACGTTAAAGTATTGCATTGAAGAAGTTTCAGCTACATTTATAAAGTTGAAAGGGTGGCTGCAAAGTTTGACCAAGAGGCAGATTCTGAAGAGGAGATGAAGGAATGTAAAGGAAATGGGAGATTATAAACACTATCAAAGATATTTATTTTAGGAGGCTCCTGAAGTGAGAGAACAAAAATTCAATGGTTACTGTTGGATTTTGCACAAGAATACGTAGAGCTCTAAGTAAAATCTATTCATACTTAGAACTTTGTTTTAAGCTTAATTATTTCCACCAATTTGCTGTATACTGAAAGGTTAATTGTTTGTTATGTGAAACATGAGCATCAAATGCCAACTTTCATGTTTCAAAAACACTGAAAAGTTTTGGTTTCTAAACTGTATTTGCCAAATTAAATCTTTATGTGTTTGCCTCAAAAGCAAGTGAACTCACCTTGGGAAGGGTCCTCAGACACGGCTTTATGGGTAGAGCTTAGGAATGTTAAGGGGGCAGCTACTTTACTGGGAATGTAATATAGGCCCCCCAAAAGTCAGAGGGAAATAGAGGAACAAACATGTAGCTAGTTCAGAGAGACGTATAATGGTAGTAATTGGTTAATTATACTAGGGTTATCAACTTTCCCAACATAACTTGCAAAGGTCTTAGCATTAAGGGTTTAGAAGAGGAAGATTTCTGGAAAGGAATCCAGAGGAGTTTGTTTTGTATCAATATTTAGAAGCCCAACAGGGGACAGTGCAAGTGATAATGGGAACTGCAGATGCTGGAGAATCCAAGATAACAAAGTGTGAAGCTGGATGAACACAGCAGGCCAAGCAGCATCTCAGGAGCACAAAAGCTGATGTTTCGGGCCTAGACCCTTCATTAGTGCAATGCTGGATCTTGTTTTGGGGGAAAGAAGCTGGACATGTGTTCGATGCGGTAGTGGGGGAACATGTAGTTGATGGTACGATTCAAATTTGTTCTGGGCGAGCAAAATGATGGCCTGCAAAAGACGGCTTTGGATTGAGCGAAGGCAGATTTTATTAAAACAAAGCAGGAACTGGCCACAGCAGACGGGGAACAGCTCCTTGCAGGTAAGTCTGCAGCAGAGCAGTGGGGGAGGGATGCATTCAAAAAGGAGCTGGGGGAGAGTAAGGGTCCAACATTTACTCTTTAGAGGTAAATATAAGAGCAGTCAGTTCAGGGAACCCTAAATGTCCTGAACTTTCTGAGATTGGATAACCAAGAAAACAAGGGCTTTTAGCAAATCCAAAGAGAGGAATTTAGCTGCAGCCCTAGAGGAATACAGGAAGTGCAGGAGGGAACTTAAGAAAGCAATTAGGAGAGCAAAAAGCTAGCATGAAGAAAGACTTACGAGCAGGATCAAGGAGAACCAGAAAACATTTTTTTAAAATACGTTAAAGGGAAGAGGCTAACCAGTGAAAGAGTAGGTCTTATTAGGGACCAAGGGGGTAATCTGTGCATGAAGCCACAGGATACTGGAAGTGTGTTGAATGAATACTTCTTCTCAGTCTTCATTCTGGAAAAGGAAAATGTAGGTACGGAATTCAGAAAGGAGGACTGTGAGGAACTTGCACTGTGTGACATGGGAAATGGAGAGGTATTAGAACATAGAACATAGAACAATACAGCACAGAACAGGCCCTTCAGCCCTCGATGTTGCGCCAACCTGTGATCTAATCTAAGCCCCGCTCCCTACACTATCTCATCATTATTCATATGCTTATCCAAGGACTGTTTAAATGCCCCTAATGTATTGGAGGGTCTGCCAGGCTTACAAACAGACAAAACCCCTGGCCTGGATGAATTCCAGATATCATTCTTGTAACCCTACGTTGTATTCCCTCCAAGGCCAGTATATCCTTGGTAAAGTCTGGTGCCCAGATCTGCTCACAGCACTCCAAGTGGGGTCTCACTTGGGTTTTGTATAACTTCTGTGTCGTTGTACTCCAGTTCCTCTAGCTGTAAAGTCCAGCATTCCATTAGCATTTTTGGTTATTGGTATAGAGTTGTGATAAATGCCCACTTCCTTGCCTGCTTGAAAAGTCTAATGCATGAAGTCATCTGTAAGCTTTAACAGCTGTAAAATCATGGTAAGTGATGCTGCCCAAAGGTAGGAATTTAGAAAGTAAGGCCACGACTTAAACTTGCATCCTGATTATTAACCTTTGAAAGCTTTAGACTAGTATTCTGAAATTCTAAAATTGTACATTTCATTGATGTAAGGGAACTGAGGATAGTCTGAGCATGTTATTGTAATAAATAAATGATACTTTTTTGATTACTTTTTAGGACAGCTGAAAAGGACAAAAGCCACCGACATTGATGTGGAGACACCAGACTCCATACTTGTAAACACAAATCTACGGGCTCTTATAAATAAGCACACCTTTTCTGTTTTCCCTGGAGACTTCCAGCAACGCTTGCTTCTCCTGCTTCCTGAGGTGGACAGACAGGTCTGTATGCGGCCAATTTTATCATTGTTTCTGTCAAATGCCGGCACTCACATGGATAACTAGTTTGTTGCCTTCTCTTGTGTCATCACACATTCCTTTGGCACTGTTGTCCCCATGCTGTAGCTGAAGAAGTGTAGACCCTTAGACCTTCCCATCTGAACAGTGTTGGTGGTAGATGAACTCTTAGAGATTTTGCACCATTTGGGATGCCTCTCTGCACTCTTAGACAACAGAATTCATTTATCTGTCAACCCAATTCTGTACAAGGGATATTTAGATCCTGACTGCCGATCGGAGGTGACTGAAACAGTATGTGGCCGGTGGGAGTGATTCCTATGAATAATGTAATGTGGTACCCAAGGGGTAATGTAAGTATGTGAGAGGCTGAACAATATGTTAGAAGTTGCCCCTTGACCTGAGTGTCTTTGTTGCTGGTTCTTTGTGAAATAGAGGACAGTGAGGGTTTAGTAGGCTTTACTGGTTCTACACTCGATGTAATGTGCCTCCTCGAGGCAAGTTGCATAATACCAGGAAACAGATATGCATTGTCCACTTCAGTGTGTCTCAAGCAGCAAGTAATGGCTGTGCAAAGATGCACTGACTTCAAAACGTAGATATCCAATTGCACTGAGCTTGTTCTACTCCACTTGGGGAACAGTACTAACCCCAGAGGTGATCCAGTGACCTGAGATAATTAAATTCCCTGTGTCCATAAGTTGAGCAGAAAATGGACATTTGACCACCGGGCTTTGATATTGGTCTTCCAGATTTGGCTACAAACAAGGCAAACGGAAAATGTTGGCAGCCATGCCATATTTCAGAATTTGTACCAGATTTAATTTGGGTATGAGGAAGACACTACCACAGAAAGAAACGCAGAAAATACTTTAAATACAAAGCATGTCCATAGTTACAAAGACAGAGCTGATTTTTCGGGTGGAGACCTATCATCAGAGTAACAACAAAGGAATCTGCAAAAAGAGAAAAACGTGTCATGGAGCACCAGAATCAACGGAGTGATCCCACCCTCCCCCAGTTAACTCCTCCCTAGGTGTTTGTGTTAAATGAGTTAAATGTGGTAAACTGTTAATGAAGCAACCAATAAGTGATAAAAAGAAAATTGATGAAATAATGAGGGTATCTTAAAATCCCTGCAGCGTGGAAGAAGGCCAATTGGTCTATCAAGCCCATACTAACTCTGAAAAGCATCCCATCCAGACCCACCCAATCCCTGTGACCCCACATTTCCCAGGGCTAATCCCTGAACACTACGGGTAATTTAGCATAGCCAATCCACCTAGCCAGCACATCTTTGGACTTTGGGAGGAAACCGGACCACCCGGAGGAAACCCACGCAGACGCTGGGAGAATGTGCAAACCCCACACAGACAGTTACCTGAGGCCAAAATCTAAGCTGGGTCCCTGACGCTGTGAGGCTGCAGTGCTAATGACTGAACCACAGTGCTCTTCCTACTGGTGTATCGAAAGGACAAGACCGTATGTAAATATTGGGGTCAAGAAAAGTCCATGTTCATCCAAAGCAGAAGGAATAGAAAAGGAAGTAGCCATTGTTATAGGTGTGGCTAAAATAAAGTAAAGTTTGAAAATGTACAAGACATACTGGACCCGTTAGATCTGAGAAGGGAGAAAGGAACAATTCTGACAAAAGTCGCAGACCCCATCTCTGCTATGCTTTGTCCCAGGGCCCCTCACCCTTTGTAAATTTTATTTCCCCCTTTTAAAAGACTTATTAACCATACTCGCAGCAGAAGCACCAATAGCTGTGAGGAAAATGCAGGATGCAGGTAAGTTCTGAAGTTCTTTCCAGCCCTAGAACAGTCACATTGAGCAGAGGCTCTTCAAAACTTAACACTGGCAAGTTCAGCAATATTCTGGTGAAGTGCAGCTTCCTACCCTACTTGCTGGGTTTTCCTCAACCATCATGGGCAATTCATGATGCCTGTGAGTTCTAGGGAGAGGTGTATGGTTAGGGCTGAGCACAGGTCATCAGCAGCAGCCTGCAGTCTGAGTATGGGGATAAAATGACAATCTTGCTCCTTCCAGCTCAATATTTAGTTACATTGAAAAGAAAATGGGTTCGTGGGTTTGATTCTCAAATGAGCCGTCTGGTTACACCAAGTTCATCAAGCAACATGCCTGGTTTGGTTTTTAAGGTGTCAGTTAGAATCAGTAGGTTAAATGTGGTATAATTTTGCACCTGGCAACTGTGGAGGAGCCTGGTGATTACGAAAATCCCATTTGTGGTTTGAAAATGTAAATTGAAAGGAAGCATTATGGGGGTGAAATTTGACTTTGGTAGAATGTAATAAAAGACCATAAGACCACAAGACATAGGAGTGGAAGTAAGGCCATTCAGCCCATCAAGTCCACTCCGCCATTTAAATCATGGCTGATGGACATTTCAACACCACTTCCCTGCACTCTCCCCGTAGCCCTTGATTCCTTTTGTGATCAAGAATTTGTCGATCTCTGCCTTGAAGGCATCCAACGTCCCGGCCTCCAATGCACTCTGTGGCAATGAATTCCACAAGCCCACCACTCTCTGGCTGAAGAAATGTGGTCTCATTTCCGTTTTAAATTTACCTCCTCTAATTTTAAGGCTGTGCCCACGGGTCCTAGTCTCCCCGCCTAATGGAAACAACTTCCTAGCGTCCACCCCTTCTAAACCATACATTATCTTGTAAGTTTCTATTAGATCTCCCCTCAACCTTCTAAACTCTAATGAGCACAATCCCAGGATCCTTAGCCGTTCATCATATGTTAAACCTACCATTCCAGGGATCATCCGTGTGAATCTCTGCTGGACACGCCTTATAAAGCCTCAGAAGCACATCGCTGCTTTTATATTCCAACCCTCTTGAGATAAATGACAAAAGGGTATTTGATGTTTTAGATCCTGCCTGATGGTCTGTCTCTCTTTTGAAGTAAACGGAAAGTAAAATCAGGAACGGTTGAACATAGGTGGACAATTTGCTGTTGGCTGTTTTATATTGCCAGCAAAGTCAACTTTCACCTCTTCTTAATGTCCTGAATGTTGTACCCGTCCTGGATAGATGTAGTATTTGGACGCCAAGACTGTTTGTCAAATGTTCATGTGGCTACCTTTGCAATGCTTTTGGAGCAATGGTGTGTTTGAATTTTTCTCACAGGTGGGTACAGATGGTTTGATGCGTTTGAGCACCTCAGCACTCAATAATGAATTCTTTACTTCTGCAGCCCAGGGTTGGAAGGAACGCTTATCAGAAGGTAAGGAACCAATGCCAGTTCCAAACAAGTACTATATAATTCGAGTGTGCAACTAGAATTCCTCCACCTAGAAAAAAGACAATACAGTGGTTATCCATTAAAATTCAAATTTTTTAGCAACTATTTAACACAGCTGGAAGTGAGTTATAAGCATCACCATAGATCTAATCAATATGTTAACATAAAACAAAGAACTGTGGATGCTGGAGATCTGAAACCAGCAATTTCTGTTTTTGTTCCGAATCAATATGTGGTGTACTTGTATCATATTTAGGATGAATTTTTGAAATATTTGTGTTTATGTAATAACAAAAGTTTTGAGAACAATGCCTTGTTTGTGAACTTCAGCTTTGCAGAGAAACCTGTTACACACTCCATCACATGTTTACGGTGAGCGAGCACACAGTCTATTGTAATAGCCACCTCTGCAAAATCTTCTCAGTCTCACATCTATGTATTATGTGTCACGCAGAATGAAAACCTAGCTTTATTCCTTTAATCTGAGAGAGCTATATGAAAGCATTTTATTCAACATAAAATGTGAAGTAATTGGGAACATTGGAAGTTAGATGTGATATCACAAGACAGAGGCCCTTCTCTGTGAGAATCGGGATATGAGTGTGTTTTTGTTTTAAGCGAATGAGCTTGACAAGGTTCCAAAGGGAAGTGAAACAGTTGCCTATTGTGGATTCAAGGGGAGACCCAGGACCCTGTTCAGTTGTGACAGAATGGTACTGAGTGATGTTCTGTGAGGCGGCTGCATGCTTAGAGAGAGTGGAAGTGGAAGGAAGTAATGTTTTCAAATAGTAATGGAAGATAAAAACAGCAATTCTGTTTAGGCTCATTAATGTCCATGTGCTGTTCCTGTAGCTTTATGATAATGGATTACATCTTGTTTTGTCTGTATTTTAACATTTTTATATGCTTTGCATGTACTTCAGTGTGATGTAATACTGAGTGGATGTGAAACCTAATATTAAGATACTGCTCTAAAATACCACACTTCACCTTCCCAGTATTCATTACAATTCAGCTCAGTCAAGATTAATTTCTTTTTGAGCTGTAAAGTGTCAAAAGTAAGATTTCATTGCATTTGACCTCAGCACCTGCTCCATATCTAACATCTGTTTAATTATTTGCTTGTGTGGCTACACGTTGACATTCAGTGACATTGCCATCCACTGTGATCATGCTGGAGGTTATCATTGACCAGAAACTGAACTGTTTCCAGCCATAAAAGTACTCTAGCTATGAAAATAGGTCAGAGACTGAGAATTCTGTGGTGAATAACACTCTGCCGGCCTCCCCCCAAAGTTTTTCCACTATCTACAAGTCAGGAGCGTGATGAAATACTCTTGAATTTTCCTGCATGGATGCAGCTTCGACAACGTTCAGCAGCATCCAGGAAAGAATGGCCTGCTTGGTTAGCACCACATCCGCTATCTTCACCTTCTCATCCCTTCACCAATGCACATTACCAGCAGTGTGCACATTCGATTGGAAAACGAAGAATTGTGGATGCTGGAAATCTGAAACAAAAACCAAAATTGCTGGGGAAACTCAGAAAGTCTGACTGCCACTGTGGAGAGAAAAAAGCAGTTAATGTTTCGAGTCCAGTGACCTTCCCGTCAGAAATGAAACCAGCTGGGAATTACTGGTAATATGCTGATGATGGTGAAGAAGGGAGGGTAGAGTGAAACTGATTGGGAGCTTTCCATTGCCTACCACTTCAACACGCCACTGTGCCAGCGTTGCTGTCTCAGCCTTGCTTCAGTGTTGCAGCAAAGCTGAATGCCATCTGGGGTAACGAAAACTTGTATTCTGCCGAGATACCTTACAGATTTCAGGACTCAACACTGAATTTAACAGTTTCAGAGCATGAGCACCTTCCACCATGTTTATTACATTTCCTCACTGCTGCAGCTCCTGTTCTGTATGAGTTGCTGCCGTTTCCCACTACTCGGTTCCCGTTGTTGCCTATTCAGCATTTAGTTCTTGCCCAGCTTACTATCAGCAATCTTGACTTGAAATGATATTGCTACTACTTTACTGTCACTGGATCAGAATCCTGGAATACCATCACTCTAGCAGCACTGCAGTGTTCCCAAAGACACATGGATCACAGCAGTTTAAGCTTCACACCAGCTTCTCAGTGGCACTCCAGGATGGGCAACAGGTAACGGCTTAGTCAGCAGTGCCCACATGCCATGGAATAGGAAATACAGGAAAAAACTGGAGGCTAGATTTCTGTTTGGCCCTTGACAATGATTGGCAGGTGAGTGAGGGAGAGATGGGCTGGGGAGGTGTTGGGATAGGTGGGGAAGTGGGTGAGGTTGGGGTGGATGATGGAAGAGTGAGTGAGGGGGGAGCTGTGGGCTGTGGTCACATTCCGTGCAGAATTTATTCAGCAGTCTGTTTTTTCAGGTTCCTTCTTTCTGTTCAGCACTTTATTTGTGGTCATTCTTCACCTGTAACCTGTTCAGGACAGTGCGTTTTTAGAAATATATTTTACATAACGTTTTAATTGAAATCGAGACCAAGATGTTGGTTACAGTCAGTCTGAAGGATCTGTAATGAATATGCTTCCATTTCTGTTTGGTGTAAATCTGAGTGTATCAACATTAATTCACATTCTTTTTCTTCATTTACAATGTGCTTTCCGGTTTCATGTGAGATGGGTGTTACTGAGAGGGTGGGAGGTTACCAAAGTTCACTAACCCCTCTAGCCAACCGCTCACAAGTATTTTAAGGGAAGCTTGGGTTACTTCCACAATGTAAGTTTCTCTTTCTCACTGTTTGTGAGGAAATTGCTAGTTTCTCCCCACCATCAGTTATTGAGGTTAAATTGAGAAATAAGTATGTGGACTGTATTGGCCAGAAACTTTGAGCTGCTACTTTCTGTTGCAGTTCATTAGTATAATGTCATCCAGGGGTTGCCTTGGCAACCGTGCTAGTTGCAGCCTATAATAACTTTAACTGACATTTGGATTATAAAGTTCTGTTTATCCTGACCACTCCTTTCAATTTAGTTTTGAAGCTTATTGTTTCTATGAGACACTGGTTGGCCTGTGCCCAGTCAGGAGGCCAGGCCGTTTCAAGCTTTATTACCACCGAGTGCAAGTTTCTGAATGTCAGGCTGCTTGAGTTGTCATTCCCCTGAAATGCAGTGATACGTTTACGTGCAAAGTGTTTAGTGGCTGGCATAGTGAGAGTGGAGAATTTTTTATGTTAATCAGGCTTGGTTTCAAACTCATCTTCACCTGCTTTGTGTGGACATAGTGTTATAAGTATGAGCTGCTATTTATATCTTATTTCTCTGTTGCTAACAGTGTGATTATTCAGCACTGAATTGCAGATACTTTTCCTGTGGTTTACTGATAATGTTGCTATACATTTTACAGATTCATGTAGCAGTACCCAGATTGTGTAATGCCCATTTCAGATAAATTATTCCCAGTAATGTTGAGTGAATATTGCTAAGCAGAATTTACACAGTAATGAAAAATTACTGGTTTTGATCAGTGATGGTTTTTAAGAATGTTTCTGTGAGGTGATTGCTAATGCTGATAAACCGTCTCCAAAATGTGTCTGGAGAGATTCAGTCTGTGGATCCTGCGGAGGATAAAAAACAGCAGAGGTCCTTTGCAGGTCTGGGAGAGGGAGGCTCTGAGCTGGGGCAGGCTGAATGCAGTGCCTGGAGTCAACAACTGCACCTCCCAGTCACGAACCAGTTCCACTCCCCCTCCCATTCCTTAGACGACATGTCCATCATGGGCCTCCTGCAGTGCCACAATGATGCCACCCGAAGGCTGCAGGAACAGCAACTCATATTCCGCTTGGGAACCCTGCAGCCCAATGGTATCAATGTGGACTTCACCAGCTTCAAAATCTCCCCTTCCCCCACCACATCCCAAAACAAGCCCAGTTCTTCCCGTCCCCCCACTGCATCACGAAACCAGCCCAGCCTGTCTCTGCTTCCCTGACCTGATCTTCCTCTCACCCATCCCTTCCTCCCACCCCAAGCCGCACCTCAATTTCCTACCTACCACCTCATCCCACCTCCTTGACCTGTCCGTCTTCCCTGGACTGACCTAGCCCCTCCCTACCTCCCCACCTGTACTCTCCTCTCTACCTATCTTCTTTTCTCTCCATCATCGGTCCGCCTCCCCCTCTCTCCCTATTTATTCCAGAACACTCTCCCCATCCCCCTCTCTGATGAAGGTTCTCAGCCCGATACGTCAGCTTTTGTGCTCCTGAGATGCTGCTTGGCCTGCTGTGTTCATCCAGCTTCACACTTTCGTATCCAAAATGTGCACTGCTTCAAAGGTAATGAGCAGTGTGCATGCTTGCTTGTAAAAACATGAGCAAACACAAATTCATGGATGGGTAAATGGCCTAATTCTGCTACTGTCTCAGGATTTAGTGTCAATTTCACATTTTCTTTTGTTCTGAAGAAGGGGTACTGCATTCAAAATGTTAACTCTATTTTCTCTCCACTGATGCTGCCAGACCTGCTGAGTTTCTCCAGCAATTCCTGTTTTTGTTTCACATTGACTTCTAGCAGCACATCCTAGTCGTACTGCCTTTGGCCCTCTCAGGTGCATAATTCCCGGGCGGAGCTGGCAGAAGACACCTCCTTTGTGGGCCTGGCAGCTGTCACCTGACCAATATGACCAACCTAGTTCAGCTGAAGGCAGATGCACATAGGTTTGTGCTCATCATGGCCGTTTTGTGAGAGGGCACATTTGGTGTGCCTGCCCTTCCCTTAACATGCATGACCTTCAACAGACAACATTGTTGGTAGACTTCAGTGATCCTCCCATACATTACCATCTCTACTTCAGCCTTGTTCTAGAAATCAGGGCCATGACCACATGGTAGACGTGAATTTGGTTTCAGTTTAGATGTTCACGATGATTCCTCAGCTGGCCAAAGGTTACACCCAACAAATCTTGAGTGATGCTGGATTTATTTCCTCTATATCGGCCTTTCCATGAAAGGTAACAACCTCGGTACTGGGTATGTTACAAATTTCCACCCACTTGTTATGAATTCAAATAGGGCTGAGGCATGTGCATTTGGAGGTTGCTGATAAACAGCTTTGGCCTTTCGAATCTTGAGGCTAAGCCCCATCTTCTCCCCTACGTTTCAGTAAATATGATGGCTTTTATGTGAAGATCCAATTCTGACACAGTCTGCAGAGTATTGGTATTTCTCGGGTTCCTAAAATGCCTTCACAGTTACTAAAGTGGCCCATGACATGAAGAGTCTGACCACTCAAAATCTTTCTTACTCATTGCCAGGTTTGGTGGATCTAGGCCTTGTTAGAATGCTTTCTTTTAAGCTTTCTTGTTTTTTTTTGTTTTGGTTTTTCACTCCTACCAGGAGAAGTGGGTAGAGAGGTACTTTCAGTTTGTTGGCTGTGGAGGACCAGGCTACCCTGTACTTACAGATTTGTAACAAACTGCTGCTCAACCAATTCAGGGGCTGTTGCCAGGCAGCCTTTCCTTAATTTTAAGGCTCTTGTTCCCACTCTGTCTCAAAGCATCTCCATTGCTTCAAAATGCATTTCAGCCGTTTACCAGTGTTTCACTTCCATTTCAGTTTATAGTCTTAAAAAGAAATATGTGTGGTCCCTTACACAAGTTATATACCATGTTTAAGACATTACTTGAAAGTATCACAAATATATCAATAAGCTACTGCGATCAATATTTATAACATTATTATCATTTATAAATTTGGATTCTAAAGTGGAAATAAACATGTCTTTGGGTTTAGTGGAATGCCCTGCCTGCAACAGAAGTCGACTCTCCAAGTTTAAGGGCATTTAAATGGTCATTGGATAAACATATTGATGATAATGGAATAGTGTAGGTTAGATGGGCTTCAGATTGGTTTCACAGGTTCGTGCAACATCGAGGGCTGAAGGGCCTGTACTGCGCTGTAGTGTTCTATGTTCTAGTTCCATGAAGGAGACTTTTTTAAAGAGGTCAAAAAGTGATTTAACAACGGTGAGTTCAGAAATAATTTTGAAGAAAGCATGTAACTTTAGTTAATGACTAGCAAGCGTCTTCGACAGCCAATTGCTAAATATTTATGGTAATGAGCACTATAACCAGCAGAGGAACAAATGGTCAGGGACCGCCAGCCACTTATGTTCAGAAGAAAAAAGATATATTGACAAAAGGGCAGGGAGCTTGTGCAGGTCTTTGTGTACTGGGAATACATTTTTAGTCATAAAAACAGAGTGCTAGAGAAACTCAGCATGAGAATGAAACAGAGTTAATGTTTTGAATCCAGTAGGGACTGAAAGGAGCTGGAAAAGGGTGTTTTTTACACCGCTGACGTGGGAGGAATGGTGGCGGAGATGGTGAGGATGCCCATAGCAAAAGACAATGGGAGTGCTAATGGTGGAAAAGGAGGTTTGGGAGGCAAAATAGGTATAAATTCTCTTTGTGCTATAGAGAAAGTAGGTCTGCTGTGCTGAGAGTAAAACCACTAAGGCACAAATAAGACAGAACTAAGACAGGGTTGTGATCAAACTAGAGGGCAGAGATCATGCTCTGAAGTTGTAAAACTCAATGTTGAGTCCAAGAGACTGTAAGGTGCGTATGTGAAGAAATGTGAAAGGTTACAGACAGCGCAGAGTTGTATACACCGTCTGCATGTGGTCTCATCCATGTAAAGGAGACCATACTGTGAGCAGCAAATACAATAGACCGTATTCCATAGGAATGATCCAGACCTTCCAGTTGCTTGCCATCTCAATAAACCACCTTGCTCTGATGCTAACATTCCCATCCTGGGCCTGCGACAGTATTCCAATGAAGCTCAACACAAACAGAATGAACAACACACAAGACTGCATGGTGGCTCAGTGGTTAGCACTGCAGCTCCCCAGCGCCAGGGACCCAGGTTCAATTCTAGCCTCTAGCAGAGTTTGCACATTCTCCCCATGTCTGCGTGGGTTTTCTCCGGGTGCTCCGGTTTCCTCCCACAATCCAAAGATGTGCAGGCTAGGTGGATTGGCCATGCTAAATTGCCCATAGTGTTCAGGTGTGTGTGAGTTATAGGGGGATGGGTCTGGGTGGGATGGTCCAAGGGGCGGTGTGGACTTGTTGTGCCGAAGGGCCTGTTTCCACACTGTTGAGAATCTAATCGACTAATCAGAGGGAAAAAAACCTCATTTTCCACAACTTCACTGGGGTTTGGCGATGGACTTTGCTGGGGAAATGGGTTAGATTGCTTTATTTTTGCTGTCTCAGAAAAAAGCTTTCAAAATTTTCATATGAATAGCTTTTTATTCTTATGTATGATATAGTTGCATATTCTTTCTTGACAATACGTTGGCAGCGTGGAGTGAATATGTTCAGGGTCTGACCATGACACTAACCAAATTGCAAAAATAATGAGGAATTATTGTCTGGAACAATTAAGGTCTTTCAAGCTGTGTTTCACTCTGAAATTTGTCTTGGCCAGTGTCACTATCAGCTGGGATCATAACACCATAGACACCCAAGTCATGGACTAAAGACCATCTTGCGTGTAATTCTTGTATAAGTTAAACTTGTTGCATCACTGATGGTCATTTGCAAGTTGAGCACAATCTTTAGGTCTGGTAATACCTGCAGCTGCACTCCAAATCCTGCTCTTCAATGATTGAAGCCTAAATGAGTTGAAGAAAAGATCTCTTCCTTTAAAGAAAGTCATCATCATGGAGTTACAATGACTGGAAAACAATCCTGAATGACAACCTCAATCAATACTGGACAGAATGGGAATTGGGGAAACCTGGCCTTGAGTCATACAGGAAGCTGGTTATTGTTGGTCAGTCATCTCAGCTTAAGGACATCTCTGCAGGAGTTCCCCAGGATAGTGTCCTAGGCTGAACCATCTCCAGCTGCTTCATTTATAAGGTCAGATGCACAATGTTCATCACTATTTACAACTCCTCAGATACTGAAGTAGTCCATGTCCAAAGCAAAAAGATCTGAACAATATCCAGCATTGGGATGATAATTGGCAAATAATGCCACTCATCTGTAAGACAGTGAATATCTCCGACAAGGAGTGTAACCATCACCCCTTGACATTTGACAGCATGACATCATTAACTTCCCTATTGTCAACTTCCTGGTGTGTTACCAATCACCAAACACTGAATGGATTAGCAAGTACTGTAGCTACAAGAGCAGGTCAGAAGCTAGGAATCCTGCAGCAAGTTACTCATCTCCTGACTCCCCAAAGCCTGTCCACCATCTACAAGGCACAAGCCAGGAGTGTGATGGAATACTCCCCACTTGCCTGGATGAGTGCAGCCTCAACAACATTTAAGAAGCTTGACACCGTCCAGACAAAGCAGCCCGTGCTTGAATGCCACCACGTCCACAAGCATTCACTCCCTCCACCACCAACGCTCAGTAGCAGCAGTGTGTACTATCCACAAGATGCACGTCAGAAATTCACCAAAGATCCTCAGAGAGCACCTTCCAAACCCACTTCCATCAAGAAGGACAAGGGAACATGTACATGGAAGAACCACCCTACAAGTTCTCCTCCAGGTCACTCACCATCCTGACTTGGAAATATATTGCTGTTCCTTCACTGTCGCTGTGGCAAATTCCTGGAATTCCCTCCCTCAGGGCATTGTGGGTGAACCCACAGCAAAGATTTGAGGTCTTCAGATGATTCCTAAGTGACACATGCAATGTATTGATCTCACTAACATCTTTTCAAAGATTTAAAAGGAGGGCATTTTCAGGGAAGTTTACAAATTCTCCCCAACAGTTCCTTGAAGTGGGAACAGGAATATCTGTCCATGATAACCCTCAGCCAGAATTTCAAGGTCCAATCATGTTGACTAAAATTCCAGCAAACCAGATTGAGCCTTTGTTCCAGCTCCACTCTGGCAGAAAAGTGATTGAGTTCTTTCAAGCTACAGAAATTTATGTAGCTTTGTTTTCCTGAGCTTTTTACTTAATGAGACCTCTGTTGAAAATTGGGTCACTCAAATTGTAAATTTTTGCAGGAAGAAACTGTCCACTTCCTGTGTCATATGACTATTGTGCAACTTGGCAGTGAAATACCAAAAGTCAGTTTCCAATATATTGAATCTAACTGACAGGCTGTCTGCAGGATAGTTTATTTACACATCACCAAAGTAACTTACTTTATTTAAGTGATATTGTAATAAGTTCCTCTTTGTTTTTCAGAATTTCTGGAATCAAATTGATGATTTATTTTCACCACTGGTATGGAAAGGAATTATTGTTTAGACTTCAGGTTGCCAACTGCAATTGGAATAGATTACATTTTCAATTCTGTTACAATTTTGTTGGCTTGACAGGATTATGAGGAAGTTATAGTTGGTTAATTCTCTTTCTTTCTGTCGAGATAGCTTCGTAGCAGTTGGTCATGTTACGCTGGTTGCGTATGCAAGTAACACAATTGTGTAACTTTATGGGAAAAAAACTGTTCTGCCCTGTCCTCAGACTTTTAGAGATTGATTACATGGACTATCCAGTACTTGGGTAGTCTGCCTGCGAAATAACTGAAGTAATATTTTTCATCATTTAAAATTCAGTAAAACCTGTTTGGGATGCTTGTGTAGGAAAAGTACTACAGCATTCCTGCATTAAGTACTCAGGAGCTATGATTAGTCCATCTTCACATAGTAATGTTCATTTAAGCTATCTTTATTCCATCGATACACTTTTGATAACCCTGAATCCAATTTATTGACAAGACCTCACATAGTGACTTATTAAATCTATTAAGGCTTTTTATATTGTCACTTCTATAGGTAATCTATTCACATCCTTACAGCCCCCTATCAATTGTTCTTTTGTGTGTTCTGATTTAGACTCCTTATTAGATATAAGCTGTTGAGGTTTAAATATGATGTAGTATATGTTTATTGTACAACAACATATACTAATTCTGAAAATATTTCAGTGATAAACATAAGGAAAGGGATGAACAAGAGTTCAGGTTTGGAGAAGGTTCTAAATGGAGAGAAAGATCTCGAATATTGGAGCGTTTCAGGGACAGTATTGCACTACTGAGCCATTTGGCACTCCTCAGGATCAAAGAGAATAGTGACCATGCCAGAGAAACAGTTCATCAGACTGTGAGCCAATTATTTTATTTAAATATCTTCATGCTGTGAGGTAATGAGTAGTTCCTTACTTGCTAATGCTGATGTTTAGTTATGCAGGAGGATCACACTTTTGTTATCTCAGGTTTTCGTGTCTCCAGTTCTCCAGTGTTGGCTTTCCTTCAGCAATAGACGTTACAGTGGAACCAGAGGCTGAGGTCAACAAATCGACAAGCCCATGTGTTCTAGCAACTGGCTACAGTTAACTGCAAGCAATGTGAAGTGAGCTGAGATTGGGACATTGTGAGCCAGGTCAGCTTTACCAAGTTGGCAAAGATTATACTGTTGCAGGAGCAATCCTTCCCATTGAGAGAGAATTCAGTGATTCAGACCTTGGGTGGGGAGCCAATGCTGTGAAGCTGTTTCTGTGGGATTATTACTGATTGCGTCTACATCAGGATACCCCTGAATGATACGTCGTGACAAACTTTCTGAACCCGAGCCTTGAATTTCTTATACTGCTGGGCTCTATTTATTTATTAACTGGCCTTTATTAATAAATAAAGAGAGCCCAGCAACCTAAGAACACTTCTTTCCCATCAAGTGCAGGTGGCACACTGATGGTTATGACAAAACTACTATATTTTAAAAATGTTAGTTGGAATTTTTTTTTAAAACAACTGTCTTTTAAACCTTGAAATGTTGGATACCTGGCCGTTAAATAAAGATAAATCCAAGAAATAGAGGCCTTTGAACTGTGGATGCTAAGCTTGGACTAAAAATTGCATTTACAGATTGCGGGACAAGTTGCAAGAGTAAAGAAAACTCTTGAGAGAAATTCAGAAACAAAAGTGTCAGTATTTTTGGGCACTTGATCAGCGCTGAGAAGCTGCAGAAATCTCTTCTAGGTGACATGGCCGTGGGGCAGCAGAAAGAGGGTCAACCTACACATGACTAGATCACATCTATCACAGCGTGCTTACGAGCAAGCTTCAGTGATCTGTCAGCAAAATGCAGAACAGTCATTTGGTCACTGTGGCTGCAGATCACATGATAGTTATAGCTACAAGCTGAACCAGGAGCTTTTCATACCATCACGTTTAACTTTGCTTGCCTCTTACTTTCTCAAATCAATGTTACTTTTCCAGCTCCCCCTAATTCTTAGCACAAAGTATTGCCTCGCAGATGGGAAGATTTTATAGATGACAAATCAATCAGCTGAGACGGGATGAGCACTTAAGGGTTTCTTCTGAGATGAGCGTTTGAATTATGTACAATTCCTGACCCAGTTAATGTGCTTATGTACTTCGCCAGGCACCTCAAAAATATCCATATCCTCTCTAAAGATGTGTTTCAAATGCATTTCACAGGCTTTCTTAACAGTGAGGCATGAGATGTTGTTGTAGGTTGAGATTAGCTTTGAGACTTCTGACCCAAAAAGTACAATGCTCCACCACGCCTGTTTTAAAAAAAGGCTGCGTCCCTGCTGACCCACACTCATGGCCCCAAATTTGGCCAGCCACATTCTACAACAGTTTGGCTTCCACTGCTCCCCAGCCTCAAATAAATGAGGCTGGACCTCGCAATTATGAAATTATGCATTTGAAATGAGTAACCAGCGAGGATCTTCTGCTAATTAGCTGCTCAACAGACAAGCAACACTTTCTGGATTTTTCTAAATTCACCAGATAAAGTTTTCATGTTGACCGCTTCGCTACTTGCGTGTGAGAATGGATTTTTCTCATGAATTTTTTTCAGATTTAATTTTTAATTGTCATCCCCACAATCATTCCTCTCAACATTGCATTCTCAATGTACAAAGCTCAGCAGGTCTGGCAGCATCTGTGGAGGAGAAAGCAGAGTTAACGTTTCGGGTCTGATGACCCTTCCTCTGAGGAAGTTTTCATCTTCCTGTTTTCATCTCCACAGATGCTGCCAGACCTGCTGAACTTTTCCAGCAACTTTGTTTTTGTTCCTGATTTACACCATCCACAGTTCTTTTGGTTTTTACTCAATGTACAAAGATTTGATAAAAGGATGACCCTTTTTTGGCATTCATACTGCAAGGGTACTTTCTCAGAAGAGTAAAGAAAATTGGCATTTCTCCATTGCTTTTCTGCTCCATGAACCAGCAATAAGGAAGGGAATCAATCCAAGGTGCTCCGTAACCTGGACACTGTAGAAATTCATACCCCAATAATTATACTGTATCACACTCTCTGGCTAGATATATCTCCCTGAAAAACTGGGGCAATGACGCAGAGATAGCAGAAACATTGGGTGCTGCACCTTCTAAAGGAAGCAAGAGAAGTATGGTGAAGTTGGAGGAGAATGCTACTCTACTAAGGCTGGAAGCCTAACATGTTGATGCAGTCATATGGCATGGAAACAGACCCTTTGGTTCAACTGGTCCAAACCAACCAAATTCTCCAAACCACTCTATTTCCACTTGCCTGCATTTGGCTCATATCCCTCCAAACTTTTTCTATTCGTGTACTTATCCAAATGATTTTAAATGTTTTAACTGTACTTGCATCCACTATCCGCTGTAACAGTTCATACCAAACATGAAGCATTCTGTGTTAAAAAAATTTTCCCCCATTTATCCTTTTTAAATGTTTCTCCTCTCACTTTTAAAAATGTGTCCCTTTGTTTTGAACTGTCCCACCTCAGGGAAGGGACCCTTGCTATTCACCTTATCGATGCCCTTCATTATTTTATAAACCTCTATAAGGCCACTCCTGAACGTTCCGGCGAAAAAATTCCTAGCCTCTCCAGCCTATCTTCATAACTCTTACCCTCCACTCCCTGGTGAATCTTTTCTGAACCCTCTCCAATTCACTAATATAGTCCCTTTAGATCTGTAGGAGTGTATCTGAAAGGAGGGACACTGGTAGAGCATCAAACACATACAAAGGCACTGTAACAGGTGATAGGAATTAGACAAGGTTTAACAGATGTCTAAGCTGAGGCAGTGTTTTTATCTGTAACAAGAGCAGGCAACATATCTCAAACATCCACAACTGTCAGGAACTAGAAGGAACACTGTTCACATCCGATTTAGCGTCAACCGTTTCCAGTGAATCAATACCTGGCTATAACTTGAGCCATAGAGGCCGTTAGTATTGGAGTGAAGGTAACATTGCCTGTTGATTCAAGACACCACTTTCAGAGAGCTTGCATGAGATTTTCTCCAGTTGCAGCTGTGTTTGTCTGCAGGTCAGTGGCAGTCATTATTCTGACCCCATGCCATGTCAGAGAGAAGGAGGTGGGAGTGAAAGTTCTGCCTTCATTCAGGACATGAGAGCAGAGGTGAAAGGTCAGTTTTGTAATAATGTGGGGTGTGTTTGTGGTTGATGTCGTGGAGTAAAAGTGGTTACAGACAGTTGGCAGGATTGGGTAGGCGAGGCCAGGAAAGGATTTAGACACAATTATTTTAAAGTCGTGACATGAGGGACCAGGTGCCAGAGAACTGTCAGCAATGTATTAGATGCAATAATATTATCAACCACAGGTCTAGATTTTACAGTTGTAATAATGGCCAAACTGTCAGTGATTGCCAACATTATAAACGTGAAACTGATAGCAACTACAGATATGTATACACAGAAATTCAAAGGTCACTGTCTCTGTTTTCCACACTATTCTGCAGGATGTGTTGTGGAGGTCTGCATAGATGATGTAACCAATGTGAACCCATCTTTCAACAGATATGAACTTCCCCTTTTAGGATGCAATACCATAATAAAAATGAAGTTGTGTTGTTGATTGGAAGGTAATTGGACTCTGACAATGTACTAAGTTGTATGTAAGTCTACTGCTAAACAACTATCTGGAACACTTCATTTCTCTATCAAGAGAAGGGATTCATAGATATTTAACTTGAGCATATTTTTAAAGAGTACCCTCTTCCTATGTGTATGCCTTAGTCTTTATTGTGCTCTCTGTAAAATCTATAAAATTACTCAGTATGTTTTACTTCCTGGATTACTTGCTGTGAAAATTATTTAATATGATTGACTGTTGAGTCCACTTAATGACATCATTTTTGCTGGACGCCTGAAGATTCCCTTGATTTGGCACCACGACAGGGAAATCCATCATGGAGATCACTCGATCTTTTGTGGGCAGAACTCTTTGAAGCCAGCAGTACAGGTCACTACTGGCAGTGTAAGCTGAACCACTCTTACTGTAATTTGAGTGATTCAAATCTTTAGGGTTATGTGCTATTACCAACACAAGGAATGAAAAAGCTACAGGTTTTAAAACTCGGCCGGTTTGGGACAAAATGCAACACCGTACGAATGTGCCTCCTGGCTTGTGGTAGTCGTGTGACCTATGCCACGGGGCACAGACGGGGGGAATGCATCCTGCAGTTGGTTCCAGTAAAGTGACATTACTTGTCTTGACAGTTAATAACATGATAAATGAAATGAAGCTGAGGTAGAGTATTGAAGAAACAAAAACAGAAATTATTGGATAAACTGTGCAGCATGTGTGGAGCAAAATCAGAGTTTAACATTTTGGGTGGGGTGACCCTTCCTCTAAACCCTTTTGAGGAGCCAGCTTCTGAGGAAGGGTCACCCGACCCAAAACGTTAACTCTGATTTCTGTTCACAGATGATGCCAGACCTGCTGAGCTTTCCCAGCAATTTCTGTTTTTGTTTGTAACTTGCAGCAGCCACAGTTATTTCAGTTTTTATTGAGTATTGAAGATCTGTTTTGAAAAAAAAATCCACAGCTAGTGACAATCACAGAAGCATTTAGAGCTGTGTATGCTATAGCAGTAATCTAAAATAAATCGTAAAGAATAGAAAAGCAAGCCACAACTGAAGCACATTGGTTGCACATTCTCTCTCTCAGCACCAATCAAAATGAAACATGACATGAACAGAACTGGCAATTTTTCCACAACAATGGCAAAATGACAAGTAACTACACTTTCAACATTCATAGAATCGTACAATACAGAAGAGGCCCTTTGGCCCAACAAGTCAAAAATACCTTACTACCTACACTTGTCACACTGAGCTGCACTAGGCCCAAAGCCTTGACTGTTGCGACACTTTAAGTGTTTGTCCAAGTGTTTTTTAAAGGTTGTGAGGTTTCCCACCTCAACTACCCTCCCAGGCAGGGCATTCCAGATTCCCGGCATCCTCTGGGGTAAAAGTCTTTTCCTTAAAAATTCCTTCTAAATCTACCACCTTTCACTTTAAAATTACTCCCCCTTGTTATTAGCCCTTCTGACTAAGGGGAACAGCAGCTTCCTATCCACCCTATCTGTGTTCCTCGTGACCTTATACATCTCTATCAGGTTCCCCCTCAACCTTCTCTGCTCCAAAGTAAACAGCCTGAGCTTACTCAACCGCTCTTCATCACTGACATACTCCATCCCAAACAACATGGTGCACTTCAACATAAATCTCTCTGAAGATTAGAAAATAACATACAGCAGTAATTTTAAAAGACTCATAGGCACTCTCTAACCCCCAAGTAAATATAATCTATGGCCAGTACGTGCTCCATATTAGGGCGCAAGATGAAATAGAGATCATTGATCAATATGTGCCAACATTAACATAGAACATAGAACATTACAGCACAGTACAGGCCCTTCGGCCCTCGATGTTGTGCCGACCTGTCATACCAATCTGAAGCCCATCTAACCTACACTATTCCATGTACATCCATATGCTTGTCCAATGATGACTTAAATGTACTTAAAGTTGGCGAATCTACTACCGTTGCAGGCAAAGCGTTCCATTCCCTTACTACTCTCTGAGTAAAGAAACTACCTCTGACATCTGTCCTATATCTTTCACCCCTCAATTTAAAGCTATGCCCCCTCGTGCACACCGTTGCCATCCTAGGAAAAAGGCTCTCCCTATCCACCCTATCTAACCCTCTGATTATTTTATATGTCTCAATTAAGTCACCTCTCAACCTTCTTCTCTCGAACAAAAACAGCCTCAAGTCCCTCAGCCTTTCCTCGTAAGACCTTCCCTCCATACCAGGCAACATGCTAGTAAATCTCCTCTGCACCCTTTCCAAAGCTTCCACATCCTTCTTATAATGCGGTGACCAGAACTGTACGCAATACTCCAAGTACGGCTGCACCAGAGTTTTGTACAGCTGCAGCATAACCTCTTGGTTCCGGAACTCGATCCCTCTGTTAATAAAAGCTAAAACGCTGTATGCCTTCTTAACAGCCCTGTCAACCTAGGTGGCAACTTTCAAGGACCTGTGTACATGGACACCAAGATCTCTCTGCTCATCTACACTACTAAGAATCTTACTATTAGCCCAGTATTTTGCCTTCCGGTTACTCCTACCGAAGTGCAACACCTCACACTTGTCTGCCTTAAACTCCATTTGCCATTTCTCAGCCCATCTCTGCAGCTTATCTATGTCTCTCTGTAACCTACAGCATCCTTTGTCACTATCCACAACTCCACCGACCTTAGTGCCGTCTGCAAATTTACTAACCCATCCTTCTACGCCCTCATCCAGGTCATTTATAAAAATGACAAACAACAGTGGACCCAACACCGACCCTTGCAGTACACGACTAGTAACTGGTCTCCAGGATGAACATTTCCCATCAACCACCACCCTCTGACTTCTTTCAGCAAGCCAATTTCTGATCCAAACTGCTCTATCTCCCACAATCCCATTCCTCCGCATTTTGTACAATAGCCTACTGTGGGGAACCTTATCGAATGTCTTGCTGAAATCCATATACACCACATCAACTGGTTTACTCTCATCTACCTGTTTTGTCACCTTCTCAAAGAACTCAATAAGTTTTGTGAGGCACGACCTACCCTTCACAAAACCATGTTGACTATCTTTAATCAATTTATCCTTTTCTAAATGATTATAAATCCTATCTCTTATAACCTTTTCCAACACTTTACCAACAACTGAGGAAAGGCTCACTGGTCTATAATTACCAGGGTTGTCTCTACTCCCCTTCTTGAACAGGGGAACCACATTTGCTATCCTCCAGTCATCTGGCACTATTCTTTTAGACAATGACGAGTTAAAGATCAATGCCAAAGGCTCGGCAATCTCCTCCCTGGCTTCCCAGAGGATCCTAGGCTAAATCCCATCCGGTCCAGGGGACTTATCTATCTTCACCCTCTGTAGGATTTCTAATACCTCTTCCTTGTGAACCTCAATCCCACCTAGTCTAGCAGCCTGTATCTCAGTATTCTCCTCAACAACAGAGCTTGTAATATCCTGTGACTTTTCACAACAAGAAGATGATCCGTTGAAAGACAGGATTATAGCATGCTTAAAAGATTCTAGCTACTGAGAAGGAAGAAACCCACTTTGAGGAAAGTGATTGAAACATTACTGAAATCCTGAAATAAATCAGTAACAAAGCATGTTCAAGGTAGAATTGACCAAGCCTTGCATTAGGCTGATGGGAATTCCAGGCCAAAATTGCGTAAAAATCATGGATAATCACGACATTTAAAAAGGAGCTGGACGGGTCTATGAATAGGAAGCATTTAGAAGGATTTGGGCCGAATGCTGGCAAATGGGAGAAGATAAATTTAGGATATTTGGTTGGGATGGATAAGTTGGACTGAAGGGTCCATTTCTGTGCTGTATATCTGACTCTATGACAAAAGGCTGGATACAAAGTCTGTGGAAGATGTCACACAAAGGAAAAGAATGCTTATCCAGCATCGCGAGACCGTTCTTTTCACTGAAAAAAACCAAACCATTTTGTGAACAAGTGTATGGCTTGGAGAAAGCACAGCAGCTGAGTACAGATAGTCAGTGGGAAAATATCAATGAGACTCTGACCGCTCACTGGACACGATACAACCAATGGTTCAGTCAATTTAAGAGATGACAAATAGTTTGTGACTGTCAGAATGATGACTCTGACAGGAGAATGTCAAGTCCAAGTTAGTATAAAGTGTAAAATAAGCACACACCATGCAACATAATGCCCTTGAAAAACCTGTGCAACATGGCTAAATGCACTGATCCAAGAATGCAGCCCTTGAAGATAAGTTGGAGGCTACATGAAGGCACCACACTCATTCCAAGGGGACAAATTATTCTTGTATTCCAATATAACAGCAAGAATGTGAATCTAAGAGTTCTGCATCATAGATGTCAAGTGAAACCTCACTTTACAGCCAGAGTGAGTCTGAAGCTGGGATTCGTAACCCTCATTGTAACAATGAAGTTTGTAATATGTGCTAGCACACTAATTCACTGATCATAGGAAAACTCCCTGAGAAGTACATCAATGCTTGCAGTGTCTTCCAGGAGTCTATCACTTAGACGTAGATGAGCTTTCAAAACCAACTCAGCATCTGCCATGAAAAGCTCCAGCTGCAGGTGGTAAAGAAGGGAATAATCCTGAAAGTGACAACATCTACAGCATGAATTAACAACACAGTAGCAGAGAAACAACCTGAAAACTAAGCGTAAACATCAACCCGCAGGATCAAAGTAAAGTTCTAAGGAGATCTCACTACTCCAGACTAGCTATTGAAGGGATTTTGCCATAACTTACAATGCCATAACTGTCAATCAGAAGGATGGCTCCAGCAAATGCGACTGGGCAAAAGCAGCTGCTTTCTATCTACATTATGAATGCCCTTTGGGAGATACAGACGGTTGCTTATGCAGTTGGCATATCCCTTGCTCTGGAGGAATATCAAATACTGAAATATCCAGTAGTTAGTGATCTTTCCAGAGTGGAAGCTAGCTTTGATAATCTGTTAGGTTATTTAGAGATCCAATGGAAGAAGCCATTGCCAACCATTATCACTGTCGAGTGTACCCGCTAGACACAACTCCTCAGGTGAATGTGGAACTGAAAATGAATATTAAAGATGTCGGAAGTCAAGTACACACGTCAAATACTGACAGCTAAAGGGGTCCATCCAAATCCTGAAAAGGTGAGAGTTGCAGTGACCAATAGATAGAAAAGCAGTGCAATGATTTGGCACATTCACCAACTTTTCACTAAAGCTGCTGCTCAGTTTGTCATTGGAATATGAAGAATTGCATGAACTGATTGCCAAAATGGTGCAGTGGCTGTGGGGCACAGACAAGCCGTGTTTAGTAATGCCAACAGAACCTGCTGAAATACTGTGATGTAACTGACAAAGTCACGCTACAGTGTGATACTAACAAAACAGAACTTGATTAACTATCTTTGATTTTGAACTTCTACCTGTAGCAACCTCAGGTAACATTTGCATTTCTGGCAACATCTGATCTGAAGAAGAGTTGTAATAGATTCAAAACGTTAACTCTGTTTCTCGAACTGTGGATACTGCCAGATCTGCTGAGTTTCTCCAGCACTTTGTGTTTGTTTCTGACAACAGCAGTTTTTGCTTTTATCTGAGAACTAAAATGCTGAAATCCAATTATATCTTTTTCAGAAATCTCCACAATTTCACTTTGTAATGAAATAAACATTTCACAAAAATAAAATCCAGACATATTCCAAGACAGGAGGCTTTGTCACCCCAAGCATACAGATATTGGGGTGACGTTCCCACTGAAGCAGCACCACTACACTCTTTAGCAAAAGGGAAAATTCAGCCTCAGTGATAATGGGAACTGCAGATGCTGGAGAATCCAAGATAATAAAGTGTGGAGCTGGATGAACACAGCAGGCCAAGCAGCATCTCAGGAGCACAAAAGCTGACGTTTTGGGCCTAGACCCTTCATCAGAGAGGGGGATGGGGTGAGGGTTCTGGAATAAATAGGGAGAGAGGGGGAGGCGAACCGAAGATGGAGAGAAAAGAAGATAGGTGGAGAGGAGAGTATAGGTGGGGAGGTAGGGAGGGGATAGGTCAGTCCAGGGAAGTCGGACAGGTCAAGGAGGTGGGATGAGGTTGGTAGGTAGGAGATGGAGGTGCGGCTTGGGGTGGGAGGAAGGGATGGGTGAGAGGAAGAACAGGTTAAGGAGGCAGAGACAGGCTGGACTGGTTTTGGGATGCAGTGGGTGGGGGGGAAGAGCTGGGCTGGTTGTGTGGTGCAGTGGGGGCTCCAGTCGCGAACCATTCCCACTCCCCCTCCCATTCCTCAGACGACATGTCCATCATGGGCCTTCTGCAGTGCCACAATGATGCCACCCGAAGTTTGCAGGAACAGCAATTCATATTCCGCTTGGGAACCCTGCAGCCCAATGGTATCAATGTGGACTTCACCAGCTTCAAAATCTCCCCTTCCCCCACCGCATCCCAAAACCAGCCCAGTTCGTCCCCTCCCCCCACTGCATCACACAACCAGCCCAGCTTTCCCCCCCACCCACTGCATCCCAAAACCAGTCCAGCCTGTCTCTGCCTCCCTAACCTGTTCTTCCTCTCACCCATCCCTTCCTCCCACCCCAAGCCGCACCTCCATCTCCTACCTACTAACCTCATCCCACCTCCTTGACCTGTCCATCTTCCCTGGACTGACCTATCTCCTCCCTACCTACCCCCTCCCCCCACCTATACTCTCCTCTCCACCTATCTTCTTTTCTCTCCATCTTCGGTCCGCCTCCCCCTCCCTATTTATTCCAGAACTCTCACCCCATCCCCCTCTCTGATGAAGGGTCTCAGCCCAAAACGTCAGCTTTTGTGCCCCTGAGATACTGCTGGGCCTGCTGTGTTCATCCAGCCTCACATTTTATTATCCAAAATTCAGCCTTATGCTGGTCTCATTTACTTCCTCTTTACAGCCACAGTAATTGTCTCCATCACCAACTCAGCACTTTTGAAATCGTATGCCATTAGCAATTGAGGTATTCCAGTATTTATTTTGCAGATGTAAATTAATTTTGCATGCTTTGCCATTCAGTCATTCCCTGAAAGGATTACAGTTTCACTGGTGCATGCAGCATTGATTAGTGATCAACTGCATTGGAAAAAATGTTGAATTTCTTTTCTTGGAGGGTCAATAGCATTTGGAATTCTGTCCCCAGTGGGTGACCTGGTCATTGAAATATGCTAAAGGCTGAGGTGGACATATTAACACATGAATCAAGATTTATCCGTGAGAGGACAGGAAATTAAAGTTAAGGCCATATCAAACCGGGCATAGAACATAGAACATAGAACAGTACAGCACAGAACAGGCCCTTCAGCCCACAATGTTGTGCCGACCATTGATCCTCATGGATGCACCCTCAAATTTCTGTGACCATATACATGTCCAGCAGTCTCTTAAATGACCCCAATGACCTTGCTTCCACAACTGCTGCTGGCAACGCATTCCATGCTCTCACAACTCTCTGCGTAAAGAACCTGCCTCTGACATCCCCTCTATACTTTCCACCAACCAGCTTAAAACTATGACCCCTCGTGCTAGCCATTTCTGCCCTGGGAAATAGTCTCTGGCTATCGACTCTATCTATGCCTCTCATTATCTTGTATACCTCAATTAGGTCCCCTCTCCTCCTCCTTTTCTCCAATGAAAAGAGACCGAGCTCAGTCAACCTCTCTTCATAAGATAAGCCCTCCAGTCCAGGCAGCATCCTGGTAAACCTCCTCTGAACCCTCTCCAAAGCATCCACATCTTTCCTATAATAGGGCGCCCAGAACTGGACGCAGTATTCCAAGTGCGGTCTAACCAAAGTTTTATAGAGCTGCAACAAGATCTCACGACTCTTAAACTCAATCCCCCTGTTAATGAAAGCCAAAACACCATATGCTTTCTTAACAACCCTGTCCACTTGGGTGGCCATTTTAAGGGATCTATGTATCTGCACACCAAGATCCCTCTGTTCCTCCACGCTGCCAAGAATCCTATCCTTAATCCTGTACTCAGCTTTCAAATTCGACCTTCCAAAATGCATCACCTCGCATTTATCCAGGTTGAACTCCATCTGCCACCTCTCAGCCCATCTCTGCATCCTGTCAATGTCCCGCTGCAGCCTACAACAGCCCTCTACACTGTCAACGACACCTCCGACCTTTGTGTCGTCTGCAAACTTGCTGACCCATCCTTCAATTCCCTCGTCCAAGTCATTAATAAAAATTACAAACAGTAGAGGCCCAAGGACAGAGCCCTGTGGAACCCCACTCACCACTGACTTCCAGGCAGAATATTTTCCTTCTACTACCACACGCTGTCTTCTGTTGGCCAGCCAATTCTGTATCCAAGCAGCTAAGTTCCCCTGTATCCCATTCCTCCTGACCTTCTGAATGAGCCTTCCATGGGGAACCTTATCAAATGCCTTACTGAAGTCCATATACACCACATCCACAGCTCGACCCTCATCAACCTTACTAGTCACATCCTCAAAAAACTCGATAAGGTTTGTAAGGCATGACCTACCCCTCACAAAGCCGTGTTGACTGTATTTGATCAAGCCATGCTCTTCCAGATGGTCATAAATCTCATCCCTCAGAATCCATTCTAACACCTTGCAGACGACAGACGTGAGACTTACCGGTCTATAATTGCCGGGGATTTCCCTATTTCCTTTCTTGAAGAGAGGAATTACATTTGCCTCTCTCCAGTCCTCAGGTACGACTCCAGTGGAGAGCGAGGATGCAAAGATCTTCGCAAGTGGCGAAGCAATTGCATTTCTCGCTTCCCAAAGCAGCCGAGGACAAATCTGATCCGGGCCTGGCGACTTGTCAATCTTAATGTTTGACAAAATTTTCAGTACATCAGCTTCCTCTATCTCTATTCATTCCAGCATGCACACCTGCTCTTCAAAGGTTTCATTCACTACACAGTTCGATTCTTTCGTAAAGACAGAAGCAAAAAACTCATTTAGGGCTTCCCCTACCTCCTCAGGCTCCACACACAAGTTCCCTATGCTATCCCTGATCGGCCCTACTCTTTCTTTGACCATTCTCTTATTCCTCACATAAGTGTAAAATGCCTTTGTGTTTTCCCGGATTCCTTCTGCCAAGCCTTTCTCGTGCCCCCTCCTGGCTCTCCTCAGACCATTTTTGAGCTCCTTCCTTGCCTGCATGTAATCCTCTCTAGCTGAACTTGACCCTAGCTTCCTCCACCTTATGTAAGCTACCTTCTTCCTTTTCACTAGAAAAGGAATGCATGATCGCATTGACTGTCTGATGAAGGGTCTGGGCCCGAAACATCAGTGTTTGTGCTCCTAAGATGCTGCTTGGCCTGCTGTGTTCATCCAATTCCACACTTTGTTATCAGGGAAAGCTCAGTTACTTTTGTTTCAACATGTAGCTTGTGAAACCTCTAGACCAGGAATACTTGGCTAGAAACCACCAGGGTGTACAGTGGCTCAGTGGTTAGCACTGCTGCCTCAGAGCGCCAGGGACCTGGGTTCGATTCCACCCTTGGGCAACTATCTGTGTGGAGTTTGCACATTCTTCCCGTGTCTGCATGGGTTTCCTCTGGGTGCTCCTGCTTCCTCCCACAGCCTAAAAATAAATTTGCAGCTTAGGTGGATTTGCCATGCTAAATTGCCTGTAGTGCCCAGGGATGTTAAGGTTAGGTGGGTTAGACATGGGAAGCACAAGGGTAGGGGAATGAGTCTGGGTGGGATGCTCTTTGGAGGGGCAGTGTGGACTTGCTGGGCCGAATGGCCTGTTTTCCTACTGTAGGGATTCTATGATTATTAAACAACCTGGAAAATCTAAGATTTCTGTTTATTGAGTATCCATGTAAGAAAACGTAACTGCTTCTCCCCAGTTCTGCCCTTTGAACCATAAATTTGAAACTAAAGATTTGATATTGAGTGATAATTTATGGATTCATTGAGTTTTACGGCACACAAACGGAGCCTTCAGTCCAACTCGTCTGTACCAACCAGAAATCCCAATCTGACCTAGTCCCATTGGCCAGCTTTTGGCCCAAATCCCTCAAAATCCTTTCTATTCATGTACCCATCCAGATGCCTTTTAAATGTTGTAATTGTACCAGCCTCCCCCAGTTCGTCTGGCAGCTCGTTCCAGACACACACCACCCTCTGCATGAAAAAGATATCCCTCAAGTCTCTTTCAATCTTGCCCCTCTCACCTTAATGATTTACAGTCTCTACTGAACCAGGTGGGCCATGGTTTAATAATGATCACAGAGTCTGCTAAGGACACAAATTATGCTGATATGCTGTTCTGGTGCTGTTGATGCCCCACAATGTTTTGGGTTGGTCAATATGTCTTTGTGCCGAGATGAATATACTCCACTTAATACTGAAATAGTGCATCACTACATAATAGTGGATTCTTCATGCTGAAGAATAAAGTTTTAGCATCCCAAGGACAATGCATTGATCGCCTTTGTGAATATTATCATTGCCACGTCTGTGACAAATTGATTGTGGCAAATGAGGTGAAGTAGCTTCCTTCTGTGTGTTGACTCAGTTTGGCACTCCTGGGTCAGTTTTGCTGTGCAGGTGAAATTCTTTTGGTCATTACAGCTTCTGTCACTAATGTTCCACATGGTTCATCACCAGTTGAAGGTAATTGATCGTTCCCTTGGCTTTGTTTGACCTGAAGGCATAAGAATTCACAACATCCTGAGCTAATTTTTCTGATCCCAGATCATTCCACCTGATTGTAAATGTTGTTTGCTTACTGCTAATAGCCTTATTCTGAGGTGAACCAGAATCACTGCCCCCGATAAAATTTAGCTACTCAGCAAACACAGTTTATTTCAAATTGTTTTTCCTTTAAATTATTTTTTGTGTTATCCATGCAAATAATTCATCACAGAACAAAAAATCAAAATATTAAAAAAACTGGATACAAAATTAGCTGAGCGATAAACACCAGAGAGCAGTGGTCAATGGTTATTTTTCTGGATGGAAGAAAGTTTATGCTGAAGTTCCCCAGGGTCCGTATTGGAATCCTTGCTTTTCCCGATATATATTCATGCTCTAGATCTTGGTGTCCAGGAACAATTCCAAAATTTGTAGGTGATAGTAAACCTGAAGGAGTTGTAAACTTGTAAGGAGGACAGTGTCAAACTCAAAAGGGCATTAACAAGTTGCATCTGCAGTTCCTGCTATCGCTTGACAAGTTGATGGATAGGTGGCAGATGAGCTTCAGTCAAGAGACATGTGAGGTGATGCAGTTTGGAAGGAAGAATGTTAATATAAAATTCTAGAAGGGACACAAGGACAGAGGAGCAGATCATCACACAGATCCCTGAAGGTGGCAGGACAGATGGAGAGAGCAGTTAGTAAAGCATACAGTGCTTTCAGCTTTATTAATGAGGTATAGAGTAAAAGAGCTGGAGTTGGGTAATGATGTTGAACTTGTCCAAGACGCTTGTGAGACTTCGGTTGGACGATTATGTACAATTGTGGGCACTGCATCGTAAGACGGATGCGAATGCATTGGAAAGAGTGTAGAAACAATTTCAAAGACTAGTTCCAGAAATGAGAAATTTCAGTGAAGAGGATAGATTGAAGAAGTTGGAACTGTTTTCTCACTGGAGAGAAGAAGACAGCGGAAATTTAATCGAGGTTTTAATATCATGAGTGCACTGTATAGTATACTATAGTAGATACTTCAGTAGACAGAGAGAAGCTGTTCCCACTTGTAAAAGAAAGAAAAAGTGAGACGGCATAGATTTAAAGTGGTGTCAAATGAGAAAAGGGTCATGTGAGAGAAATCTTTATCATACAGTGAGTCATTGGAGTATAGAATACACTGCCTAGGAATATGGTGGAGACAAAGTCAGTGAGCATTCTGAGGGTATTGAATGATTATTTACTTGGAAACATTATGCAGGGATGTGGAAACAGGCAGGAGATTGGCAGTAATCAGTGCACGCACATTGGGCTGAATGGCCTCTTTCTGCATTGTACCAATTCGGTGATTCTCTGACGTGAAAGAAACAGTTTAATTTTTTTTTAATAACAAGCATGAAACCTAAATAGTTATTTTCCTATTGGCAGCCCACAAATGACCAGATTTAAGAAATTTCTGGTGAGATTTGGATTTGAATCACAGTAAAAGAGATGGTGTTGGGGAATAGATGAAATTTTGATTTGCTCTATGTTTTAAGATCTTTCAAACTGTGTTCTACATTTCGATGATTTTGTTCTGTTAGTTTTCTTGCGTCATAAACTTCTGTTTTATTTTTGAAGAAAATCTGCCACGGTGTGTGCTAATGGTTGTAAGTGACCATCACACTTAATGAAAAAGTATGATCTGTCAAACTAGGTTTCAGTTTAGGATCTGAATTTCCCTGTAGTAATATTAGCTGGGGTCATATCAGCTGAAGAAATAACTTCACTTTGGAGTCTTTTATTTTCTAACCAAAAATTGTGGTCATTGTTCAGCAGCCAAATGCTTGTTTGAAATATCTTTCGGTGACATACAGATAGAATGCTTCATTCGACGTGACGTCCTAAGGCTGGAACTGCCCTGATTTCTCTGATACATAATACTTCCCCTCACTTGGCACATTTCAACTCAATGAGAACATAAACACATGTTTTCCCTGCAAATCCAAGTTTATATTCTAGCCAACCAGCAAGCATTATCATCAGTTGAATCAGTTTTGGGTGTTAAAAGTTCTAAGTTTATCATTTGAGGAAAATTCTGCCCAAAATATATATCTATTTTGAAAGCTTCTGTTTTGATTGTTTGGATTAGAAATTGAGGCTGGTGCACCCAAGGGAATTAGACCATCTGAGGCTGCGTTTTATTAATATCCTTCTGTAATGTAACTGTGGTATTCACCTCACTTACAGCATAATTCATCCGTTAAACTTCCTCCATGTTTATCGACAGGAGAGTTCACTCCAGAGATGCAACTGAGAATACGACAGGAGATAGAAAAAGAAAAGAAGGTGGAACAATGGAAGGAGAACTTTTTTGAGAATTACTATGGCCAAAAGTAAGCAATTTCATCATATTTTGATCACTGTTTCGCCTCTTATTCTGGTATGCCATTTTTGGGGCAATAAGGTATTTAATTTTGAGTGAAAGTTTCCTGGTCAGTCATTCATTGGTGGAATCGTCAACAATCTTACCTAAGATTACAAAGGGATTTTGATCAATTGGGCAGTAGACTGGAGGGTGGCAGATAGAGTTTAATTCGGACAAATTATTTTAATTTGGGTGCACGGTGCCTCAGTGGTTAGCACTGAAGTCTCACAGCGTCAGGGACCCGAGTTCAATTCCAGCCTCAGGTATCTGTCTGTTTGGAGTTTGCACATTCTCCCTGTGTTTGCGTGGGTTTCCTCCGGGTGCTCGGGTTTCCTCCCACAGTCCAAAGATGTACAGGTTAAGGTGGATTGGCCACGCTAAATTGCCCGTAGTGTTCAGGGGTGTGTGGGTTACAGGGGGATGGGTCTGGGTGGGATGCTTCAAGGGGCGGTGTGGACTTGTTGGGCCGAAGGGCCTGTTTCCACACTGTAGGGAATCTAATCTATTCTAATCTAATCTAAATGTGAGGTATTGCATTTTGATTAAATAAAGGCAGGACATATAGAGTTAATGGTAGGGCGCCGGGTGGTGTTGTCGAACAGAGAAACCTAGGAATTCAGGTACATAGATCTTTGAAAGCAGCATCATGGGTCGACAGAATGTTAAGAAGGCATTAAGCACACTGGCCTACATTGCTCAGACATTTGAGTAGAGGAGTTGGGATGTCATATTGAGGTTGGTGAGGCCTCTTCTGGAGAATTTTGGTTGCCTTGCTAAAAGAAAAATATTATTAAAATGGAGAGAGTTCAGAATAGATTTACCAGGATGTTTCTGGGACTGGAGTTATAAGGATAGACTAGGAACTTTTTTCACTGGAGCGTAGGAAGTTAAGGGGTTATCTTACTGAGGTTTATAAAATCATGAGGGATATGGATAGGGTGGATAGCAAGAGCCTTGACCCCAGGATGGATGGGTTCAAACTAAGAGACATATTGGTAAGGTGAGAGGAGAAAGATTTAATAGGGACCTGAGGGGCAACGTTTTCACACAGAGGGTGGTTTGTTCGTGGAATGATCTGCCAGAGGAAGTGGTAGATGTGGGTACAGTTACAGCATTTAAAAGACATTTAGATAAGTACATGTATAGGAAAGGTTTGGAGGGATTTGGGCCAAACACAGGCAGGTGGGATGTGATTATTTCGGGAAACTTGGTCAGTGTGGACGAGGTGGTCTAAGGGGTCTGTTTCCACGCTGTATGACTCTATGACTCTATTCGTGGTGCTGTTGCACAGCAGATGCTGGTTTGAGACAGCAGGATGAGCCAGAGTTTTAGCCAGAGTGTCTCCTTAAATAAAGAAGAGACATTCTTTCAGTATAAAGGCAAAAGAAAAACTGTATTTAATATAGTCTTGAATATTAATTGTAAAATTTTCGTTTGCATTATGCAGACAATTATAGCTGCCATTTTCGCATTTGCAGGCTATAAATATGTCCTACAGCCCACAAAATTCATAGTGGTCTAATCTCTGTGCAGAGCTTTTTCAGATCTTTGAAATAAATCAAGAAAGACAACTGATCAATATGCTAACGCTTCTGCAGTTGTGGACGTGTATGGACCGCATTTGATTGACAATGTTTGCAAAAATATCAAAGTAATCTTTGATATAAATTATTGTTACACACCAGTCCACTTTACTGACGAGATCACTAACTCTAACTGACATTAAATTGAGACAATCTAATCCAGAGATGTTCATAATCAGTTTTTAGTTTGTGGATAATTGAAGTATACGATGTTGTATGTACAGGTATGAAAGTACTGAACACAAGTTTAAAAAGTCCTTTTAGATTTTTAGTTGTTTCTGACACTGTTTTGCAAATAACTTAAACATTTTGCAGTTCTGGCATAAGTCTGGAAGACTCCGAAAAGCTGACTTCATTGTCGAATAATGTTGAGGATCATCAACATCATCAACCCAAACAACCCCCTCTCCAATCAGTCACAGAAGAAACTTCTATCAAGGCAGAGACACCAGCTGAGCCAAAAGAAGAAGCTGACAATAAAGCAATAACCAAAGAAGAAGGCATGCCAATAATAGAAGCAAAGGTTGAAGCAATAGAAAAATCTCCAATCTCTTCCAAACAGTGTTGCAGCAAACCATCTCCAGATATTAAAACCCATCAAGATGATAAACCTTTGGAGATTAGTACTCTGCCTGAGAAGAAGGTGGATCTTGAACTGACTCCTTCAATGTTACAGCAAGATAATCAAACTCCAAAAGTAGGCTCTGTTATCTCCCAAGAAGCTAAAGCCTCAGTACCCAAGGCAGAATTAGACCAAAACCAGTCCAAGTTAGAGAGTTCAGAAACATCTGAAAATAAAGAGCCTGGGGCTGTAAATTCAGTGGAAAGCAAGACCCCTGAGTCCTCTAAGGAAGACCAAGTTCTAAAATCTACTGAAGAAATGGAAGCTATTGCCGAGAGTCTTAAAAGGAAGTCTACCAGTGAAGAAGATTCTCTGCTCAGTCCTGAGAAAAAGCCTCGCGTTGTGGAAACCCAGTTATTTCGGACCCCACCTAAGGACTTTCCCAGAAACAAAGATGAGCCACGTGAACTCAAAGTCCCACCTCTTAAGGTACTTGAAATCTTGCTGTTTACCTCATCCAGGTTTTATCCCAGGTGCGACAAACAATGCACAGGGTTCAGTCAGGTAAAATCCGCCATCAGTCAAAGAACCAATGGGGAACTGTACTGTACGCAGGCTGGATGTGGCCATCATCAGCCCTTCCCCACTAAGTGGGTCCCTGGTGACAGAAGTCCACTCCAATCTGCCAGCTAATGAGAAGCTGCCAGGCCCCTACATCAAACACAGACTGCCAGATAGGAATAGACCGACACTCACATACACAGGGTCAATGCTCATGACCTGAGCTACCAGTAAATTGAAGTGGGCTCAGGTGCTAGTTGGCTCATTATTTAATCCAATAGATAATACCTCCATCCCCAGCCACCCCACCATCAGCAGCTGGGATGCCCATATCAGCCCTCCACTTCATCAGAGAAGATTGGCCATTGCCAGAAAACTGATGCAGTGCCCATCCCTTGATTAGGTGGTGATAGAAGCATGTTTCCCAGCACATCAGGACTGCATTCCGTCCAGGCCACTGTGAGAGAGACAGGGAGAGAGGGAGAGAGAGAGAGGGGGAGAGCGAGAGAGAGAGAGAGAGAGAGCGAGCGAGAGAGAGAGAGAGCGAGAGAGACTCTTAGTTTAAGTTACGTCATGCTGACTATGGTGTCACTAGGAAACAATACATTTCTGGATGAGTCTGACATTGATGTTAGGACATACTGATTACAAGGAGATGGTGAATCTGTAATAAATGGAAATATTTATATCTGGAAAGAAAATTTGTGGGGAAACACAGTAAGATGCAACTCAGAAAGAGATCATTCTGTCTATGTTGCCTGCACTGAGTTTTTTTTAAAATCCCATCCAGTTTTCCCCACTTACCTGTTGTTACACCAAAGCACACCAAATCTTTTGCAATATATATCCAGTTTTCTTTTGGAAGTTATTGTTAAACCTGATGCTACAGCACATTCTAGATCTAAACAACTCACTGTGTGAAACTCTCAGTTCAGGTGCCTTTGCCAGATATTTAAATCTGTGTCCTCTAGTTACAAACATTGTACAATAGGTTTCTCAGTGTTTATTGAGATAAACATTTTGAACACCTCTATGAAATTTTCTTCTAAACTTTCCCCTAAAGACAAATGATCAGAATTTTTGTTGTGTCTCGTTACCAGTGAAGCACATCATCCTGCTACCATTTCCTGTGCACACTCCCTTATGGTCTTGACAGCTTCCTGAGAGTGTGGGTGTTCAGATTGTTACAACACTCCACTTAGGGGCAAAACAGTGTTTTACACTTCTCTATTCTGCACCTCTATTTATAAAGCGTTGAATGTGAGTGTATTGCAATACCACATTACACTTTATTTCGCAGACACCCAAATAAGCTCAGAGTTTCTTTAGCAGGTCTTGGCAAACAGTTTAATTTCCCACTTTGCATGTTATGAGAGGTCAATCAGGAACAATGTACTTTCTGTGATAATGGGAACTGCAGATGCTGGAGAATCCAAGATAATAAAGTGTGAAGCTGGATGAACACAGCAGGCCAAGCAGCATCTCAGGAGCACAAAAGCTGACGTTTCGGGCCTAGACCCTTCATCAGAGCTGTGATGAAAGGTCTAGGCCCGAAACGTCAGCTTTTGTGCTCCTGAGATGCTGCTTGGCCTGCTGTGTTCATCCAGCTCCACACTTTATTATCTTACTATGTACTTTCACTTTGGTTTTAAGCTTCAATGAAGGACTGGTTAAATCTTAGGTTTAAGAAACTGTGTGTAAGTTTAACACCGGTTAAAATCCATGCAACTGTGGGCAGGGTTTTATACTTGGCTGCCAGTGGGACTGTGACTGAGAGTTTAGGGTCACAGGAAGCCAGGTTGTGCAGGGATTTTCGATTGGAAATGAGCCCCTATGAAGGAAACAGCCTCCCTCATTTTCCCACCCAAAGCCTGAGCAGATTTGCCTGCTGACATGCTGCCACACTAACCTCAAAAATATGACAAGGCCGTAAGTGGCCCGTTAAGAACATCAATTGATTGGGGCAGGAGGCTTTCTGAGGGCGTGCCTGTAGCCTGGTAAATGAGGCAGACAGGCATCAGGAAAGGCAGCCACAGGGCTTTACAAATCTCTCGACATACTCATTGGAGACTGTGGAATTCTGCCTCTGTTTTGGTGTAAAGCTCAGTAAGCAGACGATTGTTCTCTTAATCTTCTTTCTTTTCAATTCCTTCTAGATTCCAGTCTCAAGAATCAGACCTGTGCCTACCCAGACTAGCCAGGTCTCTCCAAGGGCCACTTTCCCACAGCTCGTCATTAGTCCTGGGAGAACTGGAGCCAGGACTCTTGCAGACATCAAAGCTAAAGCTCAACTGGCCAAGGCCCAGCGGGCAGCAGCAGCAGCAGGAGGAGGAGCAGTTCCAGGCCCAGGTCCAGGGGGAGGGAGTGGAGGGGGTGGAGGGACTGCGCTCACTAAGTCTTCAGGACAGGGGAGCACCTTGGATGTGGACGGAACTGGAGGCAGGAGAGGTGTTGGAGGGCCCTTGTTTGATAATTCAGGACAACATTCCAGAACACGCCCAGAGGCTGCAACCAAGGTCCCAACCAGTATGGCTACGAGAACACAATTACAGCAAGCCCCCGAGGCGCAGTGCCTACCTGCAATTAGCAATGCAGGCTCCAGCAAACCCTCAACCACAATGACCACACCAACATTAACATTATCATCAAGTGCACATGCACCAACATCTGTGACTTCACTGCCATCCTCACACACCTGCCCAGTGACAACAAACAGTACAGCAACAAAACCTACTCCTGTTCCATTGAAGACACAAACTACAAACCAGATTCCCAGTGCAGCCTTGACACATGTTTTGAAACCTGGATCTGTTTGCAGAGGTTCGGAGTATGCAAAGATGGCAACTCAAAGCTCAGGAAATTTTGCGGTGCACAGTAAAGCAGGTGAAGTGAGTATTCAGCCTTTGACAGACTCTAATGTTAGAGTGCCAGATGTAAACAGAAAGCTGCTTTCTGAGACTCAGCTGCCTTCCCTTTCACAGAGGAGCCATCAGGTTCCAGCTTCTGCCGGTGTCTTTGTCACAGCAGCTGGTTCTATTTCTGTGGCACCTGGAAACACAGAAGGGACTTTACTAGTGTCTGAGGCAATGACAAATGTAGAAAGCCCTGTAATTACACCTGCTACATCTACACCTTTACTTTGCACCTCACATGATGTACCTAGCCTTAAAGCACAAGAACTTGTTTGTGGAACCATACCAAAAATGAGTTCCTCCATCCCTGCAAATAATCCATTGGTTACACAGTTGCTGCAGGGGAAGGAAGTGTCACTGGAGCAATTCCTGCCAAAGCCTCTAACCAAAGCAGAGATGAAGCCTGTATATCAGTTTCCGAAAAGTTCACTCGACCAGAAAATGAAGCCATTGCCTGATGGCACGTTGGTAGTGTCGGTGACTATGGCGAGTGCCAGCACTGTGATTCAGGACTCCGGTGAGGTACCTACTGACCTGATCAAAGGAAGAGAATCTCAGACGGTACCAGAGCAAGTCCTTGGATCAGTTGAGCAGCAGAGACAGCAAGAGCTGTTTGAACAGGCTGCAAAACAGAGTTCTACCAGTGAAGAGCAGCAGACCAGTGCTGCTGAGCCAGTCTGTACTCAGTCAGAAACACTCAGCAGCACGACCCAAGAGAGAATACAGCCAGCCGCTCTGAGTAATGTGCAGAGCCAAACCTTAGCTCCAGTATCTTTACAACACAATGCCAACAATTCAGCTTTTCCTTCCACAGGGGCTTCAGTTGGTCAAAGATCGAGGTTTGGTTTGATGGGGACAAAGTCTGCCCTTAAACCGGCTGTATCTGGTCACTATCTCCTGAACACAGCAACGTATGGAAGAGGTTCAGAGAGCTGGAAAAGAGCCCATGTTCAA
Source organism: Stegostoma tigrinum (assembly GCF_030684315.1). Taxonomy (NCBI): domain Eukaryota; kingdom Metazoa; phylum Chordata; class Chondrichthyes; order Orectolobiformes; family Stegostomatidae; genus Stegostoma; species Stegostoma tigrinum. The sequence continues at coordinate 131,007,640 of NC_081357.1, read as the reverse complement.
AGTACTGAGGCTCATGTTGGTATAAATGGCCTGGTGGAGACATCTGATGGTGATGTTAAGGAGGGCATAGTAAAACAAGTGGATGGTAACATTCAGGTAGCATCAGAACCAATAAACAGCTCAGTGTCCTGTCATCCTCCACCTGTACTAATTAAAGCAGAGCAAGATTCTACCCAGATGGGTGACAGCATTGCCTGCCCTCAACTAGATCATTTGTCCAGCGGATATTTGAAAGTGGAAGCACCCACACATGAATATAGACACACTGGAAAGGAGAACACTCCTTTACTGGCTCCTGCACAAATGGCTGGTATATCTGTGACTAAAGAATTCTATCAGGGACTCCAGTCAAACTTAGCCCATGTTGGTGGTGGCAAATTCATGCAGAGTCACCAAGACCCTTACAGGATATCCAGCCTATCTGTAGGATTTCAACAGCCTTCTCAGCACCAAGAGAAGCTTCCCACTTCAGGAAACCGTGCAAGTTCCCAGTTTGCATTTAAACCAGTTCAGAGTAGTAGTATCAATGTTCCTTCTGTTTCATCTGTAAACCATTGCTCCACATTGACAGGAATGTCTGTGTACAGCCAAGTCTCAAATAACTCCGGAAATATGGTGTCATTCTCCGTTACTGTGACAACACTTCCTGCTGGTCAGTCAATAAATACAAGCAGCCAATCTGCCCAAACATTTCCTGAAGGTGGTACCATGGATGACTCTCCTTCTAAATGTTATTGCAGGCTTAAAGCCATGATTATGTGTAAAGGATGCGGAGCATTTTGTCACGATGACTGCATTGGACCATCTAAATTATGTGTTTCTTGTCTGGTGGTACGATAAATAAACCTGGTTTCCTTCATTAGAAAGAAATTTATCTGGACTGGCATATGCCATGCACAAGAGAAATATCCAATCAGAAAAAAAGTTATATCAAATTTATTAACAATGGCACCTTTTTTCTAGGCTTCCTTGGCTGGTATGTGTTAAATGAGACAGAGTTTGCACTAAAGATCATGCTCAGATTGTATTCTATTTTTTTCAGACAAAATTTTGAACAGAAGTGAACAGGGTAACTAATGAAAACATGTTTGATATATTATTTAAATGCCTGATCATATTAACAGGGCCCTTGTGTATTTTAGCCTTTTCTCCCCTCAACCTTCCCTTAGCCTCTAATACATTGACATGAAAGAGCAAATGTGAAATTTGCACAGCCAGTGAACACTGCATTTGCTAACCCAATTTCTTCACCTCAGAACAAGATTGGTGAGTACAAGTTTTCCAGGCTAGGCAGTGAACTTGCGACTTTTCATAATGAATACTTGTTTAGGTAGAATCTAAACTCTTAAATCCCAAAGCTGACACTTTTTGTTAATTGCTGCACTTGGGTTTCAATTGGAGAGATTGGCAAATGCTAAAATACAGGCAATACAGCTGTAATGTCAACAAGTAAAACTAAATACAGTCAGGATCAGAGCCTCCAGACTTTGAGATGAACTGTAGAGCATGTGCTGACATCATGTTACTGAAGAAAGAACTGCACTGTTACTGAATTTAAATAAAACTCCATCAATCTGCTGTAACAAGCATTAATCTTTTTAATACAAAATATTAGCCATCAGACCGTATTTGAAGGTTGGAAAACACACTAATTGAGTATAATTTAGAAGGTGCAACTTTGCAAATGGTCTTTATCATTAAGATTGTTGCAGTGTAAACATACGAAAAACCCACCGTGATTGCATTGTATGTTTTCTCTTAGGAACTCTTTGAAATCTCAATGCAAGGAATAATGAGGAGACCATAATAGGATTTTAATCGTTTCCATTTCCAGGAATAATGATAGGATAAATGGTTAAGGAATTTCCACCATATCAGTTTCATGTTTCAATGACTTCATTTTAAAATATGTATTCAAATAATTGTCCCAGCTGTCTCCTTTTGTCATAGAAAAATCTTCCCTTAATGAAATTTTATTGATCAAAACCCTAGAATAGTATTCCAGACCAGCTTGGTGTCTGTGATATGATAAAGAGAAGCTTTCAGATCAACATTTAGTACTTACAGATACCTCAGTTTTTTGATGAGGTCAGCATACTAACAATTAAATCAGGAATAAACAGCATCGCTTAAGTTCAAAATTCTAACATAATGATGTTCACTAATCTGTTAGCTACACCAGAAGTCAGCAATGTTCCTCTTACTATGAGAGGTGAGCACAGTGCAGCCTGGTAACTGATCATTACAATTGCCTTTGACTTCCAGTAGATTTTAGCAGGTGTCTATGATTTGTGGAACATGTCACATACAGATTGAAAGGTTACAGACAGGTCTTGTAGTCGACAACTTTCTTTAAGGGGCCAACAAAATGACCTAATTTGTTGATAACGGCAAGTTCTTTTTCCTAATCTCCCTTTTAATGTTGTTAAAAACAATAAAGTCCAGCATTCTTTAATTGTTGCTCGACACATGACAGTAGCTTACCAAGTTTTGTTTAATTTATGTCAGTTTGGATTTTAACAGGGTTGTAAATCTTCCCACTGCTTCTTGTTGTCTTTGAAGACATTAATATTCTGCCTTTTGATGCAAATTTTTGAGGATCTATTGAGTAAATAGTAGAGAAAATGTAAAAAATAAATTAGGCCTATATATAGTTTTTAAAATAAAACTGTTTTTCACAAATACCAATATAGAAATCACTATTTTTAAAATAAATAAAGGATTTTTAAAGAATTTAAAAGATAAAGAACATTTCTTTCACTTTATATTGGTTGCACATCATGTTTTGTGTTAAAATCAAATAAGTGGCAAAATATTTAATATTTTGCTTCCAATAGTAATAACCTAAATAAAATCCCCCATGGCAGTTATAATAAAGTTGCATGGTCAGTAATATTGAAAATACTCAATACTTAAAACTGTATCAGTAAATGGTCTATGTTGTCATTAGAGGCAATTGGAATTATTGCCACATTATGCCACTTGTAAAGAACATAGAATCTTTATTTCTGGTATTGTCTTTCTTGTTACAGATTATATTTTTCTCTCAAAAAATTTTAAAACCTGTTCTTATAATGGAGAGTGTACATTTGAAATATAACTCCTGTATGAAATGTATTTTATCACCAGAACAACAGCAAATAAAGATAGCTGTTATATCCTTTGTGTTTGCAATCATGGAAATGTGGTTTGAAACTCCATATTGATGAATTGTATCGGTGAGTCTCTGTCCAGCTTTGGGTTATCAATGAGATCTGCCTTCAGGGCTGGAGACAAATTCTGGATCACTGATAATTAGTTCTTCTCCACAGAATGATACATTCTAAATATTTACAAATTAAATTCATCTTGGGTGGAACATAGATTAGACCATAATTTTGAAAAGTCATTTACATGAGGAGATCATGAGAGGCATAGATAGTTGATAGCCAGAGACTATTTCCCAGGGCAGAAATGGCTAGCACGAGGGGTCATAGTTTTAAGCTGCTTGGTGGAAAGTATAGAGGGGATGTCAGAGGCAGGTTCTTTACGCAGAGAGTTGTGAGAGCATGGAATGCGTTGCCAGCAGCAGTTGTGGAAGCAAGGTCATTAGGGTCATTTAAGAGACTGCTGGACATGTATATGGTCACAGAAATTTGAGGGTGCATACATGAGGATCAATGGTCGGCACAACATTGTGGGCTGAAGGGCCTGTTCTGTGCTGTACTGTTCTATGTTCTATGTTCTATGTTCTATCACATTTGATGGGCAATATAACTACGTACTGTTACACACACACAAGACTCTTGTGCAGTTGAAAATGTGTGTTTTACCTGCCAATTTTCCCTCTTACATCATAATTTCAACTGATATTACATAAAATTCATTCAGCTGAGAACAACAAAATATAAATAGGAAAACAAGGTGTACAGCTGGATGAACACAGCAGGCCAAGCAGCATCAGAGGAGTGGAGAGGCTGACATTTCGGGCCTAGACCCTTCTTCAGAAATGGGGGAGGGGAAGGGGGTTCTGAAATAAACAGGGAGAGAGGGCGAGGGGAATAGAAGATGGATAGAGGAGAAGATAGGGCCTAGGCCTGAAACGTCAGCTCTGCTCCTCTGCTGCTTGGCCTGCTGTGTTCATCTAGCTCTGCACTGTGTTATCACAGATTCTCCAGCATCTGCAGTTCCTACTGTCTCAAAAATATTTGGGACTTTTTAAACTTAAATTGTAACCCTTAAAGTACAAATATTTCTTAAATAGTAATTATACGTCTTTAAAGTCCTAATTCTAAATTTAATGAGTCTCCTTTTTTCATATGGAGATTTTCCGTGTAAGTGTAACAAGTATCAATCCCGAAATCTACTGATAAATATTTTCCAAACTAACCTTTCCAAAGTAAAGGAATTAATCTGTTGCACAGACTATATTTGTTTGTCATTTATCACAGAGCACTTTAAATGTTTCTCAGAAAGCCACTAATTTGGTCAGTGAGAGTTATACTGATTATATTACACCATGCTGCTATTGTAAAGCACATTAACTGGTGACATGTATGTGAATAGAAGCACTTGCAATAACATGTTTACACACATAATCATTTGATTAGAGTTACTTATGCAGGCATCCCAGCAAGAAAAATATGTCATGTACAAATAGGCAACATTTCCTTCCATTTGTGAGTGGATGATCTCTGACCAAAGGAACCAAACGATGCAGTAAAAAGGAGACCAGCTGGGATTTGCTAGAGGAGGCATGGATGGGATAGATGCTTCATATCCATCCAGTGCACAGACAGCACCAGGTATATATAGACACAAGCTGCAAATTATTTGCAGGGTGACATATCAAATCATTTCTGAGAGATTCACATAGATTGTGTTCTGGATATTCGGGAGAGATGCCACAAGTTTGAAACTTTGCTGAGGGACCCACAATACAGGTAGTCCATGGTCACTAACATTCGCTCTGTGGCAGTTTGCCAATCTTTGTATCCGTCTACAACAGATGGTGATTTCAGATTTTCAACATTGAGATATTTACATAACATCGCAAGACTTGAAAAAGGACTGCCAATCAGTGTTTTCCGTTTCATAACTCGTCACTATGGGCTAAACACTTCCAAAATCTATCGCAAACGGCAACATGAAATTGGGTAGTTCCATAGACTTCCTCTCCCACCATCTTAACTTCTTCCTAAGTTTGGCAAGATGCATTTTCCAGTGCTCAATCCTGACTCTCATGTGTTGAAAACAAACCCCAGCTGTTTATGTCTGGTACAATATCAGCACAAAATGGACTAATGGCTTCTGCTGCTATATTGGCGTTGAATTGTTTGTGACACTGGGACCTGGTTCCTCCTCTTTGCTTCCTGTGGGAAGCAAAAGGGAATACATGTCAACATTAGGTACACAACTAAAATGCAGGAAGAAACGGCAGGGAGACAGTTTACTGCAGATCAGAATCGTACCCTGATCCACAATTGTTCATTGTGAGCTGCAAGAGCCAAAAGTAAAATCTCCCTTTATTTACCTTACTTATTGTTGTGTGAATTATATAATGTGTCAATCAACTGGCTGGGAAACAGGGTAAGTAAAGGAGCGTGCATGAAATAAGTTATACAATGATGTGGTTACAGAGAGCAGCAGAATATTTGTTGCATCTTTTCCTCATTGGACTCTTTGCCTGCGATCTTTGGGGCAGTTCCTTGACACCTTTTGGGTGGTGAAGGGCTGGTTGATTTGCTTGTTTACTTGTCTCACCCTCAGTTACTGTGTGCACATTCTACAAGCACGGGCCAAGCATATGATATTTCAAAATGCAGTGCACCAGCCAAAAAGTTAGCAATCCCCTCTCATAAATGCATAAGCCAATTTGTTTCTGGAGATAGATAACAAAGTGTGAAGCTGGATGAACACAGCAGGCCAAGCAACATCTCAGGAGCACAAAAGCTGACGTTTCGAGCCTAGACCCTTCATCAGAAAACCCTTTACTGCTGAAGGGTCTAGGCTCGAAAAGGCAGCTTTTGTACTCCTGAGATGTTGCTTGGCCTGCTGTGTTCATCCAGCTTCACACTTTGTTATCTCGGATTCTCCAGCATCTGCAGTTCCCATTATCTCTGTTCCTGGAGATAGTTATCTTGTGATTATCCCTGCCAGAATTATGGCTGAGATATATGCTTGGTGTGCAGAGCAGTGGGTTCCTGCGCTATCCTTGTTTATACCTCCTCAAAAAGTACTTGGACCCTCAGTGTCAGTGGGATTAAGGAAATGGGTAGAAAATGGTCACCTGGCATTGTGTGAAGTAATAAAATAAATTCTTGCATTACTCTCTACCATCTATGATTTTCTAGTGGTTTCAGCCAAAACAAAATGTCACATTCAAGATAGGTGAGTAGCAGTATTTTAAGGATTGCTGCATTTTCAGATGCAACCCGTAATGCTCAGCTAATGGTGCAGTGAACTGATTCCAATTAGAAAACCAGTCTGGAACATCTCACCAGTTTTGATCATGTGTGGTTATGAAGGTATGATTGGTTAGCTAGAGTGAAGATGTTTCCTCTTCCTGTGCTACATGTTCTTTATGATGTGCCGATTTCTCAAGTTTCTTCTAGCACTTAGACCAAAACTGTAATTTGGGTACAATTACATTATCATTCCTCTTTTCATTACAGAGTATGGTTCCAGCATTTTCCACTTATATCCGATTTTAATTTCTTCTATATCAAAAAAATGTGCAATTAGTTTTATATATATATGACAATTATTATAAAATTAATATTTCCGTTTGAGGATTTAAGCCGAACTTTTGAAAGTTACCTTAAATACAATGAATATAGTATTCCAGAGAAAGTGATCATGCGTGAGAGTATACAACAATGTGATTTCAATGGGGCAAAGCCCCATTGAAATAATGTATTAGATTTATCAAATTATTGCTTTCAGTTGATCTGGAATCTTTTAACTGCTTAGAATTACAAGAAAGTACCTCCAGCTTTTAATTTTAACTCTGAACAAAATGGAATGGAACAATCTCTGTGGTAGGATTGTTGCTTTTGAAAATGAACTATGAGATTTCAAAGAAATATTTTTATTTGAAAATGTTATGTCTTAATGTTTTACTTAAGAAATGAGTAATTATGATAATAAGGTTTGGGCAAATCCCAGACACAATAAGGATCACTGAGGAAATAAAATGGAGCAAATTGTTAAGCAAAATAATTTTCAGTCATAATAGTGAATGTAAAGAGGCTGGGAGGTAACATACGGGCAGCCCATTTCTTCCATAGGTCAACCTTACTCCATCAATATTTCCCAAGAAATGTATCTCATGGGGAAGAGAGTTAACCCAGAATGCAGAGATGTGTCCTTTATTGATTGGGGAAGAAACTGCAAGTAGCATATTCAATTCCTTTGAGTGGCAGAGGCAATGTCGAGAAACTTAGGAAAATTTGGCAAAAATGGAAATATCGGATTCTCAACATTGAGGGAAAAAAGATTCTGATATTGCCCTTAAGGTTTAAACAACAAGTTCTGAATCTTGGTAACTGAGCAGCAAACATATTATTTCCTTGTATTATTAGCTCATCTCACTTGATTCCTATGCAGCTGCCTATTCCCCAGTAAACCAGGCCAATATGAAAGTTGGAGCAGATGCTTAACGAGCTTTAGCTTGGCTGCTTGCTTCTCCAGGCCTTCATCCAGCTCTATGTCACTACAATTTCTGCCTGTGCTGCATGGACACCTTCCTCTTCCCACCTTTCATGCACAAAGTGGGTTCTGCCAAACCACCAGCTGCAGCACGCCATTATGTCTGCTTTTGGACTAACTTTGCCACCACTTCAGGGCTTCATGTTGGAGTTCAGGGACTCACTTTGGGGCTTAGGGACACTTATGCTTTGCAAAGTTCTGCCCAGATTGCTTTGTACTCAGGGACACACAAATCCCATGCTCCTACACAGGATGCATCTTATGGCTCTCAGCCTATGCTTAGAGCAATCACTCATACGGTGTGTATTACACACCAGCAACCTCTCTGGTGCACATTGCATTTTAGGAAGAAGCAGGCAGCTTGTCAGCATCCAGTGCACTGAACAATCATGGACATAATAATAAAAGCAAGGACTGCAGAAGCTGGAGATCTGAAACAAAAACAAATTGCTAGAGAAACTCAGCTGAGTCTGTGGAGAGAAAATATAGAATTAGTGTTTTGAGTCCAGTGATATTTCTTCAGAACTGAGGGGTAGACATGCTGCTGTTTGGCATTAGGCTATGCAAATGTTACATCAACAGCATGTGTTGCAATCCAAGTGAAGTGGTCAGAGAAGGAATGTACACAAGATCAAGGAGCTTTCCCCACCTCAGCGCAGGGGGGTTGGCCATGGTCAGTGACATGCTTAGCCCAATGGTTACGTCTCCTTGCAGCGCATGGACTGGGGCACGGCCAGCCCTGTAGGTCAGGAGCAACCTGTCCCGCGATCACAGATTGCTGGGGAGCTGAAAGGGCACCCGTTTTAGGGCTTGAGCTGTGTGTAATCAGGGACTGTCCTCAAAAGCACTCCAGGGAGTGGGTCCTGGGCATTACTGGAGGTTTGGGTATTAATAGTGAGGTGGATTATTATGGACCTGCCATGCAGTCCAGGATAAAGTGACACCTCAGTCTGGGGTTAGGATTCATTGGACAGTGACAGGGAAAGTGGACTATGCAGGATGGAAGGATGGGATTTCTCAGAACGTTGGAGAAGAAAGGAGGATCTGGAAGAAGAGGTGGTGACAGGAGGGTACCACAAGTCATACTCACCTTAATCTCAATATGAAGAGAGTGAATAGCCAACAAAAACAAGGCATCTTTCAGTGCTAAGGACTGAGGGTAAATGGAACAGTAAATTTAAATGAAGGAGCTGAATGGACAATGAGGAGGCTGAACGGTCATCAGGGACGCAGGACAATAATATAAGAAGGAACATGAAGGATGGGACATTGCTCACTAAGTTGAAGCTTTGCCATCTTTAAACTAAATGAAGCTGTGTACCAGAATGGCTGCTACCTCATGCAGAGTGGCATTGAATAAGTCACTGTTCATTTCTTTATGGACACAGCATAATTCTTTGCATGAGAGGCCCAGCTAAGAGCAATTGTACATCCACTGATTCTGTAATGCCATGCATCTGAAAGCATTGCAATTCATTTGCAACTCATTCTTTTTGCAAAACTGATCAATATAAATGATGGCCTCAAGCAATCTTGTCTGGTATATATCCTGCATAAACTGGCCCCATGATATTTCAGATGCAGACTTAAACATCTCACCCTGCTTCGCCATTTCTGTGACCCATTCATACCTGACACTGGAACAGAATAGTGGGGAGCTGCCACTTTCTGAAACCAAACATTAAGCTTGCAATGAGATAGTCTGTGATGATGGTCAATGTTAGCTTTTTCTTTTGAAAGCAGGCAGTAATTGAATTGCATTCCTCCAATTTAGTATTAGTGTTTAGGGTCTGTAACATAATCTGTAGTTCAGCTCTGTATCGAGGCATGACATTGGGCTACGAGTAGAGGTCCCATTACCACAGATCAGCTGCTCACCAACCTGAGATGGAACCAAAGTTTTAAATAATCCTTGTAGCATTGCTGAACATGCAAGAACAGTGTCAAAGAATGTGCTGGGGTGGACAAGGTCAGAAATCACTCGACACCAGGTTATCGTTCAACAGGTTTATTTGAAAACACGAGTCCTTGGAGCCTCAGTCCTCCAGCTGTTAGTGAGAGAACTAGTATCAGACACAGAATTTATCAGTAAAAGATCAAAGGTTCACATCATTGATGATGATGTACTAAACAAACTGTTAAACCTTTAATCAGTTAGAAGATTTTAATTGATTAATATGTGTATATAAATCGCCAAATTCCTTTCAAGTCCGTGCCTTGCGAGAACTAAAGGTTTTATCAGTGAAAAGAAGAGGTGACATTTTAGGCCAGACAATGCATATTAGATGTGAGATATTGTTTATATTCTGTTTGTGTTTTGGTTTGTTGTCAGAATGGTTTTATTTCTAAAGTACTCTATCCATCAAACAGACCAAAGCACTCCTATGCAAGACTATATTTACATATATCTGAGGCACTGGGAGGGTCCGCAGACAGTGGTCTTTCCCCACTGCACCTTGGGAGCAGATACCCCAAGCTTTAGTGCGTCCCTCAGCACCGGACCTTGGAATCTGCCAGCCTGCAACACTCAATTGGGGTCAACTGCATGTTCAGGAAAACCAACAGGTTTCGAGCAGACCAAAGAGGATCTTTCACTGAGTTGACAGCCTTCCAGGTGCAGTCATTGTTTGTCTCAGTGCGCATTCCAGTGAACAGAGCACAGGGTCCCTCATCATAGAGCTGCTCGGGACAAACCTTGATTGATTGATTGATTGTCACGTGTACCGAAGTACAGTGGAAAGCTTTGTTTACAAGCAGTACAGGCAGTTCGTAATAAATGAGGATCTACAGATCGAAAAGACTTAGACAACAGGCAGAGATAGTAAGGGCTGCCGGTGCTAGAGTCTGAGATGACAAAGTATGGAGCTGGATGAAGACAGCAGGTCAGGCAGCATCAAAGGAGCAGGAAAGTTGACATTTCGGATCGAGACCCTTCTTCAGACATGGGGAGGGGGAAGGGAGCTGGGAAATAAGTAGAGAGAGGAGGCGTGGGGCTGGGGAAGGTAGATGGGATGGTGATAGGTGAGTGCAGGTATTCAGTGGTGGGGATTGGTCAGTGAGGCAGGAGGAGCAGATAGGTGGGAGAGAAGACGGACTTGCCAAGGAGGCGGGGATGAGAGGGAATGTTGGTCATGGGATGAAGTCATGGGTGGGGAGATTTTGTAGCTCGTAAAGTCCACATTGAGCCCATTGGGCTGTAGGCTCCCAAGGTGGAATATGAGGTACTGCTCCTCCAGTTTCCAGCTGGCATCATTGTGACACTGCAGGAGGCCTAGGATGGACATGTCACCCAGGGAGGGGGAGGGGGAGTTGAAGTGGTTTGCAAACAGAAAGTGTTGTCTTTGTCACAAACAGAGCACAGGTGCTCTACAAAGCGGTCTCCGAGCCTCCGCTTGGTCTCACCGATGTAGAAGAGACCACATCGGGAGCAGCGGATACAACAGACCACATTAGCGGATGTGCAGGTGAATTTCTGTGTGATGTGGAAGGTTTGGTTGGTGGCTTGGATGGAGGTGAGGTGGGAGGTGTAGGGGCAGGTGTAGCACTTCCTGCGGGTTTCAGAGAAAGGTGCCGGGGTGGTGGGGCTGGAGGGGAGTGTGGAGTGGACGAGGGAGTCATGGAGCGAGCAGTCCCTATGGAAGGCAGAAAGGGATGGGGAGGGAAATATGTCCTTTGTTGCGGGATCTCTGAGAAAATGGATAGTGTTGTTTAAACTGCTTGGTTTCAGTCACGCCAAAATCACGTTATGGCATAGAGATTTGGCCAATTAGAATGGGCACACTTTGATATTGATTGTATATTTTTCGTATTGACGTTCCAAATCCATTTTGTGCACAGAATTAAATTAATATATGGTTAATAAATTATACATGGTCATCCAAAGGTACAGTTGGGAAAGATATGTATCAGTGATAAAGGGAACTGCAGATGCTGGAGAATCCAAGATAACAAAGTGTGGAGCTGGATGAACACAGCAGGCCAAGCAGCATCTCAGGAGCACAAAAGCTGACGTTTCAGGCCTAGACCCTTCATCAGAGAGGCTCTCTGATGAAGGGTCTAGGCCCGAAACGTCAGCTTCTGTGCTCCTGAGATGCTGCTTGGCCTGCTGTGTTCATCCAGCTCCACACTTTGTTATCTTTAGTTGGGAAAGATAGTCTGTTTTTGCAAAAATAAAGGTACTGATTTTTTTTTGGATGGGTAGAGAATTTCTTTTTCCCTCAAGGTTTTTCTATGGCTTATTTGAAAAATAAAGTGAGAATTTGGTGATCTGTCAAATGCCATATCCTTGTGAAGCCACATTCATCTTTTAAGGAGAGATTATATACCCCATGTGCAATCCCTAGCGGCTTTATATAAACCCACAATGCAGAGCTCGGTAACTTGAAAAATATCCCACTCAAATTCATTCAACCGGGTATTCCTGATAAGCAGCTGGATTCTGTCAGATGCAGATTACTAATTGGCTTATTGCAATAAAGGATTGACATTGAACAAATAGAAATATATAACAGGAAGACTGTTGCTCACTCATTTCCTGGACGTGGGTGTCACAGGTAGAACAAGCTTTTCGCCATGACTTTTCACCAGTACAGGCTGTAATGCTGGATTTGGCCCACGGGATACCAATCTGCCTCACTTTCATCAGAACTCTCATGACTGATTTGTCATGCGGAAGTGATTTTGTTTTCTGCTGAGCAGATGGAAACACTGTCACTAAATTTAAAGCAAATTGACAAACCATGAAGACCATGACTGAGCCATCTGAGGCAGAGTTATTTGTAGTTTTGGAACAAAGATCTTCTGGAATCAGATTCTGTTCCCTTTGGGCTTTGGGAGCCATTCACATCATTGAACTACCACAAACAGCAACAACTCTGCCATGTCTGTGTAATTATCTTTAACCCCACCATGTCTGTCTTCTTTCTCAAAGATATAGACATAAAGAGTGTGTAGCTGGTTAGTCACCAGTATTTTCACTGAAATGACCATTCCTCAGGTATGGGTTTGCAAATGCAGGGATTGCAGCAATATCTTGCTTATACCAGCCAACAAAACGCACGAACCATCTTCTAATCACAAGCCTTTAGTGTTTGAAAATCTTGACAAGGAATGAGCATACTTTCAAAGTGTAAAATTCAGCGGCTCAGTAACTATTTTCATAGCTGGCTGGTGTTTTCCTTTGTCTTTGTCCTTGTTCTAATATTTGTTTTCTGCTCAAGACAAACATATGTATTGGGATGGACCCTGCAGTGAACAAGTGCTTGTAGTTAAAATGCCAGCTGGTATGACCAGGTCATCAGCACCAAGGACAAAAACAGAAGTTGCCGGAAAAGCTCAGCAGGTCTGGCAGCATCTATAAAGCAAAAACATGAGTTCTGATCTTTTCTTCACAGATGCCACCAGACCAGCTGAGTTTTTTGAGCAACTTTTGTTTTTGTTCCTGATTTACAGCATCTGCAGTTCTTTTGCTTTTTCTGAGGATGAAGGGATTGGGCTGCAGCCAGATCTCGGAGAAAGGATACTGGGTGTGCCAGCCTATGAAAAGCTGAGGGCCCAGGTGAGTTCAGATGCAAATGACAGAGATGAGAACTGGGCAGTCATGCAGGAGAATGCTTGGTACATTAGCAGGCCTGTCAGAGGCCCTCGGGTCACTGCCAGTGAGCATGGAGGTTGTTTAGCTCCAACTTGACACGGTACTTTGTACAGAGCTTAGTGCCCAACCTTCCTAGCCCACAGAAGGGTGCTAACCTTTTGGTAACCATTGTGAAGCACCACAATCTTTTGTTTTTACTCCTTCACGGGATGAGGTGTCGCTGGCCAGGCAGCATTTATTGTCCATCCCTAATTGCCCAGAGGGCAGTTCAGAGTCAACCACATTACTGTGGGTCTGGAGTCACATGTAGGCCAGACCAGGTAAGGATGGCAGTTTTCTTCCCTAAAGGACATTAGTGAACCAGATGGACTTTTCCTGATAGTTGTTACGGTCATCATTAGATTCTTAATTACAGATTTTTATTGAATTCAAACTCCACTATTTGCTGTGGTGGGATTTGAGCCTCAGTCCTCAGAACAATACTCATATCTGTGTATTGACAGTCAGCCGTACATGATGACTGATTTCTTAGCTTCCACTATGCGAGTGTCTCAGTCTGAGACAATGAGGTGCCTGCTTGTTGCTATGTAAGCTCACACTGTAGGCATGATGGCTGCAATGTTCAATGGAGCAGGCAAACCCTCATTGAAGCCAAATTATCTGTACTCTAGCAGAATGTTTGGTTTACTGATGTACCCCCAGTGGGTGATGGTAGCTGTCTGGTACACACAACTCCTAGCCTCTCTCAGTTTCCTTTGACCTTTGCCATGACTTTTATCTCTGAACCAGCTAGCTCTGCCATGCCAAGATAGTGCAGTCTGCAGCAGACCAACTTTCTCAATGGGCCCCCCTAAGAAACTCTTTCCCAAGCCTGCAACAGCTACTGCAAGGAGCACTGTGACAAATGCATCCTGTAGGTGCTATAGTAATGTAGAAAGGTGAAATGTTACATGTAGGTATGTGTTGAGTAACATTGTCCAGTACATTCATTCAGGCCAACTAGAATTTGATGAGCCACTGACAGACACATATCCAAACAGTAGATGTGCTGATGCTTCCTCCTTTTTTCCCCTTCCTGAGATCATCACCAAAACCTTACCCTCACAATGGCCAGTGTGCCGACGATTCAGAAAATCACAACAAATCAGGTGACAATCTTCAGTCAGCACCATTGGACAGCGCTGAGTGGTCCAGGCAATGGGACCATTTCTTCGGAACCTAAATTCTATGAGCCATGATATTTCTTGGTTCAACTCAGCTTTCCTTCAGGGTTAGCTGACTACTTGTAATGGAATATAGCGGCTCTATGAGTACTAAAACCAACAATGGATCCCAAACTGAGTTATGTTAATGTTCCAATCCAGAAGGATGTACTGGTGTAGAAATCTAAAGATAAAGTCAATTTGACAAACTGCTAACAGTGCTGACCACACCATGTTCTAAAGCTCAAAGGCCAGTTGATAGCAACAGTAGAGTTCTCTGACCATCTTGTTAGTGAGGCCCCAGGTACCAAACCGACTGCTCCTGACTCGGTGGTGCTAGGGCAAGTATACCTGATGATTCTAAATCCCTATCATTTCCTTCCTGTCCAAGTAGCCTACCTTTCTTACCGCCTCTCCTTCATATCATTCTGATTCTGCATCCTAAAAAAATTGCAAAAATACCTCCCTATTGTATACTGCATCCGGTGTACCTGTTGTGGCCTCCTCTACATTGGGGAAACCAAGTGGAGGCTTGGGGACTGCTTTGCAGAACACCTATGCTCAGTTCGCAATAAAAAACTGCACTCAGTCGCGAACTACTTTAACTCCCCCCTCCCATTCCTTAGATGACATGTCCATCCTGGGCCTCCTGTAGTGCCACAATGATGTCACCGGAAGGTTTCAGGAACAGCAACTCATATTCCACTCGGGAACCCTGCAGCCCAATGGTATCAATGTGGACTTCACCAGCTTCAAAATCTCCCCTTCCCCCACCGCATCGCAAAACCAGCCCAGCTCGTCTGCTCCTCCCCAATCTGTTCTTCCTCTCACCTATCCCCTCCTCCCACCTCAAGCCACATCTCCAATTCTTACCTACTAACCTCATCCCACCCCCTTGACCTGTCCATCCCCCGCTCGCCCCCCCACCCCCCCCCCCCCCCGCACCCCCGGACTGACCTATCTCCTCCCTACCTCCCCACCTACACTCACCTTTACTGGCTCCATCCCCGCCTCTTTGACCAGTCTGTCTCCTCTCTACCTATTTTCTCCTCTATCCATCTTTTATCCCCCTCCCCCTCTCTCCCTATTTATTTCAGAACCCCCTTCCCCTCCCCCATTTCTGAAGAAGAGTCTAGGCCCAAAACGTCAGCCTTACTGCTCCTCTGATGCTGCTTGGCCTGCTGTGTTCATCCAGCTCTACACCTTGTTATCTCAGATTCTCCAGCATCTGCAGTTCCTACCATCTCTCTCCCTATGGCAAGTAATAGGTCATCCCCCAGATTCCTGCTGAAGCATCCCTTATAGGAATTGGCCACTTTACACCTCAATGAGTTACTTGTATAGGCCCTACCTATTCCACATAAATTTACATACAGGTCAGAGGTTGGCAGGCAGGACACTAGGGAACTTTACGCATTCTCCCATCTGTAAACCTACAAATCAGGCGAATGGAATAATCTGTCCAGTATTTCTGCTAACTCTGAAAATGCAACTAAACATTTAGAGGCTCCACAGTTACAGTTTGGTTTCTGCGTTTAAACAGTTAACAGTGTGTGGAGCGTCTTTCAAGCAGCTTCTTTCCTTCTGAAACAGGGCCTGTGAGATCTTGCTTTTGAACTCCTTGACTGAGGAGTTAGAACTGTAGAACCTTTGGCCAACAATGTCTTTCTCCCCACCTTCCATTCATGCTGCATGCTTTACTCTTTTCTCATTTGCTCCCTGCCCTTCAACTGCATATTCCTGGATCAGAAAATTTGGCACTTGGCCAGAGGAGAATGATGGATTACATGAGAGATGATAGGCTGACAATTCTAATAGCAGAAAGATTGACTAGATTTTCTTCCTCTGTGTTTCATCTTAGTGAAGTACAATTGGAGGAAAACTTGAGGTTGGAATAGAGTGATCAGGAACAGTGCTCGCAATGACAACAGGATGATAAAGAATAGAATAAAGAATCTGTTGTACCAAACTCAAAGCTGACAGCTGTCGTCACTTAGTTCTCTCTGCTGGCTGCTCTTCCAGCAACATCAGTGAGTACACCTCCATCAGTTTGAGAAACTGGGGGCTGAATGCAATGGTGGGAGGTGTGTGCCAATCATCTGTGTCAATAACTCCCTGGTTGTGTTGGTGGCTTTCTCCTTTCAGAGGAATTAAAAATCTGATCTTGAACTGTTGTTGCCATGAAATATAGTTGAATCATGAATCAGAAGGGCTACCACAATGCAGTTGTTAACAGAAATGGAATAAAGCAATTACAAAATCTCAGAACAATATCCGTCAGTGCTGTATGCTCGTTCAGACTACGTATTGTTGTTTTCCCTTATCCACGAGTAGTTTACTTGTTTACAAAGTGGTTTGGTTCATTAGCTCTATGTGGAGGTTAGTCCATTCTTAAGCTATTCAGTGTGAACCCTTTCAAGCATACTCTTGTACAATGTTGGAGAGGTACGACCTGTTTGTTGTTTTCTCAGCTCTTTAAAATATACTGGAATATCGATAACAAATTCACAGTGAACTGTTTCTTGAAACAGTGTAAGACTGCTCAAACTGACTTTGTTGTTGCAGTCTAGGCAATCCAGGGAGTTTAGTATAGACGTAATTCTGGGTGTTCTAGCATAACCATTTAAGCTGATTCATGGAACTTGTCTTTAAACCTCTCCAAGTTTGTGTGCAAGGTAAACTTGAGGGCCATTGAACTGAAATGTTTACTCTACTTCTCTCACTATCAATTCCGCCAGATTGCTAAAGCATTTCCAGCCTTTTCTGTTTTGTAAGATTTCCAGCATTTGTAAGACTTTCCTCTTCTCTTGTGGTGACTGTTTGCTAGCTGGGTCCTTGTCCAAAACATATAAACCAAGCTGAGCTGAGGATCTTTAGCAGATTAATCTCAGCAGAAGTGAAGCGATAGAAGGCTCATCTTGCCAGTAAGAACCACACTTCTAGGAAAAGTCTGAACTTGATCAGAAAGCTATCTTTATTTAACTCTGGTTTTGTAATTTCATTTGCTGCGTAGTTTGTATTTCTCTTAACTGGGCTGGTTTAAAGGGATACACCAGCTCTGTAGTGGCCCATCAGTAGTTCTTTGACAGCATAAGACTAATGAAAAATGAAAAATGCAATTTTGTTGCTAATTAATGTTTTACATTAAGTGAACCATTGGATGTCACCTATTAATACCAGCATCTCATTAACTTCCATCGCTTCACTCTTCCTTAAATCACATTAGAGTCACCATTACAACTGTCATCAACTAGAGACAGTTATGCCCAGGTTCACAACATCACTAGTGCATCTGTTTCTGAATAGTAATGTGTTGAATGCAGATTATCACTCTGCAGACAAGAACATCTCAACTCTGCTCAACATGCAATAATAATTGCCTGTGCCAAATGAGGGTGATATTCCTAATGTAATTACTAGTACTTTAATAAGTTTTGTTTCAACCAGTGGAACAAAGGGATTCTTTTCCAACATCATTGTATTATAGTCATTGAAAATCTTGGTCTTTCCTAACAAAATTTCTTCTTTCAATAGAGGATCTTGCATCTAATTTAAAAAGTCTTTAATCTCCTGACACATTAAATTTTCCACGTTCACACTTTTTTATTTGGGCTTTTATTTATTGGAGTTTAGAAGAATGAAATGTGTTCTTATTGAACAGTTTAAGATTCTGGATGGGCTTGGCAGGGTGGACATTAAGTGATTGTTCAGAACACTGCACACAGTTCCAGTACAAGGAGTCAATAAATTAGCACTGACATGAGGAAAAGTATTTTAGCTCAAACGATTCTGAATCTTTGGAATTCTTAAACTCAGGTGGCAGTTCCATCTTTGAGTATAGTTTAAACTAGATATATAGATTGTTGATGTTTTGAGGAATGGAAGAGCACGGGGAGTGATCAGGGAAGTGGAGTTAAGGAAGGAAGTCAACCATGATTGCATTGAGTGAAGGAGCAGGATCCAGTGACTGTGTATTTCCACTTCTACTCATATTTCTCAGTTTGGAGTGTTATAAACAAAGCCAACTTTACCGATTGCATAAGAAAAAGAAAAGCTGACGGGCAATCAATGTTGGTTGTCGCTGTCTTCATTGATGACAAAATGGCTTGAAATGATTAATTTTTTTCCTGTGCAAGGCATATCGCTCTACTATTTGCTAACCAAAAAGGTATTCCAATTCATTTGAGGACATTCAATAGTTGGGCTTTTTTATGAACCAGCTGGTTACTTATCAATACAATGATGGTTTCAGGCATCAGTTTAAGTATTTGTAGCGAACTACAACTTCTCATTTTCATTTCCAGTGTCTTCAACACACTTGCCCAATTGTCTTTCTGCTTTACTACTTGCAGAAACTTCCACTATGTCTCGATTTTTAAAAAGCTGGTAGATATCTAAGCAGCATCTTTAACATAATGAAGCATCCCAAGATGCTCCACAGGAGAATTATCAAACAAAGTATGGTGCTAAGATGCATAGTGGTTATTAGGTCCAAACAACAAAAAGCTTGGACAAAGTGGTAGGTTTTAAGGAGTTCAAGGAGGAAAGTGAAGAATGGGGTAGAGGGCTGTTGGGATGGTATTCCAAAGCTGATGCTGGCTTGGCCCCCAATAATGGAACAATTAAAAATAGGATACACAGGTCACAGTTAAAGCAGTGCAGATATCTCAGTGGGTTGTGGTGTTGGAGAAAACTATAGACACCTTGGAAGTACTTCAAACTAGTAAGAGACTTTTAAAACCAAGACATTCCTTGACCACAAGCCCCTGCAAATCAACAAGCAGAGGAAGGATAGGGAATGGGATTTGCTGTCAGACTCTGGCAGCAGAGTTTGAGATGATCAACTTCCAAATTCATAATATCCACTCTTGCAAATTTTTGCAATGCCATTCTATATATTCAACTTCTGAGTTACCATTGTTAAACAACTCAAGATCAATGATAAAGTCACTGCAGAAATATAACTTTAAGCGACAATAAGTTTATAAAATTAGGTATAATTAAATTGATTATTTTAAGCAACTCATCTCATTCAACAGAACTGGTGGAAAATTGTGCTGATATGGAGTCCTTGTAGGAACTCTGTATTTCATAGTATCATAGAATCCCTACACTGTAGAAGCAGGTCATTTTCCTCAACCAGCCCTCACCACCCCTCCTAAGAACATCCTACCTATATCCACACCCCATGCTATCCCTGCATTTCACATGGCTAATCTACCTAGCCTGTATATGCTGGACATTAGGCGATTTAGCATGGCCAATCCAATTTAACCTGCACATAGAACATAGAACATAGAACAGTACAGCACAGAACAGGCCCTTCAGCCCATGATGTTGTGCCGACCATTGATCCTCATGTATGCACCCTCAAATTTCTGTGACCATATGCATGTCCAGCAGTGTCATAAATGTCCCCAATGACCTTGCTTCCACAACTGCTGCCGGCAACGCATTCCATGCCCTCACGACTCTCTGTGTAAAGAACCCGCCTCTGACATCCCCTCTATACTTTCCTCCAACCAGCTTAAAACTATGGCCCCTCATGTTAGCCATTTCTGCCCTGGGAAATAGTCTCTGGCTATCAACTCTATCTATGCCTCTCATTATCTTGTATACCTCAATTAGTTCCCCTCTCCTCCTCCTTTTCTCCAATGAAAGAAGTCCGAGCTCAGTCAACCCCTCTTCATAAGATAAGCCCTCCAGTCCAGGCAGCATCCTGGTAAACCTCCTCTGAACCATCTCCAAAGCATCCACATCTTTCCTGTAATAGGGCGACCAGAACTGGACACGGTATTCCAAGTGCGGTCTAACCAAAATTTTATAGAGCTGTCCCCTCTGAAGAGCATCCCAGCCAAACCCATCCCCCAGCCTATCCCTGTTACCCTGCATTTCCCATGGCTAATCCACCTAACCTGCACATATTTAGACAATGGGAGGAAACTGGAGCAGCCGAGAATTCCCACAGAGATATAGGGAAAATGTGAAAACTCCACACAGACAGCCACCTGAGGGTGGAATTGATCCTGGGTCCCAGGCACTGATCCACCCATAGCTAGCTTCCTACTCAGGCAACTTATCACATGAACTCCTTTTGAGAAGAACTAATACTCTGCTCTGAACCCAGTCAGGTCTCATAATGCTCCAAAATGTCTGATCTCTACGTTCCCTAAGCCAAAATCAATCCTTGATTACCCTAAAGCGAAAACAAGCAAGTGACACTCAATGTTCAAACTCACAGTCACAACACATCATTTTTCATTAACTCTTCAGGGATTTCCTGCACTCTGACAGATTAGGGTATAGTTTCAGAAAGACTGCCTGACCTTGTTATTTTTAAAACATCTTCCATCACAACAGGCTGTTTCCAAATAAAATGTGGACATAGGATAATCGTTGTAAAAATGGACCATCAATTTTTGACTTCTACCATCTCATTTTAATAACTGGAAGCTTTCTAAACCAAAAAGGCTTTAAATAAAAACTTTAAAATACACAGATTTAAGATGGTTACAGTGGGGTTACTTGATAAGGGAGAATCAAATTTATTAAACCATCAATAAAGAAGCCATCTGAACTGAATGTAATATATTATCAAAATGACTGAAAACAGTCACTCAAATCTGTAGTGAGATAATGGGAACTGCAGATGCTGGAGAATCCAAGATAACAAAGTGTGAAGCTGGATGAACACAGCAGGCCAAGCAGCATCTCAGGAGCACAAAAGCTCACGTTTCGGGCCTGACTCTTCATCAGAGAGGGGGATGGGGTGAGGGTTCTGGAATAAATAGGGAGAGAGGGGGAGGCGGTTGCAAGAGAGTTGCAGTGGGAGAGAGATTCCCTGAGGCTGGTCCGGAGGGAGGAGGGTAACATAGCCACAAGACGACATGACCCACTATCACTCGTATCCTTACATACAGATAAGGAAGGACACCACTTTGATTGGGACAACACATCCATCCTAGGACAAGCCAAACAGAGACACGCACGAGAATTCCTAGAAGCATGGCATTCCAACCGGAATTCCATCAACAAACACATTGATTTGGAGCCAATCTACCACCCCCTGAGAAAAAGATCAGGAAATGACATCACCAAACACGGGAAATGACATCACCAACCCAACGAAACCGAACCAGATAAATAGAAAGCGGGACATAACACCAGCGCTTCATTGGAGGTTCACTGTTGATGTTACCTAGAATGGTGACAAAACATCTGGGAACAAACCTTACAGCTCAGTGAACCAGCTTACATCTCGAACACAATAAAGACCCACTCTCTTGTGGACAGAGAGGACGAGAGTGCTGTCTTGGAGGTGAAAGGAGGACGTCGGGTTGGCTGTGCACCCTTGCGACCAGTGGGTCTTAACGCTGGCTTCGGCCTAACGCTGGTTCAGGGGAGCAGCCAACCTGCAACGATGGCTGCGGCAAGTGCTCGTGCCCCAGGTCAGGGGGTCCGGAACACCATCCGTGTTTCCGTAAAGAAGGTGGATGAAGTTGCACCTGTGGACCGCACCTTCTTCGTGAAGAGGGTCCTGTTGGACTGTTGTGGGTTTGCTGCTGTGGACATTTACTGCCTGCAGGATTTCCCCGGAGGAGGTTTTTACGACGTGACCTTCCGGAGTGCCAAGCTTTGCGAGCGCTTCCTGGAGGTTTTCAAGGAGAAAGGAGGTGAGGGCCCCCTCTCTGTATTGACCGCTGTCCCACTGTTTGTGATGCCAGCACAGAGGAGCCGTATGGTGACTGTACACATGTACAACCCGCATGTGCCAGCAGTTGATGTCCTGACCTTCCTCGGAAGGTATGTGAAGGTGGAAGGGGACCTAACAGACATCGTGGACCCCTTTGGCATCTGGACGAGTAAGAGGCAGGTCAAGGTGACGCTGAGGATGGGCGCAGACGGGAATGTCGCACATCCACTGTCCAGCTTCGCGATCGTCGGGAGCAGGGGCTACCTGACCTATGCAGGGCAACCTAAAGTCTGCCATGCCTGTGGTAGATCAGGTCACATGGTGGCCGACTGCAAAGCCACCATCTGCAGGAACTGCAGGGAGGAGGGACACCTTGCAAAGGATTGCCCACGAGAGAAAAGCTGCAACCTTTGCCGTGAAGCGGGGCACTTCTATAGGGCATGCCCGCAGCGGGGTGCCACCTACGCCCAGGTCGCCGGCAGGGGAAATGCGGGGCCAGCCCCCCCGGAGGAGAGGAAGGCACCAGGGCCCAGCAAGGACCCCACTAATGTGCAGGAGGGCCAGGTTGTGCAGGAGGGCCCAGCCCCGCAGGATGGGCTCGATGCCAGCAAAGCACCCCTGCAGGCTCCGATCCCCCCCGACAACCCGGAGCCAATGGAGGCGGCGACAGGCGACCCAGGGGAGTGGACAACAGTCCGGAAAGCGAGGAGGAAGGTGCGTCGACGGGCCCAGGAACCGCAACAATCAGGCGGGAAGAGGCAGCTACAGGGGGGCTATAAGAGCTCCTCTGACGAGGAGGATTCGGAGAGGGCCCCCCCGAAGCAGAAGTTAAAGGTCTCGAGGGGGAAGGAAAGCAGCACACCGCTTCCAGGCGATGGGAGGCGTCCTGAGGC
This sequence comes from Stegostoma tigrinum, assembly GCF_030684315.1. Classification (NCBI taxonomy): domain Eukaryota; kingdom Metazoa; phylum Chordata; class Chondrichthyes; order Orectolobiformes; family Stegostomatidae; genus Stegostoma; species Stegostoma tigrinum. Next base: position 130,984,570 of record NC_081357.1, on the reverse strand, counting down.
TCACTCCAACACCCAGTCAAGTGCCGCTGGAGCACTGGAGGGCCCCCCGGAACTTCCAGGCGGGAAGGAGGAAACAGCGCGTCCCCAGCCTGACCCGGAGACGGTCCCTCCTGCCTCCGCACCCCTGACGGGGGGATGCCACCCGGAAGGCAGCACGGACGGTTTCCTGAGCCCAGAGAGCATCCAGCAGTTAGCCCGGGCAATGGGCATGAAGGGACAGATGGAGGGGCTGGACCTTGGACTTGGGGAGGGTACTGCGGTCACTGCCCACAATGGGGGTACGAATTGCGAGCATTAATGTGCGCAGCGTCAAGTCAACCGCGAGATGTGTGTCCACGTTGGCCTACCTGACCACCATCAAGGCGGACCTCCTGTTTCTGCAGGAGTGCGGGATACCGAACCTCGGCAGGTACGGGAAATGGTCTGGCGCCTGGACCTGTGGGCCTTCGATCTGGTCGGGGGGTAACGACTGTCGCTCTTCGGGCCTGGCTATTCTGCTGCAGGGGCGCAACTTCACCATCTCTCAAGTTCAGGAGGTGGTGGGGGGGCGCCTCCTAGTGGCTGACGTCACCTATAGGAACGCTCCCCTGAGGCTGATCAACGTGTACGCCCCAGCGGTACGGAGTGAGCGGTTGGCCGTCCTGCAGCGGCTTCCACCCCTGCTGGCCATGTCCAGGCCGGTCATCCTAGGCGGAGACTTCACCTGCATCATTGATGCAGACGGAAGATCCGGCATGGGGACAGCGGGTGGGGGGATTCAACTGGACGTCACGTCCAGATTCCTGATGGGCACGGTGAAGGACGCCAAGCTGCTCGACGTCTTCAGCACCCCTGCAGACGGAGCGCAGCAGAGGTACACCTGGTCGCGGCCAGACTGGTCTATCCGCTCAAGGATAGACTTCCTGTTTGTGTCACGGACGTTCTCGGTCAGGTCCACCGGTGTCGAGCCGGTGTTCTTCTCTGACCACTGCCTCCTGTTGGCCGACTGTCACTTACAGGACGACCAGCCAGCCGGCAAGGGGACGTGGAAGCTCAACACGACTCTGTTGACCCCAGAAAACGTCGAGGAGCTTAAGAGGGAGTACGCCGGTTGGAGAACCGTGAAACCCCTCTTTGAGTCTCCAGGTGACTGGTGGGAGACAGTGAAGGAGAACATCAAGAGGTTCTTTGTCCTCAAGGGTGTTCAGAAGGCAAGAGAGAAGCAGGGAAAGCTGTCGCGACTCCAGAAAAGGGTGCAGAACCTGCTCCTTCTGCAGTTGATGGGGGTTGATGTCACGGAGGACCTCCGCGAGGTGAGGGGCCAGCAAGCCTCGCTCTTCGCCGCGGAGGCCTCCAGGATAATCTTCCGGTCCAGGGTCCGCTCCGTGGAGCAGGACGAGACGTGCTCGCGTTTCTTCTTTCAGAAGGTGCACAAAGAGAGCTCTGTGCTTAACCGGCTGAAGGAGGACGACGGCTCGGTGACGTCGTCTCGGCCCGACATTTTGAGGATCAGCAGATCCTTCTATGCCGGACTGTACGACACGAAGCCCACGGACAGCACGGCCTCCGAGTCGTTCCTGTCGTCTATCACGGAGGTCTTAGACGACGGCACGAGGGAGTGGCTGGACCGGCCGATATCCCTGGACGAGCTGGCCAGAGCCCTCAAATCCTTGCAGAGGAATAGGACTCCCGGAAGCGACGGCTTACCAGTCGAGCTGTATTCCGCTCTGTGGGGCCTGGTCGGCCAGGACCTGCTGGAGGTGTACGATGGTGCGCTTCGGGCAGGGGAAATGAGCAAGTCCACGAGGAAGGGCATCATCACCGTCATTTACAAGAGGAAGGGGGAGAGGGAAGAAATTAAGAATTGGCGTCCCATTTCACTTTTGAACGTGGACTACAAAATCCTGGCCAAGGTCATTGCCAACCGGGTCAGGTCTGTCCTGGAGTCAGTGATTCACCCTGACCAAACCTGTGCTGTGCCGGGCAGGAAGATCGCTGAGAGCCTCGCGCTCATCAGGGATACGATCGCCTACGTACAGGACAGGCGGGTGGACACCTGCCTCGTCAGCCTGGACCAGGAGAAGGCCTTTGACAGGGTCTCTCATGCTTACATGAGGGACATCCTCTCCAAATTGGGGTTCGGGGAGGGCATCCGCAATTGGATCCGGCTGCTCTACGCTAACATCGTTAGCGCAGTCTCGATCAACGGGTGGGAATCAGACAGTTTTCCTGTTAGATCTGGAGTCAGGCAGGGCTGCCTGCTCTCTCCTGCCTTGTTCGTGTGGAGCCCTTCGTCGCCTCCATCAGGAAGGACGTGAGCCTGAAGGGCGTGACTATCCCAGGCAGCGGAGGCCTTCAGGTCAAGACCTCCCTGTACATGGACGATGTCGCCGTCTTCTGCACCGATCGTCGGTCAGTGGGTAGGCTGTTGGACATCTGCGGCCAGTTTGAACTGGCCTCGGGTGCCAAAGTCAATAGGGGTAAGAGCGAGGTCATGTTCTTCGGGAACTGGGACGACCGCTCCTTCATCCCCTTCACCGTCAGGACAGACTACATGAAGGTGCTGGGTGTTTGGTTTGGTGGAGCTGGGGCATGCACTAAGACTTGGGAGGAGCGTATTGCCAAATTTAAGCAGAAGCTGGGCAGGTGGAAGCTCCAGTCCCTCTCCATCGCGGGTAAGAACCTGGTTGTCAGGTGCGAGGGGCTTTCGGGACTGTTGTATGTGGCGCAGGCCTGGCCTATTACCTGGACCTGCGCCGCTGCGGTCACCCGGGCCATCTTCCACTTCATTTGGGGGTCGAGGATGGACCGGGTCTGCAGAGACACCATGTACAAAGACCTGGGAAATGGGGGAAAGGGCGTACCGAGCGCCACCCTCGCCCTGACAGCTACCTTTGTGTGTGGCTGCATCAAGCTGTGCGTAGATCCTCAGTACGCAAACACCAAGTGTCACTACTTACTGAGGTTCTACCTGTCCCCGGTGTTGCGAAGGATGGGCCTGGCCTCGTTGCCGCGGAACGCTCCGAGTAGTTGGACCGTTCCGTACCACCTGTCCTTCGTGGAGAAATTTTTGAAAGCAAACACCTTTGACCACAAGGCCGTCAGGCAGTGGTCAGCACGTAGTATCCTCGGGACCCTTCGGGAAAAGGAGAGGGTGGATCCCGTCGTGTGGTTCCCCACTCAGACTGCCAAAGTCGTTTGGCAGAATGCCTCATCGCCAGAACTTTCAAACAAGCACAAGGACATTGCTTGGCTGGCGGTGAGAGGGGCTCTGCCAGTGAGATCCTTTATGCATGCCCGGAATCTCTGCACCACTGCACGCTGCCCTCGAGGTGGCTGCGGGGGGGACGAGACTGTCGATCACCTCCTTCTGGAGTGTGCCTATGCGCAGGAGGTCTGGAGGGGGATGCAGTGGTATTTGTCGAGGTTCGTCCCGAGCAGCTCCGTGATGTGGGACTCTGTGCTCTACGGGCTGTTTCCGGGGACGCACACCGAGACCAACATCAACTGCGCCTGGAGGACCATCGATGCAGTGAAAGACGCTCTTTGGTCTGCCCGCAACTTGCTGGCCTGCCAGCTGAAAGAACTGACCCCGACCGAGTGTTGCAGACTGGCGCACTCCAAGGTTCAGGGCTACGTGCTGAGGGACGCGCTAAAGCTTGGGGCAGCCGCCGCCAAGGCGCGGTGGGGAAAGACCATCGTATGAGCCCCCTCGTCGAGAAAAGGGAAAAGAATCCTATCTGGTAACTGGGCCCAGCTGGCGCCTTCCCCAACTGGTCAGGGGGCCAACTGGGACTCTGCGGGGTGACGACTGCCGGGGTATTTTCTTTGCTTTGTTTTTTTTTCTGTTTTGTTTTTTTCGTTTAGTTGGTGTACGTACCCCCGGGTAACCCGGAGTGGCTCGCATGACTGGGTAGGTGTATAAATGTTTTATTTTTTTGTACATTCTATGAATAAAGTATATTTTTTCAAATAAAAAAAAAGGTGACAAAACATCTGGGAACAAACCTTCAAGCTCAGTGACCCAGCTAACATCTGGAACAAAATAAAGAACCAAAATAAAGAGTCTTGTGGACCGAGAGGAGGAGAGTGCTGTCTTGGAGGTGAAAGGAGGACGTCGGGTTGGCTGCGCACCCTTGCGACCAGTGGATCTTAATGCTGGCTTCGGCCTAACGCTGGTTCAGGGGAGCAGCCAATCTGCAACGATGGCTGCGGCAAGTGCTTGTGCCCCAGGTCAGGGAGTCCGGAACATCATCCGTGTTTCCGTAAAGAAGGTGGATGAAGGTGCACCTGTGGACTGCACCTTCTTCGTGAAGAGTGTCCTGTTGGACTGTTGTGGGTTTGCTGCTGCGGACATTTACTGCCTGCAGGATTTCCCCGGAGGAGGTTTTTACAACGGGACCTTCAGGAGTGCCAAGCTTTGCGAGCACTTCCTGGAGGTTTTCAAGGAGAAAGGAGGTGAGGGCCCCCTCTCTGTATTGCCCGCTGTCCCGCTGTTTGTGATGCCAGCGCAGAGGAGCCGTATGGTGACTGTACATATGTACAACCCGCATGTGCCAGCAATTGATGTCCTGACCTTCCTCGGAAGGTACGTGAAGTTTGGCATCTGGACCAGTAAGAGGCAGGTCAAGATGACGCTGAGGATAGGCGCGGACGGGAATGTCATACACCCACCGTCCAGCTTCGCGATCGGCGGGAGCAAGGACTACCTGACCTATGCAGGGCAACCTAAAGTCTGCCATGCCTGTGGTAGATCAGGTCACATGGCGGCCGACTGCAAAGCCACCATCTGCAGGAACTGCAGGGAGGAGGGACACCTTGCAAAGGATTGCCCACAAGAGAAAAGCTGCAACCTTTGCGGGGAAGCGGGCCACCACTATAGGGCATGCTGTGGCGGGGTGCCACCTACGCCCAGGTCGCCGGCAGGGGCAATGTGGTGCCAGCCCCCGCCGGAGGAGAGGAAGGCACCAGGGCCCAGCAAGGACCCCACTAATGTGCAGGAGGGCCAGGTTGTGCAGGAGGGCCCAGCCCTGCAGGATGGGCCTGAGGCCAGCAAAGCACCCCTCCAGGCGAGGAGGAAGGCGCATCGGCAGGCACAGGAACCGCAACCCTCAGGCGGGAAGAGTCAGCTACAGCAGGGCTATAAGAGCTCCGCTGACGAGGGAGATTCAGAGAGGGCCCGCCCAAAGCAGAAGCTAAAGATCTCAAGGGAGAAGGAAAGCAGCAGCCCGCTTCCAGGTGACGGGAGGCATCCTGAGGCTCCCGCCGACACCCAGTCATGTGCCGCTCAGGCCCTGGATGGCCCCTTCCAGGCAGGAAGGAGGAAACAGCGCGTCCCCAGCCTGACCCGGAGCCGGACTCTCCTGCCTCCGTACCCCCGACGGGGGCATGCCACCCGGAAGGCAGCACGGACGGTTTCCTGAGCCCGGAGAGCGTCCAGCAGTTAGCCCGGGCAATGGGCAAGACGGGACAGATAGAGGGGCTGGACCTTGGACTTGGGGAGGGTACTGCGGTCACTGCCCACAATGGGGGCACGAGTTGCGAGCATTAATGTGCGCAGCGTCAAATCTACCGCAAGATGTGTGTCCACGTTGGCCTACCTGACCACCATCAAGGTGGACCTCCTGTTTCTGCAGGAGTGCGGGATACCGCACCTCAGCAGGTACGGGAAATGGTCCGGCGCCTGGACCTGTGGGCCTTCGATCTGGTCGGGGGGTAACGACTGTCGCTCCTCGGGCCTGGCTATTCTGCTGCGGGGGCGCAACTTCACCATCTCTCAAGTTCAGGAGGTGGTGGAGGGAGCGCCTCCTAGTGGCTGACGTCACCTACAGGACCGCTCCCCTGAGGCTGATCAACGTGTACGCCCCAGCAATACGGAGTGAGCGGTTGGCCATCCTGCAGCGGCTTCCACCCCTGCTGGCTACGTCCAGGCCGGTCATCCTAGGTGGGGACTTCAACTGCATCATCGATGCAGATGGAAGATCCGGCATAGGGACAGTGGGTGGTGGGAGTCAACTGGATGTCACGTCCAGATTCCTAATGGGCACAGCGAAGGACGCCAAGCTGCTCGATGTCTTCAGCACCCCTGCAAATGGAGCACAGCGGCAGTACACCTGGTCGTGGCCAGACGGGTCTATTCGCTCAAGGATAGGCTTCCTGTTTGTGTCACGGGCATTCTTGGTCAGGTCCACTGGCGTCGAGCCAGTGTTCTTCTCTGACCACTGCTTCCTGCTGGCCGACTGTCACTTACAGGACGACCAGCCGGCCGGCAAGGGGACGTGGAAGCTCAACATGACTCTGTTGACCCCAGAGAACGTCGAGGAGCTTAAGAGGGAGTACGCCGGTTGGAGAACCGTGAAACCCCACTTTGAGTCTCCGGGCGACTGGTGGGAGACAGTGAAGGAGAACATCGAGTGGTTCTTTGTCCTCAAGGGTGTTCGGAAGGTGAGAGAGAGGCGGGGAAAGCTGTCGTGACTGCAGAAAAGGGTGCAGAACCTGCTCCTTCTGCAGTTGATGGGGGTCGATGTCACAGAGGACCTCCGCGAGGTGAGGGGCCAGCAAGCCTCGCTCTTCATGACGGAGGTCTCCAGGATAATCTTCCGGTCCAGCGTCCGCTCCGTGGAGCAGGATGAGATGTGCTCACGTTTCTTCTTTCAGAAGGTGCACAAAGAAAGCTCTGTGCTTAGCCGGCTGAAGGAGGACGATGGCTCGGTGACGTCGTCTCGGCCCGACATTTTGAGGATCAGCAGATCCTTCTATGCCGGACTGTACGACGCAAAGCCCATGGACAGCACGGCCTCCGAGTTGTTCCTGTCGTCTATCACGGAGGTCTTAGACGACGGCACGAGGGAGTGGCTGGGCCGGCCGATATCCCTGGACGAGCTGACCAGAGCCCTCAGGTCCTTGGAGAGGAATAAGACTCCCGGGAGCGACGGCTTACCGGTCGAGCTGTATTCCGCTCTGTGGGACCTGGTCGGCCAGGACCTGCTGGAGGTGTACGATAGTGCGCTTCGGGCAGGGGAAATGTGCAAGTCCATGAGGAAGGGCATCATCACCCTCATTTACAAGAGGAAGGGGGAGAGGGAAGAAATTAAGAATTGGCGTCCCATTTCACTATTGAACGTGGACGACAAAATCCTGGCCAAGGTCATAGCCAACCGGGTCAGGTCTGTCCTGGAGTCAGTGATTCACCCTGACCAAACCTGTGCTGTGCCGGGCAGGAAGATCGCTGAGAGCCTCGCGCTCATCAGGGATAAGATGGCCTACATGCAGGACAGGCGGGTGGACACCTGCCTCGTCAGCCTGGACCAGGAGAAGGCCTTCGACAGGGTCTCTCATGCTTACATGAGGGACATCCTCTCCAAATTGGGGTTCGGGGAGGGCATCCACATTTGGATCCGGCTGCTCTACACCAACATCGTTAGCGCAGTCTCGATCAACGGGTGGGAATCGGACAGTTTTCCCGTCAGATCTGGAATCAGGCAGGGCTGCCCGCTCTCTCCTGCCTTGTTCGCGTGCTGTGTGGAGCCCTTCGCCGCATCCATCAGGAAGGACGTGAGCCTGAAGGGTGTGACTATCCCAGGCAGCAGAGGCCTTCAGGTCAAGACCTCCCTGTAACATGGACGACATTGCCGTCTTCTGCACCAAACGTCGGTCGGTGAGTAGACTGTTGGACATCTGCGACCAGTTTGAACTGGCCTTGGGTGCCAAAGTCAATAGGGGTAAAAGCGAGGTCATGTTCTTCGGGAACTGGGACGACCGCTCCTTCATCCCTTTCACCATCAGGACAGACTACCTGAAGGTGCTGGGTGTTTGGTTCGGTGGAGCTGGGGTGTGCATTAAGACTTGGGAGGAGTGTATCACCAAACTGAAGCAGAAGCTGGGCAGGTGGATGCTCCGGTCCCTCTCCATCGCGGGTAAGAACCTGGTTGTCAGGTGTGAGGGGCTTTCGGCACTGTTGTATGTGGCGCAGGCCTGGCCTATTCCCTGGACCTGCACCGCTGCGGTCACCCGGGCCATCTTCCACTTCATTTGGGGGTCGAGGATGGACCGGATCTGCAGGGACACCATATACAAAGTCCTGGGAAATGGGGGAAAGGGCGTACCGAACGCCACCCTCGCCCTGACAGCTACCTTTGTGTGCGGCTGCATTAAGCTGTGCTTAGATCCTCAGTACGCAAACACCAAGTGTCACTACTTACTGAGGTTCTACCTGTCCCTGGTGTTGTGAAGGATGGGCCTGGCCTCATTGCCGCGGAACGCTCCGAGTAGTTGGACAGTCCCGTACCACCTGTCCTTCGTGGAGAAATTTTTGAAAGCAAACACCTTTGACCACAAGGCCGTCAGGCAGTGGTCAGCATGTAGTATCCTCGAGACCCTTCGGGAAAAGGAGAGAGTGGATCCTGTCGTGTGGTTCCCCATGCAGACTGCCAAAGTCGTTTGGCAAAATGCCTCATCGCCAGAACTTTCAAGCAAGCACAAGGACATTGCTTGACTGGCGGTGAGAGGGGCTCTGCCAGTGAGATCCTTTATGCATGCCCAGAATCTCTGTGCCACCGCACGCTGCCCTCGAGGCGGCTGCGGTGGTGGATAAGCCTGTCGATCACCTCCTTCTGGAGTGTGCCTATGCGCAGGAGGTCTGGAGGGGGATGCAGTGGTATTTGTCGAGGTTCGTCCCGAGCAGTTCCGTGACGCGGGACTCCGTGCTGTACGGGCTGTTTCCCGGGACGCACACCGAGACCAACATCAACTGCGCCTGGAGGATCGTCAATGTGGTGAAAGATGCTCTTTGGTCTGCCCGCAACTTACTGGTTTACCAGCTGAAAGAACTGACCCTGACCGAATGTTGCAGACTGGCGCACTCCAAGTTCCAGGACTACGTGCTGAGGGACGCGCTAAAGCTTGGGGCAGCCGCCAAGGCATGGTGGGGAAAGACCATGGTATGAAACCCCTCGTCCAGAATAGAAAAAAGGGCCCTTCCCCCTCTGGTCAGGGGGCCAACTGGGACTGTGCAGGGTGACGACTGCCGGGGTATTTTCTTTGCTTTGTTTTTTTTTCTTCTTTGTTTGTTTTTTTCGTTTAGTTGGTGTACGTACACCCGGGTAACCCGGATCGGCTTGTATGACTGGGTAGGTGTATAAATATGTTTTATTTTTTGTACATCTTATGAATAAAGTATATTTTTTCAAATAAAAAAAAGGTGACGAAACGTCTGAAAACTAACCTTCCAGCTCAGCGAGCAAACTCACATTCAGAGCAGGAGAGCATGCCAGGAGTAGCACAAGGCAGAAGTGAAAATGTGGTGTCAATATGGTGAAGCAATTAAACAGAACTACAAGTACACCAAGCAGAGTAAGCAGCAAATGATAGAGCTAAATGATCCCAAACCAGCAGATCAGTTCTAAGCTCTGCAGTCCTGCCACATCCACTTGCGACTGGTGGTGGACAGTAAACAATTCACTGAAAGAAGATGCTGCACAAATATTCCTATTCTCAAGGATGGAAGAGCCTAGCACATCAGTGCAAAAGATAAGGTTGTAGCATTTACAGCAATCTTCAGCCAGAAGTACCAAGTAGATGATTTATCTTGACTTTCTCTAGTGGTTCCCAGCATCACAGCTACTAGTCTTCAGCCAATTCCATTTCACTCTGAGTGTTATGCCGTGTCCTTCAGATGAATAGCCAGTTAATCTAGATTACTGACTGAAAAAGGACAAGAGGGGCAACTCTTTTACACAAGAGTAGTTAGTGTGTGGAATGAACCGCCAGAGGAAGTGATGGTTGTGGGTGGCTGCAATGTTTAAAAGACACTTAGAAAAGTATGTGAATAGGAAATGTTTGGAGGGATACAGGCCAAGTGCAGGCAGGTAGGACTAGTTTAATTTGGGAACATGGTCGACATGGAATAGTTGGACCGAATGTTTTCATGCTGAAAGACTCTATGACACTTTATAACTGAGAGATGAATGCTGTTCAGGACACTGGGATAATTTAGCTTGGATCATGTCATGGAATCTTTAATTTGTATCTGAATATAGAGCCTTCATAAATGGCACCTTAAACATAGGTCATCACTACTGATGATTTCCAAAATCTGTTTTCTAAGTTAATTATGTTACCTAAAGCTTCAGAATTCAACAAGTTCCATTTTACAAAAGAATTATGCTGCATTTTATTGGACTAAGCTTTGGGTTAGTTCTGTCATTCTCTTTCACTGCTGAAATTTCCCCATTGTACTGGAAGGCATTTGTATTTGAAACTAATTCTGCTTAAAAATAATCAATAACTGTTTCACAGAATTCAGTGTTCTCCCCCAAGTAACTGGAGAATATTGCTTTAACCCAAATAGAGAAATGCATTGGGCTGCTTAGCCTCATAAAAGCAAAATATATAACTATTTCCACTTCAAACAGCAAACTGCTTTGGGTTATATTATTCATAGAGAATACAACAATATTGATGTGCTCATGCATACTCAGAAAGCAATGTAATTTGTACAGCACGATACTCAGGCTACCAAAGCAACATTCTGCTATTCTACTCCACTTATTGAAATCTGAGAAATATATTTCATGTTAGCTCAGCACTAGTGTCCAGAAGCATTATTATTTCAGAGTTCTCGGAATCACAAAATGTACTACTTTATAATTGTGCTGCACTCACATACATTTGCCCTTTTTGGTGGTGTTTGTTGTTTCAGTATAAGCTGCATCAGTAGAAAGGTTTTAGATAGCTATTTTCAAATAATTCTTCATCTGCAAGTTTTACATTACTTTCACTAAGGTAGTCATTAAACTTTGCTATTGCACACACACCTATTGATAAAAATATTCTGGACTTCACATATTCCTCTCCTCCATCACTTAATTTCTTGAAACCGGGTAAGCGCTGATATTATTTCCTGACTTAAAAAATGACACTTCATTGTAAGAAAATGTATCCAAGAATAAAAAGAATAGGCACATGGAATAACTGCACAGAGGCCGGTATCCCATCACCAAGCCCACTCTTCATTTACTTGCACACAGTACACTGGCTGTTGCCAGGCAGCTCAGAGTCAGTCCTTGAACTGAGCAGATTCTACTCTCCTGGTTATATTGGTCAGCCAGGCTTTTCCTGATTAGCACAGATTAACAACCCCAATCAAGGATCTCATAGTCAAAACGATCCACCTGGTTCGAATCACTATATCCTGGATGTTGAATTTGTAGATTATTGTTATCCCCAGTTACTGGAAAATGAAAGTGATGAGACAGTATCATACATCAAAGGCACAATGTAAAATTAATAGTGCTTCGGTTCAGTTATGCCATATTTAATTTCCAAAGTCCATGAAAATGGCATGCATCAGCTTTAAGTATGCATCATTAAGTGGCTAAATTTCAGCATCACACTTTTTTTTGCTCCCTGTTACAGTGCAATGTATTGAACAGGTGATAAAGGGACATTTGAATTAAATGCTGGTAAAGGGGACTAAGTCAGATGGGGCTGTGTGGTCGGCGCAGACAAGCTGGACACAAGGGTCTGTCTCCATGCTGTATGACAGTGTGACACAAATTATTTTTGAAATAATACTTTTAATACTGTTGAAAATGTACAAGTTTCTGGCATTGTTCCTTGGCCATCAACTGAAACTTCATCACCTCAATATTAACATTTTGCAAAATGTTGTTGTGTCAGAGGTCTTACCAGTATAGCCTGCATCAGTGGATGGGTTTTAGATAGCTATTTTGAAATAAATCTACATCTGCATCAAATAGGGTGGCACGGTGGCTCGGTGGCTCGGTGGTTAGCACTGCTGCCTCACAGTGCCAGGGACCTGGGTTTGATTCCTGTCTGGGTAACAGTCTGTGTGGAGTTTGCACATTTTCCTTGTATCTGTGTGGGTTTCCTCCCACAGTCCAAAGATGTGCAGGTTACGGTGGATTGGCCATGGGAGATTGTACGGATGGTGTGGGGCTGGGTGCGATGCTCTTTGGAAGGTCAGTGTATGCGTGTTGGGCCGAATGGCCTGCTTCCACACTGTAGGAGTTCTATGAAAATGCATTGAATTATGTAAAGAATAATGAAAGCTCTTTGTACATAGGAAGAATTAACAAACAAGGAGATGAATTACCAATTAATCCCTTCAGCTGATATTGTTTTTTGGGAACAAGCTTGTCTTCTTTGAAAACAGCCGAAGAATCTTAAAATCTGTCAAATTGTTCTCTATTTAATATCCCATCCAAAGAACATCAGAGAGACAGAACAGAGAATGCTTGTAAAAACACACTATTTAATAACACTTTGATAGCTCCCTCTATCACTGGGCAGGAAAGCATACTTTTACGTCACACAGCACAATAATGATTTTTTATAGACATCTTGTGTTTCTTTGTACGTGTGTGTGAGTGTGTGTGTGTACGTGTGTGTGTGTGTGTGTGTATGTGTGTGAGAGTGTGAGTGTGTGTGAGAGAGAGTGTGTGTGAGAGAGTGTGTGAGTGTGTGTGAGAGAGTGTGTGTGTGTGTGAGAGAGTGTGTGTGTGTGTGTGAGAGAGTGTGTGTGCGTGTGTGTGTGTGTGAGAGAGTGTGCGTGCGTGTGTGTGTGAGAGAGTGTGTGTGAGAGAGTGTGCGTGTGTGTCTGAGAGAGTGTGCGTGTGTGTGTGTGAGAGAGAATGTGTGTGTGTGTGAGAGTGTGTGTGTGTGTGTGTGTGAGAGAGTGTGTGTGTGTGAGAGAGTGTGTGTGTGAGAGAGTGTGCGTGCGTGTGTGTGTGAGAGAGTGTGTGAGAGAGAGAGAGTGTGTGTGTGTGTGTGTGTGTGTGTGAGAGAGAGAGAGAGAGTGTGTGTGTGTGTGTGTGTGTGTGTGTGTCTCTGGTGAACATGCGTTTCGCCCGCCCACCTCCAGGCTTGAGATCAACGCCACTGACTGAAGTGACACCAACCTGACACTGAAATTGGGCTGCAGAAATCATCGTGCTACTTGTGTGAAAGACAGTTTTTATGTCTTTACCCTGACCCATTTGAGATGGATGAATTCTAGCCACATTGCTGGATTGTAATAGCCCAGTTGTTGGTTTTAATTGGGGCAGACTGAATATGGGATGGGCTGGGAAGGGGAAGGGGGTGCACGGGATGGGCAGGTGCCAACTGGGTATGTGCATAATATGTGGTATTACTACTGGACTGCTATCCAGAGACCCAGGTAATGTTCTGGGGGCCATGATTCAAATCCCACCTTGATGGAAATTGAATCAAATAAAAGAGTTATGAATTACTCTTCCAATTATGACCATGAAACCATTGTTGATTGTCGGAAAAACCATTTGGCTCACTGATGTCCTTTAGGGAAGGAAACTGCCATCCTTACCTGGTCAGGCCTACATGTGACTCCAGACCCATAGTAATGTGGTTGACTCTGAACAGTAGCAGTAGCAACAGTAAAAGATGCAGTCACAGCAGCAGTAATAATAGCTGGATCAGTAGTAATGAATGTGAAATGGGGAGTATCCCCTTAAGTCACAGGTGAAATTGACAATGCTGTTTTTTCTTCCAATCAACTGTTCGCTGTTAGGAGACAATGATGGAATGAGAGCTAGGTGGTACATGGGACACAACGGTATTGTCTTTACCTTTGAAAAAGAAATCCTGTGTCAGAGGCTTTTCATAACACATCTGAACACATGGTTTTAAACAATACCTACCCTGATTAAGGGTTTAGGTGGCCAAAAAACCCAGCCTCACATCTTATCTGCTTCAGAGTTATACAGTGGTGGCAGATTGATTAGAAAGTATCTGGGATAATCACGAGCAACAAAATTCTTGGAATCACTTTAATGAGGATTAACAGACACTTAAAGTGGCAGTCAAGCTGTTCACCTGTTTGTCAGCAGCTGTCACTGCATAAGCTTCTTTATGAACATGGCAGCTCTTGCCAAAAAATTTAAAGTTGGGTCTCAACTGATTGGTGGGATTGTACCCTCACTGGTGTGACGAGGAATGGCGGGCATGGTGACAAAATAATGTGAAAATTAATCTCCATTGGAACATCCCAGGGGTACCATTTTATCATAAGGGCAGAATACAGATTTTAATGAAATTATTTTATGTTTGTCTGTGTGATTCCTCACTAAAATAGGTAGCTGCAGTATGGCTCACAACTTTGAGACAAGCAGAGAGAGGCAGAGAGAGAGAATCTGCCAGCGGCTGTAGGCAAAAGTTTGGGACTTTGAGTCACTAATTAAGAAAGCAGTGAGGCCCATGCTTGAACTTGGGTGTCTACAGCTGTGAGATGTTTGAGAGCTGGAGGGTCATTTAATTGGATGATGTTGTAAAAACTCAGTGAAATCTCATACTGTGGACTAGAGCTCTGAGGCGAATCAAAGCTCCTGAGAATTGTGGCACACTTTGCTTTGATTCCAGGAGAAGTGAAAGAACCCTCAAGGTCCTTAAAGAGGAGCCCTTTGTAGGAAAAGAAAAGCAAAGAGTGTGCTGTTGATAATAAAATGTGAGGCTGGATGAACGCAGCAGGCCCAGCAGCATCTCAGGAGCACATGTGCTCCTGAGATGCTGCTGGGCCTGCTGTGTTCATCCAGCATCACATTTTATTATCTTGGATTCTCCAGCATCTGCAGTTCCCATTATCAGTGTGCTGTTGAGACTCTTAGGGTGTAAAGTGTATATTTACAAATATAGTGTTAAATTAGCTGTACTGGTTTTATCTATCTCCTCTACAGTGAATACTTCTGTTTGAAATGTAAAATCTTGCAACAAATTCCTTCAGTGAATAATTTGGAGTTAGAATTCCTTTTTAAAGGATTACTGGTTTTCACTGAGATTAGGAAATCTATAATTTTAATGGTTCAGTCTGCAGCACTGACTCATAGCAAGTACAATCAGAATTACAGATAACAAATTGTGGAGCTGGATGAACACAGCAGGCCAAGCAGCATCTTGGCCTGCTGTGTTCATCCAGCTCCACACTTTGTTATCTCGGATTCCCCAGCATCTGCAGTTCCCATTATCTCTGATCACGATCAGAATTACAACTTGGTAAAATAAAGCGCATGTTTAGAAGCTTCTTCAAAATTTAAATAAAATTCCTGAATAGCTTGTCCATTGAAAACTCATCTCAACATTATTGCATAAAACCTATTGTACTCCTGTGATAAAAACAAATAAATTATGTTAAGAAGTGGAAGCACTTATTACTAAAGCATTCAGCATAATCCTGGTGCAGTTGAATGTTTGATTTTGAGATGAAACATTACAAATATCAGAGAAATGCAATATATACTTCACCTGTGCATTTTACATTGAAAACACGTTTTTATAACGATCAAATATTACTTTTGCAAGTAAGTCTGAAATATTTGAATACTTTTCAGCTTAACCATGTTGTATAAACAAGTTTTTAGTGTATTTTTGATTGTGGATTGAATTGAAAGAAGTACTGTTTTAAGTCAAGAATCCTGGAAGGAATTGTTACACTTTTAAAAAGCAAGTTACTGAATCTCACTCAAAACTGTGCTCGCACTGTTGTTTTGTTCATGCAGTTGGGGATGCTTTCTTTGGGATGCACAAAGTGAGATTCAGCCAGCAACAGGCTAGTGACTTGTTTAGGGCTTATGGATGGCTCAGCCTGACAATAACCATTTGATTGACCTGTAGGCCACTGAATATTTTATGGGTATGAACAATACTGACAGAAGCCTTCAGACTGCCGAAAGAGGCAGATGCTCAGTCTTTTTCTTCAGTAAAATACCTAAAACCTGAAAGAAAACCAATAGAATTTTCCTCGTCAATTGCTGTATGCTGTGACCTGTAACCATTAAGCGAGAGATTTTGCAGTTAGAGTACAAATCATCAATGCCTTCTGTAAGAAGACAACATGAAGAGACTGAAGAAGAGAAAATTGTGGCAAATAAAAGGATTATCTCAAATGAACCCTGTGGACTGGGTCTGTGAACTGCTACACCAGTTTCAGTTTCCCCATCACCCAGAGCACTTTTTTTTGTCTGTAGTGTATGTAAGCTTTGGAAATGGGGGGAGGACGCTAGAATTTAATGAGTCAAGCTATATGTTGACACTTCATTTTAATTACATGCTGAGAGATTATTTGTTTTCAACAAATGGTAGTTCTTGTTAAGGACAGGAAGTTAATCCAAATTTTCTGTTTGCCCAGGTCTATCCAACAGGGGATTTTGTGTACTTTGTTAATTTTTTAAACTATCGCGTTGTACCTGGGATTTGTGGGGCTTGACTTTCAATGTGCTACCCTAGTAAAGGAGTAACAATTTTTATTTCTATTTACAGAAACATTACCTTTCTCTTTCTCTTTCAATTCTTCAGAAGATCTTTCTCTTCAGTTTAGTATTTCTGATCTTTCTTCATTGGTTTGTGTTGACAAAATGTGGCCGCAAAAAAAAATTTGGTTGATGTTATTATTTATTTTACCAGGTTGTGACTCTCATTTATTCATGTAAAATATGATGACATGTTGTGGGCTTATAATGAAGACGTGACAGATAATTTTATGGTTGTAAAAACATTGCAATTTAAGTCCAAAACAAACAACAAAACTGTGGAAGCTGGAAATGTGAAACAAGGGCCACTGATTTTCTAATAATTTTAAATTCATCCTATTGTTATATTTTTCTTTTAAAGAGTGCCAGATCCAATAAGAGAAAACCAAAAACAAAGCTGACAGGGAAAGTCAGCAGGTCTTGCAGCGGCAGTGAAGAGAAATCAAGATTAAGATTTTGTATGCAGTGACCTTTATTTCAGATTTCCAGCATCCGCAGTTCTTTTGTTTTTGATTCAGTAAAAACAGGATGTGGCTAAATATTTGACTATTCCTTGGTGTGTGGCCCACTGCCAGCTGAAGACAAGCAGGTCTTCACCTTGTAAATTTCTGTTGTCACAGAGACTACACCATAGTCAGTAGGAAATGCATTACTGCAGTATGTGCTCAGGGATCTTTTGCAGACATCGCTAATTTTGTTGAACATATCTGAGGCGTATAATTATGAGATAAATTATGTAAACACATTACAAAGGGATTATAGGTTACAGTTCACGCAACCCGTTCATTTGCTCTCTGTGGTTCCAACATCCATTGATCCACACCTTTTACCATGTGCCTTACAAACTTGTCTTCAGGTTTTGGTGCTGATGCATGGTTAGTGCTGAAATGTCAACTTGGCTTTCTCTTTTCTCATGTTGATTAATCTCCAGTGTGTTTTAGCATCTACATTTCAGATTTTTAACACTTCCTCATGTGAGTTTTGGAACTATGAACAGCAGCAGGCCATTCGGCCCCTCAAGTTTGCTCCACCATTCAATAGGATTGTGGCTGATCTGACACTACTCACATTCACTTCATAGGAACATAGGAATTAGGAGCAGAAGGATGCAATTCAGCTCTGCACGCCCACTATGCCATTTAATATGGTCATGGCTGATCTTATCTTGGTCTCAACTCCACTCTCCTGCCTCCTCCTCAAAGCCCTTTATCCTGATTGTCATCAGAAATGTATCTATCTCTTTCTTGAATCTGTTGATTGATTCAGCCTCTACTACACACTGGGACAGTGAGTTCCACAGATTCACAATCCTCTGAGAGAAGTAGCTTTGCCCCATTCAGTTCTGAACCTACCTCCTTTCACTCTCTATGACCTTTTGTTTGAGACTGTCCCACAAGGGGGAGCACCTGTTCAACATCCACTTTATCAATCCCTTTTAGCATTTTATATAACTCAATCCAATACCCCCCCATTCTTGAGTACAAGCCCAAGTTATCCAACTGCTCCTCACACCACACCCCTTTCATCCCTGGAATCAACCTCGTCTGAGCTGCCTCCATTGCCATCACATCCTTCCTCAAGTAAGGAGACCAAAACTGGGCACAGTTCTCCAAACGTGGTCCCACCAACACCTTATATAACTGTAACAGCACATTTTTACGTTTAGAATACAGTCCTTGTGCAGTAACTGCCAAGATTCCATTTGGGTTTCTTAGCACATGGGTGCATCAGCATACACAGTGAATTCTTGGCAGGTAGAAGACTAATATTTCTCACAAGTAAAACACTAAGTGCAGTACTATTGAAGATGGAATCTCTTTTTAATGAAAGGAGGATTGTGAAGAATCAAACATTACAAAACAATGAGAGGGTGTCTCACAATGGGAAACCATAGTTCATAAATCCAATTTACTGTCTCCTGGTATTGAACGAAGGAGGCGTTTTTTAAAGGGCACTGGAAGTAAGGAGAAGTGATCCAATAAGAGCTGAAGGCAAGAGTTGGGTTCTAAACCAAAGAGCAAATGTGTGTGGAGAATGTGGCATAATGCCTGAACTCTGCATGGGGCTTTCAATTGTGTTAAGAAGTTTGCTAGAGTTGATTTTCTATAGTTTAGTGTGTCAGTCGATGAAGTAACGTTTAGGCAATATTGAGAGGTTTTTTTTGTGTTTGTGGAATGTTATCATGTGATCCTTTGAATGAGTCACTGAGACACCCACCTCACTTTATAAAAGTTATCAGTTGCTATGGAGATTGTGACACCCTGCTGGAAACACCAATGAAACACTGTCACCAACAGTCTCTCCATTGGTAGACATGGGGGTGACCATGGAGCCTCTGCGAGTTTTTGAGCATACTTTCTTTGAAGGACAAAGTATCAGCTTGTTCCTTTGATCGTTTTAGTCTAGTCTCTGTGGCTAGTCAGGGCAAAATGACCATAAATGAATACAAATGTCACAAACCTTACACATTACTGATTTTTAAAGTCTTGCCATGGTAATATTTTGCAATAGTAGAAGATTACTGTCAGCTGATGAGAATCTATTAAGCTGGTAATTTCCAGCAACTTTGTTTTTGTTCTTGAAGCTTGCAATTATACAGTTATATTGTTACTCTGTGGCACCTTTTTCCTGAAATGCTGAATAATTAAACCATTTCTATAATCAGGGTGAAGTAGTCATTTTATTCAGGTGCAGGGTCCGTTTGAGTAGTTGTTAGATACTCAAACCTATGAACTGAATTGATTACATTCACATAACCCTTGTGTGGGGAATGGTAGAAGGAAACAGAACCAAATGGATTTATGATTCTGCACTGAACTAAACTACAGTTAGGTATAATTGTGGACCTGTAGCAGCTGGCTGTTAAATTAGAAAAGGAGGACAGAAAACGACACAACAGATTTAAATTTATAACATGCTGAGACAAGTGTACTCTGTTCATAGAAATTGTGGCAAATAATTCATACTGTTATTCATTTAAATTTATTACGTTAAGTAAGTTGTTGTGAGCTTATGACTGAAACCAAAAGATTCCATCTTTCTTGACCCAATATAATCCTGGAATGCAGGTGTTCATGTGGACAATCTACCCATGCTGTTCATGAGGCTTTATCATTGTTGGCTTTCTTTTCAAATGAAACTGGCTTAAAGCAATTTTATGGGTAGTGTAACAGGGGAGAACACCTGGACTCCAAACACTGGGTTTGTGACCAAAGGAATCTTATGGATTTAGATGAACAGGAGACTGAGAGATGTGACAAGATTGAAAACAAGATGGGAGTTGCAGATTGATGAAAGCTGGGCAAAGTTTCCTACATAATCTCAGTTTTGTGTATTATCACAAACGATGACAATGTGGTCATTACACAATGCAACTATTTGTTCAAAGGAAATATCTTTCTCTCAATGGCTAAACAAACTTTTCTTCCTAAGTATTATGCTTGAACAAGTTTTGGAGAAAGAGGTCAGCTCCTCAGATACATGCATGATACAGATTGATCATAAATACAGTCTCTGTTAAAACCTCTTACCTTCATGACAATTAGCACAGAGAATCCCTCTTGGTAGGAGTCACTTGCTTATTCCATCAATCTATTAATCTACTCTCCATGACAAATGATGAAAGCGATTATCTCTGAAGAACATAACGTTAAAGATGTTTCACCCAATCCAGGAGAGAGCAACTCACTAAGTTGACAGCATATCCACAACTATCAGCTCCCTCCACCACCAACTCTCAGCAGTGTGTACCACCTTCTCCCTCCACCACCAACTCTCAGCAGTGTGTACCACCTTCTCCCTCCACCACCAACTCTTAGCAGTGTCCACCATTTTCTCCCTCCACCACCAACTCTCAGCAGTGTGTACCATCTTCAAGACACACTGCAGAAATTCGCCAAGGCTCCTTAGACCTAGGCTCCACCTTCCAAACCCATATCAATCTAGAAGAACAAGGGTAGCAGATATATAGAAACACCATCCCTTGCAAGTTCCTTTCCAAGCCACTCACCATCCTCACTTGGAAATATTTCAATGTTCCTTGACTGTCACTGGGTCAAGATCTAATGGCATTATGGGTCTACTACAGCACATAGACTGCAGAGGTTTAAGACGGAAGTTCAGAACTACCTTCTCGAGAACAACTAGACATGAAAAATAAATGCTGGTGAGCCAGTAACACCCACATCTAAAAATGATTTTTTTAAAAAAATAAGAACAAGGGGGGATAGTTCTGTTTGTTGGAAAACAATCATCTCAGTCCCAGGACAGCAGTGCAGGAGTTCTGCGTGGTAGTGACCTAGGCCTAAACATCCTCTGTTGCTTCAACAATGACCTTTCCTCCAACATAAGATCAGAAGTGGGGGATGTTCGCTGATGAAATACAATTGATTACCATTTCCTCAGATACTGAAGTAGCTCATGCACAGGTATTGCATGAGATCTCCGGACTCTTCATGCACTGGTTCCTAAAAGCTTGTTCCACAATCAATGAGGCACAAGTCCAAAATCTAATGTGATATTCTCCACCTGCCTGGTAACCCACCCACCACCTACAATGTTCACTCCCTCCACTACTGACAGCAGCGTGTACCATCTACAAAATTCACTGCAGCAACTCACTAACTTCTAATCTTCCAAACCTGCAACCTTTACCATCGAGAAGGACAAGGCTCACAGATACCTGGGAAGACCAGCACCGGCAATTTCCCTTTCATCCACATACTATCCTGACTTGGAACTATATTGCAATTCCTTGCGGTCATTGAATCAACAGCCAGGCACTAAAGACAATTGAAGAACACTGTATAAGTGTGCTAAGACGGTCAAAACATGGGTGGCCAATGGTGTCATCATTATCAACAAAATAACCAAGAAATCTTTTTACATTTTCTGCAGTAGAGCTTCATTACAGGTTTGGGGTCTTGAATGTCAAGGTAGTTGACTCAGATTAGAGGTTCTTTAAAAGTAAGATGGAAAGGTGACAATTATTACTACAAAGGACAACTAGAGAAAGAGAAAATCAAGCAATGTTCTAGATGATGAACTTATCCAAAAGGAGCTAATAGTGAAACAAAGAAAACTGTGAAAATAATTTGAAAAGTAGTGCAACATCAACTATTCAAATTATTTTGAGCATGGCAATGAATGTTCAATGATCAGAAAGACATTTGGTTTATTTGTTGACAACAAAATGTGAGACTGGATGTGCACAGCAGGCGCCGATACAGTCATCAATGTACCGGAGGAAGAGGTGGGGTTTGGGGCCTGTGTAGGTGCGGAAGAGGGACTGTTCCACGTAACTTACAAAGAGGCAGGCATAGCTGGGGCCCATGTGGGTGCCCATGGCCACCCCCTTAGTCTGTAGGAAGTGGGAGGAGTTAAAAGAGAAGTTGTTGAGGGTGAGGACGGGCTCGGCTAGGCGGATGAGGGTGTCGGTGGAGGGGGATTGGTCGGGCCTGCGGGACAGGAAGAAGCGGAGGGCCTTGAGGCCATCTGCATGCGGAATGCAGGTGTATAGGGGCTGGACGTCCATGGCGAAAATGAGGTGTTGAGGGCCAGGGAATTGGAAGTCCTGGAGGAGGTGGAGGGCGTGGGTGGTGTCACGGACGTAGATGGGGAGTTCCTGGACCAAGGGGGAGAAAATGGAGTCCAGATAGGTGGAGATGAGTTCGGTGGGGCAGGAGCATGCTGAGCCGATTGGTCGACCGGGGCAGGCAGGTTTGTGGATTTTGGGAAGGAGATAGAAATGGGCCGTGCGGGGTTGGGGAACAATGAGGTTGGAGGCTGTGGGTGGGAGGTCCCCTGAGGTGATGAGGTCATGAATGGTGTTGGAGATGATGGTTTGGTGCTCGGCTGTGGGGTCATGATCGAGAGGGCGATAGGAGGTGGTGTCGGAGAGTTGGCGTCTGGCCTCGGCGATGTAGAGGTCAGTGCGCCATACTACCACTGCGCCACCCTTGTCTGCGGGTTTGATGGTGAGGTTGGGGTTGGAGTGGAGGGAGCGGAGGGCTGCCCGTTCTGCAGGGGAGAGGTTGGAGTGGGTGAGTGGGGTGGAGAGGTTGAGGCAGTTAATGTCTCGACGGCAGTTAGAGATGAAGAGGTCGAGGGCGGGTAGGAGGCCTGGGGGTGGTGTCCAGGAGGAGGACTTGTGTTGGAAGCGGGTGAAGGGGTCAGTGGAGGGAGGGTTAGGTGCCCGGTTGATGAAGTAGGCGTGGAGGCGAAGGCGACGGAAAAACTCCTCGATGTCCAAACGTGACTGGTATTCATTGATGTGTGGTTGTAGGGGGACAAAGGTGAGCCCCTTGCCAAGGTCTGACCGTTCGTCCTCAGTCAGTGGGAGGTCTGGGGGGATGGTGAAGATGTGACAGAGCACCAAACCATCATCTCCAACACCATTCATGACCTCATCACCTCAGGGGACCTCCCACCCACAGCCTCCAACTTCATTGTTCCCCAACCCCGCACGGCCCGTTTCTATCTCCTTCCCAAAATCCACAACCCTGCCAGCCCCGGTCGACCAATCGTCTCAGCCTGCTCCTGCCCCACCGAACTCATCTCCACCTATCTGGACTCCATTTTCTACCCCTTGGTCCACGAACTCCCCACCTACATCCGTGACACCACCCACGCCCTCCACCTCCTCCAGGACTTCCAATTCCCTGGCCCCCAACACCTCATCTTCACCATGGACGTCCAGTCCCTGTACACCTGCATTCCGCATGCAGATGGCCTCAAGGCCCTCCGCTTCTTCCTGTCCCGCAGGCCCGACAAGTCCCCCTCCACCGAAGCCCTCATCCGCCTAGCCGAACTCGTCCTCACCCTCAACAACTTCTCTTTTGACTCCTCCCACTTCCTACAGACTAAGGGGGTGGCCATGGGCACCCGCATGGGCCCCAGCTATGCCTGCCTCTTTGTAGGTTACGTGGAACAGTCCCTCTTCTGCACCTACACAGGCCCCAAACCCCACCTCTTCTTCCGGTACATTGATGACTGTATCGGCGCCGCCTCTTGCTCCCCAGAGGAGCTCGAACAGTTCATCCACTTCACCAACACCTTCCACCCCAACCTTCAGTTCACCTGGGCCATCTCCAGCACATCCCTCACCTTCCTGGACCTCTCAGTCTCCATCTCAGGCAACCAGCTTGTAACTGATGTCCATTTCAAGCCCACCGACTCCCACAGCTACCTAGAATACACCTCCTCCCACTCACCCTCCTGCAAAAATTCCATCCTCTATTCCCAACTCCTCCGCCTCCGCCGCATCTGCTCCCACGATAAGACGTTCCACTCCCGCACATCCCAGATTTCCAAATTCTTCAAGGACCGCAAATTTTCCCCCACAGTGATCGAGAACGCCCTCGACCATGTCTCCCGTATTTCCCGCAACACGTCTCTCACACCCCGCCCCCGCCACAACCGCCCCAAGAGGAACCCCCTCATTCTCACACACCACCCCACCAACCTCCGGATACAACATATCATCCTCCGAAACTTCCGCCATCTACAATCCGACCCCACCACCCAAGACATTTTTCCATCCCCACCCCTGTCTGCTTTCCGGAGAGACCACTCTCTCCGTGACTCCCTTGTTCGCTCCACACTGCCCTCCAACCCCACCACACCCGGCACCTTCACCTGCAACCGCAGGAAATGCTACACTTGCCCCCACACCTCCCCCATCACCCCTATCCCAGGCCCCAAGATGACATTCCACATTAAGCAGAGGTTCACCTGCACATCTGCCAATGTGGTATACTGCATCCACTGTACCCGGTGTGTCTTCCTCTACATTGGGGAAACCAAGCGGAGGCTTGGAGACCGCTTTGCAGAACACCTCCGCTCAGTTCGCAACAAACAACTGCACCTCCCAGTCGCAAACCATTTCCACTCCCCCTCCCATTCTTTAGATGACATGTCCATCATGGGCCTCCTGCAGTGCCACAATGATGCCACCCGAAGGTTGCAGGAACAGCAACTCATATTCCGCCTGGGAACCCTGCAGCCTAATGGTATCAATGTGGACTTCACCAGTTTCAAAATCTCCCCTTCCCCAACTGCATCCCTAAACCAGCCCAGTTCGTCCCCTCCCCCCACAGCACCACACAACCAGCCCAGCTCCTCCACTCCACCCACTGCATCCCAAAACCAGTCCAATCTGTCTCCGCCTCCCTAACCGGTTCTTCCTCTCACCCATCCCTTCCTCCCACCCCAAGCTGCACCTCCATCTACCTACTAACCTCATCCCACCTCCTTGACCTGTCCGTCTTCCCTGGACTGACCTATCCCCCCCCCACCTCCCCACCTGTACTCTCTCCACCTATCTTCTTTTCTCTCCATCTTCGGTCCGCCTCCCCCTCTCTCCCTATTTATTCCAGTTCCCTCACCCCATCCCCCTCTCTGATGAAGGGTCTAGGCCCGAAACGTCAGCTTTTGTGCTCCTGAGATGCTGCTTGGCCTGCTGTGTTCATCCAGCCTCACGTTTTGTTGTCTTGGATTCTCCAGCATCTGCAGTTCCCATTATCTTTGGTTTATTTGTTCTCAGTATTATTTTATTGTACTTATTGTCCATGAAGCTTTCACTCTCTATATGTGCTGCCTTTATGGTGTTTTGGCGCATGTGTGTGTTCCTGCTGTACCAGACTAGGAGTCCACAGGCTTGGACTAATAATCACAGAAGTGTAGATTTAATATTTGTAATGAAATTAGAAGTCATTGCTAGGGCCTCAACTCTTTGAAATTTACATTACTGATTTGGATGAAGGGACAAATTTATGGTAGTTCCAATTGCAGATAACACAAGGATAAGTAGGAAATGAGTTGGGAAGAAACACAAGGAGGCTGCAAAGGGATATTGATAGGTTAAGTGAATGGGCAAAGTTCTGGCAAACGGAGTACAAATTGGGAAAAGGTGAAATGATCAATATCTGGCCTTAGCTCCATTCAGCATGAATGGATCCACACTCCAAACACACAACATAGAAAAGCACTGCGCAGTACACGCCCTTCGGCCCACAATGTCGTGCCGTGGAATAATCCTATTCCAAAAATAAAATAACCTAACCTACATTCCCCTCAATTCACTGCTGTCCATGTGCATGTCCAGCAGTCGCTTAAAAGAAGACAGAGGGTGGTGGTTGATGGGAAATGTTCATCCTGGAGACCAGTTACTAGTCGTGTACCACAAGGGTCGGTGTTGGGCCCACTGCTGTTTGTCATTTTTATAAATGACCTGGATGAGGGCGTAGAAGGATGGGTTAGTAAATTTGCAGATGACACTAAGGCCGGTGGAGTTGTGGATAGTGACGAAGGATGCTGTAGGTTGCAGAGAGACATAGACAAGCTGCAGAGCTGGGTTGAGAGGTGGCAAATGGAGTTTAATGCAGACAAGTGTGAGGTGATGCACTTTGGTAGGAGTAACCAGAAGGCAAAGTACTGGGCTAATGGTAAGATTCTTAGTAGTGTAGATGAGCAGAGAGATCTCGGTGTCCATGTACACAGATCCTTGAAAGGGCTGACAGGGCTGTTAAGAAGGCATACAGTGTTTTAGCTTTTATTAATAGAGGGATCGAGTTCCAGAACCAAGAGGTTATGGTGAAGCTGTACAAAACTCTTTTGCGGCCGCACTTGGAGTATTGTGTACAGTTCTGGTCACCGCATTATAAGAAGGATGTGGAATCTTTGGAAAGGGTGCAGAGGAGATTTACGAGGATGTTGCCTGGTATGGAGGGAAGGTCTTACAAGGAAAGGCTGAGGGACTTGAAGCTGTTTTCATTAGAGAGAAGAAGGTTGAGAGGTGACTTAAATGAAACATATAAAATAATCAGAGGGTTAGATAGGGTGGATAGGTAGAGCCATTTTATTAGGATGGTGATGGCGAGCACGAGGGGGCATAGCTTTAAATTGAGGGGTGAAAGATATAGGACAGATGTCAGAGGTAGTTTCTTTACTCAGAGAGTAGTAAGGGAATGGGATGCTTTGCCTACAACAGTAGTAGATTTGCCAACTTTAGGTACACTTAATTCATATGGACGTACATGGAATAGTGTAGGTTAGATGGGCTTCAGATCGGTATGACAGGTCAGCACAACATCGAGGGCCGAAGGGCCTGTACTGTTCTGTAATGTTCTATGTTCTATGTTCTATGTTCTATGTAAATGTCACTAATGACTCCGCTTCCACGACTACCATTGGTAAACTATTCCATGCGCTCACAACTCTCCGGGTGAAGAACGTCCCTCTGACACCTTCCTCCTAACACCTTAAAACTATGACCCCTCATGGCAGTCAATCCTGCCCTGGAGAAAAGTCTCTGGCTATCGACTCTATCCATGCCTCTCGTTACATTGTACACCTCGATCAGGTCACCTCTCTTCCTCCTTCTCTCCAGAGAGAAAAGTCCGAACTCAGTCAACCTCTCCTCGTAAGACAAGCCCTCCAGTCCAGGCAGCATCCTGGTAAACCTCCTTTGCACCCTCTCCAAAGCCTCCACATCTTTCCTATAATAGGGCGACCAGAACTGGACACAATATTCCAAGTGTGGTCTCACCAAGGTTTTGTAGAGCTGCAGCATAACCTCGCGGCTCTTAAGCCCGATCCCCTTGTTAATGAAAGCCAAAACACCATATGCTTTCTTCACAACCTTATCCACCTGGGTGGCAACTTTGAGGGAGCTATGCACTTGAACACCAAGATCCCGCTGTTCCTCCACACTGCTGAGAATCCTGCCTTTAATCCTATATTCAGCATTTGAGTTTGACCTTCCAAAATGCATCACATTGCAGTTATCCAGGTTGAACTCCATCTGCCAGTTCTCAGCCCATTAATGAACATTAATGAAATACACAAGGATGCATAATGTGGCCATCTATTAACTTTGGCTTAAGTTGTTATAGATGGGGAAGAGAATCCCTACAGTGTGGAAACAGGCCATTTGGCCCTCAAGTCCACATGGATCCTCTGAAGAGCATTCAACCCAGATCTGTCCCCTTACCCTACCCCTGCAACTTGGCATTTCCCATGACTAACCTAACTGGTCTGCATACTCTGGGCAATTTAGCATGGCTAATTCACCTAGCCTGTACATCTTTGGACTGTGGGAGGAAACCAGATCACCCAGAGGACACCCATGCAGACATGGAGAGAATGTGCAAACTCCCCACAGAGTTACCCAAAGCAGGGAATTGAACTCAGGTCCCTGGTGCTATGAGGCAGCAGTGCTAACCAGTCAGCCGTCATGCCAAACCCTAAATCTCTTGAGTCTGGCTAAAGTAAAGTAAGATGCTGATTAACAGAAATAAGCTATTTAATGTGAGAAACCTGGGCTCATTTCAAGTACAGATCAATGAAACCTATCTGAGAGAATTTATCGGATAAATCCAGGCATTGTTCTGCAATTAGGAAGATTGGAACAGGAGTAGGCCATTCAGCACCACAAACCTGTTCCACCATTCAACGAGATCACGGCTGATCTAAGGCATAATTCCATATACCTGCCTTTAGTCCATATTCCTCAATAGCTTTAGTTAAGAAAAAATGACCTATCTCAGATTTAAAATTAAGAACTTATCCAGCATCCACAGCTGTTTGTGGGAGAGAGTTTGAAATCTCTCCCACCCTTTGTGTGTAGAAGAGCTTCCTAACATCTCTCCTGAAGTGTCTGGCCCTAGTTCTCACACTATGTCCCTAGTTCTGGAATCTCCAGCCAGTGCGAATAGTTTATCAACCCTGTCTTTTCCTATTTATATCTTGAAAATTTCAATCAGATCACTTCTTGTAATAAAGTTAACATTAATAACACCCAAACTTAGTAACATACAACATTCCAATAGTTGTGTACAGCATGCTAAAGATTAAAAAAAAATGAGTAACTATCCATGTCATCATAATCACCATAGGCACACAATGTACCAAATTCTCCCTTCACTACCTTGATGGAGTTCTAAACTGATGAAAATAAATGGGTTAACATAAAATATGGAAGCACCAATTTGGTCAGAGTACATTGCTTTGAAACTCTGCCAACAGTAACTCTTTAAACAAGTTGTGTGCACTTAATATTTCCAACTTGTCATTATCAACAAAGCGATTAGCACTCCTACAGCCGTACCAGAATTATAGATTCAAATGAATGTGGGCTGAGCACACTGCAGCTGTTGCTTCTACACAGATGCAGACACACACAGACACAGACACAGACAGACACACACACACACACACACACACACACACGTATACACACACACACACACACACACAGACAGACAGACACAGACGCACACACACACATACACACACACGCACACACACAGACACAGACACACACACACACGTATACACGTACACACACACACACACACATACACACACACACACACACACACACACACACACACAGATATGGCAGATACAGCAGCTGTTTTGCAATGACACTGAATTTGTTTCGCACTGTTCAAAACCAAACTTGGGAGATCTATCGCAATGGTCCCTGTGTTGGCAAACTGCTTGATAGATATCTAATGGAGTTTATGTAGCTTCTCTTCTGGGATTGCAGGGTCTGATTGGGCAAAATGCCCGACGGAGTGAAGTCTCGGAATTGACATTGACAAACATATTTTGATACTTAGTGTTGGTTTCAGAGAAGAGTATGTTTGCTGTTAGTGGTATGGCCAGGGAAGGAAGTGAAAATCATGAAATGACACCTCTGGGAATGTCTAACCGGGTTTGGCAAGAACAGGTGAACTGAAAGGACAGCTTGGCCGTGTCCTTAAACCAAAATGACCATCCTCACCATAAAAGATGCAAAATTAAAAGCAACATACATGCCCAGACCATTAAAGAGGCTGCTGGTCAACATCCCTGTTAATAGCTTCTCCCAACATTGACCAGCTGAACAGGTACAAACATGCAGTTAGAACATGAGTGCCATTTAAAACCATTTGTTCCCTCTTTGCTTGTTGATGGAGATTGACAGGTTACGCTGTAGCTGAAGAGGGCTTTTGGTAAGGTTTGGGAGACTTCCTGGGACACTTGGCTAAGAATTCCCCAGCTATATACCCTTACCAACATTTAGAGCATCTAATGTATCCTGATCATTAGGTATGGATCAGCTGTGATCTGAACACTTACAAAGTGAAACGCCTCTCCGTACTATCAGAGTTGTTATGCTAAGGACTTGCTCATTATGAATTGATTTCATCTTTCTAATAATGGCTTATGGTTTACTCTCTGCCTCACCAACAGACTGTGGAATTTGAAACTTTGAAAAATATTTGATAATCATGATTGAGAATAAGCAAAAAAAGTGTTTATACTTATTTCAGAACTTCTGATGTAAAAGGGATATGTTTGCAAGTAAGTTAGTCAATCAAAAATTTAAAGTTATGACAATATTATTTTGCCTTCCTGTTAACATTATTATGCTAACTGTGCATTTTTAATTTTAATTCAATATTTCATTCATACATACATTGAGACAAGGTCATCATTATGGTCTCTCCTGTATCTTCTCTGCTGTAATAAGTAACTTCGATACCATATAAACTGTGGTTGTATGATGCATGAATGCCATTTTCTTTTGATTAAAACAAGTATTGGAAGCAAATCAGTCTCTTATAATTTTATTCACCTTGACTGAATCTCCCTTCAGCCATCTCTGTTCCAAATAAATCAACCATAGCCTATTCAATCTTTCGCCATGGCTCAAACAGTTTAGTACTGGCAGCTGTTTGGTACATTTCCTCTGTATCCTCTCTCGTGTGATCACATTCATCATGGATTGTAGTGAGCAGAACTGTGTACAATACTATAATTGCATTGAGCGAGTGTTATGCACGGTTCCCACATAACCTCCTTGCTCTTTTATTCTGTGTCCTGGCTAATACAGGAAACTATACTGATTGCCTTCTTCACCAACTTAACTAGCCGTCCTGTTCCCTTTAGGGATCTGTGTGTGGTCATGAACTCCAAACCACCTCTCCCACAACCTGCGCATACCTCAGGATCCTTCTGTTTGTTGTGTATTCTCTTGTCTTTTCCTGGTCCTCTCCAAATGGATTATGTTATACTTACCGAGACTGAATTCCATCTGTTATTCTTCTGTTAACGCAATAGGTATATCGATATTTTCCTGCCATATCTAACTATCCTTACTATTAATTAGATGAACAATTTATGTATCAAATGCACAATTCTTAATCTTGTTCCTCATGTTTAAGTCCAAATCGTCGAAGTAACAATGAAAATCAAAGGCCCAAGCATTAAGCTTTGCAGAATTCCACTGCAAGTGGCATTCTAGTCATAAAATGTCCATCTGCCATTACACCTTGCTTGCTGCTATTGAGGCTATTTTGGTTTGAACATGACATTTCTCTCTTTGGAGCCATGCGCTCTTATTTTTCTGACCAAATCATCACATGGAACCTCATCAAATGTCTTGGTGCAATAGTTCTCATCAAAGTGTCACCTTTCTTATAGCTTCTCTAAAAAAACTACATACCCTATATTAAGATAATAAAATGTGAGGCTGGATGAACACAGCAGGCCCAGCAGCATCTCAGGAGCACAAAAGCTGACGTTTCAGGTCTAGACCCTTCATCAGAGAGCCAAAATTAATTTTAGTTTTCACTTTTTAAAAATATTTCTTCAATTTATCTTCTCCACATTTATTCCGATCAGACCCTGAAACTTCCTGTCTGGCTCAGTGTCCAACTAGGTCCAAAATGTACCTCAAATTCCTTGGAATAGTTTTGGCATTGTCATTCATACTCTCTAAACATATAAACTTAAATGACAGGAAAATTCTTTAAATGTCTGTCGCCACGCAAATCGTCCGAAGAGTGTAAAAATTAAGTTTCAGTCAGACAGCACTTACAAAGAATTATCTGGTCAGAACCCATATTCATGGGGAACTTCAATATGCAGGTGGACTGGGTGAATAATGTTGCTGGTGGATCCAAAGAAAGAGAATTCATGGAATGTTTGCAGGATGGCTTTTTGGAACAGCTTCTGACGGAGCCCACAAGGGAGCAGGCTATTCTGGACTGAGTGCTATGTAATGAGCCAGACTTTCTAAAAGATCTTAAAGTAAGGGAACACTTAGGAGGCAGCGATCATAATATGGTAGTGTTCAGGCTGCAGTTTGAAAGAGAGAAGGCAAAATCGGATGTAATGGTGTTTCAGTTAAATAAAGTTAATTACAGGGGCATGAGAGAGGAATTGACGAAAATCGACTGGAAGCAGAGCCTAGCCGGGAAGACAGTAGAGCAACAATGGCAGGAGTTTCTGGCTGTAATTGAGGACACAGTACAGAGGTTCATCCCAAAGAAAAGAAAGATTATCCGGGATGGGATTAGACAGCCATGGCTGACAAAGGAAGTCAGGAAATATATCAAAGAAAAAGAGACAGCCTATAAAGTGGCCAAGAGCACTGGGAAATCAGAAGATTGGGAAGGCTACAAAAACAAACAGAGGATAACAAAGAGAGCAATAAGGAAGGAGAGGATCAAATATGAAGGTAGGCTAGCTAGTAATATTAGAAATGATAGTAAAGGTTACTTTCAATACATAAGAAACAATCGTGAGGCAAAAGTAGACACTGGGCCGCTCCAAATTGATGCTAGAAGGCTAGTGATGGGAGATAAGGAAATAGCTGAAGAACTTAACAAGTACTTTGCGTCAGTCTTCACAGTGGAAGACATGAGTAGTATGCCAACAGTTAGGGAAAGCCAGGGGACAGAGTCGAGTACGGTAAGCATTACAAAACAGAAAGTGCTAGAAAAACTAATGGGTCTAAAAATTGATAAATCTCCTGGCCCCGATGGGCCACATCCTAGAGTTCTGAAGGAGATGGCTGAAGAAATAGCGAAGGCTTTGGTCGTGATCTTTCAAAAGTCACTGAAGTCAGGGAAAGTCCCAGATGATTGGAAAATTGCTGTTGTAACTCCCTTGTTTAAGAAATGATCAAGACAAAAGATGGAAAATTATAGGCCGATTAGCCTAACCTCGGTAGTTGGTAAAATTCTAGAATCATTGTCAAGGATGAGATTTCTAAATTCCTGGAAGTGCAGGGTCAGATTAGAACAAGTCAGCATGGTTTTAGTAAGGGCAGGTCGTGCCTGACAAACCTGATAGAATTCTTTGAAGAGGTAACAAGTATGTTAGACCAGGGAAACCCAGTTGATGTTATCTATCTAGACTTGCAAAAGGCCTTTGATACAGTGCCTCACGGGAGGCTGCTGAGCAAGGTGAGGGCCCATGGTGTTTGAGGTGAACTACTGGCTTGGATTGAGGATTGGCTGTCTGACAGAAGGCAGAGAGTTGGGATAAAAGGCTCTTTTTTGGAATGGCAACCAGTGACGAGTGGTGTCCCGCAGGGTTCAGTTTTGGGGCCACAGCTGTTCATCTTATATATTAATGATCTGGATGAAGGGACTGGGGGAATTCTGGCGAAGTTTGCCGATGATACGAAGATAGGTGGACAGGCAGGTAGTACTGAGGAGGTGGGGAAGCTGCAGAAAGATTTAGACAGTTTAGGAGAGTGGTCCAGGAAATGGCTGATGAAATTCAATGTGAGTAAATGTGAGGTTTTGCACTTTGGAAAAAAGAATACAGGCATGGACTATTTTCTAAACGGTGAGAAAATTCGCAAATCAGAAGTGCAAAGGGTTCTGGGAGTGTTGGTCCAGGATTCTCTAAAGGTTAACTTGCAGGTGGAGTCCGTAATTAAGAAAGCGAATGTAATGTTGTCATTTATCTCAAGAGGGTTGGAATATAAAAGCAGCGATGTGCTTCTGAGGCTTTATAAAGCTCTAGTTAGGCCCCATTTAGAATACTGTGTCCAATTTTGTGCCCCACACCTCAGGAAGGACATAATAGCCCTGGAGCGTGTCCAGCGAAGATTCACACGGATGATACCTGGAATGGTGCATTTAACATATGATGAATGGCTAAGGATCCTGGGATTGTACTCATTAGAGTTTAGAAGGTTATGGGGAGATCTAATAGAAACTTACCAGATAACATATGGCTTAGTAAGGGTGGACGCTGGGAAGTTGTTTCCGTTGGGCGGAGAGACTAGGTCCCGTGGGCGCAGCCTTAAAATTAGAGGGGGTAAATTTAAAATGGAAATGAGATGACATTTCTTCAGCCAGAGAGTGGTGGGCCTGTGGAATTCATTGCCGCAGAGTGCAGTGGAGGCAGGGACGTTGGATGCCTTCAAGGCAGAGATCGACAAATTCTTGATCTCAAAAGGAATCAAGGGCTATGGGGAGAGTGCAGGGAAGTGGAGTTGAAATGCCCATCAGCCACGGACTTGATGGGCCGAATGGCCTTACTTCCACTCCTATGTCTTATGGTCTTATGGTCATATTGTAATCTTCTGCTATCAACAAATATAATCAAACGAGGGCATGATCCCAACTGTGTCTTACCAGGTCAATCAGAAACACAGAAAAGTTTCTCAGTATAACATCTCTACATTGATTCTCTTGCCTTCATTTAAGTTTTCACTCGTGGTATAGGCAATGACTGAGTGGTATTATTGCTGAACTGGTAATCCAGAGATTCAGTTAATGTTCTGGGGACCCTGGTTCGAATGCCTCCACAGCAGATGGTGGAATCTAAATGTCTGGAATTAAGAATCTAATAATGACTGTGAATCCATTGTCAATTGTCAGTAAAATCCCATCAGGTTCATTAATGTCCTTTAGGGAAGGAAACTGTCATCCCTACCAGGTCTGGCCTACATGTGACTCCAGACCCACAACAATGTGATTGACTCTTAACAATTAGAGATGGGCGATAAATACTGTTGAGCCAGCGACACCCTCATCCTGTGAATGAACAAAGGGGAAAGGGAAATTGAATGAGTATGTGAAGACTAATTAATGGAACAGTTCATCAAATTATATAGGGTGATGTGTCAGATTTAGGATAGGACAGAAGGAAGAACTTTCAAATTTAACTCCAAAATCTGTGTTCCAGCATGCAGGATCTAAGCTGCAAGGCAAATCCTGGGCGCAGTTCTACCAGGTGGAACCCATCAGTGAATGCATACCGTGACACTCTTAACTCATTTTGCATAGTGACAGCATGTTTGACAGAATGTCTAATGAATTTTTCAGAGAAATGTATTGTTCAATTTTCAGTTGAATGCAAGGTGACAAGAAATAAGAGAGTAAGCCGATCCACCATAACATTGTGAGGAAGGGTCAACGCACCTGAAATGTTAACACTGATTTTTTTCTGGCGATTTCTGTTTTTGGTTCACTGTAAAGTACTGGCTAATTCTTCACCTGATGAATAGAAAATGGTATTAATGGCTAGTCACCAAAACATGAATTAACGTTTTAGTGTAGATTTGTAGCTCGGGTTGTGGGTGTTGAGGTTAGTTGACTCGCCGAGCTGGTTCATTGTTTCGCTGACATTTCGTTACCCTGCTGGCTAATATCCTCAGTGCAGCCTCTGATTAAGCGTCAGTGTGTTTTCTCACCTATTATTTAAATTCTGGGGTCCGTTGAGCTGGATTACCTCACTGCCGGTTATCCTTCATAGTGGAACACTTCGTACACTCCACTACGAAAGGAAACTGGAAGTGAGGTAATCCAGCTCAACGGACTCCAGAGTTTAAAAACCAGGCGGGAAAACACACAGACGCTTCATCGGGGGCTGCACTGATGATGTTACACAACAAGATAACGAAATGTCTGCGAAACAACGAACCAGCTCGGCGAGCCAGCCAACCACAAAACATAAATTAGTTTTAAAATGTCATTTGTATGGTACTTTTCAAGACCACCAGATGTCCCCAAGCACTTTACAAAGTAATGAAGTACATCAGTGAAATGTGGTTGGTATTGAAACACAGCAACCAAATGATGTGCTCAGCAACCTCCCAAAACCAACAGTGTGTTAATGACCCAGGTCATCTGGCTTTCTGTGAGCAACCAACAGTGGCCAATGGACACCCTGCTTTTATTTCTGAATTATTATTATGGGTTGTTTTACATGCAGCTTAGCAGGCAAACAGGACCTCAGTTTAATATCTCATCCTGAAATACAATATCTTCAACAGTGAAATTTTCTCACAGTACTAGAATAGAGCGGAGGCTTTGTCCCATTGCAAGCCCTGGAGTGGGACTTGATTCCACACGTGTCATCCAGAACTTAGAGGGCTAGCAACTAAGGAAAAAAGCAACTAACCGAAACTCATCAACGACTCACCTGTGCAAAACAAGTGGAAATTTAAAGTGACTAAAGAAGTACAATAAGTGTGATTTTTATATGAATACGGCATTTGAAGAAT